>NC_044996.1:5721090-6446559 GCF_008728515.1 Papio anubis | reverse complement strand
CTTTCCAAGGTACAGACTGTCTGAGTCATTATTGTACAGGCAACATTCTCTCAAGATGATCTTTTTCACTTTCAAGTTTTCAACGTGCCATTTTGTAGGTTCCTTTTTAGACTATCAGTATTTTGCTTTTGATGTTGATGGTCAGCTTGGAATTTGTAATAACATTAATAACCGAATAACAGGGATAAATAATCTTTCATCTTGCAGAGGTGGGGGCGGGGGGTTCATGGCAATTTATCAAATTGTCTCCTGGATTGCTATGGCTCTAGTGGGAACTACATGGATAAATCTATGTTAAACAACAGCAGCATAAAATAGTGGAAGACACACTGGATTGTTTAGCCAAAAACCCAGGGGCTAGTCTCCACCACCTCTGACTAGCCATAAAACTTCAGACAAATCATGCAACCTTTTAAAGTCTCGCTTCTTTTTCATCTTAAAAAATGAAAGTAATTTTATCTTATTTGCCTACTTCAGAAGATTGTTGTAAGCAACAAATGATACCAGGAGGGGGATAATAGATGTAGAGGATGTGAAAGGATTTTGTAACCTGGCAAGGACTCTAAATTTCCAATGAATTATTTCTATTAGCAATGGTCTTAGTAGCAGTAATAGTAGAAGATATTCTTAATGTCATCCTCATATATAAATTCCCTCATTCCCCTTTGTTTTCATATGCCACCAGGATGCTGTTCTTAAAGTTTTGAATTAAGGAGTAAATATCTTTACTTTCAGGATTTAGGAGATCTCTCTCATGGGGTTAGATTATCATTTATAAAGAACTGAAACTGAGGATCTTGAAAACGCTAATTGTAAAGCTTATCATTACAGAGTAGATGTCAGATGCTGCCCTGAAACTTTGTAGCAATCCTGATAAGGTGTCATGCTTTCCTTTTCAGCATAGATTGCAAAATGAAGGGCAAAACATTTAGAAATTAATAAAGCATATTTATAAAAAATATACCTGGCCATGAGCAGTGACTCATGCCTGTAATCCCAGCACTTTGGGAGGCTGAGGCTAGCTGATCACGAGGTCAGGAGATCAAGACCATCCTGGCTAACATGTTGAAATCCTGACTCTATTAATGATATAAAAAAAATTAGCCAGGTGTGGTGGCACCCACCTGTAGTCCCAGCACTCGGGAAGCTGAGGCAGGAGAACCGCTTGAACCCGGGAGGTGGAGGTTGCAGTGAGCCAAGATTGCACCACTGCACTCCAACCTGGGCGACAGAGTGAGACTCTGTCTCAAAAACAAACAAACAAATATATATATATGTGCATACACAAACACACACACACACACACACATATATACACCTAAGTGTCAGACTAGATAATTTCAAGATTAGTGTGATCATATTAAATTTTTGTTTACCAAATACTCTCAGCCTAGAGCTTCTCAGATAACCAATTAAAAGCACACTAAGTATTAATAATTGCATTATTTAAATAGGCATATTATTTTAGGTTTAGAAGGTCCCTCTTCTTCATGATAATGCATTTTCATGAAGAAAGATCTTAAAACTGATTCTAAGGATCTTCAAATAACACGTCATAGTGTAGTATATGTTGGTGAGTTTATTTATCTTGAGTTGGGAGCTTTTACAGATTCCAGCTATATGTCTTCACCACAAATCTTGTTTTTTTGTGCTCATGGCATGAGTGAGAATAAATGGAAGTTGTGGAGTCTGTGAAGGCCACTGGAGGGAGATTTCCCAGTCTCCTAATATATCAGTGTCTCTTCCTATCTGTTTCTGATGGGGTCCTACAGCACGTCAACATCCTTAGGTAAAGAAAATCTTCCTAAGAGGGAGCAGCAGTCACTGAAATTAAATTAATGAAACCCTGCATCTGCTGATCTATTTGACAAGAAGGAATTCGGGCTGCCAACATTTAGAAACCACTAGAAGTAATCTCCATTGGAAACCAGGCTTCGACTTTCTGCCCTGGGCTGTCCAAAGTATTGCAGTAGAAAATGCGAAAGTAAGTTGAACTTTGAATTATAATTTCAATGACTGTCTAGCGAAATGGATTCATGCTCTGGCACTGCACCTTTGAGGCTGTGGGTTCGTTCACATAAGATAAAAATCTGTCTGGCCTGACAGTTGAAAAGGTTGCAAGAACACTTGATGTCTGATGGTCTCAGTGTATTGCCAAATCTTGATTAAAATGGAAGACTTTGGAATAATTATGTTTTGTTTTGTTTTTCAAAATAATCTTTTCAAACAGAGCCATTTCTACATGTTTTGGCTTTAAGTTTATTGACTTAGCCAAGTATAGATTGTATTTTCACTACCATTTAGCAATAACATCATACTTAACATGAAGCTCTCACATAGTTGAGATACTTTGGCCTTGGAGCCAACACGTTATTTTTGAAAATGACATCTAATTGTCATTGTAATATCCTTAATATTAAAAACTGAACTATCTACATTTTAATGCTTCCACTTTAACTCTAGAGCACGTTGCCTGTCATCTGTTTTCATTATGAAAATACTTGCAGGAATGGCTTAGCATTTTTACTTCTGTAGATCATGTACCTGTGAAATGTGTAGGTTTTAATTTTAGATTAGAGACATCTACTAACTAGAGATTAACACAAGTTGGATCTTTCTAATTAATCTGCTTTTGGACAACAGATTGATAGACTTAACAGACACGAGTCACCTTAAAGACTGGATTCTAAGCCAACCCACTTGTTTTACATCTGGGAAAACTGTGACTTGCCCAAAGTCATACAGTTTGTCACTGAACCAATAGAGTTTCTTCAATACAGTCAGTTCAAGTATATTAAGCAGTATCTCATGAAGTACTAAAGGAGTCCTGAGGGCGGGGACAAAGTGTTACATATAGATGTCCACCATACTCAGAGAAACTCTATTCAGATTCATCTACCACATTTTCTGTTCTCAGCCAATTACATTTGACTATGCCAAAAATAAGGTACTTTCAGGAAACTACTTTCTGTCTTTTCCAAATGCTAAAGTCACTCTCTATCTGATTGTTTTCTCTTATTCAAAGCTAAGGTCCTGTCTTGCTCCCTTGCTTGACGACCCAGATCCATGGACAGTGTTTGCTTTCGTGACTTTCTGTTGAAGTTATTGTCAGAGTCATGCATCTGGCTTTTTAAAGTAGGATCACCACATAAACTGGGATTTCCAGGATAGCCCTGATTTCAATTCATTCTCCCCATAAATTGATATTCTAGAAATTTCCATATTTGGTCATGTAAATCACGTAATGCAAGCTGCCTTTGGTACCCACTGAAAGAAAATTTTTTTCTGCCAATGTGCCTCATTTAGGGATCAATAAAAGATATCTGCTAACATGCACTGTAATTCCTTACTTTAGATATGCAGGTCTTGTCTATTCATCTATAGTATACGCTCCCTGTCTTAGTGTGTCTTGTGCTTCTATAACAGAATACCTGAGACTGGGTAATTTATAATGAACAGAAATTTATTGGCTCACAGTTTTAGAAATTGAGAAGTCCAATGTCAAGATGTCAGTATCTGCCACAGGCCTTCTGTCTGCATTATAACATGGTGGAAGGCATCACATGGAAGAAGTTGGAGGTTGGGGAGAGACGGAGCGAGAGAGAGAAGCAGAAACAAAAGAGTGCCAAACTTGTCATTTTATCAGGAGCCTACTCCCATGATAATGACATTAATTTATTCATGAGGGAAGAGCCCCCATAGCCTAATCAACCCTAAGGGCCCCACCTCTGAATACTGTTACAATGGCAATTAAATTTCAACATGAGGTTTTGAAAGGACAAACATTCAAGCCATAGCATTCCCTGTGGACAGCCATTGTTTATCATGTACTGCATTTCACATAATGCTTAGCTTAGTGCACTGTGCATACTGAGGGTGCAATGCATATTTGTCATTTGGGATTATTTCTTTTACATGAACAGATTTTCCAAACCCCAAATTTAGAAGTACTGCAACACATTGATTCTGGTCAAGAGTAGGTCTGGTTAGTTCATTAAGAGTTTATTTTATCAGTAATGTGGTGTGCTTGTACCTGAAATTATAAATGCCTGCCAGGTATCTGTATCCTGCATACTTCCACAACTCAGAAATAATCAATACTTTGTTTTCTTGTGGATGCGAGACAAGTTAGGATCACTGGTGCTGGGTATATGCTGTCCACGTTAATTGGCATAGACCTTTAGGCTTCATAAACCATGGTACACCATGTATCACTCCTTCTTTGTTCTTCAGCATAAAATTCAATGGGCTTGAAACGCTCCACAGAGCTGGCCCACACTTAAGGTCACAGACCCTTTATGACACACACTATGTCTATTTCAGGGGTTTTTGCAGAGTGATTTTCTGGAAAAGTGCCATGCCCTTGCATGAGCCAAGAATTTCAGAATGTCTCATAAATGGTGGACAGACTGGACTTTGGGGCCTCTCTCCAACTAACAGAAGATACTAAGTAAGGTCCAGGGGAAGTTTAAGAAACAAACTTCCTGTGTTTGTTCCATTGATTTTCCTACCAACAAGAAGTGTAACAAATTGTGATGTTTCCAAATAAAAAGCATCAGGAATAAGCTCCCATTTTATTGAGTAGTTTCCTGGACACACATGCAGGTGCATTTTGGAAGAGGCTGGATATAGCCAGAGACAGGTAACAAAGCCAGGTCACTTAACAAAGCAGGAAAGATAAGGGCCACGGTTGCAAATCATTATTTATAATCAAACGAAATGGTAATTTTGCCAACACTCCCTTCTCAAATATAAGACCATCATCATGGTAATCAAACTATTACTCTGACACAGTTTACTTACCAGGAGACCAATCTGAGACTGATGACCTGAAAATGGAGGTTGTCTTTCAATTCATTTGAAATGCAAACCGAGTAGACAACCTACACCTACTGTGGCATATTTTTAAAGCAAAATCAGCACCTACATTGACCTCCTATTTACATTTCTTTGAGAAGAAAAGAAAATCACATAAAAGCTATCAAGAAACACATTTCACAGCAGGCAAATTAATTGGTTTTACAGTATTTGAATGGAGGGTTTGTCAAATAAAACATGCCGTGACAGTTAATAGTGTCATTTAGAGCCAGAAAATTATTGGCTTATTTGTTATTGGATAAAAGGAAGGCAAACATTTTGTATTAGAAAGTTTTAATGTGTTTAAAATCCTCATTAGGGATTAATGGACATGCTTGGTTAGCACAGCGCCTCATTAATTTGAGGCTAAACAGTTACTTCTGTGTTTCAATCTCAGTGTTGTTTCTTAACTTTTTTTTTTATTTCTCTTTAATTAGATCTTGCATTTGAGTTTGCTCTCTATACCATTGGAGATATAGATTTAATTAATGAGATTTATAAATCTAATGAAAGTGAGTTATTCTTAGCTATCGTTTCATTTTAGTGAGCAGTTAAACCACATGTAAGTAGGCGCAGATCTAAGAGATTTCAGAAGTACAGAAAAAATGTGAACTTCCCTGAATATATTTAGCTGTGTCACTTGGCATTAATAGATAAAAGTGTTTTAATTAGAGTCATAAATAATAGGGGAGCTGGCGAGGATTCAGTTCCCATGCACATGGCTTGTTCTTTAGGATCATCACTGTCAAAGAAGAGCAATTGTAACTCTGTTTCTGTGGAATTTCAGTGTCATCCACTGGCAATTAAGACAATCCTAAGTGCGGAGTATAGAGAGTCAATAAGGTTCGTTAGAGGTTAGTATGAAAGTGGAGCCACTTTCTATCAAGTGTATTCTGTTGTCACTTTTATTGAGGGCATCTGTGGGTACAATTTATAAAGTCTATTCCATTTACATTGCTTTAAGGGGAATTTAGTTAAAGGAAAAACTGATAACTGAGTTTTTGGTTTTGAAACAGACGGTTAAATCATTAGCTATTTATTTGTAAGAAGACCATTGTAGTCTCTTTAAGGTGAGGGATTGTGAATGTTAAGGTAAGACTTTTTTTTCTAAAAGATTTTCAAAAAATAAGAGCCAAAGGTACATATTTAAAAGATTTTTTTGTAAACGGGGTTATGGAACTTAATTTAAGACCCCATAATATACCTGTGGCAATGCCTTCAGAAATTACCATAAAAACCTGAACTCCCACTTTTTTTTTTCCCATGAGGAAGTCCTTGTATCTTAGACACTGTAAATGAGTTGAAGAACTTGTCAATCCAAGACATATAAAAGATAATCATATTTTAAAATACTACATGATAGCAATCATATATTAAATGTGTAAAATGCTTGCTTGAATACAAAATGTTTCAATGATTAAAAATAGCTCTTCTTTAAACAATTCAGAAACTCCTTCTAATGTTCTAAAGGAATGATTTCTCTCAGGAGGATATGAGTTAATAGAGTTCTTTGTGCTCCCAAAGAGACAGAGTAGCATTCAGTTAGGCCCAGAGGAGATCCTCAAGCCTTGGGGCTTATATTCAGCCCTGGGTTTAATTTCATCTAGCCTTCTGGATACTGTTACAGGAGTCACTACTGTGGAGTCCTGGTCATTAGTCCTACTCCTGTGCTTTCTACTTATTGCAGTCAGAATGAAACCTCTTCTAGATTAGAACAGTTGGAGAACTGTGAACTGTGGTTAATTAATCAGTGTTGGAAAAAGCAGAAGCTAACGATGAGGAGCAGTGTCACCTTCATCCAAATCGTCAGAGCTACTTGGCTTCCAACTCCCTTCTTTCTCCCTGCCTCCCTATCCCTTCTATTATTCTTCCCTAGCAAGTCTATGATCCATGTTTCTGTTTTCCAAGACAACTATTCCAACCTTTCCTTTTTCTTCCAATTTCCAATAAACACACCCCACTCTTAGCTGATGATCTTGCCGCATACTTCATAAAGAAAAATAAGATACAACCAGACAAGTACCATCTCATCTTCTTATCTTTAATTTCTCCAACCCAGCTGCTTATGTACCTGGGCACTCTGCCTTCCAACCTGTTACAATGGAAGAAGTGTACAGAAGTGTACATGTTCCTATTTCAAGCCAACCTCTTCAGTTGTGTCTTGATCCACTCACTCCTTCTCAAGGACTTTGCTTTTACAATCATCCACTTTCGCTTTGCCACACTTTTTCCCTCTTCACTGAGTTCTATGCATCAAGTATATAAATATGTCTTAATATCATCCCTCTTATAAATACAAAACCAAACAAAAACCTTGACTCCACATCACCACTTCCTATTATTCCATTTCTCTACCCCCTTTCACAGTAGGAATTTTTTATTCACTCTCTCCACTTCTGCCCCCTCCACTCTCTCCTCAATACACAATCAGATTTACATCCCCACCAAGCTGCTGAAACAGCTATGACCAAGGATACAAATGACCTAGATATTGCTAAAGCCTGTTCTGCAGCCTCAAACTTATTAATGACCACTTTTTCCTGGAAGCACTTTTTCTTCTAGGCTATTGGGACCCTATGCTTGCTTCCATACACACTTTAAGAATTCATTTTTGGCTTTGGAATACATGACATGTGATAGATAATATACCATGCTATGTGCAGTGTGGCCTCCTGGCAAAGGGACTACTGCATATAGCAAAATACATAAAATAGGAAAGAATAAAGCAGAGTGTTAATAAAATCGTAGAATCTAAAAGATGTGTGAAAGATCCCATAACCTGGTGACCAGCCCAAAGTGAAGGTGTTGTTTGTTATTCTGTGGCAACATAGGAAATGTAAGATAATAATGTGTGTGTGTGTGTGTACCAGCATGTTTGATATTAGCATAAATTTAACTGTTCTGTATTTTGAACAAACTGGCCTGTATTCAGAGATTATGCCTTATTAACCTTTTGAAAGTTGTAATGTTCTTTTACAAAATAATAGTGCCAGTGGTTAATTTTGTTTTATAATGCTCTTATTGATAAAATAAAAAGTTAGTAATCTTATATGTATTCCTCATTATTTGTGTACTGTTATGTGAAATACAAAACACTGGGTACTTGTAATATATTCCCATGCCTTTACTGTATAGGCTGCTTAGGCTGCAGGCTGGTGAGTGAAGAAGCGGATTGTCCCAAATTACACAGCTAATTAGTGGTAGAGCTTGGACACATAACTACTGTTTCCTGTCAGGTTTTTTCACTACTTTATAAGATTTGTTACATGAAAGTGAGATCGCCGCTTTGCAATTGTTTACTTTCTCTATATTATGAGCTTATAGTATTAAGAGCATACTACAACTTTAAAAACGCTAACATTTACTCTTTAATTGACAGAATTCAAAGGTGAACTTGCCTCCTGATATATCTTTTTAATATATTTAGATAATGTATTAGTTCACTCCATTTTGTACATCTCTAGTTTTACAGTCTTCTCTTTTATTATGAGAGATTATTATGGGCCTGCACACAGACAGTCATTACCATTAATGGGAGCACACTAAGTAGGGATTAAGTGGAATCTAGATTTTGATCCTAAATGGTCTTTGGTTGCAGTACTAGGACTTTGGGACAGAAGTGAGTATCCTGCAGGCCCTGAGGAGTTGGCTGCTTACCTAGGAATTTCAAAAGGAAAGGACTAGGGCCGGAAGATCCGTGGATTGTAGGGCAAGCACCAAAAGAAGAAAGAAGGTCAGGAAGAGCATAGGCAAGAGAGGGCAAGCAAGTGGGGTCAGAATCATGGAGACTGGCAAAGAGAAGTAGGAGATAGCTCGAGTCTGATCCCAGAATGATGGAATCATAGCAAGAAGCCTTGAGACTCTAAGTTGGAGATCTGTCCCTGTGGAACTGGGCTGGAAGACCCTACTCAGCCAGGGTATGAATCTGGGTAGCTGCAGCAGTAGTAACCAGAATGGCCTCACTGACTAGCCCAGGGGACTTGAGACAGAGCATCCTTGAGGGAATGTGAGGCAGGCAGCAAGGTGCTTCCAGATAGGTTCTTGATTTCTAACAGTAATATTTCTAGATGTTTACCTTGTTTTTCTCTAAGACTGTAATATACCCTCATTCCCCCATCTCCTTTTATAGCTCACTCTTCTATAGAAACTAGTTATTAGAGCAAATAAATGAACAGTGAGCTAATGGCTATTCAGAGCCAACTGAATTAAGTACTCTTCACTTGAAATTCCATCTGCCATTAGGTACTCTCAGCTGATGATGGGCCTTTCTGCATATGCATTCCACCATTGCCCATACCTAATGTAATCACTGAAGAGGTGTCCTCATAATGAAGCATGTCACCCAACCCTCCTCCACCCTTCTCATCCCCACTCTCCCTTATCTCTCTTGTCATATCCACTCAAGTCCCATCTCCAGCCTCCTTTTTCACCTTTAATGAGAGCCAGCAGATGGAGAAGCAGCCTGAGACTCTTTACGCACTGGGACCCTGAATAGGATTTAGTAATTAGCAACATTCATAAGATGTCGTGGGAGCCGGTTTACAAGATGACCAAACTATCTCCTCAGTGGTTCCAAGGCTCAGAGTGCTGACACCTTTCTAAAGACTTTTGAGAGAACTTAGCATACAAAGTGCTGATGGAGACTTAACATGCACCCCCTACTAGGCTAAGGTACTTTTATATACCTCACTTCATCTCAACCTCACAAAAATCCTAGAAGTGGATTTTTTAAACTTTCTCTTACATAGATAGGGATACAGAGGCTCAAAGAAGTTCAAGTGGCTTGCCCAAGGTCGTAAAGCAAGATGAACTTCAGAGCTAGGATTGAAATCCAGTTCTATGGAGCCTCAAAGACCAGGCTCTTTCCACTGCCCCCTTGGAGCCCCTAGAAAATACAGTAAATTATCTCATTCTCAAAGAAATAACAGTTCATGGTTACCTTTTGGTTTTATGTTCATGTATGATTCCAAACAAAGGGTCATTTCCTGTATTTGGCTTAAAAAGACATATGTTAAATTATTTTGATCTTCATGCTCTATTTTTTGTTCTTTTTGTACTTTGTTGGTGCATATTAGCTTGTTTTACATGAAGTATTTTGACCAGGAGACTTACTTAAAAATTGGCCAGAAGCAGTATTTTAAAGCAAACACCAGCTCTTTGGATGCCCAGGATTTTTGCTGTATTAAAATGAAATTGGAAGATGAGCTGGTTAGCTGGACCATGTAACTGTTGTGAAATCGTTTTTGTTTTGATTAAAGTTATATTACCCGAGGACTTCTATCTACAGCTTATGCAATATTAACTGTTCCCGTTTAATCATAGACTCATGAATACAAACTAGAATAGGGACGGTTAAGGTGAGGCAGGAAGCAAGGGACAGACAGATCCTAATGTGAACTGAGTTTGTAGTTTTCCAAATTCATTTTGGAAAACTGGGACTCCCTGGATAGAGACATAGGGGATTTCATAATGCATGCAAATAGGAACTTCAGAGGCTGCTGTCCTGTGTTTTTACAAATTACCAACGATGGGAATTACAAATTTTAAAAAGCTCGAAAACTCATTTAGTAGTACAATATCATAACCTGGGTTTTTATTTTATTAGTAATTCTGTGTCAGGGGACTTCTGTGTACCACAAATCAATCATGGGGATAAATGGGGAAGTTTGTTAATGAAAGTACAAATGGAATTAGTTTGGAAGTCGCCATCAGTGTCTGTTGTGGATATTGGTTAACTGGGCCCAGTTATTTAATTTGCAATTAAATTTTCGGTTTTTAAGTTTTACTTTGAGAAAGTGTTTGTCTAGGTGGAATATACCTAGACTAGTGGATCATGATTGCCAGGTATTGTGGGACCACCCTCAGGATGATTTTATGGGAAAAAAAATGACCTCTCTTCTCTCACAATCCCTTAGTAATAATATACTCAGAGGTATGCATTGAGCTCCTCTGGATTAACCATGTGATGATCATTGTTCTATTAATGTTTTACATTAATCTCCATGTTTTCTATTAGTGATGGCTGCTGCTTATGTCTCTCAATGCCACAATCAGCATGTTTTTGATATCTTGTATTACCCTAACCGCTAAGAAGTATGCTCCGATTAAACCATCCTATGCAATTCATTTATTGTTGCTGCAGTTAATTGAATATTTGATGATTTAAAGGAACTCTGATTATTTCATAAGATATGTGTTTATCACCAGGCAGATAATTTGTGCGTGATCTCTGTGGCTACATGGAGTGGCAGCCTGCACTGTTAGATGCAGAGAGGGTAGGCACTTGTGAGGGTTCTCGGTGAACTCACCACCTGCCCGATGTGCACCTCCCTTCCCTGGCCCTCAGAGGACCACATCCGTGCCCAGCACAAGAGGGTCGTCTGGGGCCAGGAGTGAGAGCACAGCCTCCCCTGTGTGTCGTGCAGCTTGCTTTCTGCTCCAGGAGGAGGGGGCGGAGAGGGGGAATGAGAAAGGACGCTGCAGCTCTGAGTGGCTAACTTGGCGCTTTGTGGACTATCTGAATACTCAAGAGTGGATTTAAAGAGAGGAGAAGGTGCCTCCGGAATTAAGCAGCAGCTTGGCAACTCAACGGGCAGCAGTTCTAATCCCAGTGCCACCACTAATTCTCTTCCTCAGTCTCTGTCTTTCACACCTGTCCGAGTAACTCCTCCAGAATTACTGCAAAGACGTGTGGGTGTCTGTGAGAAAGAGAAAGAGAGTGCAAGAGAATAGAATTTGGGGCTGAGCCCCAGCCTTAGCTCAGCTTTCTTCCAGTGTGCAGAGTGACCCTGGTGCATCTCCGCAGGGGACTCAGTGACTGAAGTGGCCTCAGGTGGCCCCATCACTTCTCAGCCATGTCGAATCCTTGGCCTCTCACTCCCATATGGAGCGAGGACTACAGTGGGGACCTCAACGGCTGGGAGCTTCTGTCTGACATGGCAGTGTCGGTGAACCCGGTAGGTACCCTTTCCCTGGCACTTAAATCAGACCTACTGTTTGGTCTTGTCTGTTTCCCTGTAAATGTTGTTTCCTCAATTTGCGTGGAGTCTTGAAGGCAGAAATGGTGTTGTCTTCAGTGTCTTTAAATCCTCCCTCTTGGCACCATCCTGAGCACAGTGTGAGCTCAATCAGGATTTGTTGTCTAAAGAAATAAATGGGAGAGCTGATGAATAGGCGGACAGGCGAATGAATGCGATCCTATTACCCTTGTCATGACTACCTTACAATGTATGTCCCAGTGGGTTTCTAATTGTTTGTTTTCCTATCCCATCTAGACATTTAACTCTGAGAGAAAGAACCCGAGACTCAGAGTGATTTGTATTACCAACTCTCCATGTTTTGCACTGTACTAGGCACGTAAGAAATATTTGCTGGTTAATTAAAAAACACTTGCAGGAAGGAAAAGCACTTGCGGTTCAAACGTGGTTGTCTTATGGAGAAAACAGCTGTGGGCCTGGGCTAGATGAATTTGTAGAACTAATGACTTTATGAGAATGTTGGATTTTAGTGTTTTCTAAAGAAAAATATCTAAACACTGAGTGTGAATGCATATTTATTTGACTGCTCTTGCCTTTAGAGTTCTTCTCTGTCTGTCCTGAGTGCTGCCGACTCCAATAGCCAGTCATTATTAAATGTGCTGCAAAGCTTCAGAGTCCACAACTTTTTCTCTTTTGACAGCATTTCCTCCCATAAAGAAGTGGATATTTATATTTCGAAGAGGGGAGATGATATTTTCAGTTGGCAAGAGTGAGTCAAATCTTAGTTTGAAAAGATGAGAAGACAGGACTTAAGAAAAGTAAGGAGAACAACAGGACAAGGGGTAATAACTTAATTCATTGTATTGGGCTTTGCGGATTACAAAGCACAGTCACATCACTTATTTCACAGGATGCTCACAGGAGCCCTGTGAGATTTAAAAAGGATTGGTATTACTATTATTCTTTCCTTTTCTTTTACATTTGGAAAAACTGGAACTCAGAAAGGTACAGTTATTAAGTCCTGTTCCCAAGTGGTAGGGCCAGGACTCCCTCCCAACCCTTTTGACTCATCAGCAGGTGCTCTTGCTGTGTCTGCATATCACTCATATATTTTCACTTTGATTTAAAAATTAATGCTGATGTGTTTGTGTGGGAAAAGGGGAACAAAGACCTTTTCATGAGACTGGGCCATACATTTTTAGCCTAGGCTGCACACTCTAATACAATGCAACAATGATATTGAAGATTTAAGCCTTTCTTATAATCCTTTGACCTTTGTATTTGGGGAATGTGTTTGTTAGAAGTTCAAGAACTCTCTTGGAAAATACAGTTGCTGGAGCACTGAGCAATGGAATGAGGTTGTATTTGCAGTTGAGAACTGCCAGTTTAGCTGTATAATCATATAAACATGTTAGACTAGCATCTTCCAGTGTATATTCTGCAAACATTCATTTTGTGAAATAGCAGTAGTTATTAATTGAAAAATAAAACAAACAAATAAAAAAACAACTAAAACTAAAAACCCAAGACTTAAGGGCCAGGGAAGTTGGGAATGTACTTTATTAAAAATTTTAGACAGGTGTCTCACACCTTTTTATTTGCATCATGGATCTCCAAAGAGGGATACAATATGGGTTGCAACATTTCCCGTACTTCTTTGGACACAAAACCTTTTATTTTGCATAACTACTGTCCATGGGATGGTCATCTTTTTAGTACTTCCCCACAGCTTATAGTTGTGCATTAACTATGTGATTCTTCATATTCACCTTCCTATTGAGCCTGTAAACTCCATGAGTGAGGAAATTGTGTCTCCTTTTGCTTCCCATTGTAACTCTGCCTAGCACCAAGTGGCACAGTCCTTAACTCTCCAAAATTGTTTGTTGAATGAATGAATGAATTGTGCTACACCAAATCACCAGTGGTTCTCTATCTGAAACCTGTATTTTAGATTCTTTACAAGGTATGCCCAGCCAACTTAAGTCTTTTCTTCTCCTATTTCTTCTACCTAGTATTAGAGTATTATTGTTATTGGGAGGATGGCTGTATAAATTTGTCATCCAAACTGGAGGACATTTTTGAGAGAGAAAGGGAATACTATCAATAATTACACAGATAACAAGTGTAACCTGGGGTTGTACTGGGCCATCTAGAATTGATAGCCGTTCATTATTGGTGACTGTCTCAGGCTGTCTCTCCTATTTGGGATTTTAGGCCTCTTGGAGTGGGGACTTTTACACGTAGAAGGTCTTCAATAAATACTGGTTGTAATGAATGCATGTACAGAAGTGACTATAATACTGTTTGAAGATTTGCTGTATTGTTTAACTTGTAGTTTTGTCAGGTGAGGAAATCTAGTGCCATATTCTATTCTTCATTTCCCCAAGTATAGTTGAGTCCATACTTCAGTCTGTTGGGGAGTTAATAATTGTCCTTGCAAGAGGCCTGGGCAATGTAGATGTAATGGCAGTGCTCTCTTAGCAGGACTGGGCGTTCATCTTTCAAGGCAGTGAATGAGAGACCCACTGTTCTTACCAGAGCAGGCAGGAAGCAAATGTGATCAGACTGCAATCCTGGAGAGGGTTAAGGTGTGAAGGGGAAATAGGAATGTTTGGGGGATGCCTAAAACCTGCACAGATGACATGGTGATCAGCAGACATTTTTCTAGATGGTTGCCTGACTCTCAAGTTCCTGATGGTGCACTGTCTTGCAACTGGTATCTTATTTTATTATCTCACTTCTTGCTTTCACTGATTATGAAGCACCTGCAGGAAAGGGCTATGGGCCTGACATGGAATAAACCCTCAGTACCTTTCTGCTAGTGACTTGAATCTTGATTCATTAGGAAGGTGTCACACTGGGAAAAATGGATCATGGGATTCACTGAGTATACTTCTTAGACTTCTTGTAACTGCCAAGGCAAGCATGCAATTTACGCAGGCCGTTATCCTTAGTGTTTTGTAAGCACCTAGTTGGACTCCCAAGTTCAAAAAGAACTCAATTTAATCACAAAGTGTTTTATATAGGCCTCATATTTTTAATGAATAATATACAAAAGTATGTCAGAGGGTCAAAGATGCCTTAAAGATCCTGAGATCAAGCTCTCTTTGGATAGATGAGCAAAGAGAAGCCCGAGGGGATGGGGGAGGGGTCAGTGCCTGAAAGCAAATCAGTGACAGAACAAGGAGTCACTTTCTTTCTGCACCATGCACTGCGATCTTACCACTTCATTAAAGTAAAACAAAATTAGTCATTTGCAGAGATATTCTTTTGTATTTAATAGGGAAAAATTGATAGCTAGATTTTCTTGCTTTACAGTTTGTCCTACAGAGTAAACTATTGTACAAGAAGAATAAATAGATTGTGCCTAATGTTTTCTATTTATTTTGTTTCAGGTAAGTCTTCCCAGTGATCCAAGCTGTGTTGAAGAAATCTTGCGGGTGAGTTTAAACCTTTATTTTTGTGCCTTTTAATAATGAAGCAATCTATCTGCTTAAGCTGTAATTACTGTTCTGTTCTGTTTCAAGGAGTTTCATAATGGGGAATCCTGACATTCTACTTCAAGACCCTTCTGCTTATTCCAGTGGCCTCATTTCTTACCTGTCTTCTTTCCATTTTGTAATCAAGCTAGTTTTCTAATATCACTAAGCTTCTGCCCTATCCATTCCTACATCCTTCTCAGACACTCACCACCTTCTTTAGGAAACTTTCCCTGTTCAAGCACCATACCCTAAACCTTTGCCTTTTACCTTTCTGGGACCTCAACTCAATCTCACTGCTGCCGCCCACTACGTGGAACATGGTTATCAACATTGATTGTGGCCTATAATGAGGGGAAGAGATGTGGGAGTGGGAGAGGAGGAGAAGATGAGAGACTTGAAAATGATGGCATGTTGTGGGAAGTGTTAGTTATGGAAGTGAGTGTATGTGTGTGAATGCCTTGGGGGCAGAACAAAGTTGAAAGAGTGGCTATAATCTCTCCTGAAGTAAACAATTAAACCAAAAGAAGAAACCAAATTTAAGTGAGAAAAACATATCTGTCTACTGTCTCTGGCCATTGGCATCAGAAGGCAGTATGGAATCTCAAGAATAGGAATCATGGCAATGAGCTCCTGTACCGGCTCTACCATTTGTCACTTCTATGACCTTGGACAGATTACTTTATCTCTCTGAATTTCCTTTCCTTGTCTGTAAAAGAGGACAATAATACCTGCCCTAACTCCCTTATAGGCCACCAAGTGGTATATAAATCCTTGTTATTGTAATAAATGATGACCAGTGTAGTCATATAAAAACCATGAAGGCTTTCTATCTGGGAAAGAAAATAATCTGTGTGCCAGTGAAAATTCTGCATCCCCTTTCCTCAGTTACCAAAGTCACTCCAACTCCCTCTTCATCCCCCTCTCCCAGTAAATGCCTTCTCAGCAGCCCAGTGTTTGAAGCAAGCCCTGAGAAAATGCAGCCAAAGGAATAGTCAAGAGCCAAAAGCTGTTTACCATTGAATTGGCTTGCCACCCAGAGTATACCTGATGTGCACATTCGTGCACCTGTTTCAGCCCAAGAACATTGTTCTTGACTATTAAAGAGATGAGTCAGTCATATCACTTTGATCAGTGATAAGACTATATGGATTAGGGCAGGGGTTCCCAATCCCAAGGCAATGGACTGGTACCATGTGTTCCTCATGAGAATGTAATGCCTTGATGATCTCAGGTGGAACAGTTTCATCCAAAACCATCTCCCCACCCCTACTCCCACTCCCTATCCCCTCATCTGTGGAAAAATTGTCTTCCATGAAACCAGTGCCTGGTGCTAAAAATGTTAGGGACTGCTGGATTAGGGCTATGCTGACTACTTTGGTAAGATAAGAACCCAGCAACCCCTCAGTCATCTGTCTCAGTCATCTATCTCAGGGGCCCGACGTTTTGGGTGGAGATGAGGCAGCTGTTATGAGTGCCACAAAAGGAATGCACACTGGGAACTCAGCTGCTTGCTCCTTTCCCATTGGGAAAATACATTCAATCCTTGCTCACTTGTCAACAGCCTTCCTTAACAGAAGGTAGTAACACTGAAAGAAATGTCTTACTCTGCTCTACATAGTAACCTTGTTATTCCTTTCTTCTCCGAGTCACAAGCATAAATAAACTCAGTGGCCTTTTTCTTAACTCCCAAAGGAATGCCAGACATACCTCAAAATCTCTACCTAATTTGTCACAATTGAAATCACCTACTTGAAAGCAACCCGGCCCTGGTGCCTAGGTGGTTGGTTATGTGACTAAATGCAGGAAGGAGGGTGAACACCTGGCAGAGGCTGGCAACACCAGTCTCCTAAAGGAGCCACTTAGAGAAACAACAGAATTTCACTTACACATGGAAAGAAAAGAAGCAGGTTTCCTTAATAGGCTCACAAAAGATAACATGCTTTAAGAAAGTAACAAAAGTCCTTCTGTTATTCTTGAAAGAGAATATAGAGAAATGTCTCTTTTTTTGAAGGGCTATAGATTGTATAGAATTCTTTTTTTTTTTTTTCCAACAACGCTGTTAATGAGTGGGCTTTCTTTTATTAAAGAATGAATGTTTCATTCCCCATGCTTCAAATAAAAATAAGCTTTCTGAAATTTGCGTCCCCGATTTTATGACTAATTGTTAAATTTTTATAGACCACCTTGCTTGTCACAATAGAGCATGCTTGTTGGGCTTTTTGTCTTAATTACACATTCGTGTTCCTTTTGGTTTGAGGGCCTTAGAGGCCTGTGACGGGTTCCGCAGTAAATTTGTCACCTCATTCCCCATAAACCCCCTTCTTAGGGAAAAGTACATTTTCTCTTTCTCCCTACCTCTCCTGGCCATGTTCACTGCTTTTCAAACTAAGCAGAGGCCCAAACAAGGTCATCTCTCCTCACTGAGGGGAGCTATGCAGAGGAAGGAGCACCAGCCCCAGAGTGGAGGAGCTGGCTTCCGGTTGCTCATGAGATTCCATTATTTCCTAGCTGTGTTGCTTTTCAGTGTCTTCATCTAGAAGCATGAGCTAGTTATTACCCCCTCCATCTCTCTACCCACCTCCAATGAAGGAAAATTTAAATTATGCACATTGTTTGCATCTGCACCATGAAAATCTGAGTCCATTTGCTCTCCCATCTTTCCCACTTCCCTGATCCCCCTTTTTTCCCTCCACCACCTGGCAAGCAAACATATGCAAACCCACTTCATCTCACATGGAGACAGACTTCTTTTATTAACCAAATGCAACACAACCAGCCTTTCCCCACTCTCAGCCCCTCAGTCCTCCAGGCTATGGAAATGCTTTCACCTTATGTGTTTTGTTATGGCCCCCTTTCTCAAAATGCTGTCCAAATTCAAGCCAGTTGGTTTCTCTTGAAAGCCCCTCTCACCATTTGTCTGACAATGTTCTCAGCACCCCTTCAGACCAGCGGGTCCACTTTTCTTTCTTTGCCCCCCTGGGCAAAGTGCTATAATATGCCGGAGCCCACCTTGTCTCGTCTTCCAGCAATTTTCTTCTTGCCCTCATGCCCTTGCAGATGCAATCAGATTACAACAGGCTAACTTGACCTGATGTGTCAACCTTATTTTCCTATAGCAGGTGACGGCTTTTCAAAGCACTTGAATCTCATTGTCTTATTTGGTCATAAGGAATAAGGTAGTTTCTTATTATTTCATGAAATCGAGGTCCAGAGAGGTTAAATGACCTGCAATCCAGGGTGGGGTTGGTATGTGGCGGAAGTAAAATAGTATCTGGCCTTTGTTTTCTAAATCTAGTGATCTTTGCACTACACCCAACTCTCAATCACCCTGTCACAAATCTAGAGTGAGAATCTCTGAATATTAAACAAAATTGCTTTAGACAGTAGCTGACATTTCCAGCAACTTTAAGAATACCAGCAAACCAATATAATTTGAACAGATCTTAGAAATTAATTCTGCCTTTTTGTCATTCTTTAATATTTTTTAATCTAATTTCAAATAATAATAAAACAATAGCAAATTTGCTTCTAATAATAAAAGAACTGATAATAGTAATGTGTGTTCTATTGCATGCCAGGCACAGTTCGTAAGCACATTATGTCTTTGAACCTTCACAACAACCCTCAAAAACTGTTATTAGTCATGCTTTACAGAATGGTAAAGAGTGAAAGTCAGAGAGGTGAAGTAATTTGCCTCAGGTCACAGTTCTCCAAATCTCTGACAAGAGTCATGCTATATGTTCTTCTGGTCCTGTTGGCTTATCTGAATCCATTCTTACTTAGCAGCCTCCAGTCTGCTTTATGATTAACATTATAGTGGATTCAACCAGCAATTCATTTCAGCTTCTGTTGTTTCCTCAATTTGTACAAATTCAGTTATGCCAGAATAATTTAAGTAGTTTTTTGAACAAACTAGAATTCATTGGCCTACAACACCTTTACACCAAACTGATCTTCTCCCATGAAATGAGCCGTACAAATTCAGATGTCTTTGCTCCTTTTCAAGCATATTATTGCTTATTATGAATTTTACAAATCAGAAACTTAAAAGCAGCAATCTGTGCAATGCATCCCAGCTTTTACACTTGCTTCCATCAGCATGCTATTTACTCTTTAGAGTCAAGCTACTCTCATGTGTAAATGGAAATAAAAAGTAATAACAACTCTGGCCACAGTGATGGCATTTTGCAGTAACATGCATCGATCATGTGAGGGATTCCTAGGCAGCTCATCTGTAGTAATATGGGCACCAGCAGCAGCTTCTTTTCTGAGCTCTGTGGGGTTTTATGGATCCTAGAGTAATCATTTCTGGAAGAGTTAAGCCAAGGAGAGCAGCATGCTCTAAATGCTACTAGCTAAGGATGGATGCTCAATGATTATTTGTTCTGCAGTAGTATGATTTATTTGTTCATAGCAAGAATTTACTTTAAAAAATCAACAAACTATCAAATCCTTTCTGGAATAAAAAATGCAGATAGAGCATTTCTTTTAGATTTGATGCTGAACAGATTGTCTCTCCTAGCAAAGTACCTTCTGTAGTTGATAATTTCATAGGCAAACATCTATAAGGGTAATTCAGTGTTTATGAGGGATGCTGAATTTGCTAGCTAGGATTTAGGGAACTTGATTTGATAAACTGTATCTTCTTACAGATTTCTTCCTGCCATAGGGATCAGGTTGGTAAACACCTACTTGGCCACCTCTTTTTGAGTACAGTATGATCTGTGTTTACAGCATTCTAAATTATGGCAATTCTACTTATTAGGCTTGTGTTTTAGTTAAAAGTTTTAGCATGGAAAAATTTACCAAATATTTACAGGGCAGTGCTTGTTATTTTATTTTTATTTTTTAACAGGGAAATAAATGAAAAAACCCATCTTGCAAGTAAGAAAAAAATGGATCAGGGAACAAAACTGGACAGACAATTATGTCTGAAAGGAAATTTGATTATATTGTCATGACTATGCCGCATAATCAAGCACTTTTCAGTAGAATTTCTTTTATAAATTTAACCAATAATTAGGCAATTGATTTTATATCCTGTCAATACATTAATGTATAAATAATGTTCAACTTGGATTCATGCAAACGATTTTCTATATAGCTGTCTTAAATAAGAATCATTCTGGAATATTTCAGAAAACATGTATCTTATTTGGATGTGGACTTTTAAAATTACAATTTCTTGAAATAGTAATACAGTGTTCCACCCAGGAAAGACAATTCCTAAATATAATTTAGACTATAATTAATGTTAACATTGATGGAGTCAAATAAATGAACTAATGATTGTGCCCTTTGCTAATCTGATGACTAGTTCTTACCTAATGGCACTGGGAAATATGTAAATTTGTCAGCAGGTGAAAATGCCCTTGACTGGGTAAATAATGTGCAGTATTACCTTTTCTGAAGCTAATTCAAAGCACTAATGGGCTTAATACGTAGCATGCATATGTGAGGTGAGCTATTCATGGAACCAAATTAGCTCATAAGAGATATTATCCATTATATGCCACCTAGTAATCATTTCCTCTTTTGTCAAACACAAACCAACCCAGAAGAAAGATGCTTAATTTAATTATAACATCTGTTATGTGAACAATGCAGGTAAGCCATCCAGTGTGCTTCCAAATGCACTTAGAACCTGTCAAGCAGTTTAAATATTTTTATGTGGAATCTAGGGGTTCGCAGCTAGTATATGAGGTGAATTTTAAATGATTTTACAGACGTCATTGGGAAAGTGAGTAATATGAGTAATGAGGTGACTGGGCCAGTGAATCATGGGAACCTGTCAAACATGGGGAGATGTCAGGGAAGAGATGATGTCAAATAGCAGTAACTTAGCAACCCAGCATTTAGCTGTCCAGAGAATGAGCAAGAGTAGCCCCTTTAAAATAGCTGAGTAAATATATCAGTTCCTATATATCTTAGGTATGCTATAAAAATAAGTCTGTTCTCTGTCAACCTGTTTCTTTTTGGGAATATGGTGATTTATGATTTTCTATTGAATTGGATGAAAGCAGGTGAGAATTTAGGCCATATGTAGAATTTACACCTGCTTTCTGTATCTTGGGTGTACGGAGAGAGTAATGAAACAACGCATTGGTTTGCCAAAAAGCATTCTAAGCTTCTCTGAAAGAAGTAATAGCTTCCAACTGTTGTCTGAGAATGAGAATTTTTGTCCTAGCTTTGCTAGTGGGATTGGGCTGGGGGAAGGAGAAGTAATGCAAGGAAGTTAACCATTCCACCTGCATCTGTGTAAAGGTGAAACTCATGTCTCTGCAAAACACCTTGGGGAAGTAGCCTCTTGGAATCAATTTGGTAGGCATCTCTCAGTTTTGAAATGAAAGAAAGAAGGAAAGAATAAAACAAGGCTGGTCCCTTCTCTGATTTGTCACCAGAAGCATTCAGGAGAATGAGAAAAATAAATTTAAACTCCATAATTGATGTAAACAAAGGGTATCCATAAGCCTGACTCACAATTTATTTTGTGAAGGTCAAACAGGGAAGAAGCCAATAAGTGATTCCCATGGTCTTGGATTTTTGGCATGGCTGATGAAAGAAACACTGATTTTCAGAATAAGTGGAACATGGTGAAAAGCAAAAACAATATTAGAATAATAAGAATGGATATTAAAGTTGGAGATTAGAGCTTCCATGGACCAAGTTTGGGACACAGTCTTGAGAAGTAGGGAAGGCAGGACTGAATGAGAAATTACATAAATGATCCATATTTGTAGAAGGCACTTTGTTAGTGAGGCAAGGTGGATAAATGAGATGCTGCTTTTCTAGTAGCCTGCAGGGCTGATGTCTGTTGATAACAGAGAAGTAAAGGCTGAACACATTTGGGCACACAGCCTTATATTCCAAAGAGAATTCCTGCTGGTCTGGAATTCAGCCACAGCCCTGACTGGTCCTGGAAGAACTCTTGACATGAAAAAAAAAAAAAAGTAATAAAAAAAGAATCACCACAAGATCTATGTAAAAAAGAAATACACAAAAAGCATGTGAGAAAAGTGTACCAGAAAAACACATTGTTATGGAAAAATTAAAGCTGTGACCAACATAGTGGCATGAATTTGTTAAAACCATGAAGCAATTTTATCTCAAAAGACAAGAACAAAATCAGTGATACTATTAAAGATGCTGTTTAACTTAAGATGCTATTAAAAAGTAGATAAATCAAGAGGTGTGAATTAATGAATTATGAACAGAAAATCATTATAATTAATTAATTCAAGATCCTTTTCCCAAATAAAACAATACTACAATAAAATAGATACTTGATTACTTAACATCATCAAGAAGAAAAGGAAAACACCAATACATAAAACAAGAACTATTAAACAGAAATAATCTCAGATACAGAGGAAACTAAGAGAATAATGAGTAGCAATTTTCTCAGCTCTGTACAAATAAATGTAAACAGGTGGATGAAATGGATGGTTTTTCTAGTGAAATGTAATTGGCAGAGATTAACTCCAGAAAAGACAGAAAATCTAAACAGGCTTATCGCCATCAATAAAATGAAGACTCTCCCCACCCCTTAACAAAAGCGTCACTCCCAGATGGGATTTCATGAGGAAATTAAACTAAACTTTCACAAAATATCACAGTATAACTTTTACACAACATACAACAAAAAGAAAAAATTGCAAAGTACTTTTTAGAAAAGCCAACCTAGCTCTTGTTTTGATACTAAAATCTGACAAAAATAGAACACAAAAAAGAAAATTACATAATAATATCATTTACGATTATTGTTGCAAAGCCCCTTAATGAAATACCAACAAACAGAATCAGACAGCATTTTAAAGGATATACAACATCACCAAGTGGGTTTTATTCCAGGAGTATGAAACTGGTTCAGTATTACAAAATCCATTTGTATAATGCCTTTTGCTAATAGAATAAAAAAAGAAAAATTACACAGTCATCTTCATATAGATGATAAAAGACACTTGACAAAACTGAACACACATTCTTGATAAAATAGAAATAAGTGGAAACATCTTTAATGTGATAACATATATCCACCTTAACCCAAAGGCTAGTATCACATTTCATGGAGAAACTCTCAAAGCATTCTTATTATAGTCAAGAAAAAGACTAGATGTTCTTTATACCACTATCATTTTATATTTTTCTGGAGGTTAGCCAAGACAATTAAATATGTAAAGAATAAGAGGCATTAAAGTGAGAGATAATGCTTAAAATGGTTATTATTTGTACATTATACATATATTGTTTTCCTGGAAACCAGAAGCAAATTAACTAAAAACACTGTTATGAATAATACACAAATTCAGCAAAGTTGCTGTGTGCAAAATAAATGTATGGCAATAAATAGTCTTTACATATAAAGCAACCAACTATAAGATGGAATGGGCAAAAAAAATCCATTTACACCTTGTGAATTGATGTAACAAGAAATGTGTCAGAGCTATATAAACAAACTGAGTCACTATGAGAGACGCCAAAGAATACTTAAATAAAAAGGCACACAATTCCTGAATAGGAAGACAATATCACAGACGTTTATGTTATCCCTAAGTTAATCTTGGATCCTTACCTCAAGCCATACAAAAACATTATTTCTAGATGTATTAAAGATTAAAAACAAAAACATAAAATGTTAGAGATGTATATGGGAGATTTTAATTCACTTTTCATTATCGGCTCAAGTCTCAGAATTAGATGGCAGGGATAAGAAGCAGTCGGGGGAAAGTTCAGAGGTTAGAGGAGATTGGAGAATGAAAGAGTAATTGAAAGAGAGAGAAGTCTCTCACTCTAATGGAGTATAGTTAAGATTATGAGGCAACATCAAGGCTCCAGGTAATATTGAAGATATTATATTTATACAGGTTCCAATCTGTAGATTGTATAATTTCCTCCAACAGTGCTTATTTCATTACCCAGAGACCACTGGCTAATGGGTCGATGACAGCCTGGAGGCCTTAGAGAAGTTGAAAATTGCCCCAAATCATATATTCATATGGTTATGAAGCAGTTGACACAGAATTGGAACTCATGTTGGCCTGAATCCAAAGTACACACTAATAGTGTTACCACTTACCTAGCATTTTTTTGTACCTGGTACTGTTAGAAGAATTTCACATATAGCAACTCATATAATCACTGTATCAATGCCAAGAAGGAAGTACTATTATCATCCCCTTGTTAGATAATGACGTGGAAGTACTCTGAGCTTAAGTGACTTTCTAAGTTCGACAGCTAACCAGTGGCAGAGCCAAAATTTCAAACCAGGCGTTTTTGGTGATTATGAATAATGTGGGTATTAATAATTGTGTAATTGTGTACAGATTTTTGCATGAACACATGTTTTCATTTATCTTTGGAATATACCTAGGAGAGGGATTGTGGAGTCATACGCTTAGAATATGTTTAAATTTATAAAAACCATACTAAATTGCTTTTAGAGTGGCTGTACCATTTTGCATTTACACCAGCCAAGTATGAAAGACCACTTACTCAGCATGTACTTACTTCCCATTTGTATATCTTTTTTGATGAAGTGTCTGTTCAAATCATTTACTCATTTACTAAATCAAGTTGTCTGTTACCTCATAAATGAATCTCGAGAGTTTTTATTATTTCTGGACATAAGTCATTTGTCAGATATGTGATTTGCAAATATTTTCTCTCGGGCTGTGGCTTGTCTTTTCATTCTCTTGGTGATATCCTTCTAGGAACAAAATTTCTTAATTTTGATGAAATCCAATTTATCTTTGTTTCATGTTATGGATTATTATTTTGTTGTCAAGTCTAAGAACTTTTGGGTTAATTCAAGGTCAAAAACATTATATCCCATGTTTTATTCTAAGAGTTTTAATAAAGTCTTCATTTTGGATTAATTTTGATATGCGATGTGAGGTATAGGTTGAGATTTACATTGTTCATTGTGTTCCAGCACCATTTATTGAAAAAATTGTATTTAATCTTTCTCCATTGAATTGCTTTTGCATTTTTGTAAAAAGTCAATTGACCATATTTGTGTGGGTCTATTTCTGGACTCTCCAGTCTCTTCTACTTGTCTATGTCCTTGACCTTTCACCAATACGATAATGTCTTAATTTCTGTAGATACTGTAAGTCTGAAAATAACATAATGTGAGTCTTCCAACTTTGTTCTTTTCCTAAAACAGTTTAGCTATTCTAGTTCCTTTTCCTTTCCATATGAATTTTGGATATATCATTTATGTTTATAAAGAATTCTGCTTGAATGTTGGTTAGTATTGCCTTACATCTATAAATCAATTTTGAGGGAATTAACATCTTTACTGTGTTGCATCTTTCATCTCATGGATTGGTCAATGTGCCTCTCCATTTATTTAGGTTGGCTACTCTATTTTTAGGGGGACACTGGTAATCTGTAATTCCACTTTAGAGAATTCATGCTATGAGAAAAATCCAAGCTCCTAGAAAAACTATGTGAACAAAATTATTCATTACATGATTCTTTGTAA
This sequence comes from Papio anubis, assembly GCF_008728515.1. Lineage (NCBI taxonomy): Eukaryota > Metazoa > Chordata > Mammalia > Primates > Cercopithecidae > Papio > Papio anubis. The sequence goes on along the minus strand of NC_044996.1, from coordinate 6,420,757 downwards.
TAGCAAAAAATGCTACTATATATCTAACAACAGGAGAATAGTTAAGCAAACTCAGATTTATACATTCAAAATCATAATCAACCATTAAAAAGATGGCTTTGCTGATGATGTACAACATGAGGAAAAACTATGAGATAATGTTAAGTGAAATAACCAGAATATAACATTTTATGTTCTTAAGTATTATATCTCTATAAAAATATGACTAAAAAGAAACTGAAGGAAAATATTTTGAAATGATAGTTCTTATTTTGTTAGAGTTAGAATTATGGGTGAGTTTCTTCTTTTTTATATTTTCTCAATTTTTATAATTTATATTACTTTCATAAAAATATTTAAGAAGCAATTTACTCATGTAACAAACATGCATGTTTACTCCCTGAACTTAAATAAAAATGAAAAAACAATTTAAGAGGTATATTGCTGAACTAAAATGCACTTAGCAAAGAGTATCCAGGATAGTGGGTAGTTTCCAAACTAGAATGTGTAAAGAGATAAGCAGTAGAAAATTGAACTAGAAGAGGGAGCAAGCTGTGGCTGCCTGAGAGACTACCCTGTGGAAGAAAGAGGCTCAGAGGGTGCATTTGGGATAGAAGGCCTCAAATGGTGGAATCCAACTTTTGAGGGGCACTTATAGAGAGATAAGTATCAGGGCAATAAAAGCAAGAATGTTCTGGGGTTTGGGGCATCATGGTTAAGAGAGTAGAGCTCGACTCTTCTCACTTGCTGTTTTTGGGTAAATTAACATTTTTGTACCTCATTTACAAAAGTGTGATAATATGTCCTAATTCTCAGAATTATAGGGACAATTAAATTACATGATGCATATGAAACCTCTAGAATAGTGCTTGGAGCACTCAATTAGATCCTTCCTTTCTCCCCTGTTCTAATTGGTAGATCTGTCCAAGGATAGAAGGAGGTGAGGTCTTTGTCACTGAAAGTGTTCAAATAGAGGCACTGTGCTCCCCCAGTACCTAGAGGATAAACTTCCAAACCCAGATCTTGGCAGTCAGAGTCCTTCCTTTATGTCACCACCCATGCCTACCTCACGAATTGCCAGTTCTTCCAACTGTGTGCCCTTTTCCACATCCATTGCAGACTTCTCCCCCTTTATCAAATGTGCCATCTCCTCCTCTGCCTCTGTGTGTTGCCTCCTCCCTCTGCCTGCGATCTCATCCACTCCTGTCTTTGTCTGGTGACCTCCTATTTACACCATGTAAGATCCACCACAGAGACCATAGATATTAATGAATTAATTTCTCTATCTGTCTTCTAGGTCCCCATAGCAATTTTTATATACCTACACTTGCCTTTGTATGTGTGTATGTTGGGGAGTTGCCTCTTGCGGCAGAATGTGAGGTCCATTAGGGCATAGTCTGTGTGAAAATCCTTACTCTGTCTCTTTGGCCAATTACAGAAAACACCCCCACATACATGCACACAAAGGTGACAAGTGTAGGTACATAAAAAGTACATAGATTAAATGCAGTGTGTTTATTAAACGACTTAAATTTGTAGAGGAGTGGTTAGAGAAAATGACCTCATAGTGTTATTTCCACCCAAGGTATAATAATGATTTGATTTTCCATGAAAATATTACAAGTTAATAAGCAGATAATAGTGCTTACTGAGTAGAATAATTATACAAATATTAGGCATTTTAATGACTCCATTTCTTATTTCTCCAAATGATATATTATCACCATTGTGTGCTTTTTCCATTGCCAATTTCTTTTTAAGAAGGGCAAACTGCCAAATGCAACTCCAATCATTTAGATGTGTCTGGATTCTTGGAAACTTGACTACCCTGTGTTCTCCTACAAATGGACCTTGAGAGCTTCCTTGGAGGTTGTAGCAGGGAAGCCCAGCTGCTCCTATACCTTTGACCTAAGAAGGGTTCTTCTCTATAGAGAAGCAGTGGTGAGAGGAAGAAATGACACCCATCTAACCAGCCAGATCAATTGAATCAATCCTGACGTTCAGTGGGGTAACAGATGTCGCAGCCAGATAGTCATCACATCCTCAATTGACAATTATTATTTAATATATATATATAGTCTATTTTTAATATTGTTCCTCAAAATACAATAATGCTGGCATTATCAATTTAAACAAGGTACTGAATAAAGGCAGGGCCCCATATGCTACTACAATGGGAGAGATTTTCAAATCTGTCAAATAATGTTTTGGCACCATTCACTGTGCTTATTATCACTGTGATCACAAGAAAAGAGCTTCCACAAGATGTGTTTTCTTCTCTAGAGTGATTCCTCCAGGGTGTGTGTGTGTGTGTGTGTGTGTGTGTATGTGTGGCTGATAACTTGTATGTTGCTTCCATTAAACACTCCTTTCCCCAAAGCCCCTTCATTATTGGAATGAACACACTAACACGAACAGACTCATCCTGCTCTTTTCCCGGCAACATGTTAACTGGAAATTGCAGAATCATAAAATAAATAACTAAGGCCAATCTAAAGCTAAGGTGTAAAAACAGCATCCTGGCTGTCTGGGCCTCTGATTATTTTCTATTCAACTCCCTTACTACTTCTCAGGACCTGTTTGGTTTAGAGGACACCTGAAAAACTAGTCCATACTCCAACTTTGCAACCTCCTCGCTGCTCTTTAATCCTGGAGCCCCCAGCACATCCTCACACCCCTAGTGCTTTTGATGCAAAAGTGAATGGCAGGTCTGACACCTGGAGAATCCACCCCGATATTGTTAGAGCCTGGTCTGCTTCTGTCCTATGTTACAGAGTGGAGACCATGCAGCATTGGCCTTTGAAAGAACTGGGATTAAGATGAAAACAATGTGCCAGTGACATTGGACTGGACATCAAAGGACCTCAGAGCTAGTTCTGACTCTGCCACTACCTTATTCTGTGACCCTTGGCTAGTCTCTTAACCATTGTGTGCTTCAAGTTCTCCATCTGTAAAGTGTTGAATTTTTTCCACTCTCCAGTACAGAAACACCAACCACATGTGGCTGGCTATTTGAATTTAAATTAATTAAATTTTAATAAAATAAAAGTTCAGTTCGTCATCCATTTCAAGTTCTCGTTAGCGACATGTGGCCAGTGTTTGCCATATTAGACAACACAAAACTCAACATTTCCATCACTGTAGAAAGATACAGTGAACAGAACTGCCCCAGATATCTCTTCAGATTTGCTCTAGGTTTTTATTCTGAGTTTTACTATCAAATAAAACCAAATATTGTTTTACCTTCTGAACTGTGTATTCTAGACTGTGTTTAGAGTATGTCTGACTAATTTATTTCCTCCTGAGTCTTATATACAATACATTAATCAAATTCGACTCTAGTTCTGAGCAGTGCCCCTACTATATAAGACAGAACAAAAAATAAGGCTGAGTAGATAGAAAGAGATAAAGCAAGTATTCCCACAAAAGAGAGAAAACGAGAGAAGTTTCAGGCATGCACCTGGTTTGTTGGGCAATGCAGGGACCCATGTACTCCTAATTCAGGCCTCAGGCAAAGTGTCTTTCCCTGTGTTTGATAAGATTAATAATGCTTTCATCCCTAGGCTCTGGAAATAAGAGGGTACCTCAGGCCCTTGAATGGCCCTTTTAGGAGAGAAATGGTACTATAAAAACCCAGGACTTGATTCATATTTGCTTCATCTCTCTCTCTCTCTCTCTTCCTCTCTCACTCTCTCTCTCCTGCACTCTTCAACGTTTCCATCTCTTTAGACATCCACCTAAGGTGCATCATTAAAGAAAGTACCACAGCAGCACTTGCACAACTCCAGTGACTTTAATTGTCCCATTTCCTCATAAAGGGAAGTTGCTTACCTATACCTTGCTGTAGTGCAGGGGCTTGAGATCTGGATTATTAATGATAAAATGGACTGAGTCCTGAGAAAAGCCATTCATTGTACAAACTTTCAGTTATGTAGGGTAAATAAGTTCTGAAGATGTACTGTATTATATACTCAAAATTTACTGAAAGAGTAGATCTTAAATGTTCTCATAACATTTAAGCAACAAATAAAGGTAGCTATGTGAGTTTGTGGATATATTAATTAGCTTCATTGTGGCAATCATGTTACAATGTATGTATACAACAAAACCTCATGTTGTATACCATAAATATATATTCATAATTTCTTTTGTCAGTTATACCTCCATATAGCTGGAGAATAAAAAGCTATTAATTAGAATGCATTCTGGTGAAAAGGGAAATTTAATAAATTTGTGCCTCTCCTTAGAGATCGGCTTATTTTTACTGACTTGCCATTTGGGTTTTGTGACCGTCATACTTGCCATTTGTTTGTATGTGGCATGAGTAAGGGCAGTGGTTTGAAAACAATTATAAATTGGGTTCTGTGGGTCATGCATGTAATCCCAGCACTTTGGGAGGCTGAGGTGAGAGGATTGCTTGAGAACAGGAGTTCAAGACCATCCTGGGGCAACAAAACGAGACCCATATGTCTATAAAAATAAATTAATTAGCTAGGTGTGTTGGTGCACACCTGTAGTCTCAGCTACATGGGGAGGCTGAGGTAGGAGGATTGCTTGAGCCCAGGAGTTGGAGGCTGCAGTGAGCCATGATCACACCATTGCACAGCACTCACTCTGAGGTGACAGAGTGAGACCTCATCTCTAAAACCACACACATACCCACTTACACACACACACACACACACACAAAATGATGATAATGTACTTCTTATAACGACCAAATTATAATGGACATCCAGAAAGATGAGGGAGCCTTGTTCCTGCTACATGATTGGAGTGTTCCCTTTTAGAAAACCTGTCCTATGGAGCATGGTGGCCAAAGCCTAGAGCTCAAAGCCAGACACTTGGGCAGAGGTTCTTGAGCTGCATGACATTGTCTCCAAAACTCAGTTATCTGACCTATGAAATGAGAACAAGAAAAACTACTTGTCTGTATTATTGAGTGGATTAAATTTGGTAACATAAATGAAACAGTGAATTCTAACCCCCAAATACATACAAGCTCCTATTGGATTGTTATTATGACTCTTCTTGTTATTCAGAAATTCCAAATATTTTCAAAGTGTAACTTTGAATTTCATATTTCAACCCTTCACAGACTCTCTATCTGATTTGGCCAAGGAGCTTCGATTGCCCCTGTGATTTTCTTGAATATTAAATAAGTAAGCTCCTTTCATGTCTTTAATAGAGTGGTTTTTTTTTTTTTTTTCATTTTTGACCACTCCATAGTTCATAAGGCACGTTGCAGCTTTTCAAATTGTCAAATTTGTTTAATTAGCCCAGAGACCCTGCCAGGTTGGTTTTTGTCAGCTGTATAGCAGTCTCTGTGGGTGGCTTGCAAATCTCTGACCAGGGTTTTGGGGATTTTTAAAATCATTTTGCACATTTCTTTCCTTCTTTAATACGAATGAAGGAGAGACTAGATGAGCAGGAGGCAGTGGTGGAGGTGGGAGTAGGAGGGCAATGTGTTGCGGCACTGCTTGGCAACTGGCTTTTGGACAAGAGTTACAAATTGATTACAAGTAACAGTTGGAATCCCAGGCCTGAGACATCCAGGTTTATGTGTGTGTTGCAGGTGGGGTAGAGTTCTCCTTGAGGTATTTATTTACTTCAAGACCAATGTTTCATTTGCACCGAAACCTTCCTGGGTATAAGGGTTTGACATTGTTCCCTTTGAATCTTCTATTTGGTGCTTTGATAAATTTATAGCCAGGAGTAAAAGTATTGATCTGGTTACCCCAAAAGATGTTTTAGGCCAAAAAACGATAGAGGTTTAAAGAGGATTTAGAGACATCCATGGGCAGTGGATTCTCAGACGGTTATTAGAAAGCTTGCAAGGGGCAGGGGGTGGGGGTAGTTGGAATGCACCCCTTCCTTATGGTGAGTAAATGTTTTGAAGTACAAATGTGGATCCCTAAAAAATGTCAATGGGAAACTATTAATAAAATAAACTTTTATAATAGTCTCCCTGTGTGATTGTTACCTTTTAATTAAAGAAAAAGACTTGGTGGTGAAATCCAATAATCAGATTTGATTGATTTTTAACAAATGCTTAGTATAAAATATCAGGTATGAATCACTAGCTACTTGTAGCTTACACTGGCAAGTTGCTGTTTATACCAAGGCAGAGAGGGATCTGCTTTCCTGGGTTTAACACAGGATTGAAGCTTTATTGCATGCCTTTGGGGCCACATTTTTGTACATACCGCTGGCCCCCAGTGTTCATACAGAGTTTAGAAAGTTCTCCTTTTTCATCAGTCAAATATCCTTTTAGAAAAAAAATATGCCTCTCACTTGTGCTGTGTTTTTGCCACTGTTAATATGGAATACAGATGCTATTTATTTTCCGTTATTTGGGGGAATTGTAGAGAAAAACGAATCTGGGGAGAGGAGTGACTGTCCAGGCATTCAGAAATACTCAACCTATTAGGGGCTTGGAATACTTGGAGGGGGCTTTCTGAATCAGTTTCACTGTGACTTAGTAGTGGTTTTGATGTTGTTAAATTCAGGCTACTGCAAGGAATTTGATACATCTGTTGGTTTATTTTTATTGAGGGGTGTCTGTGGGTGGGGGACGGGAGAGAGGGCCTGGTGTTCAGTAGTTAGACTGTCATCTTGTGATAGATTTGTTAGTTAATTTCATGTGAATGGGACAAACCAGTTCTCTTTCATCCCCCTGGCACTGTGATTCTAAGATTGAAATAGTTGTTTCAGAGGAAAGACAATTCCATGCAAATCATATTGGATGGAGTTTCAGCTATATTAGCGGCCTGGTACCTTATTTTTACTGAGCTCAGGAATAATGAGAGACCAAAGCTATAGCCAAGTTCTTCACTGGAGGCTTCTTTCCATGAAAATAGATATTACTTCTTTATTCCCCAGCAATTGAGACTTTGTCCCTTCTAAAAGCAGTTGTCATGAACTCCTCATTACCATTTTTCTTAATGTGATAAGTGTAAACTACAAGAAAGCTATCATGTTTGAAAAGCTACAGCAGCCCTTAGAAATGGAATACTAACATGCCTTGTGTAATTCTTTGAAAAGGCTTAGACTGAGGATTGTGTGAAATGTATCCTTCTGTCCCCCTTTGCCTAGAGTTGTCATTCTCTAGTACCTTTCACTTATAGCATAAGCTGGTTTTCTAAAGGACTGCTGTGTTGCTGCATTGACACTGTATCTCTCCAACAATGTGAAATCAACAAATCCCTTTGGCAATTTCTGAAACATATAACAAATTGTGCATTATTCTCTTAAAAAAATTAACTTTGATGGGCTTATTTTATTTCTACTTCGAATGGTAACTGGTAATTGTTATTACCTTACTCTCATTCCAGTTATCAATACTCTGCCTACCGAGAGTAACACCAGACCCTGTACCGGGACCTAGTCTAGCTTCGTGGCTGTTAGATACCTTGCAAGGAGTAGACGCTCAATAAATGTTTTCTGAATGAATGAAATTAGATATAGATTATTAGAAATGGTGCTGGAGAAGAAGCCAATGAAAGTGTATGAGTTTTATCAAGTTGGTTTGCCTGAGTTTGTGCTAAAGGAGCAAATTGGAAGGTAACCATTAAGAAACGTCTCATGCTGTGAGGATATAGCATCTCATTCCATCTTGTGAAGTGACTCTGAAAAAAAAACATTTCCTAGTGGGGTGTTCAGTCTATTCTGACTGGTTCAACCTAATTTAGACAAAGACGAAGGTCTTAATAAAGATTAAAATTTACAAGGCAATCGTGTTTAGGGAGTCAAATACTATTAGTTAGATAGTTGTGGCCTCAGGTTGCTGCTGCTGAAACCTTTTACTGAACTAAAAAGGTCTGGTTGAATTCTGCCCGGTATATCACTATAGTGCTCTGTTCCCTCGTATTTACCTTTGGAGACCTTTCTTTGCAGTGTCTGAATGTAGAATGCCCGAGGAGTAATGGGGCCAAAAAAAGTTGCATGAATAGGCCCTGCACATGGTCATATATGTTCCTGTCATATTCAGTGGGTGAAATGGAATTGATTGCATCTGGCAAAGGCAAGAAGAGGGCTTGATTGATTTCCTGATTGAGTACACAGTGGAGATTCAGAATACTGATCACTATACTTCCCAATTGTACATTATAATTAGGGCTCTTTTTCAATGGAACCCTTGGTTGGGTCTGCCGGGATGAAGGCAGCCAATGTGAGCTGAACTTTTTGCATGTACAGTCCTGGGTCCGAAGGAGAATATTTATAGATTCCCTTAAACAAATGCCAGCACTAAAGAGTTTGAATAAAGAATTCAATTATTTATTTGAAGAAACATCGCTAGGGTTTTTATACCATGCCATTGAAATCATAAGTTAATGTTAGAAACTTTTAAAAGAATTACATTTTGCATTGACCCATTGTTATGCCATGGCCGAGAAGTTATGTTTAATGTAACAGTTGATTTTACACTTCATCTCTATGAGCACTTGCATGGAAATCAGAGGAGCAATCTCAGGAGACTGTCTTAACAGCATTCCAAACAGAAGAATATTCATTCAATTGAATGGAACAGAGTTTTGACCACTAGAGAAGCTTGGCAGGAATGGTTAGTGATCAAGCCCAGGAAACTCTATGGTTCTACTGTTGTTAGATTTTCTAAGAGCTCAGTAAACAATCAGACAAATTGGGCTGTTAGCTGTCTCACTGTGAGACAATAGGCTCCCCCTCAGCGTGTTCCCCCCACCCCATCCCTGAGAGAATGATAAATTTCCTTAGCCAGTTTAGTCAGCCGTGTTTACATGTCATGTAAAACAACTGCTCCAGATTCAGTTTTGCATCTTTTCATATATATCTTTGACTTTGCAGAAGTGAAATGTATGATTATCTGGTTAGGTAAAGCAGTACAGTTGGTTCACAACACCCACTCCGCCAAACACCCACTCCGCCACCTTTTAGGAATCCCTTTTCACTTCTCTAGGCAGAGGACATTTCCCCTTCAGAGATGAACTGCTCACTGCCTTCTAAGGCAGTAGGCTCCATGATCGGAAAGCTCACATGATTGGAAATTTTCTTAGTTTGAGCAAAAATTGGTCCTCTGATAACTTTACCCATACAGCCAGTCCTAACCTCTTGTTTCACAAAGCAGGTCTCAAATGTCTTTCATATGAAAGACTTTCATGGATTTAAAGACACTCCTCACTCTCCCTTTTCTGTGGACTAAACTTTCCCTGTTTCTTTAATGTGTATGTATACATGAGATGAGCTTTCCAAGCTCTTACCCTTCTGGTAGCTGTCCCTTAGAGATACTGCAGTATTCCCATGCCCCCACTGAGATGGGACATCCAGGAGAGCGCTCTGAGAGGACCCTGAGAGGAAAAAGATCAGTAACTCTTCCCACATGCCCTACTTCCCTCCAGGGGGAATTTCATTTGGAATAGCCAAGCTCCCTGATCCTCAGCAAAGGGCCCCTGTCCTTCTGAAGCCTGCCTGAGGGGCTCTAGTAGGAGAAGCAGGCAAGTTCCTGTGTCTGTAGAGGCTGCACAGCAGCCTGGCTACATTCTGGCGCACCACACTGGGAGCAGCAGCCTGTGCAGATCACATCCAGCTCCCTGGATCCTTTTACAAATGGCTGTGTGGCTCCCTCCATGGACCCATCTTAACCCTACTCCTGCTATTGTTGTCCATTTCCTATTAACAGCCCCACTGCTGCTGCAGATAAAGGTGCTAATGCCCCTGCCTGGCTCTGCTCTCCTATCAGGGAGGAGCAGAGCATCCTACAGGCCAGTTAGCAATTGATAGCAGATTGAGGGCCAAGGAATGATTTGTTTGCTGCTCTCCTGAACCCTAGCCCCAGGGAAGCCCTTTCTAGGCATCCTAAGGGCCCTTGTGCCTTATTCCCTTGCAACCTGGTGCTTAGCTGCTTCATTCCCTCATTTCTGGCTCCTCACAGAACTGTCAAGAATCATGGATGCAAAGGGTCTAAATCATTCATTCAAACAAATTAGGTCTTTCTGGTAAGTCATTAACACCTCCTCCACACACGCACACACATATATGTTTTTGTAAATGCATAAGGACCTTTAGATAAATAAACAGATTCAGCAGTGTAATAAGAAGACCTCACTCACATAAATGTTTTCAGGTTTAATTTAGTTTTGGAGAAGGAAAGATGCTGATGTTTCTTCATCCTTAGTCTGTCGTGGCTTGTAAAGCTACTCAGTAGGATACCTTTTGGGAGTACGCAATCTGTAAAGCAAAACTAAAAAATAAAAGAAGGAAAGGAAAGAAAAACTGAAGGAAGGAGGGAAGAAGGAAGGAAGCAAGGAAGGGAGGGCCCCTCCAATGTAAGTCAGACACCAAGGTTAGTTACCATGACTCGTTTGTCCTTTACTTCTGATTTCCTGTGAAAATATTGATAAACTTGAACCCGATTTTGCAGATGTATTCTTCTATTCAACCATATTTTTATTTGAGCCACTCAGCTGTTCACGCTTATTCTTAATCATGAGAATTTGTGAATACTTCCAAAATTGAATTTATTACTTTCTTGGTATTTTAGTAGAGGGAAGGGAGAAAGGTGTATGCAAGCTCCATCTTGAGTCTTGGGCAGATCCCAAGCTGCCTGGTTGCTAAGCCAAGGCATGCAGGCTCATACTGACAATGCCATAGCCACACCTGTGGGGCTGGTAGCAATGAAGTTTGAATGTGTACAACACTATATGGTTTCCAAAGCCCTTACACACTTATTCATTTGCTTTCCCTTGTGTCAAGCCTGTGAGGTAGGCAGAATAGGTAGAATCAGAGATGAACAGTATTGCTAACTGGGAGAACTAGAGGCCATCCGAGTCAAAGCCCACATGTTATAAGCAGGAAAGCTGAGGCCCAGGATGGACAAGCAACTTGACCAGGGCCACCCACATAGCTTTTGGCAGAGCTAGGCTTGAGTTAAGTTCTCCCTATCTTAATACTTAGTCCAAGTTGCTTTTGGGGCTCTCTCTGAGTATCACAACAACAATGAAATATGTGAACTATCATCATCATTAGCATTCATTAAGATGGTCATTTGAAAAATCACCCTAATCATCTCTTCAGTTTGAGCTCTTTTGCAGTAAGTATCTTAATATTTATGCTTAACCTAAACACACCATTTGAACAGCTACTATGTGCCAGGTATAATGATAGCCTGTAAAAGGAATACACACACACTCACACACACATAACACACATGTGTGCTCACAAACACTGCTCCTCTCACTTCAATTATTGAAGCCTTTTCCAAATGCCTAGAACAGTGACTTTCCCCACCACCTTGTTCTCTGCACCTTTGCTCATTCCCCTCTTAAGGTGATTCACATGTCAGGCAGTGAACACTTCAAAAAGAGGTCCTTGACTTAAAAAAGAGGTCCTTGACTTTATCCTTTCCATGTCCCAGTGACTGGCTTATAATGGCTACACACGCCTGTAATCCCAGCACTTTGGGAGGCCGAGGCAGACAGATCACAAAGTCAGGAGTTTGAGACTAGCCTGGCCAACATGGTGAAACCCTGTGTCTACTAAAAAATACAAAAATCAGCCAAGCAGGGTGGCACGTACCTGTAGTCCCAGCTACTCGGGAGGCTGAGGCAGGAGAATCGCTGGAACATGGGAGGTGCAGGTTGCAGTGAGCCAAGATGGCGCCACTGCCCTCCAACCTGGGCGACAAAGCGAGACTCCATCTCAAAAAAAAAAAAAAAAAAAAAATTAGTAGAACAAATGCAAAGAATCCACCAAACAGATCTGCCATTTGCTGTGTGACCTTGGACAAGTCACTTTACCTCTTTGTGCTTCGATTTCTTGTCTGTGAAAAGAGTGTGAGGCTAATCCCTGCCTGTTTCGTTTCTGGTACAAAAAGACCAACCAATTACTTATTACACACTAGGCAGGAGAGATACAAAGGTGAATAAGGTAAAGCTTGTGACAACATACTAGTTACTTGAGATAACAGCTATTCAGGTAGCTGTGTGTTAGATGAGTACAGGATCCATTTGAGATTAGCAAAGCCTGGAACACAGACTGTCTTTTGCCCTTCAGCCTGTGGCATACCGAGCTTTTTTGTCTAAATTGGGCAAAGCAAGGATACCTGCAAGTGGTTTTGGATTTGTTTTGACTCCTAGCCATGACCTATTGTATGGATAATATGGTGGAAAATTGAGCCTTTTGTGATTTTGTGGGGTTTGACTTTGGAGTCTTCATATCACATTAATATAAGTGTCTTCCTATTATTAGAAGTTATGTAGAATGCTCTATCACTTATGAAATCTATTCTTTGCTAAATACTAAAAGATAAAACAGTATTCCTTAGTCTTTTCTTCATTATCCATGTTAGTCAATCTTACAAAGGGACACATATTTGTTATAGTGGAAAGTGTGCACTCTTGTACCAGTAATCAACCTTCACTTGCTACTAAATGTAAGGCTGTGTATAAGTGACCTCACCTCTTGAAACCCCCATTACCTCAGTTGCCCATTGAGAATATGAATCCCTACTTGCTTTCTCTCTCTCTCTCTGTCTCTCTCTCTCTCAAATTATCAAAGGATCCCAAACATAAATCTGTGCTTCTTTGTGGAAGTTCAGACCAGTCTCAGATGTGTGTGTGTGTGTGTGTGTGTGTTTGTGTGTGTGTGTGTGTGACTTTTCTTAAAACAGAAGTGATTCTTGGTGTTGTATACAGGTACTCATCATTGGATCTTGTTATAAAAGCTGTGGCAACATTTTGGGAGCAGGGGTTCATCCCTACTTCATGACTGGGTGAAGAATTAGTAAAGTTGGGTAAGAATGCATAGGTGTCTTATCTTAGGAATAGCAAGAACATAAAATAGATTAATATCCTGCAAGTGTCAATGAAAAGGATAACAATGGAATATCTGACGTGAGCATGCCACACTTTACAAGTCTAACTCATTTTGAGAAGTGAAAGAGCTTGCTTGCTCCAGAGTCCTTTGCAGAAGATATTCTTTCAGGAAATTATATTCCTTTCAACTACATCCTGCCTACTGTAATCAAATGCATCAGCGGTAACATGGACTCAGTGTGCTGTTTCATGAAATTTCACATTTTCAAATACAGTTTGAAATCAGTTGTAATTGTAAATGCAGAAGTTTGTGCAGTTCCATGTGGATTGGCTAACAGGGTGGTGCACTCCACTGGTAGTTCAAGATAATCAGATTCTGCCTCCGAGTAAACACAGAAAACCTGGGGGAAATGGTACACCTTTGAGAAGTGACTTGATTCTTCCTGGTGTCTGAAACACCTTTCAATAAACCCAGAGACACACCTCTAAAATCAGTGGTGAAAGGGGATAAAACCAAGCCTCTAATCAATTTAGGTATACCCAGTAGTTGCTGAAAACAGACAACACTCCTTTTCCTGGAAGAGACTTACTGCTGTTTTATTGACTCTGGCTAAATATGAACTATATTTTATTTATTTTGAAAAAAATTATTATAATTGACAAAAATTGTATATACTTATGGGGTAAAACATGATGTTTTGATATGTATATACATCGTGGAATGATTACATCAAGTTAATTTACATATCCATCACCTCACATACTTTTTTTTTTTTTTTTTTTTTTTTGAGACAGAGTCTCGCTCTGTCACCAGGATGGAGTGCAGTGGCACAATCTCGGTACACAGCAACCTCCGCCTCCCAGGTTCAAGCAATTCTCCTGCCTCAGCCTCCCAAGTAGCTGAGACTATAGGCACATGCCACCACGCCCAACTAATTTTTGTATTTTTAGTAGACACGGGGTTTCACCATGTTGGCCAGGATGGTCTTGATCTCTTGACCTCGTGATCTGCCCACTTCAGCCTCCCAAAGTGTTGGAATTACAGGCGTGAGCCTCCGTACCCAGTCCACCTCAGATACTTTTTTTATGGTGAGAACAATTTAAACTCTGGCTTAGCAATTTTCAAGTATACAGTACATTATTACTATAAATAACTGTAGTCACCATGTTATGCAACTGATCTTCAGAACTTGCTCCTTCAAACTGAAACTTTGTACCCTTATACCAACATCTCCCCCATCCCAAGCTATATATTTTAAATGATCTGACTGTTTTGGAGACCAGCCTTAATCAGGAAAAACCATCTAAATTGTAAAAGAGATCATTGGGTATTTTTAAAACTCAGAGTAATTAGAATTCAACTTTAAACTGTTGTCACATATATTTACTTTGCGGCCAGTTTTGATGAATACATGAGTAGGATTTGTCATGAATTTTATCAACTGGATACAAATGCACAACTCAAAAACACTTGTAAGTAGTCTATCTCTTAAGTAGGTTAAGTATCTCCTCTAAATTGTGTATGCATTTTTAATGTACTTACCTCCTCCTTTTTAAATAGTGCTAAGTAAAATTCAATCCTTGTCTGAATAATACTTACAAATTCTGCTTCAGCAGTGCCACTGCGAATGAATCTTTGAAGTATCTCCTTGCATTACAGCTCTTCATACATCAAAGACTCTTTTTGAACTGAGTAATTATAGAAGGAAAAAAACCTTGTTTTAGTGCTACCTGAGAGTTCTTATTAATATTACCTTTGAAATGACTAATTATGTTACTTATAAAAACTGGAAAAAAAACAGGTATTATGTAACTTATTAAAAAAGACTTTCATAAATTTCGATCCCCTCCATCCCTCCCCAAATCCCTACTTTATTTCTATCATGACTTTTTTAATGCTTAATGTTTATATAAGAAAATGACGACTCCAACACATACTGACTCCCTCCTGCTTCACAAAACTTATCATCTTTCTGTTGCTGGGGTTTTGAGCATGTGATTCAATTATCCTTGCTCTTAGCGTAAAGCATGTTGGCCACATGCCCTAAGACTCAAGTAAGATTTGAACAGCACTTCTTTCAAACTGAGTATTTGAAAGAGCTGAGAGGGTGCCCCTGCTGATAGCAGAGGATGGGAGCCTAAGGGGCTTTTCCTGTTTTGAGACTTGAACTCACAAATACACTGTCTATGTGTATGGCTGTGTGGAACTGGGCTACCAATCACATAGTAACCTCTATGAATGAGGAAGAATTCCCCTCAGCGGCTTCATCTTTGCATGGAAAAACCCACAGTATGTGCATCACAGGTCACTACCTGTTGGGCTGTATCAAGAGAAGATGAGTATCAGAAGGCGGTGACAGTACTGTCCTCCCTTGAGCTGACAGATCACACCTGGAACAGGATACCATGAGTTAGAAGAGCCCCAGGCAATCTGGAGTTCCTCCTGGAAGCACTAAAGATAGTGACAGAGTACAGAAATTGAGCATTAGAAGAAAAGTTGAAGGTTCCCAATAAATGAATGAACAAGCTGAGAATGTCTCAACCTGGAGAAGAGACAATGCCGGGGGATAGGATTACTATCTTCCAACAGCTGAAGGCTTGTCATTCAAAAGAAGAAGGAGATGCATTCTGTGCAGCTCCAAAATACAATATATAGGTAGAACTTCCTGGGGAACAAGTTTTTAACTCACAAAAGAAGGAAAAATAGCCTGATCAGGCTGTCTCAACATGGAGCAGACTGCTTCAAGCAGTAGCAAGCTCCCTGTCACTGGCAGTGTGCAGGCATCTGCTGGATGGTCCAAATGATTTTAAATTCGCCTTAAATATTAGGTCAATTAAGTTAGTATTTATAAAGGACCTACCCTGTTTAGTGCCAAAAAAGGGCTTGATTTTTTATGTGCCCTGAAATAAAGTTGCTTTATTTTTCCTCATTAGGAGATGACCCATTCCTGGCCTACTCCTCTCACTTCCATGCATACTGCTGGACACTCTGAGCAGAACACATTTTCCATCCCAGCACAGGTCAGTTCTCTTCCTTCCTGCATTTTTCTTTGTCTTATTTTAATTATACCAATCTTCCAGTTGGATTCTCAGTGACAAAAATGGCCTTGGTCTTCTAGTGCCATAAAATCTCAACTCTCTCTCTCTTGCCCCTCAGAATAGCAATATAAAAATAATTTTTATTGAAAGTGAGTCTTTAAGACAAAATACACACAGATATAGGCATGCATATCTTACTCCATAGGGTGTTGCCACTGTCCAAGTCACTGTGTCTAGAACAGATGAGACAGAGATTGAATAAGAAATATTCAATCCCTTAAGAAATATCAAATAGATGATGGAACAGCAACGTTCAAGATTTTTAAGTTACAAAACCTATACTCTTTAATGAACTGATTTTCATTTTTATCACCTCAGTTCTTGCTCACAAGAAGACAGATCTTTACAAAACACCACATCACAATGACAGAGCTTTTCCTTCTGCAGTTCTATTGTCAAATGTTTAATATTATTTTTATTTACCTTCTCCCAGTAAGATTTGCTTTATTGCCATCAGTTTTTAAAATGCCTAGACATGGATATTCTAACATGCTTTAAAAATATATATAATGTCTTCCTTTCTTCCTCCATTCCTTTCTTCCTTCCATCCATTTATTCAGAAATTGTTTACTGAGAAGGTACAGTGGGCTTAAAGTTAGGGGTGAAGAAAAACCGTCTACATGCTATCACGTAGATCACAAAACAATGTAGTAAATGTCTTCATAGAGAAGACAAGACACTCCCGTGGGGAGTTGAAGAAGTGCTCACCACTGAGGTGGCAACATTTAGAGGATGATTAAAACTCTGACGGGTGAAGAAGGGGCCAAGAGAAGAATACCGCATGTAGAAGACTAGCGTGAGCAAGGTCATGAGAGATGAGGGATCATGCTGTAATGCATGGTGGGTGATATAAGGTCTTAAGTGGCAGGATTAAAGTTTGTGTGATGGGGAGTGGAAAGAGAGGAAACCTGGGCAAATAGGTGCATCTTTGGAAAATGCCTCAGATACCACCTCAAAGAGTTTGGATTTTATTTGTAGAAGGAGAAAGACCCAAAGGAGAAACCCTTAGATTTTAGGGTCATGATTTTGACAGTAATACTGGTCTAAATTTTGCTTAATGATCTTCCTTAACTTATGAAAGAGGTCAGAACTAAATGAACAGCTAACCTCACTGTCCCAGTATGGGTGTGTGCTATTCATTTTTGCATTCTCACCTACCCTCTTTAGGCTCCTGTTATCCTTCCCCCTGGCATCTCCAGCAAAGGGAGTTATCCATCCAGTTCAGGTCCAACACTTGTACAGCAATTGCAGTGTTTTCAGCTGAGTTCTCCAATTTTGGAGATAATTTGTGCAAGTTGCAATTTTGACATTTGCAAGTGTATACAATAGAACTGTTGTTTAAATGGGCTTTTGTAGTAAGTGCACAATTTGGAATCAGGCACAGTTTGCATTTTCTGCCCATTATCTGTGCTACCATCAACCCCATGACAAAGGTAGAAGTGAGTGGGCTAAAATGGTGAAAGCAAGAAGTCTACACACCCACTCCTGTTTCATTTGATTCCTGCCAAAATGTTGGTTTGAAAGAAAAGTACATTTTAAATAACAACCAACACGTACAATGGCACCATGTGCCTCACGTCATTCTAAGCACTTAATATATAGTAAAGAATTTAATCCCCACTACAACCCAAAGAGATTGTTAATTTTACTACCCCAATTTACAGAGGAAGAAACCTGGTAGTTAAGTAATGTGCTCAGGATTATCCAGTTAATGAATGAGGGAACCAGTATTTAAATCCAGGTGTTTCTGGCACCAGCGGTCATACTGTCTCTCTGTATGTCTTTTATCACACAGGCTTACTGATGCCCCAGTTCAAATTGTGTCTTCCAAAACATGGCCATCCCTATATGCAACAAAGGTGATTTCCCTTTCCTCAGTGCTTCCACTAGAACTAGGTGGCAGCATCCTTTCAGAAAGCATCAGTTTCTTACATCCATGACAGAGCTTGCCCAGAGGAAAGAGTGCTGTCTTAAGAGCTGCATTCCCAGCTGCTTTTAATCCTGGCACTGCCATTTGCTTGCTGTGTGGTCCTGTTCAAGTTCCTCTAAGTCTCTGTTTCCCCATCTGTATTGGGGCGTGGTGTGTGTGTGTGTGTGTGTGTGTGTGTACACTATATAATTCCAATGGATTTTTTTAGGTCAAATAGTTGATGATTCTGTAAGCTTACTAAAACAAATACAGTTGAAAATTTTCAACTTAACTTATTTATCAATTTCAAATTGAAAATACCATGTTTTCTCATAGACGATGAAAAACTTCACAAGGAAGGGAGTTAAGTGCATGCCAAGTAGATTTGAGAGAGTAATAATATCCTCAGGAGAAGTTTAATAAAGTTTTCCTGGAGGTAAACATCCTCTAGAACAGTGGTGGGCAAACTATGGCCCATAGGTTTTTACGTCTTTAAAGGGTTAACATTTTCAAAAGAAAATTAATATATTATTATGAATAATATTCGCATGAGTGTGGAATTCAAATGTCAGTGTCTATAAATCAAGCTTTCTTGGAATCCAGTCACACCCACTTATTTACGCATTGTCCATGACTGCTTTCACACTACAATGGCAGAGTCTAGTAATTATGACAGAGATGGTATGTCTCTCAATGCCTCAAACATCTACTCTCTGGCCCTTTGCAGGAAAAGTTAGCTGACCGTTGCTCTAGAATCTAGATCCTTTAGGAACTTCTGATTTTAGGATTATTGTCAAGGCTATTGCTTAAAAGAACCTCATAAGTTTGTGAAAACAACTTGGCATCAGTATATTCTACTGCAAAAATTACGTATATGACATGTCTATGAAAGAAATTCATAAAGCAAAATCAGGCATTTAAAATAAATTTGTATTGTTTGTTGTGCATTAACAATTACTGTGAGAACTCTGCAGATTATTTCTACAACCAAGCTATTTCCAATTGGGGTTGGATATGTATGTAAAGTAACTTTGGTGATATACAAAGGTGTTTCATTTGTTTTGATTTGATTTCTAGTTTAAGAAATGTGAAATCCAATGCATAATAATCAAAACATCATATGTACCTCATAAACATATACATCTACTGTGTACCAAAAAAAAGTAAAAATTAAAAAATAAAGTAAAAAGAAATGTGAAATTCAGTTTAACGTTAAAAAATGCATCCAGAATATATATCAGTTACTCCAGTTCGGTGAATAACATAATGTTCCAGTTTGCTGTATACATTGTTGCACTGATGCTCTGGAAGAACTGATTGTTTAGGTGTAAAGTCCAAAATATTTGGATGAAGGTTAAAAATTCAGGCATAAGACCAGTACAAAGACTGACTACATGTTTTACTCTCTGATCAGATATTTGGCTTAATTGACTTTGGAACTTGACATTTAATTTCCTGGAGGTATACAAGCCCAAACTCATCCTGTACCTTTGTAATGAAATCCCTTAAATAGTAACAGATAAAAATACTTGTATATAGTTACAGAGATATAAATGGTTAACAAGTCATTTATTTGACACTCTGGAAAATGAGATGTTCTGGATAATTAAAATTATTGGATAACTGAAAGTTATTATTCTATAGGAATCATGCAATATAAATTATTTTGAAGTGTAATTAATATTTTCCTGACTTCTTTTAAAGATTATGTCAAGCATGCTTTAGTCTTTCTTGATAACTTATATATTATTGTGAGCATAAATTATTGTAGTATGTGTAATATTATACTATGCTGCAATTATGTTCTCGGAGTCTATTAAGACAGATGGGAATGCTTGCCTCTATATTAAATGACTGTAGATTCTTGTGCTTTTTAAGTTCAGACTTTTCTGTGTCATTTTTGTGGGCTCCTTTGCTATTGGTTTTCACCTGTCAATTTTCTCAGTGCCTATGCCTCTAGAAATATTTCCCCTTCCTTGCCATCTGTGATTTGAAAATGAGTGGGAATCATTTGAGTCCTTTGTCAAAAGACAGTTCTCTATCAGGGAGAGCACAGAAGCCTCTGAGCAGCAAACTATATGGGCTTTGCAACAGACAGTTCTTTCTCTAAGAGGCCTTTTCTGCCTTTTGTTGAGTTTGTGGTAGTCTTCTGGAGTGGTGATCTTGCCAGAAGATAAATCTCTGGAGCAACAGACTCATACTAAATACATTGGAAATTTCACTTTTGATTAAAGCAAAGTGTTAAAATTTTTGCTTACTTTTTATACAAGATAAAGAATGCTGTGACCCTAGTTTTCATCTACAGAGGGTCAATATTAGGCTTAATAAATAGATTACTTGGAACAATAATTGATATAACTAATTCTTGTATTTACTTGAATTCATTGTCTCCACTTTTGGAATGCCTGTATTGCGGTTTGTACCATTTATCTTCCATCCACACAGTGCCATGTGTGCCCTGAACATTACTGTAATGATTTTGCCTTCACGTTTTGTCAGTATCCACACAGGTGTGCCACACTCCCAGCAAGGCAGCATGTGCAAATCTGAATTTCTCAAAACAGTGAATGAATTGTGTATAATGTGACTTTCAAGTCAAATTTAAATTCCTTTAAATAACACAGTCCACTAACATTTCACATTGCTTCCTATACTTCGACAGACTTGCAATGCAGTTTTAAGAACACTTCTTATATACAAAATGAGGTGCATCTGTGCACATGTGTCATAGAAAGTTGGATCTGTTTCTATAAAAGGGAAAAACCAAGCAGATCTATTAATGATGATCTTGTTTACAGTTTTACAAAAAACATGATCATCTGTTTGAACCAACTCCTCTTTATTCTTTTAGAGGCATCATTTTCCATCCTCTTTATTCTTTTAGAGGCATCATTTTCCAGCTAAGTGAGAAATTATACACTTCAATTTCACACATATGGGTCATTTGTTCTCATGTTACACACATTTCCAAATAGATACCAGTCTTACTTATAATTTTGATTAAATGGCAGTTATAATCATGTTGCAGCAGGTTTGGCTGGCAAATGTTTATCCTTCAAATAGAGCTATAGACAAAAGCCTAATTAATGGAATTGTTAACAGCAGTTTCCTATTTGCAAACATTAGTCTACTACATCTTCAGCAATAATTAACATGCCTCTTATTATCCTTGTGTCATCTAACTAATGTTTGTGTCATATACATTCTTCCTTGTAGGAATCGCAGCATCTGACCCCAGGATTCACCTTACAAAGTAAGTGGTTTTGAAAAATCCTTCAATTTAATTCAGAATAATCATTTGACAGTAGAAACATGAACAGTAATTGTTTATATATTTTCTTTTCAGAGTGGAATGACCCAACCACCAGAGCTTCTACAAAGTCAGTATCTTTCAAATCGTGAGTAGTTGGATTTCCAAATTAGGCCTTTTTGGGGATATTTGGCAAGGAAACAGTGCCTCAATGCTGATCTAATCATGTTCTCTCCTCTGCTCCTTGAAATTACGAACCTTGACTCATAATAATATGTAGTTTGGTTGGGGTGGGGGGAGAATCAGATTTCCCATTGTCTTAGTCTGCTTGGGCTGCTATAACAAATACTATAACCAACATGGCTTGTAAACAACAGAAATTTGTTTCCCATAGTTTGGGAGCCTCAGAAGTTCGAGATCAATGCACAGCATAAAGGGCATCTTGTGAGGGACCATTTCCTCATAGAAAGCTGTTTTCTTACTCTAATCCCACATGGTAGAAGGGGTGAGGGGTCTCTCTCAGACCTCTTCTTATAAGGGCACTAATCCCATTCATGAGGGCTCAATTCTCATGTCATGATCCCCTCCCCAAATACCCATGTCCTAATACTATCACTTTGGGGGTGAGGATTTTAGCATATTAATTTTGGAGTGATACAAACAGATTATAGGACCCATAATAAGTAAGTAACAGTAAAAGTTAATGAGATCACTATTAGGCTCTCTAAGTTTGTAAATACAGACCAGGTCAATACCTGGGATACGAAAACAACTGTGATTTCAGTGAAAAAGGAAAACTCTAGATGGCTTGTTTCTCACATTTTAACTAGTTGTTCAAACGCTGCATAATATCAGCTAAAGACATTATTGTACACAATATTCAGTCACCACTGACTGGGATGGACGAGGGAATCTAAGCAGCCATGATTGGACTTGAAATGTTGAGTGGATTGCTATGGCCAGTCAGCCCAAAACCTCACTATTTGCAGGTCATCAGGCGCCTGTATATTAAAGACAAACAAGGGCATCCAGGAAGAGCTGGAATAAGATATTACATGACGGTAGGTTGAAGTTCAGAAGCCAGGGCCCTGCAATTCACTCAGCACTGTCTTCATTTTTTATTAATGCTAACTGAAGGAGGAGTTTGGAGAAACCAATTTCCTCAGATTAACTATTGTAGATTTTCTAATATCCATTTGTCCAAGAGAGTATCAAGGGAGTATTATTTCTCTCACAACTTCTTTTGTACCTAATAATAGAAAATGGAAGTCAATTTTTTGTGTAATAGGCACACACTTAGACTTTTTCAAAATGAAATAATTTATGACATTCAAGTGGCCTAATGGCACCCTTGAAGTGAATTGCTCACCTTTTGGAAGATCATGAATAATTGCATAAAACAACTGGGAATGACTCCCAAATAGACTGAGGATTTGAGAAAGTAAGTGGCATTTCTACATTCTTGGTGCAAGGCAGTAGCAAAGCCCCAAAGGCCTGACCCCATCACTGGTTCATTTATTTGCTTTTCTAGACTGATCTGGGCCTTCTAATTCAAAGTTCAATTTCAACAACCAAGAATTCTCAATTTTAAGAAGCAAGAAGAAACAAGAGAAGGAGATAATAAAACCATAATCCCGATTTAAGGACCAAATTATATGAAAACACAAAAATCAAAGTCATCTTTGATGCTGTATATTTTAGCTTTTCCATTAATCACGTTTTGAACTGCCCTCCCCCTTGTTATTCTAGGAAATAATAGATCTAATCCTCCCTGCCTTCACACTTGTCTCACTTCATCCCCATTAAAGTCAGTAAGATTCACACACACACACACACACACACACACACACACACACTCACATGCGCTTAGAAAATCAACACAAGTTTCCAAACTTGGAAAATATATAAAAATATATTTTCCTGTGTAAAATTACTTACTCCTAAAGCAAGAGTATTAGGCTCCCACTGTGAAATATGCTGCTTGCTATATATACCGTAGAATGCAATGTTTCAGTAGTTTGTAACTAACAGAAATAAACTTGTCAATTGTGGTTTATAGTTAGAGGCTGCATTTCCAGAGAACAGCACTTCGCAGCACAGTAATATATAGTGTAGTCAATACAACTAAAATACTCTATAGGAAGCATCAGTAAAACTAGAAGACACTGAGTTCATTTTATGAATGAGCTCCTCTCTTTTTGTCTGTTTAATCTGAAGTCCAAGCACTGTCCATCAGATTTTAGCTGGAATAAGTTTCCTTCTTATGGTAGGGTATGGGTTTAACATAGGACAGATCAGAATTGTAATAAAGTTATTTTTATTTTTAGCTTCCAAATTATTGGCTTAGCCATTACTATCATTCTCCCACATTGAGCTACGGTATGCTTTTTAAGCCACCTCCTAGGATTTTCCATTTGGCAGGGTAATCCTCCAGGTGATTAAGATTGTTCTGAGTGTAAACAGACTGCTAATGTCTGCACCTTGGTGAGAAGCAGCCTGTAAGTCAGCCGTGATGCAGGAAAGACCCAAGGCCAGAAAGTGTCCTAAGCACACTCCTGACACTTAGTGCAGTAAAGAGAGATTAGAGTCTTGTAAAACAGAATCCCTTAATTACTGGGACACTTGATTACTTTTCCTCATCTTGGCCTGTTTTCCCTGGTTGACAAAACGCAGATCTTCCATTGGAGTATGCATTGTTTATAAGGATTATACACATGGGCACCAGGTCTGAAAACATTGGCCACAGTGTGCCTGAGTATAAACTTGGAACTAGCCAGTCTCCCTCTTTCTTTTTGACAATTACTGCTGTCTCTGACCCTGACCCCAACAATATGACTGGCTTTTTGGAAAACTGGGTATTTTTCTTCTCAGTGTACTCCATTGGCATACAGTGCTTTTTATCAGTGTCCATTCATGCCATGACATCCTACCTGCTTCAGCTGGAACTCTGAATGCTTACGAGGCAAGAGTACTGAATTGGGGAAGTTTGGAGACCTAGGTTTAATCCCCTCCTTTCTGTCAGTTGTGGTATTGTAGGGGAAAGCACTGACCTAGTATACAGAAGATATGAGGTTAAATCACAGGAGAATTTATTTTTATTTTAAACTATACAGACAGAGTCTGTTAAAGGGAATTAAACAAATTAATGAGTATATGTGTCTACACATGCAGCTACACCAACAAACACTTGTCAGTGTTCAAATTTAAGCAGTTATACTTTTTAGTAATTAAATCTAGCAACATAAAAATACATTTAACTTTAATCATCAATACTTTCTGGAGGAGAAAAGTTGGTCTCCCACCCCTCAGCCTCTATGATTCTGAGCTATGTTACAGTCTTGGAACAGGGCCCACCTAGGTCTTCTAAATCAAACGGTGTTTCTAATCTCCCTCAAAAATGTCTCTGTCCCAAAAAACAGGGTGAAGCATGGGCATAAGAAGGTGAAATTGTGATTTTCACGGCTGTGGAATTGTATGTTTACACAGTAATATCATGTCTGTCTATTTTGTCTCAAAGAGATCTGTTTATTTCAATGACAGGATTCAGGCTCTGAATGGACTCACCAGACATTGTGTTACTTTGTAGTTTTTCTTTTTCTTCCCCCACCCCCCGCTCCCCCGCCCCCTCCCCTCCCCTCCCCCGTTGCTCCCCGAGATAGAGTCTCGCTCTGTCCCCCAGGCTGGAGTGCAGTGGCACAATCTCGGCTCACTGCAAGCTCCGCCTCCCGGGTTCACGCCATTCTCCTGCCTCAGCCTCCTGAGTAGCTGGGACTACAGGTGCCCACCACCTGTAGTTTCTTAATGAAGCTATTAAAGAGCAATGAGGAAGAAAACATAACCAAACCGAAGAACTTGGATTTTCTTTGTTCAGTTGGATTGATTCATCCAGTGGATTATAACATCTTGCCATTTACCTGTCAGTTCAATGGCCTTCCCAAATGCACGACCTTGTTGGTCTTTTATGGGCCATCATAGATAGGAACAGATAAGATACATTAAGTTGCCCCGAAAAGGATTTTCAGGCAGGTTCTATGAACTCAAGGGTGTACATCCAGTTAGTTCTTAACTTGTTTGTGAGTACTGTTGAGGAGATGGCAGCTCCAAATATCAAGCTCCTTTGTAAAACTTGGTTGTTAGCATTTGGACTATGTCCAGGTGAAAACCATCCAGACCCCCATTTAACTGAGCAGCTCCTGTGTTTTAAACCATGCTGTCGAGAATGCCTGGATAGTTTCCATAAAATCTTAATATAGCCATAATGCTGGGTTGTTTTTTTTTTTATAAAACCAGTTTGCCAACTTATGGTATTAACTATATGTTTTAAAACATCCCAACTCTGGAGTCAGAGAGTTGATGGAAGGTCTTATGGAGACAGATTGGTTGAGGCCAGCTTGAGTTTACATGTGGGTGGTTGTTATGCATGTCACATGAAGACATCCTTGATTGTAGCACTAGTTAGGAAGAAAGGGCACTACACTATCACAGGAATGATAGACACAAACAATAATTATTGTGCTGTTGAGAACAAGTGTCAGGTGCTTTTATGTACATTGCCTTATTAAACTTGCCAGGCATCGTGGAGGTGCTCCAAATTATTCCCATCTTACAGATGAGCAAAGCAAAGCTAGAATAATAGTCCTTCCTCCTGAGGTGTACACAGTCCAGTAGGAAGACAGACTGGTCATGCCCACTTATTCTGAATGTATATTTTGGCTACAAACATATAGAAGAGCCCTCTGAGTCACAATGCTCCTTAGTAAGAAAGTTTGAATGCAGGCCAAGGGCCCAGTGAGTTCAAAGCTCCCTCTCATCCTGCTAAGTTGCCCTTCCTCACAGGATTTGATAAGTTCGGGAATTTAGTATGCCAAAGTTTTCCTTTTGTACCTGGACACAACATTCCTACAACCTGGTGGGATGTAGTCCCACAAGAAATTATACTGCTCTGTTTTTGATGACACAAAACTGGGTCAAAATTGTTTTATGTAACTAAAATGTCATTATTTCTAAAGTTTTCTGTAAGTGCTATGAAAATTTCATTACCAAAGAGAATAGGAAGACTGTGAAAATGTTTTCCAGATTACTATAACCAATACAGGAATTACATTATTTTTTAGATCAATTTTGAAAATATTTTTACTAAAAATTAATTGATATTCATTACAACCCTGGCCATCCTTTTACCAAAGCTTTCATCATTGAAAATGTTTCCTTCGAGATTTTAATTTGAAATTTAAGAACTGCAATGCATTATTGCAGAGCAATAACCCACTTTCTAGCAATTTCATATATTCTTCCCCATGTAGATATTTGATCTGCTACTTGTATGCAATTTTGGTAGCAAAGTGACTGTGTAATGGGGCAAGGAAGAAATGACTGTTATTTTATTAATCAGATTAATTCTTAATCAGAATACATGATTTGGTACTTAGAATTTAAAAATACTGCAGCTGGGCATGGTGGCTCACGCCTGTAATCCCAGCACCTTGGGAGGCCAAGGTCGGCAGATCACGAGGTCAGGAGATCGAGATCATCCTGGTTAACACGGTGAAACCCTGTCTCTATAAAAAATACAAAAAATTAGCTGGGCATGGTGGCGGGAGCCTGTACTCCCTGCTACTCAGGAGGCTGAGGCAGGAGAATGGCATAAACCCGGGAAGCGGAGCTTGCAGTGAGCCGACATCGCACCACTGCACTCCAGCCTGGCCGACAGAAGGAGACTCCGTCTCAAAAAAAAAACAAAAAAAGTACTGCTAATCAGTTTGAGACTCATAGTAGCCAAACTAACTCTCCTGATAAGCTGGTAATCTTGGTAACTTTACTAGTTGCAGACATTCTGGTTTTTAAATCCAGAAGTATAGCAACTCTTGCTTTTAACTTGTCTTGTATGGCCTGCATCTCTGAGCTTGCCAACTTTTCCTAAGGACTTAATATATTTTTGGAAGTTCTCCACTGCATCAGGGGCAACCACCTGGGAGCAGAGAAAACAAAATTTGGCAGCCTGTTCAAGCTGTGAATTAAAGGTAATTCACAGTTTGAAATGAATCAGTGTGAGGTCCTTGAGAAGAGTAATCAGACATCAAGAGGATTTTATGTTGAGGACTGTATATTGGCTAATGTGACAACAAGCAATATTGGCATTTGGAATGTTTGCATCAAGAAGCACTGAAGCTGCCGGGGCTTAATGGGTACCAAGATCTAAAATGGGGGCTCCCTTCAAAGAGCGCTGTAGATTTACATTTCTATCACAAAAGCTGGAAACAAAGATGGATTGGCTCAGCCATCATAGTTGAAAGATTAGATCTGATTTTTGTGGTGGTATTCATGGACCTAAGTCTATCATAGGATTTGTATATCTCGGCTTTTGAGACACCTCTGTAATTGAAAGCAAATGTCTCTCTCTCTCCCTCTCCCCCACCCCCTGCTCCTCTCTCTCTTTCTCTCTAGGTAAAGGCAAACATCTCTTCCTTTCTACTAGATTTCATTTTTTTTTTCAACAAATATGCATTCAGTACCTACTATATGTAAGGCTCTGGGCTATACACTGGTAACTCAAGGTGAAACACTGCACATCATTGTCTCAAGGAACTCATGGTCTAGTGAAGATAAGACTTGCACCGACAATGCCAGCAACCCAACGAACTCGTACTAATTGAGTGCCTACTATGTGCCAGGCACTTCCCTTGCAATTTTTCTCCTTACAAGCAATCCCATGGGGTTCATCATCATTATACTGTACAGAAGTAGAAACGCAGCTCAGAGACATTGAGTGAGTTGCTCAAAGTGGCACAGTAACAAAGAGGGAGACAGAACAGGACTGACTCCAGAACATATGCTCTTAACTTAACATTAAAGCCATCCTATGAGTCATTTGGAGGTGGCCTTACTGATTTTCAGTCAGGTGTGATCTTGCCCAGGCATTAGGACAAAATCGACTAACCACAATGCAAGCCAAAATGGCAATGCCATCTTGCTTTAAAACAGGGTAAGTATTAGATCTAAACATTATAACTGAGTTAGGTTTTGCATATACTACACATGCTGACATGGGCACTGAAGACAGATCTGTCCTCAACTCAAGGCCTGCATCCAGATTGTGTCACCAGGACTCTAGAATGTTCCCTTCAGTGAGGCTGAAGGATCTATTCCTGCAAGGAACTTAGACCATCACAAAAATGAAATTCATGTAAGATTGATGTTGGTGGCATATCCCTTCAGAAATGTCCATCGTGCCACATTAAAGAGAAGAGAAAACTGATATTTGGGTCTATTTTTATAAGAGACTCATCCATCGCCTTTCATGCTTACCAACTTGTTTGATAATTAGAAAGTGGCTTTCTATCCTCATGGTGAAATAATTTTCAAAAATATCCCCATCTGTTATAAACCACAGTGGCATATTTCCAAATTCTTCTCAGCATTTTTAAACAGTAACTGGGAGTGAAGCAAATAATGCTGGTGGAAGGCACTGAAATTAATAAGCAAGGGACCAAAGTTAAAAAAAATTCAGTTATATAATTGAATGTAATGTTGTGATAACACACCCATGCACACACACATGCATACATATGCTCTGTATCCCAGAACAGTAGGTCACTCTAATGTTGTTTGATCTAATGAGATGCACACATACACACATGCACACTCTTTTTTCAGTTTTTACATTGTAAAGTGCTATGATCACAGATATTTTTCTTTTTTTTTTTTTGAGATGGAGTCTCCCTTAGTCACCCAGGCTGGAGTACAATGGCTGGCGCCATCTCGGCTCACTGCAAGCTCCGCCTCCTGAGTTTATGCCATTCTCCTGCCTCAGCCTCCCAAGTAGCTGGGACTACAGGCGTCCGCCACCTCGCCCGGCTAATTTTTTGTATTTTTTAGTAGAGACGGGGTTTCACCATGTTAGCCAGGAGGTCTCGATCTCCTGACCTCATGATCCACCCGCCTCAGCCTCCCAAAGGGCTGGGATTACAGGCTTGAGCCACCACGCTCGGCCAGAGATATTTTTCATGTGCACAGTGAATGATAATTTTAACACACTTTGACACAATACATTAGCCCATGTGAGTGGCACAGCATTCCTGTTAGACAGCCAATTGAAAAGAAACCAGGCATAGGGAGGGGAAGAGATTTTCCTAAAATCCCCCACCTAGGGAGAGGTAGTGGTAGGGCTGGGACTAGAAGCCAGGATTCTGCATTCTCAGAATATGCTGCCTTGTCCCCAGATTCCCCAGACGGCTGCAGGGCCAGAACTTATCAGAGCCCTGACAAGTCTTCCAGGCCCAGATGAAGAACATATAACAGCAGTGTAGACAAGCTCCATGGATCATTCTTAGAATTTATAAACAAACAAACAAAATCCAACTGAGACTGCAGTAGAGGAGAAGAAATATCTGCTTCTGAACTATTCATTTTGTTTTTCCACCCTATCAAGCATCTCACAAACAGCCAGATCCTTTACCACAATTGCATTATTGGGAATGTTAGGTTTAAATGGTCTGCTCTTGACACCTTCTCAGAGTTGCTAAAAGCCTTCCATTTTACACTGATGAGTAGGGAGCAGTGTTGGCAGAATACCACAGATGCACGCACAATTACAGCTGTAAAATCAGTTGAAGAATCTGACAAATGCCTTTATTTGTGGTTCATCCACCCACTTTAACAATGAAGACCAAAAAAGGAAAAAGTCTCAAAGCTATTTGATTGACATCTACAAATATGCTGCCAAGACTGGGACAGGGTAGGTGGGATGGAGTAGATGGGGTTGGGGTAGGTCTTCTGAAAACCAAAAGAATAAAATTCATTTTCTTTGCTACCCTGTGGGTTTTTGACACTGAAGATCTACAGTACGACCCCATAGTACACTGCCTTGTCCTTGTCAAAGGTTCTAGGGTCCCTGAGAGAGCAATAAGTGAGAGAAAAGTATCCAGAGAAAAGTAGAAGCTAACGATTTAGCAACCTATAACTCTGACAGCTCCATTGTCTAATTTCTGGAGTTACTTGTTTTGGCATAAGAAGCCCACTTCATAAAAATTCCAGATGGAGATCTCAATTTTGTAACTACATAGAATATTTCTCTTTTTTTTCTCCTTTTTTTCTTTTAACTTTTAGGTTTGGGGGTACATGTGACGCGGGGATTTGTTATACATATTGTTTCATCAATAAGTTATAAAGCCCAGTACTCAATAGTTATATTTTCTGCTCCCCTCCCTCCTCACACCCTTTCCACTCAAGTAGACCCCAGTATCTGCTGCTTCATTCTGTGTGTTCGTAAGTTCTTAACATTTAGCTTCCAATTGTAAGTGAGAACATGCAGTATTTGGTTTTCTGTTCCTGCGCTAGTTTGCTAAGGATAATAGCCTCCAGCTCCATCCATGTTTCTGCAGAAGACATGATCTCATTCTTTTATATGGCTGCATAGCATTCCATGGGATATATGTGCCACATTTTCTTTATACAATCTGTCTTTGATGGGCATTTAGGTTGATTCCATGACTTTGGTATTGTGAATAGTGCTGCAATGAACATATGTGTGCATGTGTCTTTATGGTACAATGATTTATATTCCTCTGGGTATATAACCGGTAATGAGATTGCTGGGTCGAATGGTAGTTCCGCTTTCAGCTCTTTGAGGAATCGCCATACTGCTTTCCACAATGGTTGAACTAACTTACACTCCCACCAGCAGTGTATAAGTGTTCCCTTTTCTCCATAATCTCACCAGCAGCTGGTTTTTTTTTTTTTTTTGACTTTTTAATAATAGCCATTCTAACTGGTGTGAGTACATAGAATATTTTTATATTTTTCAAAAGAAAAATCTTTTAAAGTACCTATTGCTCATAATATCTGGAAATTGTCTAGGCCATCTAAAAATTGAAAGGGTCATTCTAGGTTTCTCCAGAATAATTTTCGTATACCTTATGGTATAGAAAGAAAGGAAGAAAACAATCTGGATGTGAGCAGTATTCTCAGGTAATTGCAACCACCACTTTTGGCACCTACTATATACCTGGCACCATGGCAAATATTTTATAAGCATCAGCTATTTCATGCTCACAGCAACCTTGTGAGATGGATATCGCTATCTCCATTGCCATCGTCACCACTATCATCACTTCCAGGATTGTCCTCTCAAGGGCTCAAAGACAATGCCAAACACCTGTGGCTGCACAGCCAATGCCAGTAGTCACATTAGAAGTCAGGACTGCCTGGTGCTCTTTCCACTGTGCAATTTCACTGGTTCACCTGTTTAATCACCTTCTAGCCTCATAATGTCTCTGAGAAATTGATAAGATTAAACTGATTTTATGGAGAAGGAAATTTCATCCCAGAACAGTTAAATGACTTGCTCAAGATCACACAGCTAGTTGTTGAGGGAGGTGAAGTTTCACTCCAGGATTCTTGGATTACAAAATTCAAATCTTTTTTACCTTTTTTAATACCCTATTTGCCTCACCCACATAAGGTTTCAATTGAACTGTTATTAATTGTTAAATACAAAGGAAAAATAACAAAATAATCTTAATAGTGCTACTACTTTCTAGTTCTTTGGCATTAGTGTTTTCTGCACATACTGTTATATAATACATAATGTATATTGTTATATTGTTAAATCTTTTAGATTTGGTCTTTACTCAATTTCTGGAGCAAGGAGACAGGGGAGGGAGCCAGTGTTGTCCTAGAGAGGTCACAGATGTGGGGCATCTATTTCCGAGTGGCTTAAATTCCAGAGCTCTCACTCCCCTGTCATGTGACTTGATAAATTTATTTGGTGCTTTTCTGAGCCTTTGTTTCTTCATATAATAAAACAGAGATGATATATTACTCAGACTCTGTAGTGAATTGTGTCGTCAACAGATGAGCTCATGAATGAGCTTTGCACTCACCTACTCTCATTGGTTCTCTTTCCATGTTAGAAGTGAGGAAAGTCATGCCCAGGTGACCTAAGTGAGGCATCCCAGCTCACACAGGTAATAGTGTTGCCAAAGCTCAGTCCTGTTTCTTGACTCCTAGTTGAGTGCTATTTTTGCTAATCTGGGCCGTTATTTTTCAAAAGTGTTTTGTCAATGCAGTTTGAATCAAAAGATCAACTGCCAGTGCTGTCAGACAGCAATAGACTTAAAATCAATAACTATGTATGCCACTCCTCTCCTAATTAGATATCCCCAGCATGTTTCTGGATGTTTCACACTGCTGAGAAGAGTGACTGCATTTTTCCACTCAATTATACCCAAGGAAACATTGTTCAATTTAGTAATAGTTTTAGTGCTTATAGAAGAATTTGAAAACTTTAGAAAAATCTCATACGTTTTATAATCTCACTGTCTTAGAGATTGGGATTTGGGACTAGGTCTACCCTTTATCTTCATGCTTTTATGCAGCTCTTTAAAATTTTGATATTGAAGAGGGCCTGAAACTGGTGACCTGTGTTGCCCTTTACTACTGGATTAAAATTTCAGGTTGCTACTATGGTAACCGTACCTTGAAAATTAGATCCTGACAGAGTCACTAAGAAATGTAAAAGTGCACTGCTGCCATGAACTTTGAAGAAAGGTTGCATACAATTGTCAGCGACAGCCTCTTAATTGAAATAATCTGCCTTTCCCATCTGCTAGAAAGAGTTTGTGTGTCTTGGGGAGGAGGGACAAAAAGATTATATCTTGATGGATTTTTAACACAAAAATGGCTGTAGTTCGAAGCAAAGCTGTTTTCTGCATGAAATTTAAATCAACTTCAGCTCAATTTATGCTATTCAGAAAGAACTGTGATACTCAGTATTCACGGTGGCAAGAAGCCAAGATGCACAGTAAAGATATAACGATACTGAGAGAAGATACTGCTGGGGATCTATCCCAGAAAAACCCCAGTGGCCCCAGGGTCCAAATAACAACCTCTTTTAAACCACAGATTTCTGTGCCCAGGCCTCTGGGAAGTTGGGGAATGCAGAGCAGCCGCATGACAGACTTTCAGATCAAGAGGGCCAGCAGTCACTGATTTGCTTAGTGGCATAAAAGCTGAAATCATATTGATGCTCCCAGAGCCAGGGAAATGAAGCAAGCAACATAGGGTCTCTTGGCTTTCAGGAACATGAGGGTGAATGGCACTTGCAATTTCAGGAATTCCTTTGTGCATGTCTTTCCCAAGGCAAGCACATCACGGGGTGTCTGACTTTATAATTAGTAGTGGCTGTGTCTGTGGTTCTATAACAGGATTTTTGTTGTTGTTGTTATTGGGCCTTTTTATTTTCTTTATTTTTTTTTCAACAATCTCATAAAAGGATTTTGATTTGTACTTCTAACACCACACATAGAAAATGACTCTTTAACTCTCTGAAGGGCAAAATTTCAGACAAGAAGTGATGTTCTCACTCCGAGAATATTGGTATACTATTTTGCACACAACAGATATCAAATATTAAACCTGTTGGACAATACCAAGTAGTTGGGACTGAGGGATGTGGAGCCATAGGAATTCTCACCACCTAGTGGTGGGAGAGTACCTTGAGGGGTAGTTCTATCTGAAGACTTCAGGTAGAATTGCCTCTCACTTCATTTAAGAGTCTTTTCATTTTGGTTTGGTCAGCATGGGTACTAAGGGGACTGTGATAGTGATGATTGAATTGTGATATACTGATATACCTCTAAACCCAAGGAATGCCCATGAAAGCCCTACAAACAAATATCACCAGTCTTCTACCTTTGAGGACTGTGGAACCACAGGTAGCAGGATGTTTGACTCTCCTGACATAATAGTTTCACAAATCTATTTACCTGAGTGGAAGTGGTGGTATCCACTCCCCTATTTCTTCAGCAGTAGGTACAGGAAGAACCTACTACACAACAGATAACCAGAAAATATTATTGAGTGTAAAGTGAAAGAAAGATCCAGAAGGTGTCACTTGCTCTGAAGTAATACTATTTTTTGATATATTTTACTCTTATATTTGTTAATCCATATTTTAAAAGTAGTATCATAAGGAGAAATATAAATGCATGCATGTGTGCATATGTATGTGGCTGGAAAGCAAATACAATGCAGAACTTGAAGTGGACAGGCTCTGTAGCTGGAATGGCTGGGTTCAAATCCCAGCTCCACCATCTTTTAGCCATGTGATCTTGGTCAAGTTACTTAACCTCTCTATCACTCAGTTTCCTCATCTGTAAAATGGTGGGTAGTAATAGCACCTACATGATATGATTAAATGATTGAAGTGCTTATCACAGTGCCTGGTCCATAGGAATTTTTTGATAAACACTTTTATTAGTCATGCTCATGATTATTGCGGTCATCATCACTGAGTCTTTTGAGTGAGTGCTGTTTGTACTACATTCCAATCTTCAGTCACTTGGGAAGCCTTTCACTCTATTCCCTGACTTGTCCCAGAGGCCTCCAGTTGGAGAAAGACCTCTCCAGAATGAGCAAACCTGGACTACATTGAACATTTCCTTGGCTCACCTGCCTACCCCAGTCCCAGAGGATAAAAACAAAGAATGGCTAGAATGTCTTAAATGTATACATATTTGGTACTAGGCAGAGTCTTCTTGTTCTTGGAGCTCATCACAGCATCTTATCACAGTCACAATTGTATTCTGAATTTGTAGTTATTTCTAAAAATAAAAGCTAGGACTTAAGTGCCAAACACTATGCTGAGTGTTTTATATCCACTAGCTAATTGACTATTTACAACCCAGTGAGATGTAGGCACTGCCATTACCCACATTTTATAAATGAAGAACTGAATTTCATGACTTGAAGCTAAATTTTTATAGCCAGTAACAATGGATTCATTACTTGAACTTATGTCTGGTTGACTCCAGTAAGAGACCCCTTAACCCTGGCCCTCCTGCCTACCCATGGACTCTCCAGTCTCAGAGTCCACCTGGACTTGATTGTCTTGGGAAATGGCAGCACCTCCTCAGAGGTAGCGGAGCAAATACAAGAATACAAGAGAGAGGAAACAATGGAGGACAGGAATTTGACCAGAGATATTCTCTGCTCCTGAGTCCCAAAACAGCCTCTCACATTTTGTAAAATCACCACTGGAATAATTTGCTGAGTCATACTTTTTAATTCTATGGTTCACATATATATGAAAAACTACTTTTGAAATATATAACAAGCATGTTGTCAATTTTCTAATCAGGTGGAACAAATTATTTTCTTTATTCCCAGTTTTTGCATGCATAAAGGAATTCGTCTGAATAAGAAAACATGTCAATAAAATTTCACGGAATAGCCTCTGCCATTCTGTGAAATAAACATTCCATTCCCTTGCCTGGGCAAATTGTTCCTGTTGCTGCATATCTACTTCTGTTTTCTTGGTCTAAAAAGACACTTCAGATTCTGCCTTTAATTATGATAAGGCTTTACTATTAACCCTTGAGAATAAAGCTTATTTTTGCTGAGAGGGAAGGTAAAATAACATTTAAATTGGTTTTAAAAATAGGAATGGAATCTCAGAAGACACACTAATGTAGAATACACTATATATCAAAATATATAAGTGCATAGTTGTAACAGTGGCTTAGTAAACATATTGCTGAGTGAACTATGAAAAATAATTCACCAAGGTACTATTTCCCATACTCCTAAGCACTGAGTTAAGAGAGTAATGCCATAAAGTACATATGCACTGTTTAAAAATATTTGTGTGTTTTTTAAAGAATATTTTCTTCAGGCCCAATAGACTAATCATTTTTTCTTCCCTTGCTAAAAAAGTACACTATAAGGAATTTAACTAAGTGGTATATTAAGTGAGGATCTAAAATATTTGTAGAAGATAACAATTCTGAGCAAAGAAATGTCTTTACCAATTTGATTCTGAATGTGACATAAATCAACTTTATAAAATAGAATTAAAAGAAGTTCAGTTACAGCTTTCCAATTTTTCATATAATTTAGCATTTCATACTCATTGTAT
The DNA here is from genome assembly GCF_008728515.1 of Papio anubis. Lineage (NCBI taxonomy): Eukaryota > Metazoa > Chordata > Mammalia > Primates > Cercopithecidae > Papio > Papio anubis. The sequence continues at coordinate 6,384,818 of NC_044996.1, read as the reverse complement.
TCGCTACTGGCACTTTTGTTATAAAAGCCTGAAACTGCAGGTCAAATGAGTGCTTATGTGGATATAAGTAATCTGATTTGTTTTTCAGAGAGAGATCTTTCTCTGAACAACATGATTTATCCAAGTTAAGAGACTACCTCTGTGGAAAAGCAACTCTCTTGAAGACTATTCTTTACATAAGGTTTTACTCAAAACTCCTAGAAATCTGTATGAAAATTATAGAATAATAGGAGGCGTTCCTAAGCTTTCAACCTTCCAATGCTCTTGCTTAAATTTTAGACCTCAACTAAAGTAACTTGACTTTTCAAATTATGTTTCAATTCAGGTTTGTTGTCTTTTTTTAAATTTTTATTTATTTTTCTTTTTTATTATACTTTAAGTTCTAAGGTACATGTGCACAATGTGCAGGTTTGTTACATATATATACATGTGCCATGTTGATGTGCTGCACCCATTAACTCGTCATTTACTTTAGGTATATCTCCTAATGCTATCCCTCCCCCCTCCCCCAACCCCACAACAGGCCCCGATATATGATGTTCCCCTTCCTGTGTCCATCTTTTAATTCCACATTAAAAAGTTTGATGAGATTATTATGAGAAGGGGGGGAGATGATAAGGCAGTTCATTATGCACATCAAAGCATTTCAAAACATTTCTGGTTTAAAGCCATTAAATAATTTCCCAAATTTGAACCTGTGGTATAAAACACTTTTTTTAGTCTAATTCCAACAATGTAAATGAGATACATGTGGAAAGATTTCAAAGCAACGTTTCTTATAAATAGAATTTCAATAGCTTTGCCTTTTAAAAGGAAAGCAAGGGGTAAAGTGGATGAATCATGACAGTCCCCCATAATGAGAAAACAGAGAAAATGCTCATTCACATGCCCACTCTATTATGGTGTAGTTTGGCTGCATGATGGTTATTACTGAATGATTATAATACACAATTTTACATGGGAGACAAAAAGAAAATCATATATAGATGTTTTCCCACTTGAAGTAAACCTGTCACAAAAATTCTAGAATATATTTCCAAACAGATGAAAAGGTAGTTTTTCACCCTTAAAAAGAATCCTTCACTTTGAAAATGATTCACCGCAGGTTCCCTTTAAATAGTAAGCTCATCTCCTACATTTACAATATGGTTTGATTTTCAAAACATCAGTTTACATGCACTTTCCAGTAACAAATGTATTGTGCCATGTGATGCTTACTCGTATAGGATAAAAAAGCAAAAGTGTTTTTTTCTTATTAATACACAATATTATAGTGTACAATATACAAGTATCAGTACATTTTGTTCAAACTAATAAGTACTTGGAAATGGAGATGCAAGAAGACCCCATTTCATTGACAACAGTTACAGGGATTTACGTTAAAAAACTATAAAAATAACACTGAAGTACATAAACAAGGTTTGAAAGAACTAGAAAGATATATATGTTCTCATAGCAGAAGTGTTATTGTGTTATTTCTCCCAAAATTAATTTATAATGCAATTCCAATTAGAATTCCTCAAAATGATTCTTTTTGGCATGAGACAAATTATTTTATAGTTCATACACTAAAAGGGTAAATACTCAACCATAGTAAATGAAAAGAAAGAACAGTAGAAAAGATTTTCATTACTAGATATATGAAAAAACTATAATCCACTTTAATAAAATCAATACATTATTAGCATGAAAATAGATACTAGATCAACAGAAGAGAAAAGACAATTCAATTTGTGTCCCTATATATGTATGTAATATATGACAATAGCATTACATTGATTCAAAGAGAAAAAAATTGATATGTAATGATGATACTGGCACTACTAGATTTCCATTTAGAAGAAAATAAAGGTAGTTTCCTATCACATTTAAATATATTAATGTAGGAAGAGGATGAGAAAAAAATAACTAATGGTTACTGGGCTTACTATCTGGATGATTAAATCATCTCTGCAGTAAACCCCCATGACAGGAATTTACCTATGTAACAAACCTGCACTTGTACTCTTGAAATTAAAACAAAAGTTAAAAAAGATACAAATATAAAATATAAAACAACAATAACGAAAATACCTTTAGTAAAAATTCTTGGAACTCTATTTCTACAATCTAGGGGAGAGGACCCTTCTTAATTCAGTCAGAAATCCAGAAGTTCTAAAAGATGAGTAACTATAAACAACTGAAATATAACATTTTTATTGAAAAAGATGCCACGTTTCTATATACAAATGGGATTTTCCTACATACAACGAAATGAAAGTTTGTATGAATAAAAATTAAGCTTGTATGAAGAATAAAATAAAAGCAGAAAAACAAATGTAGAAAAATATTTGTTTAAAAATTATTAAAATGTATAATTAAAAATTTAAATATTTAAAGATTAACAACACTATATAGTACATCTGACATCCCAAGCAGTATTCTAAGCTCTTTATCTGTATTACGTCGTTTATTTTTTTTTTAAATTAATTGATTTTTTTTTACTATATTTTAAATTCTAGGGTACATGTGCACAACATGCAGGTTTCATACATAGGTATACATGTGCCATGTTGGTTTGCTGCACCCATCAACTCATCATTTACGTTAGGTATTTCTCCTAATGCTATCCCATGCACTTTCCAGTAACAAATCTATTGTGCCAAGTGATGCTTACTTGTACAGGATAAAAAAGCAGAAGCATATTTCTAAAAATGTGAGTCGATGGTTTATAGTTGCTTGTCTTTAATATTAACTATTTATAGTCCAGCAGATTTTGCTAACACAAGTTGAGATGGAGATGCCACTGGCTGCCTGAAAGCTAGTTCTGCAATGCTCATTCTTGATTATCAAAATGCCGTATTTCAGCAGCAGTCGATCAAACACAACCTTGTTCTTGTTCTCATGGGAATCTAATCCTTGAGTCCCTTCTTTCTCCTTAAATTTGTCTGGTTCACAGACACATTCCATAAGCTGAAAATCTAACAATAAATTAATGAGAAAATTAGATCAGTTTGCATAACATTTGAAAAGGAATGTAACCTTTGTTTGCACAATTTTCACAGTCAAGGTGGAATGGACAGATCAGTAACTGGAAGTGTGGTGTAGTACCTCACAGAACATGAATTCTCTAAAGAACCCTGGCAACCCATGTGAAAATGTTACCTGGAATCATCATTTTGAATAGAGCAAAATGCCGTTGGAAAAGAGGCTAGGGCTGAGCTGTGCAGCATCATTTGAGATCTATGCATCCAGAAACTATAAGCACATCTTGAATATAGAAGACGCACCTCCCTGCTTTCACTGTAATATTTTAAATAGTGTTCTGGCTGGCTTAGCTTTTTAAAACAAATGTGTTTAATGTTTGTCAGGGAGAGGGTGAAACCACACAGGAACATTTACAGCAATATGTAAATTGACATTATATGGATTTTCTGCTCTCCTAAGAAACTTTATTAGGGAAAGTCACTTTTTTTCTGCATAAAAATAGCAGCCCCTTAAAATATATCTAAGCAGTTAAGGCTTCACCCCCAATAGTTTGAGTAAACACATTTTTTTAACTTTTCTGTGGAATTCAACTTTGAAGGTTTTACATAAGGTAATTCTGAAATGGTTCTATAGAGTTAATCCTGGGTCTTTTATTTATAAAGCATTAATCTCAGACTTTTTAAAAAATGTGATTGTCTCAAATAATTTCTGAGAACAAATTGAGCTTCTAAGATTTAAAAAGAAAGGATCTAATTCTGTTTATTTGTGGCCACCAAGCAGGTCAGTGGGAGAATCCTGTATGTGTCGCTGAGTGATTATTTTGAGAAATTGAGTATACTGACTCTCATCTTCTAATTGAAAATTGGGTTGCTGCTGTGCTTTTTAAAAAGTTTTATTAATAAAGGACAACTTTCCTTGGAAGCTTTGGGCTATACGGTTTTATTTATGCCATGCAAATGATGTGAATACTTGAGGCAAATAAAATCAGAGGAAAAGAAAATAACCACTTTTCTATCAATTATGTGTATGTGTGAGGCAAAATTATTTTAAGTATGAAATATTTAGATTCTCTTTTTATAAATCCTTTATCATGAAATAGTTACTGTGAAATATTAATTGGTATTCAGCAAAAAAGGGAATTATATGATCCAACATATTTGGGAAACAGTGGGTTAAAAAAAACTAACAAGTCTTTTCATTGTAGGAATTCTTTGAGCCTTTAATATGCAAATGCTCACTGTGTTTTTACAAGAGGGGTGTAGAATATGAAGTGTTTTTCAAACTAACTTGGCCATAGAATTTTTTTTTTTCCCAGAATCTCTACCAACATGATGTGGAATAATTTGGGACACTCCAGTCTAGATAACTACGCCATTATAGAGTTCTTTGTGCATATGTAGACTCAGCTTCAATATCTACCTGGAGTGTGGATGCTCATTATCTTTTATCTTGCCATCTTCACTCCATCTTTACTCCAGTTGCCCCGCTACATCTGAAAATACATTTTAAAGCAAAAATATCCCTTATAGGCAGCTTAGTGAAATTACAGATAATTTGTGTTTCAAAATTATGGGGGCTTTATTTTTGTACTGATAACATGGAGAGTGTTCTGAAATTCCACCAACTTTCACCCAGATTTCTTTTGTGAGGAGCCTTTTGTCTGTTCCCCACCCCACCCCCCCAACCTCAGACCACCTGCAACTGTAAGTTGTCTCCGGGGTGGCTGACTGGGATCATCTTCCTTCACTGTGAAGAGAAAAGCTGGCTGAATAGAGACAAAAACACTGCATACTCACTGAACATTCTTGGGAGATAATTTGCTACCATGTTTTATAAAACTGGAGACTGGATGTGCTTAAGAGCTTTTTAATAAATATTGCCAAGAGAGATAATAGTCCTATTATCTGAGTGACTTTTGAGACCATTCTGAATGCTGGTGTTATTGAAAATGCAGTAATAAAGTCAACTCTCAGATCTAAGCATGTGGATCGTCCACTTCAGACTGTGTCTTCCCTAGCTGGCTTGCTGAGGCCACTCAGCCCAGCTCTGGGCCGCCTTCCCCTACCCTCTGTGGGAATGTGTTTTGAGAATGCAAACACGCATAACATTAGACTGAGAAAAAATGCAATTAAGAAGATATTTTTTTAAAAATGACGGGAGGAAGTGATGCATTATACACAATCCAGAATCTAAAGGAAAGGACTTCCCATTTTGCCCTCATTTTCTGTGCACTGCTTGGCTCTATTAACACCAGTAATCCAGAGCTGATGTAGTCCCTCCTAAACAGCCAAATTATATTTTCAACAAGGCCAAGAATGTGTCCTTTATTTAAGCACTTTCTTCATAACTGATCTATTATGAGAAGCATTTACTACATAGTTAAACTGGCAAGAACTAGAATTTCTGGTTTTCTGAGCTACACACTTAGAGCAAAGATGTTTCTGTGAACACAGTACTTCATTTAATTATCATTTTAATTACTTTATTGACTTAAACATTAGTATTGAACACATTTTACAATAATGAATATATAAGCAATTTATTATTTTCATTATTTCTTATCTCATTCACATTATCTGAAGCTTGATAGCAGATAATTAGTTGATTGAATATGAAAACACCCAAAATATTGTTGGGTAGCAGAGATGAGCTCCAATTAGTTGACTCTTTCTGCCCTCACCAATTACATATTATTTTTTTATATTTGTTTCTGGTATATACTCAATATTTATAATATGCATATTTGGAATTTATACAGAGGGAGATGGTTCAGTGATTGTATTTGAACTATATTGTAACAGCTACCTTATAATATCTATGAAGACAAATATTGAATTTTTATATCTAGAATTAACATTTTACTTTAGAGTTTCTCATTAATCATTACTTTTGTTTATTTTATGTATGGTGTTAGAGACATGTTTTTGAAAATATTTTTTCTCAGCAAACTGGGTAGGGTTAAATTTAGAAACTTGACAATAGAAGAACTATCTACAGAAAATACCAAAGATGAAAATGCAAAATGCTGAGAGGCTGGTACAAAAGTACAGTTTACAAGACTGTACTCTCCTTGAGGTTGGAAGTTGCTGGAGAAAAGTGACTGATGGTCTCACACCTCATCTAGCTAAACTCTCTTTCTGTTATCTTGGTTACCTGCACTATGAAGTGGCCTTTCAACTTTATTTAATGTTTGCAAAATCTGGCTGATTGATTGCCTACTCACTGAGGTTTGGGGAACCTCAGATTTAAACATTATCTAGGCAGTAGCAACGTGTACTTTTTTAAGGACATTTAAAGGAATACTAGTAAACTTCCGGTGGGTATTCTAAGTTTAGATTTATGGTTATTCTTTGAGGAAATACCAAGAGTAAATAGAACTACCTAGCTTATCTTGTAAAGTTGAGGTAATCATTTCGCAGGGATGCTTTTCACTGTTAGTTGAGCCTTCTCTTGCTGTTGCAATTTTATTTGTCCACAGGGAGAAAACAGGTAGGGTGGGAACAATGCTAAGAATCCAGGTAGCAGTGTGTGAAGAAATGTATATTTTCATGTACAAAGAGAAGATAAATTAAATTATTAGAAGTCAGAAGATTCTTATGTTTGTTGTAAAATAAAATTCTGCTGACAAATCCACCTCAGGGGGACCTGGCTTTGGGGAGGAAGGTCCTTAATTTGCTTTTCTCCCCAAATTCTGATGAAAGCCAAAAGAAAAATCAATTAACCAGTGCCAAACCAGGGCTCAAAGATGCCCTGATGCGGCACTGTGTGTTCATTGATAAGCCCCAGTGTACTGTGAGCAAGTCGTCATCATTTGGTGCATGGCTGATGAGAGATATTTAACTCAAAGAGAAGTGGCATAATCATTGAATTTGACTCTGCCAGTTGACTTACCCTGAAAGCTCAGAGTGTATTGGCTTCAAATGGTTAACTGACACAATTTTCAACAGAATATTCTCCTCCAACTGGTTGGAGATCCAACTTAGTGACTTGAGATTAGCTGAAAGGTGGAAAGGCTTCTCTGCCTCTCTAACTTCTGTTTTAGCAATAGATAACTAGGAGTTTTGTTGGTGGTATGGTTAATATAGATCACAGGCATTTCTTTTGGGGAGGAGAGCCTTACTATTTGAGGTGAAGCCCAATGGCTTGACTTTCCCCCAAATTCCACAAACACAACAATATAAACAGATTTTTTTCTTTTTCCCACGAACTCCATTCTAGTGTCCTAGAAACAGGTAGATGTATGCAGATTAATTTGGCATAGTACAGCAAATTGCTGCTGTGAGATATATCATAGAATTACTTCCTAGCTCAGGCTAGCTAATGGCTGGAATGAAATAAAACATAAAAATACATTTACGTAGATTGTTTTATAAGTCAGATAAAGCTTTATGTTACCTACCATTGGAACTGGACGTGTTTTTGCAAGCAGCATAAGGGTTGTTCATGTAATACTTTCATTATTTCCAGCAAATGTAAAACAAAATAAAAACAAGAACATTGAATTTAGCTGCCATTAACTGCCATTAACTGTAATTTTTCCTGACAAGCTCTCTCTCACCTGATGGTGAGTGAAATGCTGGGAAAAGTCGACTGAAAAATTGTATAAACGTTGATGAAATATGCCCTTGTATTTTAAGCATGCCCAGTTCAGACATTTAAAATCGAGCAATTTATAATGTGTTAGCAGCCAGAACTCCATCGTGTTTTAAATAAATTTATTTTTCTACTTCTTGTGAGACTCTAAGTCACTCTAAGAAGACTCATGACATTTCACTGTACAAGGCAGGTCACAAATTGAATAATGTGAAATAACTTTATAAGAGAACTGAAGAAAATGATATGGCAATAATGTGCTTTACAGTAAAATTTGATAGCCCTCTAAAGATCAATGAGTATGTTTGTTTACTTTGAAGTGAAAGGACAAAGGCTTCATAATGGAATTCAGAAAAATGCCTGAATTAAAGGCATCGTTGCCAGATAAAATGGCTTTCCTAGTCTGTGGTGAATTCAGAAAACCTACCATGTATTTTGCAGTAGAAAGAATAGCCTAGGTACTGTCTGTGATAATATGTCTTATAAAGCTGCCCTGGAATGAATGAAAGTCCTCTTGTGGCCACACAGAATAAAACAAGCTGCAAGTCACAAGGTTCTTGTCCTGTCCCAAACATTGATTGAAAGGGCACTTTATAAAGGGAGAAAGAAACAGCGGGGGCACCCTCATTTGCATCACCAAACCCTAATGATGGAGGCGCTTTTATGGACACACTGTGTACACAGAATAGGTTCAATTAAAAAGAAGCCGTTTTACATTGGCCTTTACCCCACCAGGATTTTTTTTTTTTAAGACAAAACAAAGACCATTTATCTGGGTAACAATACATTACTTTAAAAAATGAGGCAGAGTGTAGAACATAGGGTAGGCAAGAGGCATGGGTCTGCCATGGTTTTATCTTTGCCACTTCTTTTCTTAGCCAGTGCACTGTAGGCATCATGAAAGCATATCTTTGTCAAAATAAGGTAAATATGAATGACGGTTAGAGTAGGCAGGAATCTTGTAGCTGACCCTGACTAGGAAGAGCATGATTCAGAACTTCACTTGAGTTTAAAATGAAGTTCCATTAGCAGGGACCGAAATGAATTGCTGTCTGATAATTCTGGCCTCGATAAAATGAGTTGGGGATTTGAGTTCAATGCCTATGGACAGATGTTCCATAGACAAAAAGGGAGGCTCTTAATTGGCACTAATTAGCACCCTTGTTGGCAGGGAGAGATTGACAAGGTTATTTCTATGGCACTTCCCCCGCTGACTCCCATAGCTGTTCTTTCCAGTATAAGGGGAGACCAATGTAGGTAAACTTATGCTCTTAGCCTTCAAGGATTATTTGTGCCCCCAAACAAAGACAGTCTTCGCATTTCTAAGCTGTCAACTTAGTAAGATTCTTTGCCTAGGATATACATTGGTTTTTATTTTTAATTAAATAAAGTGTAATTAGTAGGAAACAATCAATACGGTAGAATGACAAGCACTTTTATGTTGGTTTGTTTGTCCCTGTTTAAAGAAGCAGAAGCAAAAAGAAAAAAAGAAAGAAGCTGTATTAAGGATGAGAAAAACAATCTAAGCACATTATAGATGTTAACACTAGTAGAGAACATAGAAGGTATTTTATACTGGCACAAATTCCTGCAACCTGCTGTGCAACACATCTTTTCAATGCTTTGTTTATAATCACCTTCATCTGTAAAATGGGAAAATGCCACCAGCCTCCTGAGAGGGCTAAAGTCTGTAAAGAACCTGGATGTCCTGGGGCATAAAGATGTCTTATGAGCTATCTCTAAAATGAGTAGCATGATGAAGAAGCTGTGGCTGCATTCTAATATATGTTAAGCAGAGCTATATGGTAGTATGCTTTAAGTTTCTGCAAATGCTTTTCTCTCTATAATTGCAAACTTGAGAATTATGCAAAAGTAGTTATTTTGCATTTATTCAATTTAGTGCTAATAAGGAATTCAAAGAATGGATTAAAGTCATTTTTAGTAACTTGACAGATTTTTGTATACTGTAGCATGATGGTGTACACTGCTGAAGAGCTGGAGAGGCTCTTAAATCTAGACTAAGCCCATTTATTTTTCTAGGAAGACCGAGAGATTAGACATCCAGAACTAGATTCAAAGAATGCTCATCAAGAAGACCCACATGTGGTAGAAATCATGTGTGGGGGTGGGGCAGCTGGATGGCAGGTTCCTGAGAAGCGGAGCCTGACATAGGCATTCCTATGAATGAACTTTAAAGAAAAAGAAACCTGTAGGAAGTGAAGAGAACAAGTGGGATGATGGGCTTGGCTGCAGCTTGATCCCATGACGAATCCTAGAGCATGAACCAAATCACAGAATTGTCCCACATTGAGGCAAGATGGGGTCAGTCATTTGGCTGGATACTGGCTGAACACATTCCTGTCACTTGGATAGGGGTTTCCCATCCAAGAGCAAAGTGACTTTCCTTCTGCCAAGGGCAAGTATCTGGAGAAGGGCCCACCTGGAGGTCCCTGGAGAAGGACCCACAATAGCTAGAGCATCTGTGCACCAGTCTGGTAAAAGAGATGAGGGAAGGGCCATGCTACCAGCCTTCACTACAAGGCTAAGGTTGGTAGAGCCAGGTAGCTTCCTATCTAAGCAAGGCCTTTTGTTTCCTGAGCAACTTTCAGAAGAGCACGGTGTTGACTGAGCAGAATAAAGCCCATCCTTAGATAGTGAAATTTTTAAAAAGTATCCTTTGATAATTAGCAACAGTATGCACATAGATGAGCTAAGCAATATTTTCTTTGATGTGAACAGTCCTTCTTGAAGTATAAGAAGACAACACAGATGTTAATTTGGCTTCTTATGTGTTCAGATACTATGGAAGTAGAATTCCCAGTTCCTCAAGCAAAACATTCTCATTCATACCTGTCCATACTTGCATATGCCTCCTGTGTCATGCCTCTGCCTGTGGTACTCTGGAATCCTTGTCTTCTAGTCATTTCTCAAGATTGCACACCAGCATAAATTCCTAGGGGAAGATTTCCTAGAACACAGGTCCACCCAAATGAAGAAGTCACTATAGAGGCTATGTAAATACTCCAAGTTCCAAAGACAAAGGGATTTCCAGTACTTCCTCAAGGCCATCTCTCATAGCTTAGATTTCCTGTCCATACCCTGGAACCTAAAGCCTAGGCTCCTCTCAGTTCACTCACATTCTTTGCCCCCGAAGGCATTTTCCTTGTCACCAAGCACCTACTACAATTGAAGAAGGTACAGTCAGTCCCAAGCAGCCCTACCAGGTTTCTCTTACCTCCTCACCATGGATGCCTGGTATCCCTTCCTCATCAGCATTCTCTGATTCTGACACTGGATCCCATCCAAGAGCCATACACTGTGCTGGTACATCACAATGCCAACCACCCCTTTTACATACTCTTAGAACAACCACCTCCAGATGCCCCCAGCTCTTCTTCACTCAAGGCCACAGAAATCTGCAGACTCCATGCATCCCAGTAGTGATTTTCAGAGACTGTGTCTTCTGTTGCCCTTGAAGGATTCTAATTAGGGGAATTGCCTGGCCGAAGTTATGCTTTAGAATGATTACTGAGGCCATAGTGAGAGATCCTGAAGGCTTAAAATAAGGTAGTGATAGAGAAGAGAGGACAGACTGGAGAAGGGTATGATATCTGTGTTCCCAACAACGGATTTGAGTAACTGACAAGATGTGTGAAGTGAGAAAGAGGATAGAAGTTTTAAAATGATCAAGCTTGCTTGCTTGAAAATTTGGGTAGGTGGTAATACAATAGAGATATCTTAGTCAATTTGTACTGCTATAACAAAATACCTAAGACCGGGTAGTTTATAAAGAAGAGAAATTTATTTCTTCACAGTTCTGGAGGCTAGAAGTCCAAGACTAAGACACCAGCAGGTTCAGTTGTCTAGTGAGCACCCATTATCTGCTTCCAAGATAATGCCTTGTTGCTGCTTCCCTAGGAGGGATGAATGCTGTGTCCTCACATGGTAGTTAGAACAAAATGGCAAAAACGGCTTAACAAGTTCCCTCCAGCCTTTTATAAGGCACTAATCCCATATATGAGGGCAGAGCCCTCATGGCCTAGTCACCTCCTAAAGGGTCCACCTTTTAATGCTGTTACACTGGGGATTAGGTTTCAACATGAATTTTGGGGGAGACACAAACATGCAAACCATGGCAGATGCAAAAGTAAAGCAGAAGAATTAACTTCTGACACATGCTACAACATGGATTAAACTCAAAAACATTATGCTAAGTGAAATATAATATGCTAAAGCCACATATTATATGAGTCCCTTCATATGAAATATCTAGAATAGGCAAATCAATAGAGACAGAAAGCAGATTAGAGGTTGTCCAGGGATGGAGGGTGGAGGGGATAGAGGGATTGGGAGAATGATAGTTAAAAGTTACAGGGTTTCATTCTGAAGTGGTGAAAATGTTCCTGAACTAGATAATGGTGATGGCTGCACAACACTGCAAAGATACTAAAAAGCATAGAATAGTCCATTTTAAAATGATAAATTTTATATGTATTTTATTACAAAATAAGTAGATAGATTAAAAATAAAACAAAATAAATGAAGGAATGCATATATACATACTTAAACCAGTAGGAGGGACATGCAAGAGATGGTGAGCTCAGTTTTAACTTTCTTAGGCTTGAGGCATTTATGGAACATTGTGGCAGAACTGGATTTAGGTGCCAGGAGCTCAAAAGAGTGTTATAGCTGTCAGGGCTATAAATACATTGCCTCAGCCCACCCATTTTGGGGAGCTGGGAAAGTAGGAACTGGGGCAAAGCCCTATATTAGTTTCCTGGGGCTGCTGTAACAGAGTACCATAAGTCGGAAGGCTTTAAGCAAAAGGAATGTCCTGTCTTCCTAACTTCCAGATGTTAGAAGTCCAATAACAAGGAGTTGGTTCCTTCTTAGGGTTGTAAGAGAAGGATCTGTTTCAGGCCTCCCTCCTTGGCTTGTAGACATCTGTCTTCTCTCCCCCTGAGTCTCTTCACATACTCATTCTTCTATGGGTGACTGTATCCAAATTTCCCCTTTTTATAAGGACACCAGTCATATCGGATTAGGGATCACCCTAAGGACCTCAAGACTTTATCTCCAAATAAGACCACATTCTGAAATACTGGGGGTTAGGGCTTCAACATATGAGTTTTAGGTAGGAATGCAATTCACTCCCTAACAAATCCATTTCCTGAATTTCCCTTTTCTGAATGGCAGCAATTGTAACGATCCTCCAGTTGCAGTAGTAATCAGCTGCACAGTTCTGTCCCATCCTAGGTAGTGGGAATTTGGGAGTACTTTCCCCAAAAACCACTCTAGAGCTTCCATCCATTCTTCTGCACTCTCTCAGAATAACATGGACTTAGGGAGCTGACTCAAGAGTCATCTGCATGCAGTCATTTTCAAATAACATTGTTATTGCAATTACCAAGTTGAGAAAAGCCTACTCAACCACTACTTGGGCAATTAATAAGGTAATGAAAAAAACAAACAGATTTACTTTTTTATGTGAAGACAAAATGTTTCTAGGAAGCAGCTCTCACATTCTTTGTAAGCAGCTCTGCTCTGTGGATTTTCTCAGCATCTTTGACCAAGCCTGGCTTGTGACCATCTTGTTTTCCTATGGTAGTTCATTCTCTGGTTTTGTGGTGGGACATTATGCCAAGAAAACTCGCTCAAGACCAAGAGACAGATCAGGCTGTTGTTCCACATTTTCTTTCCACTAAATCACAGTTTTCTTTCAAGGAAAGGTGGCTATTGTGAAGCTGTCAAACTAGCTGTTAAATGGGCTGAAGTGAAGGCTTCTATTAACAATAGCAGCTATCTCTGTCAGATTCAAGCTCTGCAGACAGTTACAAGGCAATTTGGCCCTGATAGGTGGGCTATTAAAAATAACAAAAGCCAAGAAGAATGAGAGAGGAACACCCTTTTTACTTCCTGGTCTCAAAACTAAGGGGGCAACTGAATATTTCACACTTGGACCTAGCCTGCAGTTAGTGTGGCCTCCATAATCTCACAGGGACAAGGCATCCTCCCTCCCTGGGTGTTTTCCTTTAGCCAGGTCTGGGAATGGAAGATGGCATTGGGGAGACAGCAACAAGGTCTCTATCAAGTTCAAGGTGGCCAAAGAGTTCTGAATGCTGATCATGATTGGAAACAGTGTCACTGGTGAGGATAGTGTGTGTGCTGTGTGTGTGGCTGTGGGGGGCGGGAGGGTGGAGGCAGTGATGATGCCCTCTGCATGAGAAAGAGCAGTGTGGACAGTTTTACACTGTTATATCCAAGACTGTGAAGGTTAGACGACAGACAACCAGAAGAGAATTAAAGGGAAATTATCTCTCAGCTTAAGGGAGCCCCAAATTAAATTGGATTAATGAGTTAACATTTGCCTTACTGTAGGAGTTACACACCAGTACAGGGCCCTGATAGGAGCCTGGCTACCTAACCCCTCATGTCGTGGTTTGGAAAATCAATTAGCCAGTGAAGGACTGGGCCTTGCGTAAACTCAGCAGAGGAGAAACTGCTGCAACCCAGGCAGTCTGCACCTCTGACCAGCAAGAATGGGCGACTTTTTTTTACATTGAAATGGATTCAGAGTCCCATTTTACCTGTGCTTAATGAATTCGTATATAACATGATCCTTACCCCAGCTTCTTCTGTAATCACTAAAATGTGAACCTTCTTCCATCAGCCCTCACATTGTATTAGAGCAACTCATCCAAATTTGCAGCCCACCTTAACCACATGCCTGCCTGTGAGTTTTATTGGGAATGGGGGCAGGTGATTTGTACTGTTGAGAGGGACATTGTATAGACAGATTCCTTCTTTACTACCCTCAGGTTTAGAAATTCCAAAGTCAGGGAGGAGGAGAAGAGTCTTTGCCCACAGGATCTTGGCTTGGTCTCCACCCCATCCAGACAGCTATCTCTTTAATATAATGCTTTGTCTCTCCTGAAAAAGACAAAACCCTTTTCCCTTGGTGAGGCTTCTGCTGGTCGTATCAATTGCAATTTTAATGTAGGGAAAAATACAATGAGAAAGAGATTAGGCAGGAAAAAATAGCTCTTCTTCTCTGTGTTTTTCTTGGCAGATATGTCTAGGAATGCGGTGGAGACCTTCTGCCATACTTTGTTATGCAGGACAGTAAGCAGAGTGGTTAGGGACATGGGTTTTGGAATCAGGCCACTGTGGATTGCCAGACCAGCTCTCCCTTCTTCTCTTGTCCAGCTGTGAGACTTAAAAAAAAAAAAAAAAAATGACAGCTCTATTTAGATACATATGACATAAAATTTACTATTGTAAAGTATACAATTCAGTGTTTTCTAGTATATTCACAGAGTTGTGAAACCATCACCACTATCTAATTCTAGAATATTTTCATCACCCTGAAAGAATCTCCACAACATTAGCAGTCACTCCCCTTGCACCATCCTCCCAAGCCCTGGCAACCAGTCTCTTTCTGTCTCTACAGATTTGCCTGTTTTAGACATTTCATATGAAAGGAATCATGTGATATGTGGCCTTTGGTGACTGGTTTATTGCACTTGGCATAATATTTTCAAGGCTTATTCATGTTGTACCATGTGTCAGTATTTTCTTCCTTTTTATAGCTGAATAATCATTCATTTCATGGATCTATCACATCATGTTTATCCATTCCATCAGTTCATTGACATTTGTGCTGTTTCTACTTTATGTCTATTCCCTTATAGTTAATGATGTTGAGCATCTTTTAATCTGCTTATTGGCCATTTGTTTTTCTGTGTCTGTCAGTCTGGGCTGCTATAACAAGAATCCCATAGGCTGGGTGGCTTAAACAACAAACATTTGTTTCTCACTTAAGTGGCAGTTGGGAAGTCCATGATCAGGGTGCCAGTATGGTTGGGTTCTGGTAAAAACCCTCATCCTGATATCCTCACATGGTAGAAAGAGAATGAAAGGAAGCAAGCTCTCTTGGGTCCCTTCTTAGAAGGTCACTAATCCCATCATGAGTATTCAACCGTTATGACCCAGTCACCTCCCAAACACTCCACTTCCTAATACCATCACATTGGGGATTAGAGTTTCAACTCTATATGACTTTGAGGGAGGGGGACACAGAAACATTCAGTCCATAGTGGTATCTTCTGTGGAAAAATGTCTATTCAGATCCTTTGCTCACTCTTTAATTGGGTTACTTATTTTATTGCTGAGTTTCCAGGGTTCCTTATAAATTCTGGATACTAGATCCTTATCAGATATATGGCCCACAAATATTTTCCCCCATTCTGTGTGTTTTCTTCTTAACTTTTTAAAGCCTGAACTTCCTCACTTGAACAGAGAAAATACAAGTACAACCTCCCAAATTTCGTGGAGTCAATGAAGTGATCCATTAGAGCACTTAGAGAAGTGAATATCTGGCACACATTAAGCTTACCTCAATAAGTCTTAGTTATTATTAGCTAGTATTGGTTTACTTGGATTTATTGTGAGACAGAGGCAAGGTGTAAGCTCTCAAGTCATAATTGTACATCTGACAGGTGTGATGTGAAAGGTTCAAAGTGCTTTGATTAAAGTAACATGTTTTTCCTAGAATGATTAGAGCAATTTTATTTGAGGGACTACACTTTTATTCTGAATAGATTTCCTAGTTCTAGATATTAAATGCTAAGTCTTGGCCAGTATTGGGTCTGCTATTCTCCACGTATCTATATTTATAGTTCTTTCTGATTCTATCCAGACAGCTAGTTACCTATTTATCAAGAATGTGAGTCTATGAATAACAAGATAGAAATAGCCAAGTTCTGGGGCAAGTATTCAGAATTGGCACCCTCTTACCTGAAGCCAAATCAGGAAAGAATAGAGCTCCAATTTCATAAGATGTTCATCCACTATATGTAAAACCTACCCCCTTGTCTCTCTGTTGTTGCTTAAACTACTTTCTTCAACCAGAGACCTGGTGATTTCCTCTACAGTGATTCTTTTAAGGCTGCTTTTAAATACATTGATATAAGAACCAGGCTCCAGTTTGCCTTAATATCAGTAATAGTGGAAGTAGTGGCATTTATCAAGAACTCAGGATGAACTCTTTTCACATATTATTTCAACTAATCTTTGCAACAGCTGTCCAAAGTTGTTATAAGTAGCCTTGTTTTAGAGAGAAAAAAAATGGCAACTCAGAGAGGTCAATTAGTTTGCCCAGATTTGTACTGTTAGTAAAGGCAAGAGCACAGGCTGGACCTGTAGTCTGTTCAGCTCCCAACTCTTTGCTATTTTCTTTACATATTGTTACCCCTAAGGAAATTGAATTACAGAGCCCTTGATTGTTAGACAACTGAGTTATTTCTGTGTTTCAGAATTAGAAAGCCAATCCTTTCTAATTCATTGATATAGGGTAATACAGAACAGTTTAGATAAGTATGTCATTTGTTGACAGTGGCCCTCCTTTTTCCTGAGAATCTTCCTCTCTGGTTCAGTTTTTCTTTATAAGTCAATGGCAGTGCTAAAATCATGGCCTTACATGTGTTCAGCAGGTTCACGGGATTAAGAAACACTCATGGTATATTGGTGAGCTACAGAGAATTCATTTGCCGTAAGCTGAAATTTGGAGAGAGATGGCCAAAATGACTCAACATGGTTGGCTTTCCACATCAATGTAATTGTGCCGTGTGCTATAATTTATAGTGTAAACAAGTTTCCTGCAAAAGCTAAATATATCGTGCAACTCATTTAATATGCACAGAAGGAGCCATTAAATTATTTCAGTCCCATTACTCAAAATGTTCAGAAAATTCCTCTATATTAGAGCCAGTGCAGTTTTGGCTCTACAGCCAAGTGCATCAACATAAATGTTGAATTCTCAGAAGGAAATGCATGCCTCATACTGTTACTTAGGGAAAATATATGCCCAGACATTGTGGAGCCCCTTCTAAAACAATTCTCATTTTGTTAAAACAATAAGATCAAATTTTCAATCAGGTTATAAAGCATCTCTGCATTTCTAAAGCTTGCAGACAATTGTGAATACCAATAAAAGGTGATGTGTTTTTAAAGGATTAATAATTTATGAACCATGGAAATGGAAACTGAGGCTTTTTATATCATTTTCTAATTTTGTCTACCTACGTGGAAAGAATGCCTTGTGGAAGCCATATGTGATGCCTTAAAACTGTTTAAATTGGAGTAATTATCAGAACAAATGGTGTCATTGGATGATATTAGTCTGTTTGTGTTCCTTCTGTCTACCCAATGAATCAACATTAATACATATTTTTAAAAACATTTGAAACATGGTCATCTGTTATTTCTTTTTTGTTTTAAAGTATATGTTTAAAAATTGATCTAACCTTCCATACATACTAAAACATTCCTTAGATTGAGAGCTTGCAGTTACATATTCCTTATGCGAAAAGGGAGTATCTTTCTCTACTTAGCTGTTGAACAGTTTGGATAAGGAATGGATATAAAATTTTATCAAGTATGCTTTTGGTCTCTGTTGAGGTGACCATCTGGTTTTCATCATTTTATTTGTTGATGATGTGCTATGTTCCATGAACAGACATTTCATTATCAAAATGTTTTAGCACTCCTGGAATGATACTAGATTAATATTTCATGATATATAGTTCAGTTGCATTTTAGGTAGATTTGAATTTTCAAGATTTGAAAAAGTTGATATAGTAATATTAAAAAGGTTCTCATTATTAAAAACATGATCTACTTCTGTTTCTGGCATGCAAAAGCTATTTGTGGCAAATATACAGTTATTTTCCTTCTTTCAATTTTTACTTTAACATGAGAACACATTTCTCTAGTTTGCCTTGTTTCCAAATAAAATGACATCTGATATGTCAGGAAAATTCAAGCTGAACTATCTTGAGCCAATAATCACAGATGATAAAGATTGGGTGATTCCTATGTGCTAGGGGTTTGAAGTGAGATATTGCATTTAATAGTTACAGCAATTCTATAAGACACTCAGAAGTTCAAGGGATTTGATCTGAGGTGACACAGGTAGTGAGAGTTTGAACTTGGGTCTATCTGACTGTAGTGCAGGCTCTATTGCTACACTGAGCTCTTCAGTGTACTCAGTAGCCACACACAAGTCAATTAGCTTTGCAAAGTGGAAAGTTACTGGTCTCTGAGGACTCTGAATATTGGCTAGTTCTTATGGATGTGTGTGCCCTTGGACCCAACATGTTACATGATGAGCTCTGGCTAGCTTAGCTTACATGCATCACCCTTAGCAGAGAAACAAGTCCATTAGCTATTGTTCTGTTTATGGTAATGATACTACCAGCCTTTGTTAGAATTTAAATGTGGACAGCACATTCACAATGAGACATTAGTAAATGAGAGTTATTATGTTCAGCAGGTCATCAGGATCTGAAACTCAGATCTTCTAAGGAGTAGTTATCAACTTACAAGGATGTCTGGTGGTGTAGGGGAGCAGTTTTACCATGGCACCCTGGAGAACCTGCAGGTATCCAAATAGGCCACATAAGCAGAGGTTTGAACCACAGCTAATGTGAGCCTTGGTGGAACACCCAGTGATCCTCCCAGAAGAAGAGAGGACAAGAAGATTGTGAGATGTACTTCAAGCCCATCTCCCATTCACCTCCCTATCTCCTTTGGAATGCTGTTATGAGACAGTTTCCCATCACCTACCAGGTTCTGTTGAGGAGTTTTCTGTCCTGCCCTCCACATAATAGAACTCTAGCCTATACAACTGCTAAGCTGAAGTCTAAAATTGACTCCTCAGCTACAGTGTGTCCTATAACTCGGTTTTCAGTCATCTGGCCTCCTTTGTTTGGTATCCTCCTTTTTGGTGTGTGGGACAAGAGTCGGGGGTCAGCTGGCACCTTCAGTAATTCTTCTTTTATTTTATTTCAAGCCTAGTTTAGTAAGTACTAAACTATCTGTATCTAAAAGTGGACCTGTATCTTTATTGGTTGAATTAGCCAGGCCTTGGCCTTGACCTTGCCCTGTCTGTATGTGTGTGTAACAGGTGGTACTCATACTCATCTGCTAGAATGCTCACGGGGTCCGGGGCTACATGTGCCCAAGAAGGTATATCCAGCTCTGCAGAGTTAAAATACTGTCAATATGGATTAGAAAGCAATCTACCTCTTCCCCTAAAACAGAGTGTGGAGAGTGATTTTGATGCAGCCAAAAGAGCTGAGCATACAAATCAGGTGGGATTTTTATAAATAACTGAGCAAAAATGCTGTCAACATTGTAGTTGGGCCTACATTGTCAGGCCTGAATATTTTGCTTAAATAATTTGAAATAAACTGTGAATTCTTTATGCATCAACATAAGGGAAATCTTATCTTCTGTGTCAATTCAGGTAAACAGGCCTTGTTGACAACCTTTCTCTGGAAATGGGTTTGAGAAATGATTTAAAGCACTCCAAGCTAAAGTGTTCTGTTATCAGCAGCTGAAAATTTGCCATGCATCACATAGAACTAAGAATTGGTCCTTTCCCCCATTGAGTTTAATGTAAGACACAATGACTGTCAGCAGGTATGAGTTGTAGTGCACTTAACAGCAACTTAATATTTTGGTTGTTTTGGACAGTTTCCTTAGGTAGATATTAATGGACCAACTCCATAAAGGAGTTATTTCCTTAATCACTTGACAGTTAGGAGCTGATGTGAAGAGATGAGTAATGAAGTACCCTTTGTGATTATACTTTGGAGGTAACCACAGGAGTTTTTTTATATCTAATCTGCTGTAGTTGTTCCAAGAAGCTGAAGGGAGACTGAGAGGGACAACTCCAAAAGGAATTCTGCCTTTCCTCATCACTTGAGAATGGAAGCTAACCAGTGACTGGGTTTGTCTCCAAAGAGAAATGCTGAGTACTAGAGACACTCTTCTGCCTGATAGACAAAGGTCCTAGCATAGGTCTTCACTCGGCATCTGAGCCTTATCAAAATATAGAGACATTCGATAGAAAGGCAGCCTAGTGTGAGGGAAGGCTTTGATGTCTGGTGGAATTCCTGATTTAAATTCAGTGTTCTCAGACAACCTTGAATGTTAGGATCATCAGTGTCCAAATTCAGTTGACTCCAATTCTGAAATGTCTCTAGAATCTAGTCTCCACTATTTTTACTGTCTGTGCCCTGACCCATGCCACCAACCTGTGTTACCTGGAGTACTACGATGGCAGTCTAACTGGTTTCCTTGCTGCCTCCTTCTTTCAGTTAATCTATATTCTTTCCTTCCTGAAATCTCATCCACAAATACCAAGCCTACTATATGGTCTTGAATGAATTCCTATTGCTCTGCTTGGATGACTTTCCATAGCACCTAGTATGACTCAAAGGAAATTCTTTCAAGATGACTTGTACCACCCTACAAAGAGCAGAATATCAGCTATCGGGGTCCATGCTTGAAATTTTTTTAAAGATAAAAGATTCTGTGTTCTCCTTTGGAATTATTCCCACATTTGTTTTCAGGCCCAGGTTGATCTACTGAGTTATGGTCTTCTCTGGGGAAATTCACTCTTAGATGTTTTAACACACACACTTCTAAAAAATGATACAAGACTGTTTTGTTGTGTGTAACATTTTCTTGAAAGCCATCCGAATTCTGTTAGGCACTTTGTCATTTGCATGATAACTTGAGTTCCCACATTGGGAGGACATTATATAACCCAGAGAAATATACTAAGAAAATGAAAATCAAATCCAAAATAATGACAGTAGAGCAGAAAATTGGTATTGTGCTGAATTTATGTGACCAATTCTAAGGAATTCCAAGGTTGAAGAGGTGATGGTTTGATTCAAGTCAATAGTCATATACATCAGTGTTCACACTATTAGCTTTGGCTTATGTATACAATATAGATGTAAATTCATATGTACCACATATGTGCCCAGACAAAATGATAGTTACTCTACTCTTCTCCTACTGTTGTTTGAGAACTCAGCTCTCTAGGCTGTCAGACTATGTGGCACTTTCTGAATCTCTGAGATACATATTATTTTTATTCCCATTGCATGGAAGAGAAAACTGAGGATCAGAGAGGGTAAGAAAATTAAGCTCAGGTTCTCTTATGAAATCTTATGCAATATCCATGGAGCCACAACCATCTCCATAAAATGAGGAATCTTAACTAGATGAGTTGTTTTTAGGCTTTGTTCCTGCGAATCCCTGGGAGTTAACAAAACTTAACTACTTTAATCTTATTTGAGGTTTCTCGTAAGGTTTCATTTGGCTACACAAGAAAAAATGTTTTGAGTTTAAGAGTTTGAAAATCATTGACTTAAAGCAAGGGTCAGCAAATTTTATTTTGATAAAGACCTAGATAGTAAATATTTTAAGCCTTCATTTGGTAGCACCTACTCAACCTGGCCATTGTAGCTCAAAAGCAGCCATGGATGATATATAATCAATGGGAGTGGCTGTAGTCCAATAACACTTTATTTATGGATAATGAAATCTAAGTTCCATATAAATTTTTATGTGTTGTGAAATATTCTTCTTCTTTTGAGTTTTTTACACATTTAAAAATGAAAAAAAAAAAAACTGTTTGGGGGGCAGTTCCAAGATGGCCAAATAGGAAAGCTCCAGTCTACAGCTCCCAGCGTGAGTGAGGCAGAAGACAGGTGATTTCTGCATTTCCAACTGAGGTACTGGTTTCATCTTACTGGGGCTTGTCGGACAGTGGGTGCAGGACAGTGGGTGCAGCGCACTGAGCATGAGCCAAAGCAGGGAGAAGCATCGCCTCACCCGGGAAGTGCAAGGGGTCAGGGAATTCCCTTTCCTAGCCAAGCGAAGATGTAACAGATGGCATCTGGAAAATTGGGTCATTCCCACCCTAATACTGCACTTTTCCAATGGTTTTAGCAAATGGCACAAAAGGAGATTATATCCCACGCCTGACTCGGAGGGTCCCACACCCACGGAGCCTCGCTCATTGCTAGCACAGCAGTCTAAGATCGAACTGCAAGTCAGCAGCGAGGCTGGGGGAGGGGCACCCACCATTGCTGAGGCTTGAGTAGGTAAACAAAGCAGCCATGAAGCTCCAACTGGGTGGAGTCCACTGCAGCTCAAGGAGGCCTGCCAGCCTCTGTAGACTCCACCTCTGGGGGTAGGGCATAGCCAAACAAAAGGCATCAGAAACCTCTGCAGACTTAAATGTCCCTGTCTGACAGATTTGAAGAGAGTAGTGGTTCTTCCAGCACGGAGTTTGAGATCTGAGAAGAGACAGAATGCCTCCTCAAGTGGGTCCCTGACCCCAAGTAGCCTAACTAGGAGGCACCCCCCAGTAGGGGCAGACTGACTCCTCACATGGCTGGGTACCCCTCTGAGACGAAACTTCCAGAGGAATGATCAGGCAGCAACATTTTCTGTTCAGCAATATTCACTATTGTGCAGCCTCCGCTGCTGATACCCAGGCAAACAGGGTCTGGAGTGGACCTCCAGCAAACTACAACAGACCTGCAGCTGAGGGTCCTGATTGTTAGAAGGAAAACTAACAAACAGAAAGGACATCCACACCAGAGCCCCATCTGTACGTCACCATCATCAAAGACCAAAGGTAGATAAAACCACAAAGATGGGGAAAAAACAGAGTAGAAAAGCTGATAATTCTAAAAATCAGAGAGCCTCTCTCCCTCCAAAGGAACGCAGCTCCTCACCAGCAATGGAACAAAGCTGGATGGAGAATGACTTTGACAAGTTGAGAGTAGAAGGCTTCAGATGATCAAACTTCTCCGAGCTAAAGGAGGAAGTTCAAACCCATTGCAAAGAAGCTAAAAGCCTTGGAAAAAAGATTAGGCAAATGGCTAACTAGAATAACCAGTGTCGAGAAGTCCTTAAATGACCTGATGGAGCTGAAAACCATGGCACGAGAACTACGTGATGAATGCACAAGCTTCAGTAGCTGACTATATCAACTGGAACAAAGGGTATCAGTGATTGAAAATCAAATGAATGAAATGAAGCGAGAAGAGAATTTTAGAGAAAAAAGAGTAAAAAAAGACAAACAAAGCCTCCAAGAAACATAGGACTATGTGAAAAGACCAAATCTACGTCTGATTGGTGTACCTGAAAGTGACGGGGAGAATGGAACCAAGTTGGAAAACACTCTTCAGGATACTATCCAGGAGAACTTCCCCAACCTAGCAAGACACAACAACATTCAAATTCAGGAAATACAGAGAATGCCACAAAGATATTCCTCAAGAAGAGCAACTCCAATACACATAATTGTCAGATTCACCAAAGTTGAAATGAAGGAAAAAATCTTAAGGGCAGCCAGAGAGAAAGGTTGTGTTAACCACAAAGGGAAACCCATCAGACTAACAGCGGATCTCTTGGCAGAAACTCTACAAGCCAGAAGAGAGTGGGGGCCAATATTCAACATTCTTAAAGAAAAGAATTTTCAAGCCAGAATTTCATATCCAGCCAAATAAAGCTTCGTAAGTGAAAGAGAAATAAAATCCTTTACAGACAAGCAAATGCTGAGAGATTTTGTCACCACCAGACCTGCCCTACCAGAGCTCCTGAAGGAAGCACTAAACATGGAAATGTGCTACCAGCCACTGCAAAACATGCCAAATTGTAAAGACCATCGATGCTAGGAAGAAAATGCATCAACTAACGAACAAAATAACCAGCTAACATCATAATGACAGGATCAAGTTCACACATAACAATATTAACCTTAAATGTAAATGGGCTAAATGCTCCAATTAAAAGACACAGACTGGCAAATTGGATAAAGAATCAAGACCCATCAATGTGCTGTATTCAGGAGACCCATCTCACGTGCAGAGACACACATAGGCTCAAAATAAAGGGATGGAGGAAAATCTACCAACCAAATGGAAAACAAAAAAAGGCAGGGTTTCCATCCTAGTCTCTGATAAAACAGACTTTAATCCAACAAAGATCAAAAGAGACAAAGAAGACCATTACATAATGGTAAAGGGATCAATTCAACAGGAAGAGCTAACTCTCCTAAATATATATGCACCCAATACAGGAGCACCCAGATTCATAAAGCAAGTCCATAGAGACCTACAAAGAGACTTAGACTCCCACACAATAATAATGGGAGACTTTAACACCCCACTGTCAATATTAGACAGATCAATGAGACAGAAAGTTAACAAGGACATCCAGGAATTGAACTCATCTCTGCACCAAGCAGACCTAATAGACATCTACAGAACTGCCCACCCCCAATCAACAGAATATACATTGTTCTCAGCACCACATTGTACTTATTCCAAAATTGACCACATAGTTGGAAGTAAAGCACTCCTCAGCAAATGTAAGAGAATAGAAAAATAAAACAAACTGTCTCTCAGACCACAGTGCAATCAAACTGGAACTTGGGATTAAGAAACTCACTCAAAACCGCTCACCTACATGGAAACTGAACAACCTGCTTCTGAATGACTACTGGGTACATATTGAAATGAAGGCAGAAATAAAGATGTTCTTTGAAACCAGTGATGACAAAGACACAACATACGAGAATCTCTGGGACGCATTTAAAGCAGTGTGTAGAGGGAAATTTATAGCACTAAATGCCCACAAGAGAAAGCAGGAAACATCTGAAATTGACACCCTAACATCACAATTAAAAGAACTAGAGAAGCAAGAGCAAACATACGCAAAAGCTAGCAGAAGGCAAGAAATAACTAAGATCAGAGCTGAACTGAAGGAGATAGAGACACAAAAAACCCTTCAAAAATCAATGAATCCAGGAGCTGGATTTTTGAAAAGATCAACAAAATTGATAGACCGCTAGCAAGACTAATAAAGAAGAAAAGAGAGAAGAATCAAAGAGATGAAAGAAAAATGATAAAGGGGATATCACCACTGATCCCACAGAAATACAAACTACCATCAGAGAATACTATAAACACCTCTACGCAAGTAAACTATGAAATCTAGAAGAAATGGATAAATTCCTGGACACATACACCTTCCCAAGACTAAACCAGGAAGAAGTTGAATATCTGAATAGGCCAATAACAGGCTCTGAAATCGAGGCAATAATTAATAGCTTACCAACCAAAAGACATCCAGGACCAGATGGATTCACAGCTGAATTCTACCAGAGGTACAAGAAGGAGCTGGTACCATTCCTTCTGAAACTATTCCAGTCAATAGGAAAAGACAGAATCCTTCCTAACTCATTTTATGAGGCCAACATCATCCTGATACCAAAGCCTGACAGACACACAACAAAAAAGAGAATTTTAGACCAATATCCCTGATGAACATCAATGCAAAAATCCTCAATAAAATACTGGCAAACCATATCCAGCAGCACATCAAAAAGCTTATCCACCATGATCAAGTGGGCTTCATCCCTGGGATGCAAGGCTGGTTCAACATATGCAAATCAATAAACCTATTGCAGCATATAAACAGAACCAAAGACAAAAACTACATGATTATCTCAACAGATGCAGAAAAGGCCTTTGACAAAATTCAACAGCCCTTCATGCTAAAAACTCTCAATAAATTGGGTATTAATGGGACATATCTCAAAATAATAAGAGCTATTTATGACAAACCCACAGCCAATATCATACTGAATGGGCAAAAACTGGAAGCTTTCCCTTTGAAAACTGGCACAAGACAGGGATGCCCTCTCTCACCACTCCTATTCAACATAGTGTTGGAAGTTCTGGCCAGGGCCATCAGGCAAGAGAAAGAAATAAAGGGTATTCACTTAGGAAAAGAGGAAGTCAAATTGTCCCTGTTTGCAGATGACATGATTGTATATTTAGAAAACCCCATCATCTCCACCCAAAATCTCCTTAAGCTGATAAGCAACTTCAGCAAAGTCTCAGGATACAAAATCAACGTGCAAAAATCACAAGCATTCTTATACACCAATAACAGAGAAACAGAGAGCCAAATCATGAGTGAACTCCCATTCACAATTGCTTCAAAGAGAATCAAATACCTAGGAATCCAACTTACAAGGGATGTAAAGGACCTCTTCAAGGAAAACTACAAACCACAGCTCAACTAAACAAAAGAGGACACAAACAAATGGAAGAACATTCCATGCTCATGGATAGGAAGAATCAATATCGTGAACATGGCCATATTGCACAAGGTAATTTATAGATTCAATGCCATCCCCATCAAGCTACCAATGACTTTCTTCACAGAATTGGAAAAAACTACTTTAAAGTTCATATGGAACCAAAAAAGAGCCCACATTGCCAAGTCAATCCTAAGCCAAAAGAACAAAGCTGGAGGCATCATGCTACCTGACTTCAAACTATACTACAAGGCCACAGTAACCAAAACAGCATGGTACTGGTACCAAAACAGAGATATAGCCTAATAGAACAGAACAGAGCCCTCAGAAATAATACCACACATCTGCAACCATCTGATATTTGACAAACCTGACAAAAACAAGAAATGGGGAAAGGATTCCCTATTTAATAAATGGTGCTGGGAAAACTGGCTAGCCATATGTAGAAAGCTGAAACTTGATCCCTTTCTTACACCTTATACAAAAATTAATTCAAAATGGATGAAAGACTTAAATATTAGACCTAAAACCATAAAAACCCTAGAAGAAAACCTAGGCAATACCATTCAGGACATAGGCATGGGGACCGACTTCATGTCTAGAACACCAAATCAATAGTAACAAAAGCCAAAATTGACAAATGGGATCTAATTAAACTAAAGAGCTTCTGCACAGCAAAATAAACTACCATCAGAGTGAACAGGCAACCTACAGAATGGGAAAAAGTTTTTGCAATCTAATCATCTGACAATGGGCTAATATCCAGAATTTACAAAGAACTCAAACAAATTTACAAGAAAAAAAACAAACAACCCCATCAAAAAGTGGGTGAAGGATATGAACAGACACATCTCAAAATAAGACATTTATGCAGCCAACAAACACATGAAAAAATGCTCATCATCACTGGCCATCAGAGAAATGCAAATCAAAACCACAATGAGATACCATCTCACACCAGTTAGAATGGCGATCATTAAAAAGTCAGGAAACAATAGGTGCTGGAGAGGTTGTGGAGAAATAGGAAAACTTTTACACTGTTGGTGGGACTGTAAACTAGTTCAACCATTGTGGAAGACAGTGTGGTGATTCCTCAAGAATCTAGAACTAGAAATACCCTTTGACCTAGCCATCCCATTACTGGGTATATACCCAAAGGATTATAAATCATGCTGCTATAAAGACACGTGCACATGTATATTGATTGAGGCACTATTCGCAATAGCAAAGACTTGGAACCAACCCAAATGTCTATCAATGATAGACTAGATTAAGAAAATGTGACACATAGGCACCATGGAATACTATGCGGCCATAAAAAAGGATGAGTTCATGTCCTTTGTAGGGACATGGGTGAAGCTAGAAACCATCATTCTCAGTAAACTGTCGCAAGGACAAAAAACCAAACACCACATGTTCTCACTCATAGTTGGGAATTGAACAATGAGAACACTTGAACACAGGAAGGGGAACATCACACACCAGGGACTGTTGTGGGTGGAAGATGGGGGAGGGATAGCATTAGGAGATATACCTAATGTAAATGACTAGTTAATGGGTGCAGTACACCAACATGGCACATGTATACGTATGTAACAAACTTGCACATTGTGCGCATGTACCCTAGAACTTAAAGTATTTTAAAAAAAAAAAGAAAAAAAGAAAAAAAAAACTATTCTAAAATCATAAGCAGTATAGAAACAGAAGGAAGGCTGCTTTGGGCTGAGGCCTTCAGTTGGCCAGTCCCTGGACTAGATGGCCCCTAAGGGAACTCCTAGTTCTCACACTAAGGAGCCCAATTAATCTCATGAAATACCTATTTTCTCAACCCCCTGGAAGGCCATCAGCTACAGAAGACAATCTTTATCAGGCCCACATGCCTATGGCAGAGTTCATGTTTAGACCCTGCCTGTAGGCACAGTGGTTGGCACTGGGCTATGGGTCCCCACCTGATAGATCTTGGAGATTTGTTCTTATACAGTATAATACAGATTTTCAAATGGCTTGTCACTGCCACAGCCCTCAGACTGGGATTCTGTAGGATTCCCAGTGAGGTGGTGGCCATTGAATCAGAAAATTTTAAGTTAAAACCTTGGGAAAATTAAATGTATCTCTTCCTAAAGGGGAAAAAATAGCCTGAGCACCTTTACTGCACGGAAACAGAATGAATTCCCTGAAAAATGTCACCTCCTCTTCCTTATCGCCTGCCTTCCTCCCAACAAATGATTTAATGCTGAAGAGACTACAAAGCACTAGATAGGAAAATATATAATTCCCTGAGTAATTCTAAACCAGTCATGTTTTATTTCTTTTAGCTTACTTTATGAAGAGGAAGTGCCCTTTAAGCAGTCAAGAGGGCTAAGTTACTATTCCAGAAGAGGGACCACAGTAAGACTCTGCCTAATGAGGACATGCAAGCCCTCTCTAGACTGTGTTATTATCCTCAAAGTCAACTGTGTCATTCATTTGGGCCATCAGAAACTTACTCTGATTGCCATGAACTCTGGGGTATTTAGAAAGACAATAATAATTTAAACCAGTAACCAGAGGACCCCAAACTCATTGGGCCAGAAGTTATAGCTCTATGTTTTAGTTAATAGCTTAAAATCTGAGCATAATAGCCTCCTCCCTCTCCTGTATGACAGAGATAGCAACACTGGTTCTGTCTCCAACACCATTACAAGTCTAGTCTCTGAGTGTGGACTATGGAGAACAAGACTCCAGCTGCAAGGTAGAAGGTACAGGAAAGCTCACAGCAACTCCTAACTGGCAGATCATTCTCACGGTTAAAGGTACTGAACAATAGAAAGGTTTTGTTAGCTACCTATCAGAGAAAACATGTATGACCATATGTTAGGGATGTTGCCGTTTTCTCCACTAGGTGACACAGTGACATGGTGAAAGAGATAGCACTCTCAAGTACTTCCAATTGGAAGAGTACATCTGAGAATCAGTCACCAGCATTGCAGCTAGCACTATAGATACCTTGAAGCTGGAATCTACCCAGTATTGAGTGCTGCTGTCTGCCAAGAGGAACATCATTTTGTAGTTCATAAAAAGGCACCGTGTAGGCTTGCAAGTTCTAAGAACAACTCAATGTGCTAACGGTTGTTTCTGAGCAAGGATTCTGGATCAACTAGGAGCCTATTATGTGCAGTCTTACACAAAAACTTCAGAGCCAGATGTGTGTCAGAACAGCCTCCTGAGAGTGACAGGCCTAAAGACACTGTGCTCAAGGTGAGCACAACTTCCAGTGGGGGGGTCACCCTTGGTTCATTTCTCTGGATCAGCAGGTAGATTCCCAAGTATGAGGGTCAGAACATTGGGGCCACTCATTTTTTTCTGAACTCTCACTTGGTACTGTCTGGATGTTTCCTCTTGCGACTGACTTTCAAATTTCTGGGATATCTTAAGCACTCCAAGGGGATCTAAGAAAACCCAAGACAGACCTGATGAGTTTAGGCCATTTCTAGATGAGTAAACCAAAGCTCCGAAACTTTCCAAACTCCTTAATAGTCTTTGAATCTCTCCTTATTTGGTCAAGAGTTTCCAATGATGTATGGGGCCTGATACCTCTGCCAGCCTTTGGGTTACCACCACAGCTTTTAAAAATTATTGTACAACAAAATTCCTCTGACAATAATAATAACAATATCAATAGTAACTAAGATGAAAATGATAACTGGTAGCTATATTGGCTCCTGGCAATTTGTATAATCTTTATTTTCAAATTCTAAAAATTGTCCAGAGTGAGTATTATTATTACCCATTTTAACATATAGAAAATTGAGATTTAAAGGGTCTTATTTACTGGATAAAAAAAAAAAAATCCAATAGGAATTCCTGTATTTGAACTTAGGTCTGTTTGTTTCTCAAGACCTTGCTCATAAGTTCATGCTGACTCAACCAAGGGCTTCTTCCTACAACCTTCTATAATAATGTTTCCAGCCCTCTATTTTAACCTCTTCAAAATCACCTAAGCATTCCACTATGTAAATTGGCAAAGTTTTTGGAGTGTGATCTTATGATTTTATGGTTATGATTCACATGGGACCTGTCATGTCATAGTACACTAGAATGTTTCAGTGCAAAGAGCCCTTGGAGGCCACTAAGCTCAGCTTGAAGCTCAGAAAACCAAGGACAAAGATCCTCTTTCGGTCCATTCCATCTCATCCAAATTTCACTATTTGAACTTTTATAGGATCATCTCCTCAGGGCAAGAACTTGGGTTTTTGTTCAGTTTTATAGATTATTCTATGTCTTAATACTACAAATTATAGATCATAGTAAAAATAAAAACAGCATTTTTACACCAAGATGAACACTGTGGTTGACTAGACCCTGAACAAACAACAGACTTCACTAAGGAGGTCTAATTGGTTCTGTTTTCACCTAATTGAAAAGTTGAAGAACAATGTCCGTTTTTTTGTTTTGTTTTGTTTTGTTTGTTTTGTTTTTAAGATCACACACACAGGCATACATTTATATGAGCAATTTTTTTTCACATTTTTGTGATAGCCAATGTGTGATGAATTGTCTATGGAATTATAACCTCATGAAAAGAGATCACCATTTTTCTGCTGAGACGACTTTAACTGCATTGGGTGTGAATGGTGCTGCTATAATAATTAAATCTAAAATCTTTCTTAATCCTACACTTTCCCTAGAGTAATGTTCAGCATTAGCCAAGGATGAAAATGCAAACAAGTACATGTATATTCAATAATAAAGCTTAATAGGTCAGGGAAGAAGTGGAATGAAATGAATGCCTAGTGCCTCCAGAGATAACTAATAGCAATTTGCCTTCCTAGTTACTTCTTTGACTTATGTTTACTGGGACTTAAATATATGCATCAGATTTTCCTTTATTAACAACCAAATCCATACCAAGCTTGTTGCATGGTGGGGGCGGGGTAGAGGGAGGTTGTTTAATGTCAATCACTGTGTAGATTGGCTGCCTATTTCCAGAATTGTACGTTGGAGTGCATTTCATCTCCATGTTAAAAGTAATATAATGTTGACTGGAGAGTAAAATAACTGCTGAGTTCAGAACTCTGTGCTATGACTCTGGATGTGCTACTTCTGCCTGAAGGAGAGAAACCTGAAGACCACAAGCATATTTCTACATCTGGTCTTGAGATGCCCTTAGGCATTTCCCAAGTCATCATGGATTACCTTCAGACTGTTCAGAAAATTAAAAGGAGAGGAGCAAAGGCATACAGAAACTTCTGCTTCTGATTACTTGTTAATAGTATTAATGAAGTTCATTATTTCCAACTGAGATATCTTTCCAAACTAATGGTGCCCCGCATTATTAGTTTTGTGCTTTCATAAAGCACTTTCACATGCATTAGCTCCTGTTATGCTCACCACCACCCTCCTGTGATGGAACCAAAGTATTATCCCATTGAAGAGATGAGGGACACAGATGAACCTCAGAGCTGGTAAATTACCCCAGATATTGGGGTTTATGATTAGCCAGCAATTGAATCCCAATGTTTTGACTCCATGCTAATATGTTTTGTGAGGTTTTTGTTGTTGCTGTCAATTTTATTGAATATACCATCTTTTATAAGTTGTACCCTCTAGGAAAACCTTGTATACTCCCAATTCTGGCTGGAGATGATCTAGGTTCCATGTTTGCCTCCTTGATTTCTAGCTGTCTGTTCACAAGCAAGCCCGTTAATCTCTCTAAACCTCAGAGTCTCCATCTGAAAAATGCAGCTGTAACACCATCTCCTTCATAGAAGTATTGTGAGGACCAAGTTCCATGCTGCTGGTCAAATACTTAGGACTTCCTCTGTCTCTGAAAATTGACCCTCTAAATGCAGGAATTATTTGCCATTTCTTTTGCTGACTACTTGAATATAAATTAACACATAGACATTCCCTAGCTGTATCGAGATACACACACACACACACACACACACACACGGGAAGTAAAGCCATTTATAATAACAAGCATAGGTAGTTTTTAAATATTTAAGTTCTATAGCTTATGAGAATGATACAGTCTTCATCTCCCACAATGTGTTGTAAAGAATTATTTGTTCAGAGTTATAAGCCTGCAACTGCAAAAGAAATACCAAGATACACTTTTTCTCCTTCTCTAAGATCTTCAAAACATCCATTAGTCTCTTGAAGGACAGTCATAAATCCTGCAAATTTAGTTTATCTGAAAGCTACTCTAACAGTTGTCCTTCCCACCAATCATCCTTTATATCAGTCTTTGGTTTGCAGACCTCGGTGTAAACATTCTAGTGTTATGTGACTGAGCATGAAAGTGGGGGAGCTATGCTTTTCTTGGAGAGTTATTGGATATCCACTCTGCCCTGACTCTCTTTTCAATATTTGAACATAACCTCTGAAGTAACTTTCCCCCTATTTGTCAAATTAGAAGCTTCCTTTTCCCTTCTGGCTTCTCTTCTGGAAAAACACCCAAGTGGGATTACAGAGATGGAAATTTTAGGAGTGGCTCTAGCACTAACTAGTAATAGCTGTGTGAGCTTGAGCAAAGCAATTAACCTCTCTGAATCTTTCCTTCCTTGTCTGCAAAATGATCCCAGTAGACTCTATCATTTGTGGGAAGATGCTGTGAAGCACAGTGAGGTGAAAATGCTGCACCCCCTGCCCTCATGAGAATTACGGACTAGTGGGGAGAGATTCAGTGGAAAGCTGTGCTGTGATCCAGATGGAGCTGAGGGTTGGGCAGAGGAAAAAATGTTCTTCCTGAGATGGGAGTTCTTTCTAGAAAGCTTTTGTAGAGGAAGTGGGATCATTGGGCTACAAAGGATAAATGGGATTTCCAGAGTTGAGAAAGAGATTTCTAGCCCTGGAACTGAGCCTGATGCAGAGCCTAGATGCAAGAAAAAGCAATATATGCATAGGAAATGGTCATTGGTCCAGAGAGGCTGAGACTGTCCCCTCTTGAAGCCTAAGGATGAGGTATAAAGTTGTATTTCGTAAATAAAAATATGAACACCAATAGGTCTTTAAAGACAGTGTAGCTGGAATTTTAAGATAATAAGCTATTCTTCCTGCTGTAGCTCACACTTGGAGATAGAGAGGATGCCACTGGAATTAATATCCCTATGGAAACAAAAGGCTCTGTGACTCCATAAACAATTTTGAAAGTGCTAGTTCATCACCAAAATCCAGGCCACTCATTTTTCAGGTGCCTTGCCTTAGGACAGAAAGATTTCTTATCCACATCATGGGCTTACATCTCTCAGATCAAATTTTACAGGAAGAGATCGGTCATATATCAGAAGGTTAATGACTAGCCATTTCTCTCCCAGCTCTTTTGTGGCCACCTAGCTACCCAGCAGCAGAGGGCACTGAAAGAGAGTCCAGGTTCACTGTGCCTTTTACCTCCATCATCCAGAGAGACCCAGCAGGCTTTGACAACAGCCTCTAGAGCTAGGGACTGTTATCATGCCCCTCTTCTTTCATGGGAGACTTCGAGCACCTTGTCCTGTAGAGATCCAATGCCACATCCCACATACACAGTGATTGATCAGTACATTTATTGCACTTTTAGTAGTAAAAATGTATAGAATCCAGTCATCTCTGGAGATCCTGAAATAGTATTTTCCCCTTGATTTAGGGGAAGGTAGAGAGGAAAGATGTGTGCAAAGTATGACATAAATATAAGAGCTCAAATATCTAATTAGGTGAAACAATCTTAGTTCCCTCTACACATTTGAAGGATTTGCAGCTGTCAGATTGTAGCTCCAATACTTTATTCTCATTGCAAGATATATCTGAGGATGATTTAGAAAATATGTTTTCTAACTCAAACACCACTCTGATCTCTTTGTAGGATGCTTGAGGATGACCTGAAGTTGAGCAGTGATGAAGATGACCTTGAGCCTGTGAAGACCTTGACCACTCAGTGCACTGCCACTGAGCTCTACCAGGTAAGAAGAGCTTAGGGCTTTGTTTTGGGACTAAGTGGGGAGCAGGAGGAACTGGAATGGCTTTGACATGCTTTGACATGCACAAACTTCCCCATGCTTTATCTCTGGGCTTTGGAGAGAGGGAAAGAAGCAAAGATGAGCATAGTGTTCTGGAACAAGTCAAATCAGCTCAAACTTTCATTAAAGCTATAGTAAGGAGATGTAGAGCTCTTTAAAACTGCTTTCAACCCCCTCCAATCTCTCTCTCTGTTCCATACACAAATGCTGGTCAGTAGTAAGCAATAGAGATTGTCTTACTCTCTCTTGGACTATTTATTGTCCTGGGTGAGGTATAACTTTCGTTTGGTGACTCTGGTGTGAGGCTTGGAGCCCATACTCATTAATTTAGATATAAATGTGATGCTTCATTCACCTTTCTCAGATGCACCATTTCAGAATGCAGCTGAGAATCAATATGCAACATCTTGCCACTTAAATGAACCTTTAGGCAAAAGACATTTGGCAAAAACTTGCTGCTGCCCTTGTCTCCTTCTATTCCACACTTTAAGCATTTACAGTACTTTACCACCAAATGAGATGGCAGAAATGCGTGTTTTCAGCATTTCAATGAGACTGGACTTTATGATTTGAAAAGGCCAAGTATCATTTATGACTCATGAGAATGGCAACCTAGTGTGTGGTGTCAATGATGCTTGCACATTTTCTCTTTGAGGGAGAACTGTCTCGAATGTGAGGTCCTTCTGGGTGTGCTTATCACCTCAAATGAGGAATGCAGAAGGATTGCCTTTCTTTAAATCCAGTACCTGATGAAGATCTTCCTACAGTGAAGTCTGCTACATTATAAAACAGACTGTTTAAAGGAATGCTTATGCACTGATATTTCAAGAGAGTTAACAAATATGGAATTCCATGTTGATTAAACATTTCATGAGGAAGAGCCTGCAAAGAAAAGCTTAGGAAAAATTATCAAGGTTCAGCTACTCTATTCTCATCTACAGTTGTTTACCACATTAGAACTCCTACCATTCTGGTATACTTTAAAAATCAAATCCATCTTCAAAGTTATGTGGCCAAAACTTTCATCTATGTTACTTTCTCCACTTTCTTGTGCTTGAATTTTGATAATATGTAAAAAAATAATTGCATCTTTGCAAGTTTAGTGCTTTACCAAGAACAACCACAAGGTAAGTGTAGACTACACAATGCTGGCCTAAGCCAATTTCACAACTCTTTCCCAGGGGCTTGCTGTACATTTGCTGAATGCAAGCTGTCTCCCTCCTACTTGAGTTGGGCTTCATAGCAAATGCAAAATGCACACTTAATTTCCAAAAATTGTCATTTCTGCCTCACACATTTAATACGCCAATGACAGGAGCATCATATTTGTAAGTAAAACAGAAGCAAAAACGAAAACATTCCAGATCATTGATTTTGGCAGATAAAAAGTTGCTTTTTAATCGAAATGTTTGAAGTAGAATTCAATAATAATTGAAAGTAGATTTTGCACATTGACTTCCTCTTCATGTAATTATATGAATGTAATCTGCTTTTTAACTTATAAAGTTATTTTCTGTATTTATCTTAAAATTGGCAAAGGGTCTGTTGACCTGAATCATCTGGGTTTTAGGGTATATTCACTGACTTTTTGTAAGTGCTGAGACTCTCAGATGATCAGGATTGGTGGGTTGGAACCTTTTTATGACATGCTGCCCCTAGTCATGATGTCTTCCTCAAAAAGGCTTAGATTCTCAGTGAAAATTGGATGGGGAGATTGAACTGGGGGCTCTAAGGTGAGGCAAAATGACAACTTATTCCCTCTAACTGAGTCCTAGGAGCAAGATGTAGGCACAAGGTTATAAACATTTGCAAATGAACCCTCCTTCTAGAGTCTGAAGATTAGTTACAAGACCTGGAAGGCTATAGACCAAAAGAGAATGCTTGTGCAGTAGTGGCAGCAGTAATACTAGCAATGTTTGCAGAGCTCTGCCTTTAGGATGCATAATGTCCTTTTGCAAAAGTAAATGGGTTGACATAATTTTCTCTTTTTTGTGGCAAAATTCACTTAATGTAAAATTAACCATTTTAAAGTGTTCAATTCTGTGACAATACATTCACAAGGTTGTGCATCCATCCCAGTTCCAGAATTTTTCATCACTCCAAGTGGAAACTCCATACCCGTTAAACAGTTACTCCCCATTTCCCCCTCCCCCTAACCCCTTACAACTGCTAATCTACTTTTTGACTCTATGAATTTGTCTGTTTCATGTAACTGGAATCCTATAACATGTGACCTTTTTTGTCTGGCTTCTTTCACTCACCATAATGTTTTCTTGATTCTTCAATGTCATGTATCAGTACTTCATTTTGTTTTATGGCTAAGTAGCATTCCATTGTATGAATAAACCACATTTTCTTTATCTACTCATCATTAGATGGACATTTTTATTGTTTCCAACTTTTGGCTACTGTGAGTAGTGCTATTGTGAAGATTTGTGTGCAAGTTTCATATAGACATGTTTTCTTTCTGGTGTGTACCTAGAAGTGGAATTGATGAGTCACACGGTAATTCTACAGTTAACTTATAGAGGAATCATCAAAATAATTTTTAGATAATATAGTGCCATGTAGATAACATAGTACGGTTCACTCGTCTTTGAATTGGGACAGTCATACCTCCAGCACCATCATAAGGAGGAGTATTGAGATTACCATTTTTAGAACCACTCTTGCTCTGTGCCAGGCACAAACTAGGTGTGGTGTCTCACTTGAACCTTACAGCAAACCTTAGCAGTAGGGTTGGGCCTCTTAGCTGAGCAAAATAATTGCAGAGTCACTCCATTTGTGGCAGAATGATTGGGGAGAAAGCATACAGACTAATGCACTGGTCTATAAAACTGTGCTCAAGGGCCCAGACAACACTGCTGGTTTCAGCTGACATAATAGAAATGGCTCAGAACCCAGTGGCTGCATTCATGCAGACATAGTCCAATAAAAAAGCCATTTACTTTCTGGAGACGTCCCCAAATCATCTCATCCATAATCATCACACCTTGACTCATTTGACGAAACTCAGATTATCCAGGTGTAGTGAGTATACAGCAATCTTTTTCAAACAGTGTCTAAGAGCTTATACTGTGGGCTTAGAGCATAAACATCCCCAAGAGAATACGTTTCAAATACATGTATGAAAATGAAATACAGGATCAAGTTGTGTCGGCTTCTAAACTGGCATTTGGGTACCGAGTATCTTACAATCAGAACAGCCTCCCCTTTTTTGCCACTTCCACCTTCCACAGCAGTATTAGCCATGCTGAGCCAGGTGACAGGTTGTGTGCATAAACACAAGCAGAGCAAGTAGAGTATGTTCAAATGCTAAATATTATTCCCTCAAATGGGAAAATGGAACATGAGTCCAGAATGGGGGAATTATAATATATAAATTAAAGATGCCAAATGGTCAGCCATAGAGACTCATGATCATAAGAACACATTTTTAACAGAAGATTTTACCTTCGAATGACTCTTTAAAGTAAGAGATATATAATCATACATGTACATGGCTTCAATGAAGAAGCAATAGTGATTGCAGCCTGAAAATACCTGTTAAAACTTTGTATTTTCTCTCCAGTCCTCTACTGCATTTGACTTTCTTGGTTGGGACTATTTGGACAGCAGACATATCCATGCTGTGTTCTAAGGTGGTGGGACAATGCTGGGACAGTGTAGGAGAGTATGTGAGATTATAGCTATATAGTCACACAGACATGGCTTTGAATTCTAGCTCTGCCACTCTCAAACTGGTTGACCTTGGGCAAAGATCTAAGTACCTACAAAATAGAGGTAAAAATAGGACGTTCTTCATTGGGTCATACTGGGGATTCAACGATTAGGTGAATCAATACAGGCAAAAGCACCTGACACTATGCTTAGCACATGGTAATTACTCACCACTTTAAGTGATAATAATTATCATAATTATGAGTGCTACTAATGATCTAAAAAGCTTCATATTCTTTGAGATGCTACATATATTTACTTTCCCTTTTCTTGTAAGGAATGGGATGTTAAAGACAGCTGTTGGGTTATCTATCCTATATATGGCAAACTTGAATGAAAATGTTCTGTCATCCTAAAGTTGATTAGTTGTGTGCCTGGCCATGAGTAATTTTAACTGTAGATATTAAGAACATAGCTTTTGGAATAAAGAAGCCTGGGGTTTAATCCCAGGCCTCAAATACTAGCTATATTGCATTGGGAAAGTTGTTTAACATCTCTAAGTCTCATATCTCTTACCAGTAGACTGGAATAAACCAGCCTTGTCTGACTCATAGGAGTATTGTAAGGATCAAGTGAAGACAGTGTATAAGAAAATGCTTTGAATTACACAATAGGTGGTTACTCTTCCTTGTGGTCCTTTTAAACATTAACTGGCAGCCCTCTCTTTAGGATCCATAGGGAAATAGACACAGCCCTTCATTTTGGCCTAGGTATCCATAGGGATCTGCTAGGAACTGCGTTGCATGTCTTAACTGGCCCCCAAAGGCAGCCATTGGATATGAATGACCTTAACTTTCCTCTAAGCCCTGACAACTTTTAAACTAGAGATCCCAGGACGAAAGGTTAGGTTGCCAATGATCTGCACCAAGTCCTCCAGGAAATTATGTGTCTCTAAAAGAGTTTTTCTTCCAATGATTGGCATGGGTGGAGAGTTGATTCATACCCTTCTACTGCAGTTCTTACCGTCTCTTTCTGAGCTCATGTTATGCCCTAGAGAAAGGCTTGAAGGCTCTTCTAGGATGCTGTACTCATCTTGGCTCTCTCTCAGGAGCTATCCCTGAATGGGAGATAAATAACTATTTGAAGTTGACATTGAACTTTGCAAACATCCAGAACAGTGTTGGAATTAGACGTAGTGCTATGTACTTAGTGTCTGAATAAACATATGTGGTGCAATGTATTTTTTAAGTTTGATATCAATGGCATGGTTGAGATTTGGGGGCCACATGGTGTCCATTACCCGACTGACTGCATTTTTTACTTCTCAGCTGCCATCATAGTGGCATCATAGATATAAAATCCAGCCCTGGCCTTCCCCATGAAACACTTATTGAATTGCCATTTTCAAGTCAGTCCTCCAGGGCAGGCAGAGATGGCCACTGGGGTTTGGCTAGGGAGTGGCCTGACCCAGGAGGACAGACGTTTTGGGAGTGGGAATATGTTATGTTCTCTGTATCTCTGTATGCCCCTACCTCATACCACTAAACCTCTGGTTTTACTTTTTTGTCAGTTTTTCTTTTCATTTTTCTCGGGGTTAAAGGAACCCCTGAAAATTAGGAGTTAAACCTGGAATCAATTTTCATTTACAGCTGAGAAGCAGTTATTGATGCTCTGCTTGCAGTTCAATAAAAGATCTAAAGATATAGACCTTGTGCTTCTCTTTTAATATAAGTAGCCTAATCAGTCTCAAATTTTTTTTAACAAAGAAATTGTATCGACAGGTTTATTAAAATCGCTGTCTTTAAAGTTTTAAACTATCGGCAATTTGACTTATTCCAAAGGCTTCTAGAATGTGTGGCAGGCAAACTCCAAAGCTCCCTCCAGCACATGCTCTTAGAGCCAGGTAAACATCTGCTTAATATTTAATTGAGTGATATTATGATGTCTGATTTCCACAGCCCTAAACATGTAGTCTGGTGTCCACAGGTAGCAGGATGGCTTATGATGCCTGGGTTCTGAAACCTAGTTAGATCTGGGCCTGGCTGTCTCATGCCGCAGTTATCTCACATTGGCATTAGAAGCAGCAGACTTTAGAAATCTAAAAGCCATAAAAGAGATGGGTCTTGTTAGAAATTTCCTTTAGGGCATTATAACATTAATAACATCTTATTAATATGAATTAGATTGAAATATTAGATGACTTCATTTAGCACAGTTAGTAAGTTCAGAAAACGTTTGATATGACTGAAAATGTTCAATTAGTGATCAGGTTCACTGAAAGACTCTACATAAAGCTTGGAGTAGTATGCTAGTGCTTTAAAAACAGAACTGAACCATTAAAATTTTATTTGAACACAAAACATTCTAATGTGTTGTGTCTGGGCACATGATCATGAGTAGCTCCAGTGTACCCAATTTTATTTAACCCCATCTTATTTTTTTTCTGCCGAAGAAGTATCCTGGTATTCTGTGAAATATTCACTTAATTGAAAGCATATTAATTACTGGAGATGTATGGACTTTCCAACTAGACACTAGTCGTAGAGTTGCACCTTAAGCATATGAGCATTTACAGAAAACAATGATCTTCTTAGATCTTCCTCTCCACTTCATAGTTTTTGTTTGTTTGTTTTTTTTTTTTTTTTTTTTTAATCTTCAGATTACTAATTACCTAACACAAAAAAGTTACTTTTAATCTAGTTTCTTGATTTTGGTCTTATATTTGGTCCATTTTGATTTGTTTGTTGTTTGGTGGTGGTTATGGTTATGGTGGTTGTTCTTGTTGAGCGAGCTTACGGGCCTGGTTGCCATTTGAGAATTTCAAATGAAATTATTACATAGCCACTGAAGACCCGAACATTCTGGCAGCTTTGGGATGTGTTCCTGATACCTGTGATGCACACCACTGAACTTTCAGAACCTAGTAGCCACATTAAATTGAAAATCTGCATTTATGTTTTAAGTTTGCTAATGAAAAAGATGCAATAAATTTTACCCCTGCTATCATCTGGCTCTTTTGAAGTTGGTGTGTGTAGAGAATATATTAGTTGTGACAACAGATACTCTTCCCTGCTGTAATCAGTCCTATTTTGTAGCCACAGTTCTCCCTCATCATACTGAACAAGTTGTTACCTCCCCGAGGTTTCTCTGCATTTCCATTTACTTTGTTATCAGCAGAAAGGCTGGGGAAAGCCTCTTTGGTAATGACATCGATACGACACACACAGCAAGAGAGGTCAGCCTGTCAGAGCTCTAGAAAGAGCAGATGGATTAGGATGAAACTGGGTGCAAAATAACTTTGATAGAGTCTTTTAATGTAAACAGTTTATCTGTCATTGCCTTTCATTGAAATCCATCACAGAATGATAGCATTTGGCCCGTTAAGGTTACAGAATGTAGCTGAATAAAATCTATACATTGTCATACTCAAACTGTCCACCAATTAGAGAATGAGAGGACATTTTAATTTATTCATTAAAGACAGGAAAGTAAACAGGATTACATATAAGGTTAATAGAATAACATTGGCCTTCATATTCCCAAGATTGTATTTCCCATTTGGCTATGTTAGCACAGAGACTAGATTAATAAGAAACTGCTTAGGGCTTATATGATGTGGTTTTTAAAATGCTTGAGACAAGTCTGTGACTGTTTAGAAACCTGTGTGCTGAATTTTTTTTATTACAATTACGTCTTCTCCTTTAGTACCAATTTTTTTGACTTGTAAATCTATATATAATAGAATGCTTTGAGCATACAGAGATGCATAGAAGTGTAATGTTTTTACGTATTGTGCTTATCACATGGTCAGTAATGACCAAATGCTGGTTAATGTCTAATACACTTTATGAATTATCCAACTATGAGCATTTCAGTTGCAAAGCCAATAGCTGTTTTGCTTAGCTTAGCACTTTTCCACAATGACCTTAAGTCAAACACTGGTGAGGATATGTTGCTTGCCCCAATATCCAAACAGAAACTAAAATGGATATGATCTGTCATTTCAAAATATATAATGTTCATGTATGACAGGGATGACCACAGCCTTTTCACCCACAAAGAGCACACAGCACATATATGGTTCTGTAAAGAGTGTGGCAGTGAGAGTATCAGCCACCTCTGGAAAGCTGGGGACCACTAAGCACAGATTTCAGTTGAAGTGCCTGGAGAAACAGTCCTCATCATGTTGCCCTTTCTGGGCTGGAGGAAGTGGCTAGACATCATTGGTCCTTTCTTCACTCAAACCCCACCCCCTGTTTGGTCCCAGCACGTTCTTTTTCTTAAGTCTCTTCATCACCCTAATTAGGGTCCTAATCCATTCTTGCAACCTGGAAGTTTCACTCTGGAGTCATTCGTAAGTAAGTCCCAGAAAATGCAACATGTGTGCCTAACTTCATTGGTAGTTTCCAAGCCTTGAGTTTAACCAGGGTTCTGGAATATACCTAGAACAGCATGCACATCTCAAGCAAAAGTTATATAATGAAACACTTG
Source organism: Papio anubis (assembly GCF_008728515.1). Taxonomy (NCBI): domain Eukaryota; kingdom Metazoa; phylum Chordata; class Mammalia; order Primates; family Cercopithecidae; genus Papio; species Papio anubis. Next base: position 6,342,149 of record NC_044996.1, on the reverse strand, counting down.
GCCACTTTGAACAAGTAAGATTTTGAAATTTATATTCTTGCTTGAAAAATTTACTGGGGCTTCGGTTTAGGGCTCAAGAATGCTTAACTCTGCCCCATCCCCGCCAGATATCTGCCATCTGCTAAAAAAGTCACCAGGCAGGCTGCAAGCACCAAGGACCTTGCTCTGCATGGAAAACTGAATTGATATTTTCTTAAGCAGCTATATTTACTTTTATGTTTATTTATCAAGAGCAAAGAGCGTAAGCATTGTTAAATTTGAGATAAACCAATCCAACATTAACCATTCAAAATACAGGTGGGTGGGCAGAAAAAAGAAACAAAACTTTCCAAAATGTATAGGGCCACATAACTCATATTTCGCACAGCAAAAATTTCATAGGAGTCTTTGGAACATTTTACTAAAAATGTATAAACTTGCTAAAGCTGATTTCTTGTTAATGGAGGCCGCCTAAGGCTTCATATTTAGCCCTGAATCATATATATGTGTGTGTGTCTTTCTCAAAAAACTAAAAATAAAACTACTATATGATCCAACAGTCTCACTACTGGGTAGTTTTCCAAAGTAAAGAAAATCAGTATATTAAAGGAATACTTGCACCACCATGTTTATTGCTGCATAAGTCACAATAGCTAAGATATGGAATCAATCTAAATGTTCATCAACAGATAAATGGTTAAAATGTGATATATATACACATTGTGTAAACTGTGATATATATGTATATATACACATTGTGTAAAATGTGATATATATGTATATATATGCATATACACACACACACACACACACACACACATATACACAAAATTGATTATTATTTAGCCATAAAAGAGTATAAAATCCTGCCATTTCTGGCAACATTGCTGCAAAAGCAAGTAGGGCTTTAGTTCGTCCCCCTCCTGTGGAGTCTGCACTCTGGATTCATGCCCTTCCCTGAGTTCTGGCCAGATTTCTCAATGGGTTCAAATTGTTACAAAGTTCAGCTGGAGGTTTCCTTCTCCCTGTAGCCTTTTCCGAGTGCCTCTGGCAGCCCTCCTAAAGGACCCCTGTGAGGCAAGGTGGAAATTGCTTACTAGGGGGCCCAGCAAGCTCACAGGGCTTTTCCCACTGCTTCCTCTACCCTTCCTCTACCCCTGTATTTTGCTAGCAGGGGTACTGTGCTTACAATAAAAATGGCTTGGGTATGGTTCCATAAAGTAGTAGGGATACAGGGAACCAAGTTACAATTGGCAACATTAAATTCACGCAGACAATGAGGGCAAGAGATAGTGTACAGACCAAATGTGTTAATACCCATGTAATTTTATTTGAATATTGACATAAGTGACACCCACCTACCACCTTAAACACACACATATAAATGAAGTCTGTAATAACATCCTTTTGTCTTATTGACAAGTATGGCCATGCTACTATATGACTGTATTTGTGGTGTTCTGGCTGTGAACAGTGTACTCTGTGAGTGTGTGTGTGTGTGTGTGTGTGTGTGTAAGACAGGGAGGGGGAGGGGGGAGAGAGAGAGATACAGAGATACCAAGACGAATGGAAATTCTGTGCATTACTAATTGGCACACCACTGCCCTCACCTATGGATGTCTGTTCCAATTCCATATGCTCTGTTGTGTTCCTCTGTGAAGACAGTAGTGCAATGGTGCTTGTGATAATTCCTCAGAAAAGTGGAAGAACCTGGTCTCTTATATCCTCATTTGCCCTCTTCTTCTCCCCTCTGTATCTTCTCACCTCTCCTGCCCAACCATTCTTACCTAATATTTCTTCTCCCAGCTCTCACTTGGAGCAGAATCACAGCCTGAGCCCAGGTTCTTAAAGACAGCGATTAGGTTCCCCTTCGAGCCTCTGAGCCACGAGCCTGCCTGGTAACGTGGAGAAAACTTTATAGTGGGTGAGAGCATCCCTATGACCAGGCATGTCCCAGAATCCCCGAGTCTAGCCTTCAGAATCCTCTGGGCATAAGCATGGACTCGAGGGTCATTAAGTCTTAGTAAGTCTCTATTCCTCTTTACTGCATCTGCCGAGAAACACCATGCTAGGTATAACTCCTTAGCTCAGAGGAGCAGATGTGTTATGAAATGAGGGGGAAGGAAACTATCCTGAAAAGAGAACAATCTGTTTGGGAGATGATGTTAATTCAACTTCCTGCAGGAGCCGTGAAAACACTGATTTTGTACCATTAAGTCTTCACAGTGTGACCATGAAACTGTCCTCAGCAACTTTTCTGTTTTAATATATTTGTGTAAATCCTGATGTAGTTTCACAACTGTTACAATTGAGGCTTCAAAAGATGAAGGAGAAGACATCTCAAGTAGACAAATTAGACTCTGTGGCACAACTCTTTATTGGCAGTGTGCATGCCTGCAGATAATGGCAGCAGCTATCTTCCAACCCAGCAAGATTCTCCTTCTCAGTCTATAACTAATGGTGAACAGATACAGTATTTGGAGAGAGGCTTCCATGTGTTTCAGCTTTTTTGGCAGAAAGTGAAGAAAATTCCACATTTTTTTCTGATAAAACATATTATATTGTCCCTTCCAGCCAGAGCAGAAGTAGTGTTTCTTGAGAGGCTCCCTTCCTGAATGATGATAGGATAGACCTGATAATACTACCAGGACATGCTACAGAGCCTGGTTTTCCTGACTATAGTTAGAAATAGACTGAGGGAAAATTGAGTACATTAGACAATTAGTTGCTATTTTTTGCCTCCTAGTCCAGACTATTTTGAGTTGTTAGCACAGAAATAGTAATGCTGTCTGTGGTCGAAGAGACATACTGGTTTGATCTGCCATGTTCTTGTGTTCATTATTTCTCTTTTGATTAACAAGAAAGTAACTCCCTAACTTCCTGGTTCTCCCTCATTGTGTCCATCTTCCTTATTGTATCCACATTTATCTTCCCAAATCAAGTCAGACTCTATCCAATTTCTGCTTAAAATTCCTTCCCTTGAGCCCTACATTCTCCATTGTATACTACAGACTTTATGTAATAAAGGGCAAACACTATTGTTGCCAAGAACATTGTTGCCAAGGTCCTTCACTCAATATTCAATCACACATATATATATGATTCAGGGCTAAATATGAAGCCTTAGTCCACTTCATGTATTTATATATATATATATATGAGAGAAAAAATGAGAAAAAAATACATATCCATATATATTATATATATTATTTTATATATTATATATCCATATATAAATATATATATTTATATATACATATGGAGGTAATCCTTTTAGATATATGTGAAATACTCCTGTGTGTGTATTAAAATATAGAATACCAGACCTTAAAATGACCATAGAGAGTTTTTACTCTAGCTTTCTCATTTTCTCAATAAGAAAACTGAGATACTAACAGTCAGTTAGTATTTAGTATATAAATAAAAATGAATGCAGTCTCATCACCCAGAGTATAATGTGTTCCAAAGGGACAAGAAGCCTGATCACACTAGTAGGTTAAGGATAAAGGTGTATTATCAGTATTTCCTGCCAATTAGGTTTTTGAATACATAATTGAGCACCTATTATGTACTAATAATATACTTCCCATTTCTTCTGGTTACGCATGGTAGGGAGAAAACCTCTATTAGGCATTGATTGTCTCTCACTAAAAGACACATGTCATTTTGCGAGGTGTGCCCCCTTAGCATCAGAGGCAAGAGGGCTCAGATTGGTTAGGGGAAAGAAAATTTAATTTTCAAACCCACAAACCCCAGGGGAACAGAGTGACCAAGTGCCACTTACATTGGGCCTCCTGACTGGGGAAAAATAAACACCTCAAAGCAATACTGAAGTGCTTGCCTGGCATCTCCATTTTTACTCCACTTAGAGAATGATTAGTGTCAACAGATGACTTTTGTGGGTGAAACATACTTCTTCACCAAAGACAGTACATTTTTCATTAAGTTACAATAAACCAAACCTTAGTTATAAAGGAAATTTCCAACTGACAAATGGATCTTGCTAAAGGATTTTCTATCCAGCAACATAGCCAGAGTGAAGGGAGCAATTCTTTATGGAATGCAGGCACTGCTGAATGCTGTTATCACATCATCTTTGGGCTGGATGCTCACAAAACTCTGGCTGCCAAGTTAGTGAAATGTGCATGCAGGTACAAGTAGTACCTGCTATTCAGTGGCTGTTCAACTGGCTGTGGCAGGGTCTTGAATGGCAATGTGAGTGAAATTGATACTTACTCAATAAGCAATGGGAAGCCATGAAGGATTATGACAATGAGAGCAATGTGATCAAAGTGGAGCCTTAGGAAGATTCATCTTGCAGTAGAACATAAAATGGATTTAGAATAGGGAGACCAGTAGAGAAGTGAGGTGGCAGTGGCCACAGTCCTGGTGAGAGGCAACACAAATCAAGTTAGCAGTAGTTGCAGGAAGAGTGAGGAAGGCACAGGTAGCTACAAGCTTTCTTCCAGAAAGTGGGATGGGAAATTCACCCTGTGAATGCTGCTCCATACTCCCTCCTCTTTGGAGTGTAAACAAGAGCCTTACATTCAGTTGCTGGATGAATTTAGATGCACATCAGCCTGGAGCTCAGCTCTTCCTCCAGAGGCTTATTTTTTCCCTCCATACAGAGCTTAGTGTCATCTGGCACATTTTCATGCCCAGAGCATAATGTCCAGGCCTATGAGTTTGCCTAGTCATTCCTCATTCATTTATCTCATCAATGTTCAAGTGACTATTAAGTGCAAGACATAGTTCTATCCACTTAGAACAAATTTTCCCCAACCTCTGTCTGTCGAAAGTATATTCCTGCCCTTGTTATGTATAGCAAAGACCTATTTCGTTGATTATCAGAAAAGAATGAATAAAGTTAAAATGTGGAAAGCCTAGTGATCTAAAGATAGGTAACATGTTTTTGCTTCCTAGTGGTTCAAAGTTCAAATACAGGATATTTCCATGCACGTTTTCAGGCATGCATAATAATGGTTAGTGTTTTCCTAAAGATTACAATCCCTGTATGACAAGTCAGAAATTCAGGCACCCAGGTGTTGTAAAATCTTGAGTGACATTTTGTCCTCTTAATCTACCACCCTTGGCTGTGTGTGCTTAATGCCAGCTGAAACCCCAGCCTACAGGATACATTGTCTTTTGCTATTTTACTCATTCCAGTGAAATCTATTTAAATGCTGTAATTAAGCAATTCATTTTTATATTTAAGCAAGTGCTGTCAGTATATGTCTCTTCAATTGTTTTAGCCAGTTCTGTTGGTATTGACTTTAGACCATCTGAATACCCTAATGATGAGTTCATTTGTTAATAGAAGAGTTTCTCTTCTGAACTTAGGCAATCGATGCAATTTACCAATACATGCTGCTAAGTTAAGAGTATGGCTGTGTCTCACAGAACAATTATGCGAAAAAAAATTAAATCCAAAACAAAACAAAGAAACACAAAATCAATGCAATTAATTGTTTTTCTGTCTTTTTCCATGTTGTTGAATACCCAGTTATTTGAAATTATCTGAACGATTGGCTTTTCCCTTTTGATTAAGAAATGTAAAAACCCAGTTTGGATGTATCTGCTAGTAGAATGTAAGGAAAATGCATATGAAATAGAAATGCAAAAGGAATATAGAACAATACTAATAAAATCACACTTTATGCTTGACTGACAGTATTATTATTGATTATGGAAAAAACCAATACCTGAGTCCACTGCCACAATATCTCTAGGCCATCCAAATGTTCGCTTTGACAGTCTCAACATACAGGAAACATATTGCATTAGATTTGTTTTCTGTAAAAGGAGGGGGATAATGTCATAAGTTTGACTGTAACTGTTCAAAGCATGCTTCTTATAACCCCCAAAAGATTCTCTACATTTTCTATAAATATAGTATACATGTCTATTGGACTAGAATAACAATTAATGGAGTATAATCTCTGGGACAGAATTACCTTGCTAAAGAATTTTGAAGAAGTGTTATCATTATACAGCAAACAGCTGGCAAGTTTTCTAAGCATCTTTTATGTCACATTTTATCCCTAAGGAAATATGATATCGTGTATGCCATGTGGATGGGACTCAAGAGATAGCAACAGTCTTTCCTTCCTTCATTCTTTCTACCTATTTTTTTTGTAATAGCGCTATGTTATATGGTTTATGTAATTCAATATGGTTCCTGGGTTACCTGAGCTTTAGTGCCGCACAAGGATTATCTATATAAAAGAAAGACGGGGTTCTTATTTTCAGGAACATAGGTTTAGTGAGTGAGCAACTCTGAGCCTGTCTGTAGCCACATCATCCCTCCAAAGGAAATAAATTTGCTGATAATGAGAGAGGAGTCATCTCAGAAATCCTCCTTGGAATCAGAGAAGTTCCTTCTTCCTTGCATTTAATTTCTCAAGATACCCCATGACAGAGGTGGCCCATGTAGAATAGGAGCTTCAGGGCTTCCCCATCCTCAGGGTCCAACGTTAATAAAGAAGTAAAGAGCCTCTTTGATGGAGTGAAGTGTGGAAGGAGGGGCTACTGAAGGAGAGATCAGCTGGAAAATACGGAATCATCCTAGGCTTCCTTGGAAACACAGAGAGAGAGAAAAGAGAGAAAGACAAATAGAGAAAAAGAGAGGTCTGTAGAATCTAAACATATCAAAGTCTTCTGTGAATAGCACTTTCCAGACAGAAGCATTCTATTCACTCCAGAACCACTACTGATATGGAGAGTAGAAGATAGTGGTTCCTATAATCCTCATTGGAATAACTACGTAGGTTTCATACCGCAACATGGCCTCTACTCAGTAAGCCCATAAACTATCTGGCTGTAAAAATCTACGCATGAACACCTGTGTAGAAAGCAGTCACAATCAAGATGCACTGCATTTACATATCATATTGCAGCTTCCAGAGCACTGTTGTCGATGTTGGCTACTCACAACCACCCTTGCTGTAGAAAAGGCAGAAATTATTATCTTCATTTTTAAAATGAAGAAACTGATGCTCAAAGGTGTTTAGTACTTGCCAATAGGGTAAGTGGCAAAGCTGGGACTAGAATCCAGGTTTTTAACATTTCTGGCACAGCACTCTCTCCACGCTAGCCTATTACCTCACATCACACCATACTGGAGTACATTCTCTAACATTTTAATTTCTTTTATGGTTTCTTCTTATACTAGAGCTTCCTCAATTGTGAGATAAGTATCATGATAGGGAACTATGGCAAAAAAAATAAGGAGAATATAGGTTTTTAAAAGCATATAGACGTTATAAATTAAAGCAACATAACTGTTAACTCTCCAGCCTCCATTTTCCAATCAGTTTAAATTACTTTAATGTATGTTTTTAAACTTAAAATTAGCTGCAATCCCAATATGTAACTGTCTTGATGTTTGGTGAATTGTGCTATGTCATTTCCTTTTAATTTTCCTCCTTTTGCAGTGTGTCTCACATTCTGGCATGTGTATCCGGAACTTGCGATTGTCTTCTTATGTCCCATCATTTCAAAAGAGAAATTATCTCTTTGTGTATCTTGTAGAATAATTCACGTATCATTTGCACATAAATAATTCACTTAAATTTTTTTCCTCAAAGTCTCTTAATGTAATAATTCCTCATAGCATGCCTAAAACAACATCAAATTACAGTGAAAGCAAAGTAACAAATTGCGAGCTTTTTCTCATATGGTGAGGTTCTCTGCCATCATTTACTCCACCGTCATTTACTTGCCATCATTTACTTGAGAGATTCAAGGTGATGAGCACACAAGAGGATGACATGAGGACATCTGACTAGAGCTGTTGGGACATCAGAATAATAGCAAGTTAATTTCCAAAGAAAGGAGAATCTTTCAGCATAGACATTTTCGATCAATAGCCAGGCAACCCAGAAAAAATAATTTAAAGGAAGTTATTTTCCTATGTTGGCTCTATAAAAATATGAATGTTTCAAAGAAACTGGCCTCAAACATGATCATCTTCCTTCTGATCAGAGAAAAATAACTGGGTCTAATTGGCAATTCCAAAGCATAGAGCAGAAAGGATATTTTCACAAAACATGCCTCCGAATCAAAGGGAGGTTAAGCAATGTCACTTTGATTTTTCCCTCTTCCTGTCTCCTGCCAGTGGCAAGCTTATCCTATCACATCCAGCATGCTTTAAAAGGAAACCACTTGAACACAGCACCCATTACTTTGTGATAACCTAAGTCTTCTAGAACAGACTTATCTGGAGTCTAAGGGATTGAAAAAAGTGGATTCATGTGATTTCCACAGTGACATGTCTTCAGCCTACTGCTATATCTTATTGCAAACCAGCCAGACTTGGGAGAGAAAAGGGTGTTTTAAAAAAAAAGGCAGATGTGAGTGTGCATGTGTGTACAGACTGGGTCCTGCTGCTGTAGGAAAGGTGTGTGCCAGTCCCCACTTCTTGCCAGCACCTTCTCTCTCTTTGTTCTTCTGACATGGGAGAATCTGCAGGATGAGTGAGGTTCGCATCCTCTGTACATGGACTGCAAATGAACAGGTTTTCATATCCAAGATACATGTGACAGATGAGTTGGGCCAGCCAGACACATATTTCTTGTTTTCTCATTTTCACCTCTTACCTCATTCCTTAGCTTTTTTCCTATTCTAGCACTTGCCAAAATTCAACCTCAGGCACAGACGGTGAGAAAATGATTTTTGCCTACCAAGCCAAAGAAAGTGCCCAAATATTAATGGTTATTTATCTAGAAACAGAACCTGAGACTTAATAAATGGAAGCATGGATTTCCAGCACTAACATCTAAACTTTGGAAGTGTTTTATTCAGTTGTTATGCATAGAGGGTTTCAGTGTGTTGAATATCACTTGTCACCCAGAATGTCAAGTCCAGAGTTAGATTACATGTTGTCTCTGCTAAAAGTGGTTGCCTCTGTATTCTAATTTACAGCAGTATTCTCTTCTCTCTTCTCTGTAGCCCTTACCCACCTCCAAGATTCACAAATATAAAGGTCCCCAAACAGATACTTTTGTAAAGGACCTGAACAACCCTGAGGTTGTCAAATGGCTGCTTCAATGCTCTTTTTATCAAACGTAGCGTCTGTAGCCTGAAAAAGTCTACGGGAGTACAAGTTTGGTTCTGATTACATAATTATGCTACAGAAATATGAAAAAAAATCATCACTGAAACCCTCCAGGTGCTTAAACAGTTTGATAGACTGTAGCCACTCTGCCATCAGCACCCCCAGCTGTGTTGCTTAGCAACATTTTAATTCCAAAAGAATCGAAGGAGATGAAATCCCTGTGGAGAAGGAAACAGAAATAAGAGGGCTGTTGACAGATGATCTGAGTTGTTTCTTCTAATGTACTGTGAAGATCACTAGCTCTTTTCATGAATGATAAATGGACTGTACACAGATCAATGGGTTCAGTGCTAAACTGGAACCAGGCTCTATGTCTAAGGCAATGCAGGCCGAGAGGCCCGGGGATTTCCTCATTTCTATGATTTGGTGTGTATTTTCTTAATGATCCACGGGAGGAAATTGATCTCAGTATTCAGTCATTCCTTGTCCTTTTGTGGTGTAGGCTAATAAAAATGATTTTGGAAATGGACACTTGACTTTCTATCATGGTGGAAGTGTGGCCAGGTGTCAGCAGCAGTGCTAGGGTGAGCAGTTCCCTATCACAAATCTAAAAATCCAAGATATGCCCAGGACCATTCCGTCTGCATCTGTTTCCCCAACCTGTCATTACAACACAATCAGGTCCAAACAGGGTAAGATTAGAGTGAAAGGTGGGAAGAGAAGGACCCTAGCTGTGCACCCAGAAGTCCACTTTTATGGTCCCTGATGAACTTTCTAGGCAGCCTTCACAAGGCCTGCCTGTATTGGAAAGCTGCACTTGGACAGGTAACTGTGTTTCCCAGGAGAAGAAAATTGCTTTCTGAGTCTCCAGTCTGCTTATCTACAGCACCCTGTTTCGATTAGCTCCTTATGTTTCTGAAGAGCATTTTATATTGCTTATTGTTTTGGTAGCTAGTTGCAATGATTATGCCTGCTAATATTGTCTAATTGCATTTTTTCTTCTCTTTACAGGCTGTTGAAAAGGCAAAACCTAGGAATAATCCTGTGAAGTAAGTTATTATTTTTATTAGTTGCAAATGTTAATTTTAATGGACTCGATGCATGTGAAAAAATAAGGTCATAAAAGAGACCTTGGATTTTGAGTTAATCTCTATTCATGACAATTTAAAGACAAAAACAAAACAAGCCAAAAAAAATCCTCCAATGAGCAGGGACCAGCTTATATTTTTTCCTGTGTTCCTGATGAAGAAATGCCCCAAGTTGTACCCAGTTTACATAAATTAATATGTGCAATCCATGAATAGCTGCCAAATTCTATTATAATCATATTCAATACATAGTACTTCAAGCCTTTGGGTTTTGCACATGCTAAAAAGATTACATTTTTAATTGCAAACCTTGGACCTATGACAGAGACATAAATGGCTGAAAGTGTGCCAAGTGATTTCCAGCCACGTGGGGAAGTTTGGCACCTTGGCATCAAGGCCTCAATACTCAGTTAATGAAAAGCTCATAAAATATACTTAACCGAAGGCTTTTCTTTTTTTGTTTTAGCTAACAGAAAGCAACTCCCAAGGCATTTTATGAGATACTCTTAAATCATAAACAAGCTACACAGACCTCCTTTAAATATAGTACGTCTTAGACATCCCTGTCTCTTCCAGAAGGGAGACTCAAATTAAGAAGGATGACTGTCTTGTCATTTGGGTTTGTAACATCTGATTGCAGTGTTACAATGCATGCTAGCCCTGCCAGCTCTGTGGCTGAGGGAGGACTTTCTCTATTTGCTGGGTTATTATAGGTCTGGTAGTATCACATCTCGAGGAACTATGTGTTAATTTATTTCGGCTGACTTCCATTATATTGATACCAAATACAGAAATGGAGAGTACATTGATTTTTAAGTTTCTGGGAGAATGGATCAGCTAATGCCAATGACAAGAAGCCTGCTTATGTTTTGTATAATAAAATAACTAACTTTTCCAGGGCACCAGGGTAGCATTTAGCATACCATTAAATCCAAGCCCTAGTACGTTTTTCCAAAAGGTGTTGTGTACTTTGCTTTTAAGTTTCATTTTTCTTAGGCCAAAGAATATTTCCTATCAGGCTCTGTAACGTCTAGAGGGATATCCGTAGTCTGGAGATATATTATGTTGTAGTCCTGTGGAAGTATTTGTAGTAGCTGAGGTTTTGTCAAATCGTGCAGTTGGGGTTGAAATCTTCTCTGCAACCTGATTTCTTTTCCATCTGAATGCCCTAAAGTCTCCTCCACTGTGAGCCTGTGGCTGGCAAGCTCGGAGAATTAGAGGTGGTGCTAATGAGGCCAGGGTCAGGGCTTTTGTCCCTGGGTGGGCGATTAGTGATCTTCTTTCCTGCAGTTCAACTGCACTCCTCCCTCCAGTCCGCCTGCATGCAGATGTGTGCCCCAGGTCACAAGGCATGGGGCTAGGGCTGGAGGAATGTAAATCGAGGCCCTCAATGGCAAATGTCTCCAAGCTCCAGCCCTCCCAATAGGAAGTGATTCCCAAGCTGCATTTTTGCATGCATAGAATAGCCCATCGGCAGTGTTTGGGGTTGCATTTAATTCTATTCTAATGGCCTAGAAGCGGGACCTGTTTTCTCTTTGCTCCTTGTGAGAATTTGACCCTACAGTAATTGTATTTTTATGAGTTCTTATTAATTCACAGTGCAGACTCTATCTAATGTCTAGCTTTCTGAGGAATGTTATAAAAAGAAGGAAGGGAAACTAGAAGTCACAGGATTATTGAGTTTTGTGCTTTAAATATATTTGAAAATCCGCTTAGTAATAAACCTAAGTCACAACCAACTGGTAGGTGTTTAGAATTGTCCTTCTAATTAAATAAGATACTGTTCTCAGGATGAGTTTGGGTTCATGATACCAAACTCAGCACTTGAAGAAGGAGACTTCCTCAAGACCTCAGCTCAGAAACAAAAACTCCACAGCAGGGTTCAGTTGCTCTGCCTGACAGGAAAACACAGTCAAAGTTTTTAAAAAGTTTTATATATAATAGTCCTTTTGCCATTTCTGACGACATCAAAGGCACCCCTCCCGAGGAAATCTCAACTGCACAACCCTACTATGCCCCAATTCAGCAGGAAGCAGTTAGAGCAGTCGTCGGCCAACCTCCCCAACAGCACTTGGGTTTTCCTGTTGAGAGGGGGTACTGAGAGACAGGACTAGCTGGATTTCCTAGGCCGATTAAGAATTCCTAAGCCTAGTTGGGGAAGGTGACCACACCCTCCTTTAAACATGGGGCTTCTAACTCAGCTCACACCTGACCAATCAGGTAGTAAAGAGAGCTCACTAAAATACCAATTAGGCTAAAAACAGGAGGTAAAGAAATAATCAAATCATCTATCGCCTGAGAGCACAGGGGGAGGCACAATGATCAGGATATGAACCCAGGCATTCGAGCTGGATCAGGCAACCCCCCTTTGGGTCCCCTCCCATTGTATGGGAGCTCTATTTTCACTCTATAAAATCTTGCAACTGCACACTCTTCTGGTCCGTGTTTGTTCCAGCTCGAGCTGAGCTTTTGCTCACCATCCACCACTGCTGAATGCTGCCATTGCAGACCTGCCCTTGACTTCCACCCCTCCGGATCTGGCAGGGTGTCTACTGAGCTCCTGATTCAGCGAGGCGCCCATTGCCACTCCCGATTGGGCTAAAGGCTTGCCATTGTTCCTGCACAGTTAAGTGCCTGGGTTCGTCCTAATCAAGTTGAACACCAGTTGCTGGGTTCCATGGTTCTCTTCCATGACCCACAGCTTCTAATAGAGCTATTGCACTCACCACATGGCCCAAGATTCCATTCCTTGGAATCCATGAGGCCAAGAACCCCAGGTCAGAGAACAAAAGGCCTGCCCTATCTTGGGAGTGGCCACCACTATCTTGGGAGCTCGAGGAACAAAGCCTCCCCCAGTAACACTAGAGAATTTCAGTTACACACAATGCACTGGAACCCCAAATAGAGTAAATGTTCAATATATGTTTTCTGAATGAATAAGTAAACAAATTGGACATATCCCAGAAAACAGGGATTCTTCCAGGAAAATAGGTTTATTTCAGGAACCTAGCCTGCAGGCTTGATAAGGCTGGTGGCGCTCTTCTAGTAGAGTGTCACCATCATGTCAAAATACAGTACATAATATGTATGGTAACTAACCAAGTGGTCCAGTCCCTGTTATTCTTGACTCATGGCACATGGAAAAATGTTCCTCCATTGCTCTGGTTATTTCTAGCTGTTTTGTTTCTGACCAGTTCCTTGTTTGATCTCGTATCAAGAAATAACATTTGATTGTCTTTTTGAGAATACAATGAAAATTGTGTACAGTTTTCCTGGAAAACAGAGGCCCAACGGCATCATTTACAATTCAAGTATGAACACAAATTGGGTGTGGTTTCATATAGCCCTTTGGTGTGGAGTTTGGCAAATGGTTGGAAAAAAATCAAAAGAAGAACATTTCTTGACATGTGCAAATTATATGAAATTCAAATTTCAGTAGTATAAATAAAGTTTTATTGGAACACAGCCACACTCATTCATTTCCATATTGTCTGTGACTGCTTTTGTGTTACAATGGCAGAGTTGAGTAGTTGTGACATAAAATGTATGTAGCCTACAAAGCTGTACACTTTTACCATCTGGTCCCTTATAGAAAGTTTGTGGACTCCTGTTCTAGTTGGTGAGGTAGAAAAAAGCATTAAGCTTTTTTGTGATGCTGAAGGTTAAACTATCAATCCTTTCTCCTTTGGCCTTTAAAACAATAAGTAGATATTTACTGAGCCCTTATTGTGTGTTTAGGACTTTCCAGGGTTGATATGCCACTTAATTCTCATTCAGAGCAAACAGACTCGCTCTTCACTCACTACCTTTGAAAATCATATGGACATGAGATCCATTGACAGGGCATTGATGCCTCAGAAACCAATGAACATATAGAACACATATCTAGAGCATACTGCTAGTCTTCCAAACTGTGTGTAGCTGGATTTATAGAAAAGATCATATGAATTTTCTAAAATTCTGTCACTTCCACATCTAACTAAGGTCAAATTAGCTTTCAGTTATGGTGATGGTAAATAAACTCATTAGTACATGGCTAATAAGTTTCTAAAAGTTTCGCCTCCCTCCCCCTATTTCTTAACCACTTATTCAATTTATTTTTAATCTTTTCATGGTTGTAAGCTGCTTCTTTCATTGCTATAGGGAGACTCTGATATACAGTAATTATGCTCCATTTAAAAAGGAAATTAAATATATGCCTAGTCAATGTAAGCACATAATGTACCTGGATACACTAATGCCATTTCCTTGAAACATTAAATACTACCTCTGAAGGTAAGACTCAAACATGAGGGTTCTTAAGATCAGTGATCAGGACAAGAGAAATCTGGTGTATTTCTCACTATAGTGGAACCATACTGGTATCAGAGTTTGATTAGTATGTTCAAATTATAGCTCCTTAATGTGTCAGAAAGACTTTCACTTGTATTTTAATGCTCTGCAGCAGTCATCTCCAAGATTTCATTGTGACAGTAAGGCCTGAAAGATCTACAGATTTCTTCCACCATATGTGACTTATCACATATATTTTTTTTCAAAAACACATTTCTGTTATTAAGACATATGTGATAGTACATTTCTGAAAATGTGAATTGCTTTTGGCTAAAAGCCATGCACTAATAAGTTGAGTTGAATCTAACCAATGTTGACATCTGTTACCAAAAGAGAGAGAGAAAGAAACAGAGAGAGCATGCACACACTGTTGTCAACCATAAAATTCTTCCCTGCTTTTACACTTTAACAACATTAAACAATGTGATGGTTGTCTTTCACAATTCAGGATCAGAATCCACTCTGCGTAGGAAATTACAGTTTTTTTAGGACCTGGTTCATTATAGATATGTTGCTTTCATTAGTGAAAATGACAAATAGCCACAAAAATTTTCCTGACTATGATATTTGTACATTATTCATTTATTCACCTGATGAATATTTATTTAGGTTCTACAACATTCTGGGAACTGTGATATATGCTGAGGGAATTAAAAGTAAATCTGAGATAGGTCCTACCCTTGAGGAGTTTAGAGTCCAGCAGAAAAGATAAAATCGGTTTGTAAAAAATTAAGCACAAGATATATAGGGAGAGAAATGTTTGTTAAATGGGGAACAGATAAATTACAGGGAGGTTCTAAGAACAAAAAATGCTTCTAGTTAACACCATCAAAGATGGAAGAGACAATGGGGAAGGAGAAAGCATTTGCACCAGGATTTTAAGGACTGCTGGTTTGCAACACTGGTGCTGGCAAGGGAAAGCAAGGAGCCCAGGATGCCTGATGGGGTGCAGGCAGTGAAAGACCAGGTTGGAAACCAAGGCTGAGTAGAAATGGTAGCTTAGGGCCCCTCAGAGCTCATTGAAATGAAAGAGATTCACATGGTAGAGTCAAATGGCATTAAAGAGCTCTTCACTTGGTACTGAATGTGAATTATCAATCAGTCCCCTAATTATTAAACACAAAGAGTTGATAGACCAGGGTTCTAGTCTTAAATCTGATATTAGTTTGTAGTATGAAATTGCATGTGTCACCTCCTTGTTATAGGCCTCAGCTAGATTATTTATATGGACATTCCACTTCTTTAAAAAAGCCAAAGCCTGGAAGTCTGTTTTATGATTATACTCATTTTAGAACAATATTAGCCCTGTTAGTTCGATGTAGATTCATGCATGCACATAAATTATATATATATGTGTGTGTGTGTGTGTGTGTGTGTGTGTATAATGCATCTATATTTAACTCCACACACACACACGTGCACAAACACATAATGCCTTTCCCCACCATTTTCACCTTTTACATTTGTGGAATAAAGGACAAGAAGCCACATCATTAGAGTTTATCTTAGGTAGAAAATAAGTGTGGCTCCAAAGACACTGGGTAAAGCCTTTGAAATGGCCCCTCGGATCAAAGGTAATTTTGCATTTGGAGTCCATATCTCTTCTGTTGTTCTTGTATATATGCACATCACAGACATGCAGAATGTCAGTCAGTTAAGTCACCATTCTGAATGATAAGGCAGTGGAATCTGATTTGTGTTCTGCCAAACAAATTTTGTGGGATTGTCTCCTTTAGACAAAAGGCTCCAACGCCAAGAAGTTTTGGCATCTTCTATCATATCCCTTTCCTGGAGCATCACTGTGCACATTCACATAATGTAGGCTCAGAGAAAGAGTTCTGTTTAGCTTTGTCTTACCTAAGGATTCCCAAATGTGTTTGACCAGAGGATATCTTTGTCTGGCAGGGCAAATGTTTCATGAAACACAGAATTGAGTGTTGTTGCTAACAATAAAGTGGCTTCATTCCATTTAAAAATGTTTGATTATACATTTGTTGGCAAGATCACAGAGAAAAGGGAACACATACACTGCTGGTGGGAGTGTAAATTAGTTCAGCTATTGTGGAAAGTAATGTGGCAAATCCTCAAAGAACTTAAAACAGAATTACTATTCGACCCAACAATCCCATTTTTGGGTATATAACCAAAGGAATATAAATCATTCTACCATAGAGACATATGTGCATGTATGTTCATCGCAGCACTATTGACAATAGCAAATACATGGAATCAACCTAAATCCCCATCCATGGAAGACTGGGTAAAGAAAATATGGTGTATATACACCATGGAATACTATGCAGCCATAAAAATGAATGAAATTATGTAGTTTGCAACAACATGGATGGAGCTGGAGGCCATTATCCTAAGCAAAGTAATGCAGGAACAGAAAACCAAATACTGCATAATTTTTTTAAATTTTACTTCAAGTTCCGGGATACATGTGCAGAACGTGCAGGTTTGTTACATAGGTATACGTATGCCATGGTCATTTGCTGCACATATTGACTCATCCTCTAGGTTCCCTCCCCTAGCCCTCCACCCCCATCAGGCCCTGGTGTATGTGTTCCCCTCCCTGTGTCCATGTGTTCTCATTGTTCAACTCCCACTTATGAGTGAGAACATGAATACTGCATATTTTTAGTGGGAGCTAAACAACGAGAACAATGGACAATACGAAGGGAACAACAGACACCTGGGCCTATTTCAGGTTGGAGGGTGGGAGGAGGGAGAGGATTAGAAAAAAATACCTACCAGATACTATGCTTATTACCTGAGTGATGAAATAATCTGTAAATCCAACCCCCATTACATGCAGTTTACCTATATAACAAACCTGCACATGTACCCCTGAACCTAAAATAAAAGTTTTCTAAAAAAAGAAAATGAATTGACTGTAAATGCTTAGATTTATTTCTGGGTTCTCTATTCTGTCATTCTTCTGTGTGGCTCCTATGTCTCTTTCACAGTGTGTTACTGTAAGTGATTTTTATGAATTGTAAATGCCCTGAGACACAGTCCTCGATGAGGGTATAGGAAATTTTGGGGTGGGTTCCACTGAGTGAGATACATGGAGCTAAGTAGTCCCCAGTGAACTTCCTCAGATCAGTGGGCAAAATGCCCAGTCCACTCATTTCAGGATAATGAGGCACCCTCAACAATGTGCTTCCTACGTCCTCCCCAGACCTCTAGTCAATCTCTAACTGGCTCTAGACAATTTAAGGACAATTAATGGAAAGATACCAATAACATCTCTCTCTAAACAGCTGCATAAAATAAATTGGGCTCTTTCTGTTGTTCAGATAGACACAATTGGACGCAACAGGTTCCAGCAATCATTCTCACAGCTAATGAAATTTGCACAAATTTCTGGACACCTTTCTTTTCATTGGTATTTGCATTTGTACCATCTAGGCAATCTCAGAAGAGAAAACTGAGACCCAAAGAGCAAACTGCCCAGAACCCCAAGTTTCCAGGAACTCTTCAGTTTTTACCAACTCCCTCTCAGGACACACATGTCCACTTTCAATGCCTAGAAATGTGTTATTGGTTTTTTCAGTTGTATTATATAACTTTATTTAACAATTTATTTTCTTAGAACATGACACCAAATGTGTCAAAAATTAATGAATCATCATATTTGCGGGTTCTTTAACAATTATGCCAACTTCAATTATATAAAATTTATATCTGTAAGGATAAGTTTCTTCAAAACTTCAAACACATTAGTTGCCAAATTACCATCACTCGTCATTCCAAAAGTTTTATGAGAACCTTTTCTCTTTAGGTGTTAAATTAATACCCTAATAACCACAGGGATAAAATAGAAAGCACCCATTTATTGGTGAATCTGATGGACCTCGACTAAGCTGGCAAATGTGGAATTAAACCATTTTAAAGGGAACTAAACCATGTTACTTTTAGTATCAACATTCATAAAATACTGCCTGGTCCATGTGTTAGTTTCTAACTCTGTCCTTCTTAGTGTTTGCTGTTTAGACAAGAAGGGACAACGCTGTTTAATCTGCCCACACAAATCAGCTCAGTTTTGGGTACATAAGAGTTACACCTAGAATTTTACTTCAATATTGCCATGTAGTGATCTTTCAGTAGTCAAAAATTTAGAGTCACATAGCTAACCTGCTAGAATTCAAGCAAGCCACACATTTGCTCTTTTAACTAACAATAATGATGTCCCTACTATGTGCCAGACACAGTTGATAGAGAGATTAGTTAAGTAAGATCTCTACTGTGAGAGTCACCACACACTGGTAGGGAAAGACAAAGCCATTACACTACAGAATAGGTCGTTTTTGTATGATTGAAGCATGTGCAGCATTGTATAGGGCAGAGATGAAGGAGGGAGCAACTGCTGAGAGTGAGCTCTCCCTATCTCAGCAGGAGTCCCCCAGTGAACAGTGGGGAGAGGCCATTCAAGACAGCAGAACAACACTTTCAAAAGGCACTAAGAGAAGAAAGCAGATGCTGTGTTGTGAGCAATGTCTGGTACTTAGAGGCAGCTTGGGGCAGGGGGGTATTTTTCACAGTAGCAGAAAATACCAAGTGTGTGAGTTGCAGAATAGAAAAGAAAGGAAAGGGTTGTTGCATGTGCCAGTATACCTAAAGCATCACACTGCCAAATATTAATACTTGGGCCCTATTTTTGGTATTAGGAGGAGAGCAATGCAGTGTGGGTGAAAGTAACAAAGTGCTGGAAAGGATTCTTTTATTCTAGAAAGTTAAAGGTTAGAGTTAGGGAGAGATTATAAGGTGCTCTTTTTAAACTGTTTGCAAAGAAACAGACATATCAAATTCTGATTATATCTAGCTAATCTTTCTCTGTGGACTTTTATGTAAATCTCAGCTCATATAGAGTTCCTGTAAGCATTCAGCTGTTCCCTTGTAGCTTCATGAACCCTTGATTATTTCTTGCATTTTTCAAAATGTTTGTTTCATACAGTTCCTTTCACATTACTCAAATGTCTAGGCTACACTAAGATATAGTATTTTAGGCATGACACAAAACACTATTATTTTAGCTTCAGTTTCTGAATTCACTTCACAGACATAAAATTTCTTTCTGAATGTGTTTTTGTCAGCCCAAAACATAAGCACAGTAGGGCTATTTTTATTTGTAGGGAAATGATGCATGCCCCCATGGTGACTATATACAGGGCTCCAAACAGTAAATCAGTCCTCTGTCGACCACAGAATGTGTTCAGAGTCAAGAGCCCGAGGTAATAAGTTATTATTCAGTTGACTACTAGTTTGGGGGGACTGAGAACTATAGAAATGACTCATTTTGGCCAGGGACTCAAATAGGAAACAAATAGTATCTGCTTTCTGAAAGCTTTTGCCTAAATCAACAGGAATTAACTAGAGAGCCATCATTGGGGAAAAAAAAAAAAGTATATCATTCTTCCACAGGAAAGTGTTTTTATTTGTAGAATTTACAGCATAGGGGTATATTATATGTCATTATAATCCAGTTTTTATATGCACATGTGTTTATATACTCTATATCAGCATACCCTCATGCACCATGGTAATTTAAATCCAAGACAGAATTGTTCCCCTTGTTGGGGCAGGCAGAGGCAGCCATAAATAAAAGAAGGTCTCGAATCTTTCTCTCAATTCTCATTCCTTTTCCAATTTGTTTACTGCCTTCTGCACCTCTCAGCACCATACTGTCACAACAAGTGGGTCCCAAGTACTTAGGAAAAGTGTTTCAGAAAACTGTTGTGGCTTATATTCCTCCATGGAAGCCTGGCAAAGGGAGCTCAGGGCAGCCAGAGAGCTCATTCGTACTCATTCATGTTTGCGTTATCAAAGGCTGCAGTGTGGTTGCTGGGGATCTGCTAAGAATAGCATCTACATCTAAAATTACAACTTATTCATCTCTCTCACAAACTGGAGATGTGTGTAACTTCCAACACTGGCTAGGTGAAAGTTTAACTTGACTCAAACCATGTTGCAAGGGTTGAATAGCAAATTAGACATGTTAGAAAACTTGTTTTAAATATATATGTGGATGTGTATATACACTTTCTACATACACATTGTACACTCACATATAATTCAAGCTTCACCTATTTCCAAACAGGGATGTAACATAATTGAAACAAGATTGTAGAGGAGAATGTTTAAAAAAAAAACCAGAAGAACCTATTTCCAAACACTACAGAAACATCTGTTTACATATGTGATGGAACTAGAAAAAGCTATGTGTTTTTAAAATCAACACCCAAATGAGGGCCGCCCTACAATGACAGAGCAGAGCACAGCTGTGCCCTTCCTGCAATGATGCTGTTGTGGTGCACAGCCCGTTGGGAGATCCCCTTAGAGAGTGCAGTCAAACCATGCATGAGGTTCTTCTCCTGGTCTTAGTGATAGGTGATAGACTTTTGAATGTGGTTTTCACTTTTAAAAACTAATCTAAGATGGTGATTCGGAGCCATGGATGTTGAAAAGCAGTTGTAAATCAAAGCAGTTAATGTGGTTCAAAATAAGAATGATTTCCTCTTGCACACAGTGAATGCCTTGAAGAGGAATTTTGCAAGGCTTTGAGCAGGAATAACAATATTGGACCACCGCTGTATACAAAATAGCATATGACATATACATTCTCACTCTCTTTACCCGACTTTATTTTTTCTCTTAAGTAATCATCATTCTCTCTCTCTCTCACTCTGTCCCTTTCTCTCTCTCTCCATGTTTTGAAGTGTCACCTCCTACAAGAATATAAGGTTCATACAAGTGAGAATGTTGTTTTAGTCACTGCTGTAACCCTAGCATCTCAAATAGTAGCTGTCATGTAACAACAGCTCAGTGTCTTGAATGAGTAAGTGCAAGCATCTAAGGATATGACTTTAAAGTTAAACCGTCCTAGTTTAGTTTGAGTATGCATTTAGTCTTAGAATAAGTATGATTTTGTGCTGCCCTTTGGAAATCATACTGAATTAATTATTAACCATAGGGTAAATTATTTGCTTTTTTTGGAAAGGAATAGAGTTTTATTTTATAATAATCTATATTCCATATTAGCTTTACTCTGAGCCGTCATAAAGCTAGTTTTACTGTTATTAATAGAGCTAGAATTTGACCCTCCAAGTGATTCTTCTGGTGTATATCCACCTTCATACTTTTGATGCATTCCCTCTACGAATTGAAAAGAGGAGGCACAGGAGTGAAGATATCAGCCTCCCTATGAATGGGGGTTAATGCATGGGTAGTTATAGTTGATGTATGTCATTAGGCATTTTCAAGAATGACAGAAGTCAAATTTTCATAATATGGGACGAGGAAACAAAAACATCATTAAGTCAACAGTTGAAAACACGTGCAATTTTCTATTTTTGAAAGGCATCTTGATCCTCAGAAATCAGCAGGATTAGGCACAAAGCAGCCAATTTCAGAACTCACATACTTGTCCTCTTCTTTGGAGTTATGGAGTGTGAGATGCATCTGATACTTCCCTTTTGTCCTTCCTGCAATACTCCACTATCACAGCACTAAAAAACACTCAGCAGCTTTTCCCATTGGCCAATAGTTGTAGAAGTTGGATGGCTCCAAAGCTCTAAGGGAGCTGCCTTTAAGCAAGGCTTGACTCACTGTCACAGACATTTATAGCCACAAGGTCTAGGCAATATCTCTGCAAAGTGGTTAAACTAAACAAGCTTTCTTTAATTTTATATTATTCTCATGAATATGTAAGTCATTAAATTCTTTGGTCACATCTCAGTGATGGGGTAAAAATATCCCTCACTTAATATTGAAGTGTACAAAACAAACAAACAAACAAACAAAATCCAAGACCGTGTTACAGGAAATAACATTGCTACAAGGTTAATTTTGCCTCATACAGCATTTCCTAGAATTGAATTGCCTGATCTCCTCCCTCGGGGGTTGCTCCAGTGCTTGCAATAACCAAGGCTGATTTTTATTGGAAAATCACCTCTAGATGAAGAACATACTCCAGAGGAGATTTTGCATGGGACAAACTGGTTTCTGGTGACAGTGGCATGTTATCCAGGTTGGCACTGTTTGAGTTCCCAATCTTTCTGTTCATTCAGGCAGCACATTCATTAGCATTCATTAACCCTTAAAACATGGTAGAATAAGTAGACATATCAGGGAATTTACTTTAAATTGTTTTCAAGACTTATTGGCTAGCAGGCCAGTATTCAAATTGTAGCTCTTAACATGCACATTGAATGTTTTACTAGTAGTGGTGAGACTCGCGATAGTTTTTATTTTAAATGCTTAACAGATAGCTCTTTTACATAATATAGGACACTCAAGGATCCTGACTAACTGGGAAGAATTATGGAGGGTAGGATGATAGGAGAGGGTATGATAATACTGAGCAATGAAGATCTCATGTTACCTCTGCAGGCATGGCTTATCAAACAGGCATTTCCTGTTAGTTGGTTTTTTTAATTATAAAAAGAATCCATAGTTATCTTGACAGCACAGTGTAACACAACTCACTGGGAGACACAAATTCGGAAATACACCCCAGCTTCCAAACTTCACCAAGTGGAAATGGAGAATATTATAAATGGAACACATTAAGCCTCCAGGAGGAAGGAAAGGGAGGAGGAAATTGATAGAGAAGCCACACATCAGAGGACGCTGGTCACTTTGGGATGACATTAATTCTAGAGGCTAGAGGGCAGATACTCAAAAGCTGATTTGATTCAAGATGGGATAGTTGGAGAAAAATCCAGAAAGGATAGTTTTATGAACAAGAGAGGGAAACAGCATATATTTCATCAAAGTACAGACTGCATCTGATCCTTGAGCTTCTTAGGCAAAACCTACAATAAGAAGGAGAGAAACGAACCCCCTGTTGTATTCCTTTTAAAAATCTCTCTGCCTGGGCCACTCACCAAAGCACAAGAAAACTTGTTCAGAGACAATGTACCTAATGTCTACTTCTAGATTTGTAATAATTCAGACATTAATGTAAAAAGCCAAAATGACTGTCTATGCTGACTGGTTGGTACCTTCCCTTTATGAATTTTGTGTCCAGATTACTCTTCTTTACTCGAACTGAGAGAGGGAAAGTAAAACAATTCCCAAGATTCAGCACTGACACAAAGCTTTTTAACTACTGATATAAGTGGTATATGGCTTAATACTTGGGTTTTCAGCAATCAAAAAGCAACCCTGTGCAATATCACCGTAGCTCAGTTCCCAGTGGGCATAAGAGATGATATATTGAGTTCTTTGTGTCATTCAAAGAATAAAGAATCTCATACACATTTGTGTTAGCTTCCTCTCACTTCATTTCAATTTTCAATAACCAGTGTCATCACTTGTAACAGTTTCTTCATAATGAAACCTCATGTCAAATTGGATTTGTCTCTCAAGTGAAAGCATATTGGGAAGCCTTCTTGAAAGCTGATCCTTGAAATAATTTTTACTGCTACAAAATTTTTACATATATATATATATAATTTATTTATTTCAAATTCCCCAAGCAAGAATAATATAGAAAATGAATAATAAAAACAAAATTATGACATTTAAAAAAAGTTATAGGTTCACTTTTCATATTTGACAAGTCTGGGAGAAGAAGTGCTCTGGTTAATCCAAATAATTTGGTTAATAGAGCTACCACATATAGAGAGAATGATTTTCAAGGAATTAGAAGGCTATATACCCTTAATAAGAAACAATGTAATCCATAATATTATCTTTTCTAATTCAGAAAGACCATATAAGACTATCACTGTGAAAAATTCTCATTGTGCCATTTGCACAGAAATTCTGGTTACTCAAAAGTTCTAGGTGCTTGGACACAATCATTCTCAGTCTCATTTTCCAGAATATCAAATTATGTTCTTGGATTTGGTAGTTTGGTGTTAAATCATGCCTTTGCTCTATGTGGCTTTCTACCACCTCAACAAAACTATAGTCAATCACACAGTGATGTAAAAAAAAATGTGGTAGTGTCTGCACAAATTCTAGTGTCCAGGTTAAGTCAAGTATTGACTAGACATTTTGTCTCCTACTTTCCCAACATGAAGATAGTTGAATTGGGGTAGTTTTTCTATAGATTATTGAGAGTAGAACTCCCCCAAGGCTTTTTAGTAGTATAGATGACTGAAATCCAGACATATTCCTTGTAACCCCTGGAATGACAAAGGGTAGGAGCCCTGAAGCCTCTTGACTGCAAACCATCATGTTAGTTTATCCTGGTATACTATTCCAATTCTTTCCTTTGTGGACCAAGATTTGTAAAAGATTAGGAATTACTATCCTAGGGATTTAGGTGTTGCATATCCGTGTTCATTTTTTCAAAATTAAAATTCTATAAAGCAAGGTAAAGCACTCAGAGGTAAAAGCTTTAAAGTCGTGGTTCTCTCTTCCTTCAGCCAATTTGATGGGCTAAATCAGCATTTCTTAAAGTATTGTCCATGAATGGTGTTTTGAGGGATGTTAATAGGTATTGTGAAGGACACAAAACAAATGTGTGTGTCTTTGGGGTGTGTGTGAGTGTAAGAGTGTGTGTGTGTGTGTGTGTGTGTGTGTGTATTTGGTGGAGAGTGGTTAAATAAGTATGGGAAATGCTGAGTTTTAAAATTTTTCTTCTAAGTTGAATTTTGAGCCCCTAATATTACATTGTGCACCCCTAAGATGGGGGACATAGTTTCTTGTTGTGCTTCCATAGCTTATTTGACCCTAGAAGCTTTTTGCCTATGGAATATCAGAATCAACTTTGAGACATGCTGGAATGAGTAAAGTTGAGTTGTGTTGGTGATTTCAACCCATCAGTGGGTTAAGGAAAGTCATTGTCATGTGAGGCTACCCCTAACTGAGCCAGAAGCAAAAATGTCTTTAGACAAGGTGTTTCTGGCATAGGGAGCCACTGCAGCAAACTCTGGAAGGTTCACCAGCCTACCAATGGGACCACTAAGCTGGACAATGGTCCTAAGCAGTCTTTAAGCCACAGCCTTATTGCAAGCAGGTAAATTGAACTAAAAAATTGGAGATTTATGGTTCAACTAATTAGATGATTATGAATATTCATATTGGCTAGGTCAGCATCCTTAGTAATGTCTATTCCTCTCTTAAAACTTTCTCCATGGTAGACATATAAAGTGGGGATTTTGAGATCATAACACAATTTTTAACAGCTTTATTGAGATATAATTCACATACCATACAGTTCACTGATTTATAAAATTCATTGGCTTGTATATTCACAGATTTTTGTAACAATCACCACAATCAATTTTAGAACATTTCTCTCACCCCCTAAGGAAGCCCTGGACCCATAACGCAGTCACTTCTCATTTCTCCCTCCAGTAAGCCTTGACCAGTAAACTACTTTCTGTCTCTATGGATTCACTTATTCTGGATATTTCATAAAAATGGAATTATACAGTTTGTGACCTTTTGTGTCTGTTTCTTTCACTTAGTATGTTCTCAAAGTTCATCCATGTTTTAGCATGGGTTAGAACCACTAGCTGACTCTAACTAGGGAACGTTACTAGGAAAAAAAGAATGGTCTTCCCTTTTCTACATTCCAAATGTATAGGGAGAAGGAATTTGATGGCCTTTTAAGAACATTGAGAGATATTGAAACAAAAGTAAATTATAACTTGATGCATTCTGATGCTTAAGATGAAATGACTCTATTATGTGGATCCTTCTCAAAAACATTGAACATCTTGTGGATTAGTTTTTAGTAAGCTGGTGTTAAGTATGAATGGTGTTCTTCAATTCTGTAAACTATTCATCCTACTTGCAAAACAAGGAGGTGGTGTGGCTATTGTATCACATATCTATGGCTTCCCAATTCATATTCTTACATCTGGCCATTTCCTATAATTTTATGAAATATTTTAATACGGCAAACTCATTTCAATTACACAGTCATTGTTAAGTTTTGCCAAGGTTGAGTATGGATCGTTTTGTGTTTATTAGAGCACAAAATTAGAATTTTCATTCCCGCAACCATAAACACCATTGGCACAAAGGATTTGAGCATTTTCTCATAAAATCTTGGAAAACTGATAATTGTTGTTTTCCCTGTTTTTCAGCATATTTTAGTTTTTTGTAACTATTTTCTGTTTTTCCTCTCCTGATATATTTCTTTTGGCCTAGAAGTGATTCTCTTCCAAATGGATGATGTCACACACAATGCATGAACTAGTGAACACAGAGAGTACCATCCCTAGAGTCAGGGGAAGGAGAATAAATTATTTCTTTAATTTTCTCAGCTTTAGTTGGTCCAAAGTCTGGCAGTTAGACCTGAGTAAGTCTGGAAAAACCGTCTGGCACACCTACATCTGTTCTCACATTTGCCAATAAGGATTTATCAAAAATCAATGACTCAAAAACATGAAGCTCTTGAGAGGTGCTAATTTGTGGCTAAAGAATAATTCAAATGCAGCACCATTTGGTCTTCATGGAATATGGTTTTGATTTTGGGAAATTCAATGACTGTTTCATCTTTCTCTCTTATATTCTCTGTTAAAAGAAGAAAAACTGGAAAGTAGTTCTAATCTAAGGACTTTATTTTCCCTACATTTGTCCCTTTGGAAATTTGGAATAACTTTGCCAAGGGGATTTAGATACCTCAGTGCTATTTATTTATTAATGGTCACTCATACATCCCTGATCTCTTCCTAGTTATCGGGATGTTCTCAGCAAAACACCAACACTTGATTCTGTTTTTCACTTACCGTCCCTTTTCTCCAACCCTCTGCCTGATATTCGAAGTCAATCACCTATGAAGAAGGTGACTCCCATTCCTCTCCCTCGCAGGCAGCAAAGAGGAGATAACTATTCATTATTCATTGCAATGTTTCCACTTTGCCAAGATATATTCTCTTACTTCAAATTCAGAACAGCTTATTGGCTTCTGGGAGTTCAACAGCCATGGGTGGAGGAACACGTTCATTAGAGGAAGCACATGACTCTGCCAGATTTAACTGACAGATTTTGAAGCTGGAGCAAGCAATTGGCTGACACTCTTCAGGCATGAATGTCCTTTGGTTCCTGCTGTGCTCATTGTTACACAGGTGCTCCTTATAAAGTACATGTACATTTCTAAGATCATAAAACCAATAATGTCATTCACATACTAAAAACTACAGGGAGCTTATGCCTCCATGACAAATTTGAGATGGGAGCAATCTACACTATGATGTGTATGTATAGTATGTATACATATGAATGATGCATATGTAACTGACTAAATTATATCTTGATACAGTTAGATTGCATTTATCAGACTTTGTAGATTTGGAGATTAAAATGATTTGCTTTTGAACCTCATATGCTTGGGACAAGAGGTTTTGTCTCTGAAAGCCAAAAAAGTCTTGTCAAAAGGTAGCTTCCTTAATATTGCTTCTAAGGTCAGCTTTATGATGTGAGGTCTAGAGTATAAACATTAAACTCTAATACTGTTTGCAAAAATTTTGAAACAGAAAGATACCAAACCATATTTAGCTCACTAGTAAGTAAAAACCAAAGTGTGTGTGATAGATAAAATATGGGCATGTGTTTAAAAAAAAAAAAAAACATGATGTATATTAGCAGAGTTGAACTGGGTCCCACAGATACAGCACAGAGAATAGAAAAATACTTCAACTTCTAAGAAAACACTCAATTGTTTGCTTTGTAGGATGTATATAGTCTTTGCCTAGAAGAGTTTTATTCTCTGTGAGGGAATCCACAGTGTACCAAACATTCCCTCTTGCAGGATCACAAATCACTTTCTAAATCCAACCAAAAGCTTCTCTGATTGCATGTATTTATGAGGCTGGTGAGTGTCCAGGCCCTTGAAGAAGGAAGACTGTTTCAGTATATTTGTTACAGAAGAAGGAAGTTTTGGAGGTTTCTCTGGAGCTGTTTATCTTTTGTGAAAAAGTAGAATATGTCAAAATAGAGCCACAGCTTAAACTCTGGCAGTTCCCAGCAAATAAATGAGGCCTAATTATATTTAGGACTTTAGGTCTAGTTACATCAATAATAACAGTGGAAATGACCACCAGATTTTTAATTATTCTATAAAAAGTGAATTGAGGCTGGGCGCGGTGGTTCACACCTGTAATTCCAGTACTTTGGGAGGCCAGTGTGGGTGAATCATGAGGTCAGGAGATCGAGACCATCCTGACTAACACAGTGAAGCCCCGCCTCTACTAAAAATACAAAAAATTAACCAGGCGTGGTGGCAGACACCTGAAGTCCCAGCTACTCAGGAGGCTGAGGCAGGAGAATGGCGTGAACCCAGGAGGCAGAGCTTGCAGTGAGCCCAGATCGTGCCACTGCACTCCAGCCTGGGCGACAGGGTGAGACTCCATCTCAAAAAAAAAAAAAAAAAAGAATTGAATGTCAGCTTCATATACTTTGGATGAGCCTCAACTCTTCTTAGAGTGGAAGAGCAACTATAGGAAATCAAAATGTAAAACCTTTTTACTATGTGGACCTTGATTTTCTTTAGGGAAAGAGTTAACCACCAAAGATAATGCTTAAACCTACCAGCTAATGAAAAGACAACAATGAGATAGTGAAATTTGTAGAAAGCCCATCATATATATGCATGGGTGTGCATGTGTGTGTGGGTGTTTGTATACACTTTTAGCAAACATCAGTTTTCTTTCATTGGAGGCAAATCTGCCTAAATTCAGGGTTCTTACCTGAAGCCTATGCCTTCCATGTAGATGAACAATGATAGATGTTATGAGATTATGAAAAATGGAGATAACTTGGACAATTAGTACCTCTTCCAAGGAAAACATTCTCCTTAATTTGACGCACGTGAATGGAAATGTGTTGAGGCTCTACTCTGCTAGACACAGTAGGGAATGCCAAAATGAGGAAGCCAACACCTGCCTGTAGATGCATTAGAGGTTAAGTGGGGTGGGAGCAGGGAAAGGAGGAATTCAGACACACGGCTCCTTCTACTTCCAGATAGATGCCAACCCAAGTATGACACAGAATAATTTTTAAAATGTTAGAGTCAGGCCAAAATTCCCCACAAATCCTTCTGGTTTCAACAATCTTTGGGTAATATAGGCTTACACTGCTTCTGTTGAGTTCTAATATCTACACACTTTATCTCACATTCTGCCAGAAGGTTCTTTGTAGGCTGAATATCAGCAGACAGCCCAGCCAGATGTACTCAATAAGTGAATGCATATAACAAGACACTTGCACACACATCTAAATCTAATCATTCCATCAAAACAGTCATAAAAAGTAAATCTGCATGATATTAGATCAGATTATTTTAATGATTTCCTTTTAAGAGCAGCTGTCCAGTTTGCATACATCCCCTCTTGAATCAAAAGAAGTGGGGAATGCATGAGCACTATGGCTCCACACAGTTCTAATCCTGTCTAATCTGTGAATCCTTATCTGCTAATACGTAGCTTCCTGTCAGTAGACAGCCATAGGGATAAACTTAAGAATATTCAGCGGTGTTATACCATCATACCAATGAGATGCTATCATCTTTATTTTTAGAGAAAATTTTAAAGACTAGAAAATAATTTGAACTTTTTAACCAGCTTATAGAGTTAATGCCTAGAACACAGTAGGTATTTAATATTTGTTTAAATGATTGAATGCAAGAAATATTAAAGAAAACTTCAGCCTATAGGACAACATTTCCACAGTGTGTTATAGGCACACTTGTCCAAAGGGATGCTAAGAAGTCAGCAGTTTGGTGTTCCAAACAGTTACCTCCATAACAGAATGCTGGCCGATGGCTCTGGCCTTGGAAGTCCAGGCCTCCTGTAAGGCTTTCAAAGAACCTAGGTTACAAGAGGCATAGGCTGGAGTAGTGAGGGGCACAGTGTTTGGGTTCAAATTCCACCTCTGTCACTTCCTCACTGGGTAGTTTTGGGCAAGTTGCTTTAGCTCTCTTTGTTTCCTTTCCTTCATCTGTGTAATGGGGATAATGATAGAATGTGCCTTATAGCGTTGTGATGGAGATTAAATTAGTTGATATGTGTAAGGCACCTGGAATAGTGTAGTTATGCAAGCCTTTGGTATGATGTTCATTCCCATATTGGATAGCCTACCAGCTGGGTTCAATGGCAAGAGTTCCATACCTGTTGTAAGAAGACCTGGATTTGAAATCTGGTTAGCTTTGTGGCTTTGGGCAATTTCTTTAACTTCTCTTAGCCTTAGTTTCCTTGTTTCTAAAATGAAATAATGCTTCCTGTAATTGATGTGAGGATTAAAAAAGAGAATTAAATGAGATTCCATGTGTACAAAAATCCCTGGAATATGTTAAGTGCTGGATAAGTATCTTCTGAGTCTGCTGGATGAGGGTCCTTAGAGCAATGGCCCTCACACCCAGCCACGCTTAAGCTGATCTGATATTCCTGGTATTTTTCTTGCCTTATCTTGCAGCTCTACTGCTTCCCATATACTGTGCATTACGTAGAGGGTAAGTCCAGAGGTGGGGAAGCATCAAGGCTGTACTGGAAGTTCCATTTTAGGCCGAGGTTTGCTATGTCATAAAAGAAAATAACAAAGTATGTGTTGGCATCTTTTGCCAAGAGCAACCTAAACACATCAAAGCCTGACAGTTCTATTTATTTGGTCTCTTCTGAGATGAAAAGGGGTGAATGGAAATTCTCGCACTCCACATCACACTGGTTGCATGAGCTCCCTCTCCACCGCTGACAGTGGCCGACTGATGGTATAGTTTAGGAGGGAGATTCTCTCTCCACCCCAGTCATTACTCTTGTTGGGGATCTGTGGGAAATCAATTTTATTGCAGAGCAGGAATGGAAGTAGCCATGAATTCCATAGTTTCTAAATGAAGACACAGCATATGGAGAACACAGAGTGGAATTTATAGCTCATAATTACAGAGGATATGTTGTCGGTCAAGTCCGTCTTGCTGGTGTTCACAGCAATCCACTCCTGCCCACATTAAAGCATTGCCAAATTGCAATAAGCTCCTGGCCATTTTCCCAGTGATTGAACCTTGCACACCACTTCAGTCCATATTTATTGATTTTCGTCAATCAAATGAAAGCTTATTCGTGGATCTATCTGGGTGACCTCTTAAAATAAAAGCCTCAGTGTCACATGGAAAGAACAGCTTATGAATTCTGCTCTGATGCTCTAATTGAGAGATATACAAAGTATTTAGCAGGTGCCCACCTCACAGTTCTACTTTTTCCCAGATATTTTCAGATTCTCCAAACCTGAGACCTAAGGTGTCACATTCTCTAGTGATTGTATTTGAGGTTTTTTATGAATTCTCATCATCGGTTTACCTTTTGGTGCCACTCTGAGTAATGTTAGGATTTTTTCTTATGATATGCCTGAGACTTAAACTTTACAATTTATCCAGAGAGCTAATACATTTTGGAAAAAAGAGAAATTGGGACCTTGAGCATGGACATTTATCAATAAATACTAATGCTATGACTATTGAATTAGAGAGAGGGAGGGAGTATGGCTGAGGCAGGGTTCAAGGCAGATAATATGTGTTGACAGAAACCTTGTAGCAGCCAGACTACATAAGCTTAATAATTTTCTTTTCTTATTTAAACAAATAACACTTTTACTGTACATCATTCCTCCCTGTTTTCTTCTCTCCCTTTCTCTGTTTTATCTTGTTTTTCTTTTCTTGCTGCATGTCTGTCTCTTTTCTCTTTCCTATTTCCTCACAGTCCTCTCTTTTTTTTCCTTTCCTTTTTTTCTGTCGTACATTCTCACACTCTACCCACCAGGGCTCAAACTTCACTATAGTCTCATTGGACTGTAGTTTATAGAAGGAAAGTAAAGATACCTGGAGGTTAGATTAAAGGGAAGGGTCCTCCAGCTATTCTCTTGTGCTCAGTTATTATTTTGAATACTAAACAGCAGTTCACTCACAGGCAAGAGGGATGTGGCATCCTGCATTCTACTGAGATGGTGATTTCTTTCATGGAGTGTCATGAACAATGTTTATTACCAAAGCACTGCCAAACTCCCTATATTTGGAGATGGAATAAACGATGTTACAATGTTTTTACACGTTCACATTGAATTGTACTTTATTTAAATGAAACAACATTGGGGAAGGAATTATTAAGTATATCAAAGTGTCATCTTTCAGGCGGTATTTCCGTGTGCTGAGTTTCTGAAATGAATGCAAAGATGATCAGGGATTTTCACTGTATTCCTGAAGATACAGATGGTATCCAACATCTCCTCAATGAAGGCTTTGGCTCTGTTTTTCATAAGGTTCCCACTCTGTTCATATGAAGTAGTGTATCTTAAATATAAACCTATCATCAGGTTTAGCAAATCAATACCATAAGAGTGTGAAATGTTCCCCAGAACTCTACAAGGGCATTTCACAGTAAAAGCAATTGAAAAAGAAGCTGCAATGGAATATCTTATGAGATAGCCATTTAGATCACAAAAGGGCCATAAAAGTCACAAGCAGTTTGTGTGAAGCAAGGTTCATAATATAACCATACAGGACTGGAAAGAAAGAGGAAAATTGCAAACCAATTTGTGGTTATAGCTTTTTCTGTCAATTCTACTGGGATTTAAAACTTGTAAAAGGTAGAAACTTCTGCCAGCTCACATTATGTAGAGAGACTGTGATAACCATAATCACAGTAGCCAAACAAACACCAATTATTTGAAGCCAATAAAATCTTTATTAACTTCAAAGCAATTAGTGCTTCTTGGGTTTATTAAGCCACAGAATGAGAAGATGCCACCCAAGACCATTTGTCAGCAACAAATTTGGGAGTCATCCCAGGATACTTCATTTACATCTTTCAAAATGGTTTTGCAATTGAAGGATGAATAGTTTGAAGTTGAGTAGAAGAAAGAGTGGCCCTGCTTTGGGGAGCCTATAGAGGGCTCCAAGATGGCACTCAGAAGCAGGCCCTGTTTGGTATTTAATGCTGTCAGACAACCTACCATGTCCATCATTTCAGGCTCTGCAGACCCAGCTAGCTTTCTCAAAGCAATTGCAGTAATAATTGCTGTCTATACTGAGGGTCTGCTGGGCACCACAGTTTCTGTATACGTCATCTCTAATCAGTTCATCAGCTCTGCAAGGCCTTATTCTCTTCTTATAGATGAGGAAACTGAGGCTGAGAAAAGTTAATTAATAGTAGTTGAGAATGGAACCCAAGGTTGCTTGGTTACCTCACCTGTGATCTTGCCAGGTTCCTCCTTCACTTGATGAGTCAGTTGATGGCCAGAGCCACACCACACACATTTTTCTACTTGAGTCACATTGACATTGCCAAATTGAGACTTAATCTTCATGTCCTTTTAGACTGGAGGCAGGAGCTGACAGATCTCCTGGCTATATGTAATTCTGTATTTCTTGCTCTAGCTTTAAATTAATCTCTCCCAAACAGTAAGAAAACTAATTAGATTACAATTGCAAGTCTTTTAGCATGAATCTTTATGATTCACTGTTGATTATGAGCTGATGCACAGCCAGTCTATCCAGATCTTTATTTCCATCGGAGCAATAAAAGTAGTTTCTGGGTTCCCTTCAGTTAACATTTCTCTTTAAAGAGCAGCATTCCATTAATGAAGACATATGAAATGAAATTTTGTTGCTGCTGTACTCAATCTGATTTCTGCAAACAAATGAAAAGTAATACTGCCTCTTTTAATATCATTAGGAAGCCTGACATCTCATAATTATCTTTAGGTTGTAGTATAACTGAGGCAAGAGTCCTAGTATTTTTGTGCCACTTGTGCATCACTGAAGTTCTTTCCTCAAATGGCAAAACAGATTACACTGGTGTTCTTGTCATCTGTCTACGTAATCTTTCTGAGACCAGACAAAAATATCTATTTCTGTGTTTTGCAGAATCTTCACTCACCCCAAGAATTCATGCCTGTAGAGCACTCTCAGCAGATTACTCACTAGTGTTAGCCTAGCTAAGAGTCTGGAATCCAGTAGGTATTATCCCCTTTCTTGGCTTATAAAATCCAAAGATGAGAGGAAACCCAGATTCAAGTTGTCCAGAAGAGTTCTGGAAGTCCCCAGGGCTCAAAGCCAGCTCTGAAAGATCCTACAAAATGAGTTACACTCTAGTACATGGAAGTCAGTGGGCATCTACTACTTGCTAAATTTATGGACAGAAAGTCAAAACACTTTGCCTGAGTGTATCCTGCAGCATCATAGCCTGAGGCAGAACTGTGACACAAGAAGCTGGAGATGAGACAGACCGGAGCCATTCTGACACTGCTGTGTTCTAGCTCTGTAGCCTCAAACTAGTCTAGTTTCCTTCAAGAGCATTATGATTTTTATTGGCAAATGGGAATAAGTAAATGGAGGTTACAACCTCTGCACTGGCTCCCTCACAAGGTCACTTCAAGGAACAAAGAGAGGATGTTCTTTGTCCAAATTACATATAAATGATAAGAGGCTATAAATGAACGTGAGATTATTCTCATCATACAGTATCCAAAGAGGTAGGTAAAACATCAGGTCTCAACATGCCCTGGCCTACAGTAAACATTAGAAAATATCCTATGAATCTGGAAAATGTTTCACACTGAACTATACCAGCTTCCTTCATTAAAGGGGAAGCAAAGGCCAAAGGGGAAGCCCTGGTGGGGGATGAAGTTGTGCAGGACACTTGCCATTTCTACTCTGGAATGGAATTACTCAGGGGATAGCAGAAGCCCTCTGTGTTTCTGAGCCAACCTAGGCCATTGTGAAATGACCACTGTCCCAACATTACCTCCCTGGCATAGAAACTAGTGATCACCTCAAATAGCCAGGGCCAATTAGCAGCAGAACCTTGCCTGCAAGCCACTACATCTCCAAACGCTCTGTTCTCCATCCCCATTCACTACTGGCATTCTAAATGTCGAATTTCAATTGCATTGGTCCCAAACCATGTATGTGTATCACAAATAAAGCAAGGACTCTTTGAGGCCTCTGGCTACTCAACCTGGAAAGATGTCTATCACCTTGCTAATCACTGACCTGAAGCTGATGAGGGTTTAAATAACACAGTGCTCCTGATCCTATGGCCACTAAGGCAGTGCTATTTCAGCAGCTTCTGCTGGCTGACTTCAGATAGAGTCTTGGGATGAGTGATATTTTTGCGAGCTGCAAATGCCTCTGAGTAATGGTTTCATTCATTTCATCAAATACCACATTTTACAACTGGTTGCGCTAAGTAGACATTTAAGAATTCATACGCAGCCGGGCATGGTGGCTCACGCCTGTAATCCCAGCACTTTGGGAGGCAGAGGTGGGCGGATCACGTGAGGTCAGGAGATCAAGACCATCCTGGGTAACACGGTGAAACCCCGTCTCTATTAAAAATGCAAAAAATTATCCAGGCGTGGTGGCACACACCTGTAGTTCCAGCTACTCAGGAGGCTGAGGCAGGAGAATCACTTGAACCTGGGAGACGAAGGTTGCACTGAGCCAAGATCACACCACTGCACTCCAGCCTGGGTGACAGAGCGAGACTCTGACTCAAAAAAAAAAAACGAAAAACATATACAAGCCTTGTTTGTGATTTGCATTGTCAACACTGAGTTATTTCACAGTACCTGCCCAGTGCAGTGCATTGATATTTTAAGTAATATATCTGCTTCTTAGAGTAAAAA
Source organism: Papio anubis (assembly GCF_008728515.1). Classification (NCBI taxonomy): domain Eukaryota; kingdom Metazoa; phylum Chordata; class Mammalia; order Primates; family Cercopithecidae; genus Papio; species Papio anubis. Next base: position 6,306,113 of record NC_044996.1, on the reverse strand, counting down.
TTTTAAAATGTGATGATTATTATAGCCATTAATACCCATTTATTAGAGTGATACAGTTATAAATTATATGGCTCCAATTAATTTGTAACTTTAGTCATTATATAAACACAAATCACACCAACTAGCATCTTCTTATTTGCATGTTTTACACAATTTTATCGTCTATAATGACTTACATTGTTGAAATAGATTTGTTAATGTTACTCAGAAAGATGAAAGCAAATTATCTTGTTTTCTCTTGTAACTGTTAATAAGATGAAGGCTGAAATGCATGTTTTTATTCTGCTGTAGGTATTATGTCACATTTGGAAAGGAGTGGGGTTCTCTTTCAGAAAATGCATTGGGAAATTCTGGTTTTGACTGGGTGAGTGCTAGAGAACTAATTCAGAACACCATTATGGGAAGAATCCACTCCAGAAAGAAAAGAGTGATGATTACAGTCTGTTCGGCCTTAAATCTAACAATTTGGACTGTTCATTTGCTACTTACTTGCAATTGGGATTTTATATTTTCTTTGTTGCCTTTGCTGCTACTGCTGATATCAGGAAACATGTCTTAGGCTAACGTCATCCTCACTATGGCAGATATGTAGTAGACTCCACTGGGAGCCAAGAGACTAGTACTCTCCCACCAAATCTGCCTCCAACTCAGGATTTCACTGTTTTCAATTCCCTTTCCTCTCCGGGCATCAATTTATGCTCCTATTGAGTGGAGGAATAGAAGAGACATTCTCCAAGTTCAGCTCTAAAAAGTTGGATGGGAAATTTTATAAATTTGGATCTGCTTGCCATGATGAATCATGGAACTGAAGGTATCGCTTAGGTTGAGATCAGGTATAGCCTGTGCAACTTAATCTTCTGAGAATTTCTCAGATTGGAAACAAGCGAGAGTTATTCTGGATTTCCTGGGGATTCACAAGAAGCTATAGGCCTGCTGAGAGGCTACTGCTCCTCTGTGGGTTTGAAAAGGATGATTTTCTTGGTCATCTACCACTCTATTTGTTGTTCCCTTTTGCATAATAGGAAAAGCTTTGGAGTGAGGTAGACCTAGATAAGACTGCTAGCTCTTCCAATTATAGCTTGTGATCATTGGCAAACTTGCCTAAGCTACCTGAGCCTCAGTGTCTGCGAACCAGCTACACATTAAGAAGCCTTTCTTGCCTACCTTCCAACATCAAACTCATGAACACAGTCTCTCTCCTGTTGGGTTAACTGGGTTCCAGCATTATTCCTATCTCTTCAAAGAATGTCTGTGAAGATTGAGAAGACTTGTGTGAAGTGTTCAACCCCTACCACCGAGTAGTTGCTCAATAAATGAGCACTTTTGTTCCTATTATCTGTTATTAGGGGTTCACTTTGTCAGTCATTGAAACCATCAAGCTTACCATAATTTTGAAAACACACACTTTTACATCATTTGCATTCATTCATTTGTGTATTAAATATTCATTAAATGCCTACTAGTTGTCAGGGACTGTTCTAGGAACTAGAGATACAGCAAAAAACAAAACAGTCCAAAGCTCTGCCCTAGTGGAGTTTATATTCTCTTGGGTGGAGACAGACAATAAACAATATGAAAGTATAATGATAAAATATATCGGAAGGTGATAAATAGTATAGACAGAAATAAATCAGGGGATTGTGCTAGAGATGGATGAGGTAGAGCTGTAGTTTTAAATGGGGTTATCAGGGAAGGCTTTTCTGAGAGCTGCATTGAGCAAAGACCAAAAGGAAGTAAGGGAGTGAGCCTTGCAGAGATTGCAGGGAAGAACGTTTCAGGAAAAGGAATAGCACATGCAAAGGCCTTAAGGCAAGAGTATACCTGGTGTGTCTTAGAAACAGTAAAGTAGATAGTTTAGCTGAAGCAGAGTAAACAAGGGTAAGAATGTTGGGGAAGGAGATCAGAACTTGCACTGGAAATTAGACTGGACAAGAGTTGGTAGGCCACTGGAAAGACTTGGCCTAGATTGAGTGAATTGGGAGCTGCGAGAGAATTTCAAGCAGAAGAGAGATATGATCTGAATTATGTTATAATGGGATCACACTATACCTATTAACAAAGGACTATGGGAAGGGAGCAGGGGTAAAAACAGAGAGAACAGTAAGGAAGCTATTACCATAAGCCAAATGAGAAGGATGGTGGCTTGTATCAGGGTAGTGGTGAGGAGCGGTGAAGAGTGGATGGATTAGTGATGTATTTTGAAAGGAGAACAGATAAGATTTGCTAATGGAGTAATTGAATAGGGATACAGACAAAAAAGAAAAGTCAAAAACAATTCCATGAGTTTCAGCCTGAGCACTTGGAAAGGTGCTATTTGCTGTTAGCTGAGTCATTTACCATAATTATTATTTACAGGTAGCATGATAACAATAAAACCATATGGACATATTTGAATAATTATTTTTCAATAAACAGATTGGGAGAATGTTAGCTGCTTGTTATCTATTAACAATATTGAGGGGAAGTGTCCAAAATATGTGAGATCGCTTCTGCTTACACTGACCAGTGCTTCTCCATTTCCTTCTCCCCTGGTCATTCCTTTGATTGAGTTTCCTAAGTCCAGGTTGCAATTACTTGCCCCAAATCAGTGGTTCTCAAACTTGGAAATCAATTATGGAGCTTATTAAGAAATCCAGGTATGAGATCACCCTCTCACATCCATGGAATCTGACTGCTGAAGCATAAACACACAGCATTCATACACATCAAGTTGTCACAATTTTTACACGACTGAATCAATCAAATACCTGGTTTGTGGTTGATCACTAGTCAGCTTTCAAAATAAAATAGCTCGGTGTTTTAAAGAAAACATTTTTTCTGTCCAGGTTGTCTGTACTCATCAGCTTCTGTCCACCACCAAAGTGAAATGGCCATAACCGATCTTATCCAGATGGGGGTTTAGGCAGTTGATGGACTCACTCACGTGACCTTTAGTTCCCTGAACACAGTTTTGTTTGGCCTCCATTCCTCTTTTGACAGTTTCAAGAGCTGGATTAGTAAATCTCCAAGGTCGTCTACACCCATATGATTCTATGATACTGCAATTCTGCTATGTTGCTATGAAATTGTTATTAGAAGACCATTTACCCCTTAAACTTGGGTATTCAAAAAACTAGAAACCTAAATGATGATGACAGATATCTTATTTAAATTTCATGTAAGAATTAATTCCAAGTCAATTCAACATAGCATAGTAGTAAAAGATCATACAGCCTTTGTGATTGGAAAGACTGTCGTTCAAACCTTGATTCAAGTTGCTTAACGCCTCTACACTTCAGTTGCTCACCTGTAAAGTGAAGGTAATAACAGCATGTGCACCATACTCCTATAATAAGGATGAAGTGAGGTTTCATGAAAAGTAGTTAGCACATTACCTGACACACAGTATGTCTCTATTACTATCACCATCATCATCATCATTTCTATGAACTGAAGAATAATTGATAAACATGCATTTTCAATTGTCATTGAAAGGTGTAGAGAAGGCTGCAAATAATTTTATGAAAGCATATGTTTAAAGATTTTAGGACTAGCTCTCCAATAGGTTTGTCTGAATATACACATATGGATGGGTTATTGGTTGAAATAGAGCATAATTTTTCAAAGTGTGTTTAGACAAAACAAAAACAACCAAAAAGCATACTTTTTTTTTCTAGCCATTTACTGGCAGTGAGACCTTGGACAAAGTCATGGCACATATTAAGAACTCAACAAACAGAGTTTTATTGGTATTATCGTTATTTTGCATATATATATATATACACACACACACACACACACACACAGAGGCACACACACACACATAATGGTGGTGAAAGAACCATGTTGGACAAAAAATATTTATATGCATGATGTCCTAATAACTTTGTTAAGTCTTACACTCACTCAAGCATCAGACTCAGGAGAGAGAGGAACATAACATATTTTGAAATTAGGTTTATATAAGACTTTCTCTTTATAAGCTACAGATTGTTGATAGGCTAACAATAAGCTTAAACTTGTGTCATTTGAAACTACATACACACACACACACACACACACACACTTATATATATATAAGTCTGTGCATTCTTATACAATTCTGTGCCCAAATTTCATATTCCTATCATCCTTTTCTATATCAGTAGCTCATTTTCAGAGGTAATGTTATTGGTGCTCTTCACTCTCATGGACAAATTAAGTCCAAATCAACACATACCAGACCTTCCTGAAGCTCTCAGCAGACACTCAACTTCGTGATACTTGGTTTCATGTGAAATTGCCTCCTCCTAAAGGCCAGACGGGAAATCAGAACTTGGAATAAGCATGGTTCTCCAGCTCTGCTCCTGCCTTGGCAATTTCGGTGTTTCACAAGAATTGCTGTGTTTTTGATAAGAATGATAAAAAGTCAGATATAAAGGCAAATATCAAGAAGACTTCTGGCTGACAAAAGCAGAATTTGGAGAGAAATGTGAAAATAGTGACTTAGTTCAGCAATAGAGGGAGTATATTTTATACTCTAGTTTTTTTTTTTTTTTTTTTTTTTTTTTTTGTAAAATCGTGACTTTCTAGCAAATGACATCCTAGAAGATATTTATCAAAGCAGGAAAGCTGTGGAAAAGAGCACCTCGCATTCACTTTAATATTTTGCCTTTTCTTTTGACATTTTCTTGCCTAGAGATCTAATTCCATTAAATATGTACATTTTTTTTTTTTTGGCTGGAAGTCTTCTTCGTGGATCTTTCAGATAAATCTTAAAAGTACATAAGGTCTGTAGGGCAGCTTTTTTTTTAAAGTGCAAATTAGACACACAGTAGAATATTGTTTATGAGGGTTTCCAAATTATTTATATTCCTGCAGAAATGTACCTTGAATTCTCTGTGATGATGATAAGGGAAAAGGTAAGATTCCAATATGCCTTCTGTAGAGCACTGTCAAACCGTATTAGTCCTATTTAATATCTGACATGCAGGAATTTACTTTGGCTGATACCCACTTTGATTGGCTTTATTAGACATTGTCAAGGCTATAACTTTGCCTGATGGACAAGGTACATAGAAGTGTAATCAAGTGTCAAGTTAGCAGTACACTCGGTAATATTCCATTATGCGTTTGCAAAGGGACATAGCTTCACTACTCTGCTTCACCATGACACTTCTCTAGGACTTTGGAGTGAACATGTTTGCTAAATTGGAAGATTACATTCCAACTGTGGTGAACTGGAATGTCTCCTCATAGACTTTCAAGCATATACTCTTGCATCCGTAATTTCTTCTGTTGCTTTTATTTATCATTCCCTATGCTTCCAACTATTTTTTCTGCATTCATATGAAATCAAACTCCCACCATAGGATTCACAAATGTAGGTTTTTGGAATGTCACATTTTATGGTTAGTCCCTGTGGGAAAGGGGCTACAGTTGAGGGGATCCAAAGTTGGAGTCGAGGATAGAAGTAATCCAGATTTGGGTTATGCTCTGCAGCAGAACTACCACTTCATTACTACATATCTTGTAGGTGTGATCTTTTCAGCAGGTAAGACCTTCAGTATATTAAGGGAAAACGCAAAGTCATTGAATAAAGTGAGTAGGAGCAATGAGAAGCTACAGCAGGGCTGAAATACTCAGGTTAATATGTGACACTACTCAGAGGCTCAGAAATGCAGTGCAGGCTCCAGTCTTCTACAAACCAGCTCAATTGATGGCTGCCGGCTGGGCTGGTAGTCCTATGGGATAGGAGAGGAGACCATAGTTAAGAATAGTTTTTCCTTTGCATTATAAAGGCAGGAAAAAAGTCTGTGATTATAAGGTTCTCTGCTTCCAAATGATCAATTTAAAAACTATGAGACTAGACATCAGAAAGACAAATATGAGAACCCAGAAGAAAGGAGAAAAGAAAAGGAAATAAAGAAAATCTTTTAGCCCTAAACACAACTAAATCATATCCCCAGTCCACCTTAGACCTCTGGTTTGTTTAAAAAAACTTTGCATGAGAAGAGTTGATTCCTTTTCCCCCTACATATGTCTTACAGCTTTGGGTCATCTCTGGTCATTAGATAATTGTAGTAGCTTTACACAACTAATTTTTCTATTGCCAAAGACAAAGATGTGTTGGAATTTTTGCATGGTGGAGGAGATAGTGGGAATGAAGGGAGAGCGCAAAATATGTTGCCTTTGCAAAATTGTCATCGAAAGGATAGCCAGAACATAAATGATACTGTTTTGGCTTCAAAAGGGTAAGCAGGTGTCTTCAAAGTCCCAAATGAGCTGTGTACAAGCTTGTACAAACAAGTGCAGAATCAGGCCTGTTTGTTATTCACACAAACAGAGTGTAAACCATGTGAATTCCACAGTTCCCAGGATTCAGATGGTACACAATGGTCCATAATGAGCAGCACCTGTGCTTACCTCAATTACCAGACAGTTCTCAACAGCAGCAGAAAGGGCTCACTAGAATTGTTTTTCAATAATAGATTTAGTTATGTCTTTTATAATTGGATTCAAAAGCTCAAAATTTCATTTTGCAACTTGTTCATAAAATTTGTATGGAAAAAGTCTGGCATTTATTCAAAAGAAATAGTCTATGAAGAAAAAATTGCAAAACAGCCAACCGCTGGTAACTAAGCAGCCAAATTATAGTCCAAGCACTTGGCAAATACACCGTCTTTTTATTATTTCAGTAATTGAATTTCTGTTAAAGCATGGAGCATAATTTAACATGAGGAATGTATTTATAATACAATAGTGTTTCAGTAATAAATGCATTATGATTGTCACTTTTAATGGAGTCTTATGTATTCCCTCTGAGACTGTGTGGCAGACTTTGAGACAGCCACTGCACCAGTGTTGTTTGTAGACAATTGAATTAATTGGAGACATGGTCATTAACTCGACCTGAATACCTCTGATTGCTTCTGTAAATAAGGTTAGAGAGCAAATGGCTAATCTTCGTTGTCATTATAGATTCCTCTTACATTTTCACACTGCCTTGTATATTAAGATCATTTTGCTAAGCAGCTTTTCAGACTCTCCTTATATTTACAGTATTGTCTTGTGTGGCACATAACCATAATTGTATCAGACTTATATTACATTCTCCATATCTTTATAAAGTACGATACTAAAAAAGAATCTATGTTGAATCACAATAAAAACCATCAGACCAATAAATGAATAAGCCACAGTGTATAAACCATCATATTAAAGGAAAGTAAAACCATACCGCAAAAGTTGATTTGGTCTCCTCTTGCAGATCCATGTACAATTTGGAAACACAATTAACACAGGATGGCCTCCCAAAGATGCAATCACTAAAGAAAGAGCACAGCAAGAAAAGCATTGATTAAAATATCTTTATGTTTCAGTTGATGTCATGCCCTTTCTTGCCCTTCTGTAACAACATTAGTAACATGCAAATCAGAGGAGGTTAGGTTCTTTCTCCTTGTTCATTCTAGAATGGAGTTAAATAAGAACTATTTCAAATACAAATATTAAAAACTTTTAAATATTTGACTTACCATGTTATTTTTGTAGCTTTATCCTGTTATAGGCATGCAAGATATTTAGAGGGGATTTGGAGAAAAAAATCTTCTCCTTTTATGACTCAAATAATTCAAAAAGTGCATATACTGGAAACATCTCTAAAAATGGACTTCCCAGTCATTTTATAATTCAGACATATTATAAAGTACCATTAAAAATGTACAGAATTATGTTGAATAACGAGATATACAAGTAGGATACCACAAAGAAGATGAAAAAGAAGGAAGAGGAGGAGCAGAAGGAGGAGGAAGACAAGAAAGAGGAAGGAGGAAAGAAAAGTAATTCTGTGCTTTTTTTTTTCCCTTGACAAGATTGAAATATACTGAATATATCAAAGATATCATTTATACTAGATCTGTATAAATTATCTATACTACTTGAAGAGTAAATCACTTCCTCATTGTTGTACCAAGCCACTGGAAGCCTATCAGTTTTCATGAGTTCCATGGCTAACTGAAAGTGTTGACATTTTCTTTGGATATTAAACGGGTCATGCCCAAAAGAGAAAAATAACTACCATTTCAATTATTTCAGACTTTTTGCCTTTATATATTCTTATTTTAACACTAATCTTTGTGTATATGATGAAAATGTTACATTTGATTCTCATACATATGAATGTACATATGTATATGCTAGTAATCATGGCTAGAACCCAAATGTGGGTTGTTGTAAACATTGACTGGCAGCAGTATCATTTTTAATAAATGACTAATGGCCAACATGTGCTGCAGAAGTCATCATTTCTGTCCTTAGCCAGCTAATAGCAACATTATTTTTAAATTAATGTTATGCACACCATTTGAAGGATGACACTTCTCCCAATGTTTTTACTTCTTAGCCAGCCATCTTGATTAATGCTGAAATGATTTTACTTTCTTGGTATTAGCCATCTTGGATTTTAACAAACAGGTGTACACACACTTACATATACACTCACTGAAATGCAGACTTGCACACATGCACTCATACATACATACACACACATTCATCCATTCACAAGGCACAGGTACACATACACATGCACACACATATTATCTCTTATTTAAACACCTTGAATTTAGGCATAGTTATCTGAAATGCGTATTGAAATATAATTTTAGTGAAAGGGAACATTTTGGCATATAATCTTTCTGGAAAATATCTCTCTGCCAGTGTTTTGCCCAAGTTTCTAACTGGCATAGTAGTATGGCACTCACAGAAACTGCACTGGATTTTGAGATGTTGATACCATCAGACTAGAAATTACTCTTATCTCACTAAAAGTACATGTCTCCCATGCTTTGCAAGTGAGAATATTTTGTTTGTTTGTTTGTTTGTTTGTTTTGGACATTTAAACCCCACCCCCCAAGTTGTCAAAGCCTTGTCTACACCATAATCCCTAAGATGTGTATTTGTTTGAATTTAGTTGGTAGGGACCCTGTAGCATTGTGATTTGCTGTTGACAGACTAGAAGGGCATATGATGTAACCTTCAGAATATTCAGATTTCTAGATTTTTCTAATGAAGTGGTTGACCACAAATGTAATTTGCTTAACCCCAGAAGGTATTTTAATTCCCTGTTTTAAATCCATTTTATTCTAAATTCTGCCTTCTTTGAAATTGCTAAATTTCCTAAATTTCTTTTAATAACAAAACCAAACACCCTGACCTTATTACTACCAGCCTGTCACCATCACAGGTCCTGCCAGTTCTTGGTGAAATGCTTAAGTTTGTTTCCATTTCTTTCTATGTCAGCATTTAATAGACTCTGTGTTCATTTGTGACACAGGATTGTCATTCCTCTTGCTATTGATCTAGTTGTAAGCCATACCATTCCACATACAGGAGTCAGTGTTGAGTAAGGCTGCCTGTACTTAGCTATCTTATCACTGGTGGCCATGTACAGACTTCCCCTTGATGTCAAAGGCAAATTGGATACAATATCAAATGAGTTCCCCTAGCATGAGGAAATTGTGGTCCTCTTTTCTTCTCCCATTTGCACTTGGCTTCCTTCAATTTAGCATTGATGAGAAGGAAGACTACTAGCTAGAAGGTAAGATTTTCAGGCAGACTAAAGATCTAGTATTTCCTATGCTGTCATTCAAAATAACAGGCTTATGAACTTCTGTTTAAAATAGCTGGGCTTTTTGACTAGAGGGCTTTTGTGTAGAAGATTTAAGATGTCAGCTTTAAATATGACATTGATAGTCTTTGGCGAAGAATGGGAGTGAATTTTTGTAGAAACTGCCTTTTTTTCTGACTGTTTATTAACAGTCTTTGTGATTTATAGTAAATGCTGGGGAGGATTTCCAGGCCCATTTATCATGAGAAGGGAGCACCTTCTTGTTCTTAATGTGAGTGTGTCATAATTAGCAATGCATGTGGGCCAGGAGATTTAGTTCTGTCTTTTCTGAAAGTCCTTCAACCTCGTATTTAATCCCAAACTGATTGAATATTTTTTCTTCTTTGAGGAAATTAATTATGCCACTGGAAAAATCATCAACTAGAGAGGGAGTTGATAACAGGCACAATGTAGGCTGGGTTAGCTAATGTATCAAAATGACATGATTAGAGTAACTCACATCTTAGACAAATTGGAATAATGGAGTCATCATTCTAATTAAAAACAGGAAGGTCTGTTTGTATGTAGCATTCATTTTCAGTAAGAGCCACACCATTTGTTTTTCATGTTCATGCATGTTTGTACACTCTGCGACCCATCAAAGGCTGTTGCTCCAAATACCAATTACGTTAAAAATATCCATCCAGATACTTTGCATTTTGTCAATGGAACTGAAGCTGAAGAAGGAGTTGGGCACTGTGTCATAAGGCCAGCATTCATAGAAGCAGTTGAAAGGTTACAAATCCATCATCATGCAACCTATTTGCCTGATTATTTTCATCAAATTAACTTATGCTTCAGGATGTTTTTGTGTTCCATAGGCTGGCCTAAGTATTGGCTTCTGTTGATAACCAGTAACACATGGACATTTCACAGTTAAGTATTGTTCTTTACTGGGTGACTTAATTTGCACTTTATTACTATATATTATAAGGCCATTTGAAGTATTTTCTTATAACAAGAAAATTATATACAATTCATCATGCCAGTCACCCTGGGATATGCACAATGACTTTACAATCTGGTCCCTGCCATCAGGGAATGTACAATTTAGTGGTGCAGGTTAGCACAATGAAATAAAATCATCTGAGAATAATGAAGTGATAAACTATGATGCGAAACAGGGAGGTATCTATAAGAATTAAAAAGTCATTAGCGATGACCTCATATTATTTGAATTTGAGCTTGAAAGATAAAGATTTAACCAAGCAGAAGAGAGGGGAAAAGTGTCACTGTAGATAGAGCAAACAGGATAAGCAAAGGCATGGAGGCAATGTGGGAGCAGAGAGGAGACAAAAGTTGCATTTGTGTTGTGAATAACAATCAGAAATAAAACTAACACTAAGGTAGGTGCTGATGGAGATCTAGCTCCAAAAACCTTATAGCAAAGAGTGTACATATCTGCCAAAAAGTCACTGTGAATTCTGAAATCAAGAGATCTCATGATACAACATATTGTCACAGAGGGTGAGTACAAAAGAGCAAATCTTTTAGTTCACCAGGGAATGAGGTCAAGGTGACTAAGAAAAGAACATTGGATTTGTGGCCAGGCGCAGTAGCTCACGCCTGTAGTCCCAGCACTTTGGGAGGCCAAGGTGGGTGAATCACGAGGTCAGGAGTTTGAGACCAGCCTCGCCAACATGGTGAAACCCCGTCTCTACTAAAAATACAAAAAATTAGCCGGGCATGGTGGCACACACTTGTGGTCCCAGCTACTCGGGAGGCTGAGGCAGGAGAATCGCTTGAACCCAGGAGGCGGAGGTTGCAGTGAGCCGTGATTGTGCCACTGCACTCCAGCCCAGGCAAGAGTGTGAGACTCCGTCTCAGAAAAAAAAAAAAAAAAAGAGAAGGAAAGAACATTGGATTTGCAATGATGAGTCGGGAAGAGAAGTGTTGTTGCTGGCAGTTAAGAAGTAGTTTTAGTAGCCAAAAGAGTTTCAAAGCCTAATTACTAGTCCTGAAGAAGTTTCTAGTGGTGAGGAAGTGGAATCAGTAAGTGTTGACTTTGACCACATCTTTAAGACGTTTTCATGATGGAAGACAGTCAGTGACTTTGTCCTGATTAAGAATGTATGGGCTAGTCTGGGTGACCACCCAGAAGGACTGTCTGTACAGCATCCACTTCTCTTGGCAATATGTTGTGTTGCTGCCTTGTGAGGGTTAGACACAGCAATTTTGTGAGTTACGGTTTTTGCCATTCACTTAGATTTCTAATGATCATGTTTACAATACAGTTATGAAGTACGATTCATTCTGTAAGGAAACTATATGACTTTTATTTTAGAAATTGCGTATGTGACTTTGAATGGGCCGACTGCAACAAGGTTTTCCTAGCACACAGTGTTGGTCTCCTTCAGTGTTTTCAACACAAAATTCTTACAACCGGCTTCATTAGGTCACTTGAAGAAAACTTTTTGGATTAATTCTGAGTCTTATTGCTTTCTGATATGATTAGAAAGATGAGTTTTGTAGTGGGTTTTGATTGTTCTCATAGCCTCAAACTTGACAGTGTTTAGTCAATGGTCACAGTAGCCTAGTGAATAGGTAATCCTTTGATACCTGTTCCTTCTACCTTCTAGTGTTCTTGTGGCAATCAAATCATGGGAGTTAACTTGCTTGAAAACTATCAAGTGCTCTGCACTTAAAAGTATTCTGATCTTACTGATCTGATGATGATGATATCCTCTTGAAGCCATAGAGTCACAGAGCAATAGGGATGTTAAGTGCCTACCCAAAGGCAGAGGATGTGTCTGTGGACAATACTCCCTGAGATTTATAGAGAAGAATTCTTTATGGCTTTACTCTAGGGTGTATTAAGCACACTAAGCATTTTACAGAATATGTGGTTGATAAAGCCTCTGGTCTCAGAAACTTACCTTCTAAATCAAGTGTCTGTGATATATCAGGTAACAGATCAGACATGAAGGGAAGCAGACAATACTGATAAGGAGAATAGCATTGACCAACATCACAAAAGAGATGTAGTCTAAGGAGAGATTGGAAGAGCAATGCCCACTTCCCAAATTGAGCAGCAGGTCTAAGTATACTGAGTAATAGGAAAGAAGACATAAAGCAGGCAAAAAGGCAGAGGCTTATGCTAAGCCACTGTGAGACTATCTTCAGGAAGACCTGTGCCTGTCTAAGCATGCTTTGTACTTTCCTAGGGAATTCAGCCCACCAACTGCCTGGGTTCTCCTGACAAGCAGTTGGACCCCATCTCTGGGCCAGTTTTTGGAACACAGTAGAGGAGATTCCTCCATGGAAGCAGTTTCTGGGTTTAAGACACTATGTACTTCCCAGTGGAAGTACATAGCCTGCTCCACCTACGATTTGTGATGGATGTGATTCTTTATGGGAAGGTCTTGACCTTGTTATAGACTCCTGGCCCTTTCTGGGTTTCTTGTGAATGCAAGCTGCCACTCAATCATTCATTCTCAGCTTTGCAGAGGCCAGAGCTCACGGGAGTCAGTGTTCACATCCACTTGCTTGCCTTTCTTCTCCTCCTTTGCTCCCATTTTTTAAAAATGGGCTTTAAAGGCAAAAGGTACAAAAATACTTGGCTTTATATTATTCTTTTTCCTGCCTGTTTGGCTGTTTGATTGAAACAGCTCTGTCTCATGCCAGAAAAGTCAGTATGATTTTTAAAATTATTTCCATAGAAACCGAAATATCAGTTTATTCTCCCATATACAAATTGCAATGCTTTCAAGACATAATGGTCCATTAGCCAACATCGGCCAGTCTTACTGGGAACATGCTGACATCCTCCATGGTGAGGTTGAATCCAAGTGCCTTTTTTTCACTCCTTTGAAATTGCATATTGAAGTTAATCTCATAGTATCCTTAAAACTATTTTTCAACTTGATATGGTTTGGTGATGCATCTCAGCATTCTCAGCTGTAAACTGGAAGTAGTAAGAGTATCTAATTTATAGTATTGTGGTGCAGATTAAGAGAAACTTCAGGGAAAGTGCTCAGCAGCCCAGTTCCTGGCATATAATGAACACTAGCACTACCAGGATGAATTATGCCCTGGATCCCCACTATGGCCATGGATATAGCCTGCTATGACCCTGTGCTTGGGCAGTGGCAAGTCACCTTTGAACATCATTAGTGATCCATAGGACATGTTCACAGGAAAGAAACATACATTAAGTGAACTGCTGGTGTGGGCAAGTAGGCTCAGGAAAGTGGTAAACTGATATCCCAGCTTATCAGAAGGAATCTGATAGAAATTGTTCAGGAACAATTGCCTAAAGAAAGCTTAAATTTCACCAAGTCAGATTAAAAATGATACAAGGTAGTCAACTTTCTCTGTTGCTAAAGGAGGACAGAATAATTATGAAAAAGTGAAATTCACAGTTTACCTCAAAATTGGGTTTTAGCCTTTAGTTTCAAACCACTTCCTTTTCTCCCAGTGGCTCCCATCTGAATAGCCCCATGTAGATATTAGCCTTGCCACGCTCCGTATGGTCCCCTGGGAGTTATCTGCATCACCTGTAATTATATTGGAATTGCAGAACTCAGACCTTGCCCCAAGCCTACCTAATTAGAATCTGCAGGTTAATAAGATCTCCAGGTGATTCCTATGCACATTAAATTTGGAGAAGCATGGGTTCATGAGTTTTCTCACCTAAATTACCTCATCCAGCCCTCTTAAAAACCTATGTGATATATTATCCCCATTTTACAAGTAAGGAAACTGAGACCCTTATGTTAAGTGCCTAGCCTAAGGTCATACAATGATGAAGTATCCAAGGTGACACTCAAAAGCAGATCATCTAACTTCCAACCCTATGCTCTTCCCAGTGTACTAAAACTGACTCTTTAAAACCAGTAAAGAAAATGCAGCTGTCTAGATATGTGGCAGTGGATTGAAAATGGGAGACAGGGCACAGGTAGGAAAAGAAGAGGCCAAGTGCCTGAGTCTGGTCAGTCTACAGAAAGGACAACCAAGCCCTGATTAGTTGTGAGTCAAACATGGTGCTGAAAAGCCATTGCCAAAATCACTCATAATTATCTTCTCAGAAAGGAAGTAGGCGTTGAGTAAGTTAGAAAAAATAGGAACTAAAAGCTGGTGATTGAAAAATGTAAAAAGCCAGTCACTTATAGTTATCATAAAAGTTCAAAACAGTCTGTTTGCAGCCTCTCTGGAAGATGTAACCTCTCATTGCACCATTGATGTGGCATTAATCTACTAGCATCTTTTTACTCAGAGATCTGCTTCACAGCACGTCATTTAGACCTCTAGCTTCCCTTCCCAGGGTGGGCTTATATGTTTGGACTTCTCTGAAGGGAAACTAAATTTTACAAACAGAAGAAAATCTGTTCAGGTGTAAGAGGGTGCACTCAGAATTTTAATTATTTGGCTCTTGTATTAGTTTCCTATTGCTGCTGTAACAAATTACCTCAAACTTAGTGATTTAAAGCAATACACATTTGTCATCCTAGAGTTCTGGAGGTCAGAAGTCAGATGTGGGTCTCACATGGTTAAAATCAAGGTGTCAGTAATGGCTGCATTCCTTTATGAAGGCTCTGAGGAACAAACTGTTTCCTACTCATGTGAGTTATTGGCAGAATTCAATTCCTTATGGTTACAGGACAGAACTCTCCATTGTCTTGCTGGCTGTTAACTGAGGGCCAGTTCCAGCTTCTAGAGGCTGCCACATTCCTTGACCTTTGGCCTCCTTTGTCCATCTTCAAAAGCCAGCATAGCAGGTCAAGTTTTTCTCACATGGCATCACTCTGGCCTCCTCTTCTGCCTCCCTCTTTCACTCGTAAGGATCCCTGTGATTACATTGGGCCCACTTGGATAATCCACGATAATCTCCCCATCTCAAGATCCTTAATATTCACATGTGTGAAATCTCCTTGGCTATATAAGGTAACATATTCACAAGTTCTATGGATCAGGATACGGACATCTTTGGGTCAGTCATTACTCCATCAACCACAGATCACTTCAGTCATTCAGGGCTTTAGCAATGTCATGTATAGTAACTTGTCTGAGAAAATGAATAGGAATGAATAGGTGTTGACCTCCTTATTACTCTTTGCAAATAAATTGAGGAGGATCTATTTCAAACATCAGGATGAGATAACAGGACAAACATCTTAGTGTATACAAGTTAGGCAAAGATAATCTTTTTCTGAAGTTACATCAGGATGTGGCCCAGATCACAACTGGACCATAATCGACTGTCTGCTCATCAATAGCATCAGAGAGTTAGCAGAAAATATATTTGATTATTACTTGCTTGTGATGATATTGGGATATGAATTATTTTATTTTCAAATTGTGCTCGGGGGGCATCCCAAGGAGGTGGGGAAGCTGCTGGGGACATAGGCTCCCTCCACTCTCCACATCCCTTGTTTCTTGTTTCCACTACAGCAATTCTGCTTTTATCAGTTTTATATATTATTCTTCTGTGTACACTTTCCATTGCTTTCTATTTCTGCGTACACTGTTTGTTGCAGAAATGGGCTAAGTGGATTTTCAGGGGGCAGGGGAGATGGGGGAAAGATTTCAAAACTGCTGACACAGACAAAATGGATTCTTCCCACTCTCTGGCTAGAACAGGTTCAGGGTTCAGAGCATCTGCCTCTGGTGGCTTAATGTGATGAGGCAGGCATAGTGCTCCAGTTCTGGAACCCAGAATTCAGAGACAAAAATGAGGGAAGAAGGGAGATAAGATCAGCTGTGGATGTTGATTCCTTTGCCTGAAGTTCATCTCATTACAGCTTATGATGAAATCAAATATGAAACCGTTCTAAATTATCTAGTAGACAGACATTTGATCCCAGTAAAACCGGAACACAGTCAAGTTGATGAAATTCATACAAGTCTTAACTGAAGAGGAGAGTTTCATATAGGACTCTCCCATTAAACATCTCATGCTCCATGTCTTTGGCAAGTTCTGGGCCTTGTGAAATGTGTTGCCAAGATCAATACCCTGTGGACTTGCTTATAGAATCCTCCCATGTACATTTCCTATACATAGTCTGGATGCCCACACAGCTTGATGGAGCAGAATGACCAATTCATCATCTCTGTTTATCTGCAGAGAAAGGGATTTACAGTTAAATTAGAATTAGACTCAAACAGCACTGGTTCTGGTGTTTGGCTTTCTGGAGGCTGTTAATCTGAATTAGTAAAAAGTCTGACTTATAAAATAGCCTTACAGAAGTGCAGTTTTAATCCTGTAAGGTTTATAAAATAACCCTGTGACTGATAAAGTATTGTAGAGAGCAGGACATTCCTAGACTTGCCTTAAGGAGCAGATTGGATTGCACAAATGTCTCTTCACATGTTTTCTCATGAAGTCCATAAACAGCCTCACTTAAAATCCCCAATACACATTAGGTTCATAAGGATTATAATCTTTGAGTTGGAAGACACCTTAAATTTTGTGGGTAGTGGGGCCAGTGGTGCAAGCGGTAAAGGAATTTACCAATACAGTTATAGGTAAAGAAAGGAAGATTTATTAAAGTATGAAAATGTGTTGCAAGGTTGCAACATCAGAGAAGGGGCTGTCTGCAAAGAGGCAGGGGCTGGAGGGAAGTTTTATAGGGTTGTGCTGGAGGGGGCTATGTACAGAAGAGGTCATTTTGCCCAAGAAGCAGGGTCACTGTACCCGTGGAATGAGGTCATTGTTTGGGATTAGCCATCTCTCAGAACAACTGTTCATTGTTCTTCCCCACCTGGGCCCTCCCACACCTGGGGCCCCTTCCTCATTGTTGCTTACTTATCAGGACTCCATATTAAAGATCACCCAACCCCACTTCAGACCCACAATAAGGATTCTTCTTCCACATTCTTTATAGCCGCTGGCTATCTGCTCACCTAAAGTGCAGGGTTCACTGGCATGCAAGGTAGTGCATTCTTTCTGTGGTCAGCTGTAAGTTTTTAAAAGTATTTCCTGATGTTGAGGTAAAATCTTCCTGACTAGATCTCCAACTCATTGGTTTTGTATTTACCATGGAAGTTCAGAACAAGCCCACTCTTTCCCTGCTGCCAGGGCAGACCTGCACATTGTTTGAAAATTTTCAGTATATGTGCCCCTCCCCCCATCCCCAACCCAGAGTCTTATTCAGGCAGAATAGTCGGTTTCTTCAACGTGGCCTTTGGCCTCATCATCTTTTCTGCATCTATTCATTAATTATGGTGCTACACATTAATCCCTTTATTGCAGAAGAGTCTGGGTGGTGTAAGCATAGAAAGACTATCACATATAGAGTCTAGCATGCCCAGACTGTCTCTTAAAGCCCATCTTTTCCCCCTGGCACTCTCAAGCTTTCCACCAGGGCCAACCCTGTCTGGAGAAGGCATCTTAAACGCCTCCCCAGCGTCTCTCCTACTGGCCTACTCTTTGATCACCTTCCCCAGCTTTGGATTCCCCTGCTAGGGTCACTAACTTGCTAAGCCATCTTCTCTGCCCCCAGTCTGGCCTACGACCATGAAGACCTAACAAATGGGTTTGGGATTAAAATGAAGCTTAGTTCTACTTGATAAAGATGGCTCACTCTGATGAATAAGATAGCAAAATCTGATCTTTGAAAAGGTTGAGCAGTTGACTTTGAAGTCATTACAAATGTGGGTCCTTTGAGAAGTTTTATTACATTGTAGTGAAGTTACTGAGTATACTTTTAGTATTTACAGACTATAGAGTGGATGGTTTAATATAGCAAATGTTAATTATTTTTCGTATCAGACATTATGTTTGTTGTAACCACTAGCATTCTTTTTAAAAGCAGTTTATTGAAATATGAAAGTAAATGATGTGTGGAAAATAACATTAATACAGTCTTAGTGAATGAAGAATATATAAACTGTGCATTAGTTTTTCATCTCCTAGGCAGAATCAAGTATTACATGGGCTAGCTTTACTCATAGCCACTTTAATATACACCTGGAAAATAAATTAGTAATGTATGAAAATAAATGTAGCAGAAGTGGAAATTTAACTAGCTGAACAGCTAACAGATTTCAGTGAAGAACTGAAAGTGACATATTATGATGCTTTGCCAACTTGAAAGTTCCATGGTATATTCCAGACAAGAATGTGGCCTTAGGCCAACTATTCATATATTGATGTTTGTCCTGCTTTTAAAGACAATGTTTCAGTTTTGTACTCACTTTTTGTCCCTGGGAGCAGTCCCAACTGGGCGCAAGGTAGGCCCACAGGAAATGAGGCCCAGACTCAGATGTAGAGCTTACATTCTTTAGCAGACTGGCTGCATCTACAGTCTCCAGCAAGCCCATGAGCAGAAGATGGAGAGTAGAGGCACTGGAAAGGTGCTGGTGAGAGCAGTCTTGCCTCCATTTAAGCAACCGTTATTCCTTTCCACAAATGCTGGTTCTCCATTTCCAACTGTGCAACTTCCCAGAGAAAGCAATTTCTTTTCACTAACACACGAAGTCCTTCACCCCTAGTTTGAGTTCTCATGGTGTCCTCCCTGAATTAAAGTCCACCCTCCTTCTTATCCCCACATCTGTATGTCTAAGTATAAAAAGCTGATGTACTTCTTCTTGTTCTTCCTATACTAATTTTCTCTAAGTGTTCATTGGCAAAATTGACTGTGCGTGGGGTCCCACCTGAGAACGCAGAAACAGATTTAGCCACAAAAATTCTTAGGATACATAATTTCAGGTATCATTTCATTGGGTCTCAGTCAAGGTTGCCCTTATGTTTAAAACAATTTTAATTTCATGTATTTATTTATATCTACTTACAAGTATTGTCAGATTTTCATATATGGTTTCTATTCACATCCATAATTTCTTACAATTCTGAAATTCAACAAGTTCTGAGAACCAATATTTTTTTCTAACCTCGAGACAAACTCATTTGATGATAAAACCTGACCTAAACTGCTGTAAAGATATTTATTTAAAACATTTATGTATTCCTCTTACCGTGAATGTTACTGCAGCAATAGTAACAAGTTTTATTAAGGGGTGCTTATCCAGATCCCATTGAGAATATTATATATGGCATATTCAGCATATTACTTTTTAAAATTAGAAACATTTGAATGCTAAAATACATCTGTTCTCAGAAGGGCTTTAGATAAGAAAGATACATACAAAACACACACACATGCACGCGCGCACACACACACACACACACACACATTTTTCTACTAAATCCATGAAACTTTGATTTAGCTGAGGAATAAGTTGATTTTGGTCGATAAATCATCTGTACTTCATGTGTATCACCTTAATGCGTTTGGTTTTGAGGAAGTAATCCCAGGGATTTTTTGTTTCCTACAGAAGTTGCTAAAAAAAAATATCTAGTAAGTGGAACTCTATCCAGAAATATTCCAAAATCAACTAGAGTCTATTTTAGCTTAGTAATAGCAGGATGACCAGCTTCTTATTAAAATAAATGAGTGCATAAATGTGAAATGATACTAGAAAACAGCCTTTTCACTTGAGAATCACAAATGTGGATACAAATTAGATTTTATCCCTCGATCCACCACCCAGTATTCTCAGTGTTGCAAATGCTCTGTGTTATATTTAAAACTTCACTTGGGAGGAATTGAGGCCAAGTTAGCCTAATCTCTGGATTAGTCTCACTTAGATTTCTGTTCTCTCAATCTTTATTTAGTAACCAAGGTCAAAAACAATTGATTAGATTTAAAGATAACTTTGCATAAATAGGGTATCATTACTGACACTAAAGAGAGATCTACAAAAGAATACAGAGAAATAAGAGCCCTGTTATATAGGTCTCCTCCCTTTCCCCCTACTGCTGGGGGAAGACACACAGTTCTCAGGAGATACAGTAGTCTCCTTATTTCTTGTACTTTCCCTAATCTCTTGATGTACTTGACAGAGGAATGTACTTGTAGTTCGCATTTACTTAGCAGATAGCAGTTTAAAATGAGCTTTCACTATATGAAAGAAAATGTCTACCTGGGAGATTAAAGGGCCAGTCTTTAAGGACACATGGCACAGGAAGTGGAAAGGCTCTCTGCACTGAGTAGTGACTGATGAGGAGCCCATGCTGGCTTTGAAGGGATCCTGTTCCTTCCCAAGCAGCAACTCAGTATGGCTCCAGCTCAGCGAGAGAGTTGTAATGTTGGAGAAGGGGCTGTAGTGAGGGCATGGGGTGGGGGCATGAACTCATTTGGGTTCAGGCAATGAATAAATGTCTGTGCTCCTTGAGTTGGGGGCTGGGGAATCCTTGCGGATCCTCTTTGTCACATTTAAACATGGGGCCACAGGACCAGGTGATCTCCAGGACCAGACTGGGCTCTCTTGACTAAGCTGCTGCTTCAGATTTGGGGAATGCGAGGGAGAGAGCAAGTCAAGTTGCTGCTGCATGCAAGGGGCTGTGAAGGCCCAGTAGATGGCAAACAGACAAACAGGCCCTGAGCACCCCACTCCCCATGAGCTAAACTGATCTCCAAAGAGGGGTTAGGCTGAAGAGACAGAGGGAGATTAGAACCTTCCCCCAAATTTAGAGACCCATTTCTGAGAGAAAGGAAAATTCAGTCCAAAGCGACAATGAGAAAAAGAAAGGTGATGGCATACCCCAGTGTTCCCAGATGCAGCTGAGGCTGGTTTGTTATAGGACACAGAGAGCAAACGATTGGTAAGGAGGAGTATTGATTATCAATAAAGGCAGAGTAGCAAATGGTGTTACTTTCCAAATGCTTTGCTTGGTCAGCTTTACAAACTTAAAATCAATCATTACAGCTGATTGGTCTCTTATGATCACACCTCCTTGTAAGAGTTACAAGGAGGTTATAAAACTTATGGTGGAGGAGGCCTAGGAGTGTGTTGTCACATTCCCTTATTCATACACCCAACAGACAGAAATTGAGGACCAACTCTAGTCACTTTGAGGCTGAGCACCAGGCCCTCAGCAATGAATACGCTCAGCACAACTAGTATCCTTTGAGGCAGCTGGGGGGCCAGGGTGCTAGGTGCTAGTCTTGGCTCGCCAACTAGCTGGGAGGCAGAGACCAGCTCCACCCTCTTTCTGAACCTCAGTTTCCTCTAATTAAAATGATAATTGAACTCACTCCTTCTTGGTAATAGAACTATATACCATATGTTTCACTAAGATCAGAGCCTCTTGATGAACCTGTGGGGTATTGAACAAGGGGGCAACAAAAAATGAAAAATTATCTTACCTGAAAAAAAAGGGACAGTTCAACATCTAAGGCACTACATCTATATCCGCATCCAGAAGGCATGCAAACTTGGCTTAAGGTTTTTATGTTGAGTGAGGGTGGCAAGGTTTTCTGGAAGACAAGGCAGTGTGATGGAAAGCCAAGGAACTTGGATACACATAGGCCTGGTTCTCTTCAAACTTTTCAACTTGGGCCAGTCACTGGACCTCCTAAGCCTCACATTTCCTATCTGTAAAATGGGGATGGTAAACCCCACTCTGCCGGTAATTCATGGATCATAGGCCCTTCTGCTGAACTGGGCTGTTTTCCATCTGATTTGAGAGTAAATGAGGCAATGAATTATGTTGTTTCTCTTTCAGCCCACCCTTGGCCACTCCCCAGCCCCCACCTGCAGTGCAAACCAGTGGGGGTTCTGGCAGCTCCAGTGAATCGGAGAGCAGCTCTGAGTCAGATTCAGACACTGAAAGTAGCACCACTGACAGCGAATCTAATGAGGCACCTCGTGTGGCCACTCCAGAGGTGAGTAAAGGTGCCAGAGCCCTAACCATGATCTGCCTGTCCTGGAGGCAGCACCCTCAACACACACACACACACACACACACACACACACTCACACTTTCAGCACAATAATTAATTCAGCACAATAACCACTTCAGAAAAGTATCCAGATATTTAACAGCATTCTTAAAAAACATATATTCACATAGTCCTAACATGCATACATGTTTTGCTGTGTGACTGATTTGCTGTGTGACTCACTTAGCTACTCTTAGCATAGTAAAACTAGCATAGTAATGAATAGACTAGCAGCTTGTCTTCTGAGAGAACCAATGAAGCCAGTCAAGATCCAATTCTGGCCTTGGGGACACTAACCCTTACTCTAGATTAAAGTGATTAAAGTGTGAATTGCCACTTGGCAAGTAAGACCCAAGAAGTATGGTTTTCCTTAAAGGTAAAATGATTATTTAAATGTTATATGTTCTTTATTTTAATATGCATCCTTCAAGTGTGTTTGATAATAATTCACCAAGACATTTAACACAGCTCCATGAAATACTAAAATAATAATTTTGAAATAAAAGAATTTGCTTCACATCCACTCTGAGTCCAGGATAGCTACTCAATTTCCCTGAGCCTGCATTTGGTTACAGCAAGTAAATTCCACCCTCAACCCCTGGATCTCCATACACTTGTTTTTCAATAATCAGAAAAGAAAAATAGGAGACAATAATGAATTACTGCTATTAATAATAGAAATACCTGTTGAACATGGACCATGCGTGTGTCAGGTACTGTGCTGAGCTCTTGACTTGCATTGTCTCATATCATCCTCATGACAACCTTACAGAGTACTTATTATTATCTTTGTTTTATAGATGAGAGAATAAAGTTCTAGGAGGTTAAAAAGAACTTTCCCAAGATCTCACAGATAGACAGTGGTAGAGCCAGGACTGAAAACCCCAGTCTATGTGTATCCAGAGCTGATGTTCTCAACCCGAGAACTCTGCTGCCCACAGTGGCAGCCGATACAACTTCCTCAACCCTTGCCTGCCATTGTCTTGTGCAGGTTGCTATCACAACTACTCAAGTGTTTTTAATTCTGTCACCCTCTATTGGCTGGTACCATAAGCCTCAGCTGATGGCTTTCAAAAGAAGAGCTCTTGTAATAAAAATGATGACTCTTTTTTCAGCTGGCAGAACTCAGAGTTAGGAATCAAGGACCCGAATAGTACACATCATTGCCATGGTTTAGTGGATGCTAATGTCTGCATGCATGTCCCTATAAATTGGTTATTGCCCATACACCAAAGAAAGCTCAGTGGTTTCTATTTTTTGGAAGTAAACTCTTTTTGTCCTTCAGTAAAAATACAAAAGGCCTAATCTGTTTGCAGGGAATGACAGCATCACATAGAAGGCACTGGCACTCTGGCAGCTGGAAAGCGTTTCCTTTTGAATTATACCTGAGGTGCGCTTATGTTCCTTTCAGGATCGGAGACTATTACCTCTGCCTCCTGGTGAGAGGTTGACTGATGATTCCCACAAAGGATTTTGGAAATAGGTTTCCCTCATGGGCATCCCTGCCAACCGACTAGAACATCTATCTGTGAATAATTCTTTTCTTTCTGGCCAAAGTAGAGAATATTTTCAGAGAAGGAGTAGAAATGAGTTTAAATAACTAGACTGCAGCTGGTTTGTATCTGGCTATTTAGGTCATTTGAATATTATGGATAGTGGGTGTATGCAGGTGTGTGTGTATGAGTGTGTGTATTTGTATATGTGTGAACAGTCACTTGACATCCAAGGCTTTTAGTAGTAGTCTCTGTACTGAGGGTTCTCTTGAATCCTTCCCAAGTGTAAAAATCATTCTTGCTGCTGTTTCTCAATCTGCAGCCTGAACCACCCTCAACCAACAAGTGGCAACTGGATAAATGGCTTAACAAAGTGACATCCCAGAACAAGTCTTTTATTTGTAGCCAAAATGAAACACCCATGGAGACTATTTCTCTGCCTCCTCCAATCATCCAACCAATGGAAGTCCAGATGAAAGTGAAGACGAATGCCAGTCAGGTCCCAGCTGAACCCAAAGAAAGGCCTCTCCTCAGCCTCATTAGGGATAAAGTCCGTCCACGGCCCACTCAGAAAATTCCAGAAACAAAGGCTTTGAAGCATAAGTTGTCAACAACTAGTGAGACAGTGGCTCAAAGGACAATTGGGAAAAAACAGCCCAAAAAGGTTGAGAAGAACACCAGCATTGACGAGTTTACCTGGCCCAAACCAAACATTACCAGCAGCACTCCCAAAGAAAAAGAAAGCGTGGAGCTTCCTGACCCACCAAGAGGCCGCAGCAAAGCCACTGCCCACAAACCAGCCCCTAGGAAAGAACCAAGACCTAACATGCCCTTGGCTACTGAGAAGAAGAAGTACCGAGGGCCTGGCAAGATTGTGCCAAAGTCTCGGGAATTCATTGAAACAGATTCATCTACATCTGACTCCAACACAGATCAGGAAGAGACCCTGCAAATCAAAGTCCTGCCTCCGTGCATTATTTCTGGAGGTAATACTGCCAAATCCAAGGAAATCTGTGGTGCCAGTCTGACCCTCAGCACCTTAATGAGTAGCAGTGGCAGCAACAACAACTTATCCATCAGTAATGAAGAGCCAACATTTTCACCCATTCCTGTCATGCAAACTGAAATGCTGTCCCCTCTGCGAGATCATGAGAACCTGAAAAACCTCTGGGTGAAGATTGACCTTGACTTACTCTCTAGAGTACCTGGCCACAACTCACTCCATGCAGCACCTGCCAAGCCAGACCACAAGGAGACTGCCACAAAACCCAAGCGTCAGACAGCTGTCACAGCTGTGGAGAAACCAGCCCCTAAGGGCAAGCGTAAGCACAAGGTAAGCGGTCCAAAGTGGCCTGCCAAGTGCTTGTGAGCAGTGTCTGTTTGTTGTCTAACTTGATCTTGAGCCTCATTTTCAAGGAAGCCAATGGCAGTGCATTGCAGATTTTGGTAAAGGTGATGATGCTTTCTGTGGGAAATGCAGTATTTGACATGACTAGAGAGGAAAAACTAGGAATGATCTGTAGCCAGTGGCAAGAGTGTCCATTATGGCATATGAGGACTTAGGATGCATAGGAAAGAAAAATACGCAAGTGCCCTCAATGTCCAAATGCATCTTCTGGGGCTTCTTCATTTCTCTGGACAAACATTAGCATCTCCACAGCCTAGTTATACTCTGAGCCTCCTGGGTCCTACCAACCACATGTTCTGCCCAGCCTGCTGGGATCACTGACCTATGTGGTAGGCTTGACTTGGGAAAATCTTACCTGCAGGAGGTTAGAGCTGAATTCCAAGGCTATAAAGTATACTCATAAGGTGAAATCCAGAGTGGCCATTTTCATTTGAACTACGTCTAGAGAAATGGTTTGGTATCCAATACACTCATTCTGTTGTATCTCCACATCTCAGGGTAGGATTTTTTAAGAGTGATGTTATCTCATGATGATATTCAGGTAATCTTATTTCTGTCCCAGTGCTGTCACAGTGGCTAGAAAGGAGGTTGGTTCTCAGTCCTTTCTTCATTTATTCTGTCCCTTTCCAGGAAAGACTTAAGATTCCTCATTGAGCTGCAGCCCCCACTGTGGCCAGGCCATCCTACTGACTAGGATGCTGCAAGAATGATTGCAGTCATCATTCAGATTGACTTTACAAGTTCCAAAACAGAGGGTATTCTCTCTGAGTTGCATACCAACATACCTAATGAGAGTACAGTTTGAGCATCCCAAATCTGAAAATCCAAAATCCAAAATGCTCCAAATCTGAAACATTTTGAGCACTGACATGACACTCAGGAAAAATAAATGTTCATTGGAGCATTTTCAGATTTTGGATTTTTGAATTTGAGATGCTCAACTGGTAAGTTTAATGCAAATATTCCAAAATTCAAAAATATTCAAAATCTGAAACACTTCTGGTCCCAACTATTCTGGATAATGGCTACTCAACCTATATTCCAAAATAGGGACCAAGAAGTCAAAGATCTTTGCCCTACCACTGATTCTCCACAATTAGTGATGATGACAGTATAACCACAGCTAACAATGTACCTTCAAAACAGCACATGCAAAAGTCCAAAGGTGTGCTTTGAATGTGGTTCATTTCCTTGCATGGTGCTCATTGTATAAGCAGTCTTTACATGTCAGCCATGATCCCCATGCTGCTTGGACAGGATTTATGTTACATTCAAGTTACAATATTAGTCTCCAAACTACTCATTTGTGGGGGCATTGTTGATGGGAGAAGTGTCCAAAATTTAATAGATTCTCTTTACTTTTGTCGTGAGATTCTCATGCCAGTCGGTCTTTACACAGAGGTTCAGATCACACAGTTCCACTCTCCCAAATGCCAACTTCTTGGTAGGACTAGGCTAGGCAAGTTGATTGCTTTTCTGTCTGATCAAAGGTGCACATTTAACTCTCCTACCTAATCTAGAAGTTAAAATAAAAGCGAACTATGTATCTTGCTCATGTTTTTAGTGTATAAAATATGGTTGTCTGAATGGTGCCATGCATTTCAAGCTCTGTGTATTTTTTCCTTGTCAAAGCCAACAGAAGTTGCAGAGAAGATCCCTGAGAAGAAGCAGCGCCTGGAGGAGGCCACAACTATCTGCTTGCTCCCCCCTTGCATCTCACCAGCCCCACCCCACAAGCCTCCCAACACTAGAGAGTGAGTTTGCCCTGTCTCTGTATGGTGGCTTGGTATGATTGTTCAGACTCCTAAGAAATCCTGATTGAACCTGTTTGGGGGATCCTACCCCAGAATACTTTAAGGTAAAAAACAGAAGTCTCTCAGTCAAGGCCTGACAGCTGTCCCTGGCCACTGGTCTAACAAGGGTGTGATGAGGGGTGGAACATAGGCTGCCAGAATTGGGGTGACTCCATGAGCTTTTAGCAACATTTCTTTACTGTAATTCAGATTTATCACTAAAATTAGTCAAAATGAACTTTTAGCACTCAGTGAAGGGTAAAAGGAAGTAAATAAATTAACAAGAAGCGTCAAGAGAAGCCCTATCACTTTCACCAGATCACTTGCTTCTACCCAACGTTCAGTTCTGATGGTGATTAGCCAATTTCCCTGGAAAAGCAACTCTTTGATCTTGACAGAATGAGGCAGCTGCTTCCTCTTTGATGTCATTACTTAACATTGATATGAATCTTGAGGACCAGTAGCTATGTCCGGAATTCCACAGAAGCCAAGGGAATGAAAACATAAAATGCTGGCTTTTCCTGACACAGAGCCGTCCCAGGACGAGGGCCACTCCCAGACAGCTCATCTCTCTGGCCTCCCCAAACATGTCATTCCAAGGAGCTGGCACCCCTTTTTCCTTCTCTTTCTGTGTGGAAGGTTCCAGAGTCCATCAGGAGGCCTCCTGGCACCTCCTCACTCAAACAGCTTGAGTCTTCTCCAGAGAAGTCCTGCCTTCTGTTTCTGCCAAGCATTGTGACCAAGTTATTTCTGTCTTATAAATATCACTTAACTAACAATCACGTCAGCTACTTGAACCATTCTGTCTGAGTAATTATTGCCATAAATTCATTCAACGTTAGAGATTACTTCCATCAAAGCCCAGTTTTGGAGCTTATTAGCAGCCCAGAGCAGAGAGGCAATCTGGCTAACTGCTGCTAACAATTGATTTCACAGATTACAGTTTAACATCAGTGATATGGCATCAATCTGCTACAGATAAGATGTCGGAAATAAGTTATCAGCTTACATTTGTCTGGATCTTTGTTGTTTTGAGATGAAAGGAAAGAAAAGATCAATTACCACTAGATCTGGTTTAACTAATAAGGAGATTTGGGTCCTGGGCTGCTCTCTCCCTGAGAATCAGTAGTTATTGGTGAGGTGCGTCTGTATTCTCTGATATAACTTTGCTCTGAAACATCCCTTCACATACATACTTGAAGTTCTCAGAACTAGAGACCCTTCCAGTGGAGCAACCTGACCCCTTCACCTCAGGGTAGATCAGGCATGTGAGGAGACATGCTCCCCTGATGGTCAGGCATGGTCATTCCAGAGCCCTCCTCCACTGTTTGCAAGGAAGAAGTACTAAAATGGCATAGCTGTGGTGGCACTGCTTCCTCAGTTTCCAGGCTTGGACCAATTTGGGCCATCCAGCCTTGCCACAACCTTCAGTCCCCACTGCTACATTCTCTAGGTGACCCAGTGGCCTGTCACTTTCCCCATCTTATAAAAGAGAGATGACCAAGTATTACATAAAGATCTAGTCATTTGAGTTGGTTCTTACCAAATGTCATGCTCAGGGTTGGGGTCCAGCCCCAGCTGACGTCTGAGGCGAGTGTGTGGATGTGGGGCAGGGAGCTGGAAGAACACTCAAAGAGACAGCAGGTAAATGAGACATAGCTTTATTCAGCAGCTCCTTCACAGGGTGAGTGTTACATTTATACATTACACAAACAATAGTGGCTGAGAGCCAGGTGGTGAGCTTCTCTATGTTACGTCTTCATGGCTATGATTATATAAGACGTGGGACTGTGTGCTTGTGCCACAATCCACTGAGTCATCTAGGCTGTTTACTTCAGCCTATGCCTGCTGCCCTATGCCTGCTTGACTGTAGCACAGCCATGTTCCTTACACCAAATGGTGTCTTTAATCCACTACCTTTACAATGTCTCTGCTTTTCTAGTAGGTAGGAAAGCAGTGTTTCCCTTGTAGCATTTATCGTTCAGAAAGAGCCTCAATCAGTTTCTTATGCCCATCAAACAGATGAGTTTTCTCTGGAAAACTTTCTGGAGTTGAGGAAGAATAAAGCAATGACTGACCTCTTAGCGGTCTCCTCCTGGGAATCCTCTCCTCAAGCTTTGCTCCTTTGTGCCTTATTAACCTTTCAAACAAAATGGGAGACAACATTCACTTTTCTAAATGACTATTCTAAACCTAACAAAGATTCCACACCAGACTATGACAGCTATAGTTCTCCATACTTCAACAGAAGGACTCTCCTGGACCTCCCCTTCTTTTTTAGAGCTGGTACCTTCAGCAGACCCTCTAAGAATTGAGTGCAGGTGGTGATGCTCTTCTTTTCTCTACTGTTCTCCTCTGGCCTATTGGAAGAGGTACCCAAAGACGTAAAAGCTGTTTTTGTAATTGGAAGTCGTAACAATGACTGAGTGGTCTCTAGAAAATGCTCTCTGGGTGTCTTTCACCAAAGAAGTCTTTAAAGACCCCATGGTTCCAGATCATGACCAGGCAGATGTAAAAGGGCCAGGTCACGGGTACTCACTGTACAGAATGCAATGAATTCCCACTGGTTGGTTTAGTGGCAGACAGGCAGGCATTGCATGACTGTAGTTGCCAATGGCAAAGTAACTGCCTCTCAGAAGTAGCTCTTTCCCTTGCAGCCCCCAGTTTCTTCTCAGGCAGCTCAAGTAGTGGGGGAGTAGTTACAGCTAATGAGCCACCATTCACCTCCTGTAGATGCCACAGCCATGCTTGACATCCACACATATAAATTCCCAAAGGTCTGGTGCCTTTGTAATTATTACACTTAATGTGATCTGCTATTTGTGGAGCTTCCTCATGGACAAGAATCTTGATCCATATATTCACCATCATTTTAATCAGGCATCACTAGTATTTTAAAATGGTTATACATGTCAAAGCAATTTTTAAAATCCATTGGAAAGTATTTTTAATTAATTTTAATCAATTGAGGTAATGACTGAAACAGTTGTGTTTTTTCAGTTTCACTACACAACAAAAATTAACATAGGGCCACATTTATGAAACAAAAGATGGAGAAGATGACACATATTACAACTGGCAAATTTGTGCAACACAGTGGAAGTGGGCCAAGGGGTCTGCAATGACTTCTATTTCAGGGAATCAGACCACTTGAATGCTTGTTCATCTTTGATTTGTTGTTTTGAGATATTGTAAATCTATATTTCCAGACACTGACTGAAATTGACCAAGAGGAAAACAAATTCTTGTTGACTTAATTTGCTATTGAAAATGTAGTCAATAATCATGAAAAGTAAATAGCTGAACAGTGCAATATTAGTTGTCTAAGAAAAGATTAAAATTCAAGTAATCTTCATTGATTAGTCTAAGACAGTAACTAAAATGAAAATCCATGACCCAATTACCAGGTTAAGCAGCTAGCATAAGGTTTCACTTGTTCTGTTTTATTTGAAGTCTCAGACTATTTGATGGTGCCCATTTAATGGGCAGATAAATCAGTTTGAAAGCACGGGAGTACTTTTAAAATTACAGATGTCTAATGTGAATATGACGAAATAATATTTTTAAATGGAGTTTTGTAAAGTGGAGTACATCAGTACTTCAGTATAACAATTTAAGGTCAGAGGCTCATTATGCTTGGTGTTGGAGTAGAACATTCTGTATATACAATTTGCATTGTATGTCACAAAACTATTTAGTGCATTATTTATTTCTAAGTAATGCATAAGCATAATATTTCTTAAGAAAATATTCTTCCACTGATTGTTTATTGTGCCATTTATTGCATGATTGTGCAGTTAAGTCCTAGGGCAAAATAAGTAGGAACCATCCTGGAAAATGATGGGATTAAAGTCTTCATTGTATTTTCCATAAAAATCTAATTAACAGTAATCTTGAAAAGTTGAAAATATCCTACTGTAGCACACTCCATTAGACATTTACATTTGTCATGGAGTTCTGCTGCAAAGACATGAATTTATTCTTGGATACATATGTATACATATATCTATATTTATATAGAGAGATATCTGTATTTATATAGATATCTATATCCATGTCTATATGCATTTTTATATATACTCTTCACCATAGTTAGAGGGATAGCAATTAAAATATGACTTCAGCTGACAGTACTAGCATCATGGGGAAAATCAGAATAAAGAAAGAGAAGACTTTATGACACCCTACACTTTTTGTTTTCCACAGAAATAATTCATCCAGGAGAGCAAATAGAAGAAAGGAAGAGAAACTATTTCCTCCTCCACTTTCCCCACTGCCAGAGGATCCTCCACGCCGCAGAAATGTCAGTGGCAATAATGGTCCCTTTAGTCAAGACAAAAGCATCTCTGTGACTGGACAAATCACATCTACCAAACCTAAGAGAACTGAAGGCAAATTCTGTGCTACTTTCAAAGGGATATCGGTAAATGTAAGCATCTTGGAAGAAATACTGTAATTGTCGGATAGAAACAAGTTAACTCAGCTCATCTAACTTGATCATTTGGGGATGTTGCAGGAGGAAGGGAGGAAGATGCAGAGAAAAAGTATGAGAGGCCTGTGTATACAAACACACAAACTCTCCATTATTTCTCTTTGTATAGTGCCTAGTATATTATCACAAATAATTAGGTATTATAAATGCTACAGATGTTATTATGACACTGATAATGCTTAAAAGAATCTGCAAAGTCATTTCCACAAGGGCTAAAATCTACTGGGTAAACATGATAAATATATTAATATTTGCTCCTAGAAATATATCATCCTTCTTAGGGAAATCATTAGGCTTCTCTGATAGCAGTGAGCAACCAGTGCCTCTTCTTGGGCCATTCTTTCTTTCTATTAATGATTTGAAATCTGGGAGACTTTGTGGTATAATTTTTGCCTTACCCTATGAGTTAAGACACTTAACTCTCAACTTGCATAGTGCTAGCACTGCAACAAATTTGCTCTATGACTTTGGGCCAATCAGGAAACATCTCTGAGATAATAACATGAGTGGATTTGACTAGATGATCTATAAAGCTTCTTCTAGCTCCAAAAACGTTTGCAATTTTGTGCTCGCAGAGTCTTCTCTATTCCATTTAGGCATGAAGTCCTGTTTATTGACTCAACGGGTGAGTAAGTACGGAGAGATGACATTTCTATATAACTTACATGATCATGGCTGAATTCAGCCATTTCCAGTCAGATGTGCCAGGACTGACATAAATGCCACGTGTGGTGGATATAATGTTTCAGGGTTCTTGCCATACATCTTGGCCATAGAGACAAATGATACTGTCTTGGGCTGGCCTAACTGTTTGGTCTAGGCCAATCTGACTGTGGCAGTGGAGACATGGAGCTGGCTTACAAGTTTTTTATGGCTCTGTTTCCTTTAAAATGTTTAGGTTGTAAAAAATATTTGTTTTCTTCGTATCCATCATAGCAATTTGTAGATGCATAGGTTCTCAGCACATTTATATCAGTGAGATCTAGGTGGTAATAATTATTTCATATTCAGAAGGTCCAGGATCAACTGTAAAAGATCCACATAAATATAAGAGATACATTTCACATTTGGCTTTTGTCTTTAAAGTGACCCTGTTGACTATGGGAAACATCCGTGCATACGTGCATGCATGCACTCAGCAAATGCTGAGGGCACTGGGCTGTGGGGTGGAGGGACAGTATCATAAATCAGAGATGGCTCCAGTGTTCAAAGAGCTCTCAGTCTAAAGTGAGCAATGAGACATGTGCTCAAAGGACTAGAATGTAAAATAGCTGGTGATTGGTGTCTTAGGGCAGGTCTCTGAATGGTCCAAGGACGATTAAAGCACTTCTGGCTGTAGGCATAAGGCAGTTTTCCTGATGGAGGAGGCGTTTCCTGAGTTGGTCCTTAATAGATGAGTAGGGTTTAAAAATGAAGGGAAGTGGATGAAGAAAATGTGGTCTATCCACAAAAATGGAAAAGGAAGGAAATCCTGTCATATGCTACAACATGGATGAACCTTGAAGACATTATGCTAAGTGAAATAAGCCAGACACCAAAGGCCAAGACCATATGATTCCATTGACACGAGTTCTGCAGAGTAGTTAAATTCATAGAGACAGAAAGTAGAATGGGGGTTGCAAGGGTCTAAGGCAAAGGGTAAATGAGGAGATACTGTTTAATGGGTACAGAGTTTCAGTTTTGCAAGATGGAAAGGGTTCTGGAGATTGGTTGCACAACAGTGTGAATATACTTAACATGACTGAACTGTACACTTAAGAATGGTTAAGATGATAAATTTTATTATATGTGTATTTTACCACAATTTTAAAATTTTCAAAATGCAACGAAAATAGTAAGTTGAATAAATTATCACAAGGTGGTAAAAAAAAAAAGAGAGAGAGAGAAATGAATGGAAGGCTTTTTGAAATCCAAAACTTCACATGTGTCAAATCAGGAAAGTGAAAAAAGCAAGGGCATGTTCAGTTCGGTTGAAACTAAGGTTCATGGAAGGGAACAGTCGCAGATCGGACAGAAAGCTGCAGCCAAATCAGGTAGGGCCTTGAGTGCCAGCAAAGGAGCTTCAGCCTTGAGTTTGTATTTGAGTGCAGGGCAGGGAGATGCTAGAAAATTTGTTCAGGAAGCTCAAGCTAGCAGACAGCAGAATGAGGGTGGAGGCAGAAGCTAGCTCAAGGGCTGGGAGTCCAGCCAGGAGACTCTTTGTTAGTCTCAGTGAGAAGCCATGAGGGCCTGCATTTTGAGGCTTTGAGGGAGAAAGGGACAAATTCGAGAGATATTGGGGAGATACAATTAATAGGAGTAATTAACTACAATTAACTGTTAATTAAAGATGAAATAGAGCAGTGGTTTTCAAAAAGAGTTTTAGGAGCATTATCATTGTTCAAAATGGAATAATTTATGGAACTTCAATATATAAAGCTGATTAAAGCAGAGCAGCTCAGATGCAAGGAAAGGTGGGGAGTCTCTACCTTGCCAGTTTCAGTGCCCCTAGCCCAGATACTACTGCAGTTCCCTGTGTAATTGTGCCAAACTCAGTTTGGAAACTCTATTGACATCGAGAAATTCAGCTTTGATGACAGGGAAGACCATCCTGCCATTAACAGAAACAGAAAACTGGTTTGATTAGTGATTTGGTTTGCCAAAAATTTGAGGTGCTAATGGCCATGTTGGTGGAATTGTCCTAAGATGATCACTATAGGCTAGAGCTTTGGAGATTGGGTAAGATTGAGGTTTCCATTTGGGTGTTACCTACTTATTGTTGAATCTGTGCCAATAACACACAAGATTGACAGATCATATCAAGAAAGAAGAGATCTGCAGAGTGAACTTTGGGGAACACCAACCTTAGAGAGATACCAATTCAGAAGAGCAGAAGGAAGAGGAGGCACCGTGGGAAGTATGGTCAGAGAGAGAACAGTCAGGAGAGTCCTACAGTTGCTGGGGGCGGGAGGGCAGAGTCGGCCACTTGAACACAGCAGGTGGTCTTGTGATACTACACTGTCACATAATTACAAATCTTACCACCTCCTTTCTCCATCCTCTCTATAGCAATGACAGTTCAAAGCAAAGCCCTTGTAAGTATTTTACCCGTTTGATTTTGGACCTGGTAGAAATGAGGCTTCACCATCCCAAGATTTCAAAACAAAATAGAGACACACTCACATTTCACTTAGCTAGAAACCAATCAAGCGCCTCACATGAACAAAAGGGCTGATTCAACCTCAGTTTAGCCAGGGCAGGGATGATTAGAGTACAATTTCCTGGTATTTTGCTGGACTGTATCTGGTATTTTGCAGAGTGACCTGAGGACGTTACTTACCCTAGAGAAAGCTTCTGGGTTGGTTCCCTTATCAAAAATACCCACATCGGGGTCAAGGGATTTATTTAATATCTCTATCTCTCCCTCTCTTTGTCCATGCATCTCTTCCTTTCTCCCTCCCTCCTCCTCTCTCCTCTCTATATTCTTCCTTCCCTTCTCCCTCACATTTACCACTGGATTTAGACCTTTGCCATGGCTGTCTTAATGGGATGGTGGAGCTATGTAATCGCAGCACCCGATTATCTTGATGTTTGGTGTCATCATAGAATAAAAGCTGGTGATTCATGGTGTTCATAAAATATCCAGGGTCACCTATTTATCCTCGAGCTGTGTGCATTGGTTTCTTTTTCTTTTTCTTTTTTCTTTTTTCTTTTTTTTTTTACCTTCTTTCTTAACGTGCTTAACATTCAAAGCATTTATGACAAGATGTTTTAAAAAGCTGGACCTAATGGAAACTATTTGTACTCCTTTTTCCCAGGAGGGAGACACTCCAAAAAAGGCATCCTCTGCCACCGTCACTGTCACCAATACTGCTATTGCCACTGCTACTGTCACGGCTACTGCCATTGTCACCACCACTGTCACAGCTACTGCCACCGCCACGGCCACCACCACAACTACTACCACTACCATTTCCACCATCACCTCTACCATCACTACTGGCCTCATGGATAGCAGTCACCTGGAGATGACATCCTGGGCAGCTCTGCCCCTTCTATCCAGCAGCAGCACTAATGTCCGGAGACCCAAGCTCACTTTTGATGACTCGTATGTTGTTCCAGATTATCATGGACAGTTTGGAGTAGTGAATGGGGGATGGGGGTAGCATGGCTTTTCTAGTGCTATGTATGTGTCACCCCAAATAAGACCTCAGCATCAAATCCTATACCCTTAAAAGTACACCCCACCTGCTGCATACACACTCACCACTCTGTCCCCACCAAGAAATGTTTTTGTCCCATTTTAATTATGCAGCATTGTTACTGTTCCAAAGGCAGGTGCAAAGGCAGGTTTTTTTGTCCTTTCCTATCCATGTCCTCACATATAACCAACACACAGATTTATAGCCAGGTTTTGTTTGATCTGTTTGGACAACTGTAATGGTTGGGGTTGGAGGATGTGGTTATTTATCCTAATGGGCCATTATGTACTTCAGATTTCATTTACAGTATTATTTCAAGGTTGGTTATGATATGAATGACAGCATTAGTCTGCCTTTTTCAAGGCATTATATGGGAATAAATTTATAGCAGAAAAGGTTTGATGATTCAGTCTTTTAATGAAAAGATGAAGCATTGGTTTCTGAAAGAGCTTGTTTTGTTTATTTAGGGTTCACAATGCTGATTATTACATGCAAGAAGCTAAGAAGCTGAAGCACAAAGCTGATGCACTGGTAGGTTCCCTTTTTCTCATTGCTTTGTTCCCATTAAGGATTTATGTTTCAAAAGCAAACAAAGAAAGCACTTTTCCAAACAAATTTTCAGTAGCACAGCCCACACCTGCCTGTCAACACATTGCTGCCCTGACACGGGGAGATTTGAGCTGGTAAATTACTTAGCTCTGTAATTCCCAAAGTTCTCAGGGCTTGGTTATCATGTCATTTGTTTTCCCACCATTCTTCCCCTTGCCCCAACTTCAGAAGCTCAATGGCATATACCATAGTCATTATCTTTCAAGTGAATTTGAAATGACTTATGAAACTTCCCTGGAAATGATGCGCTTTTTGGGTCCAGTAAGCCAGAAGTCATGTGAGAATGTGAGAGTTGTTTAGAGCTGTCTAAATGGCCTCAAAAATTGGCTTTGGGAAAACTAGGCCTGAGGAAAAACTCAGCTCCTTGCTGCATTTGATGACATGTTTTCAGAGTGAGCCCCTCAATTAGGCTGGGGTCCCAAGCAGAGAAAAGAAATGCTGTCATCTGGATTTCTCAAGATATTTTACCCAGCTGCCTCCAAATGTTTTAGCCACCTAGATCAGTGATAAGCTCAACATTTTGAGTTGTTTGATTTGGTTGAGGCTCCTAACAGTGGGTCTCAACCACACATCACATGGGAAGCTTTAGAATAACTCTGATGCCTACCCCATATCCCAGACCAATGAAATAAGAATTTCTGGGACTGGGACCCAGGAATGAGTATTAAAGCTCCCCAGGAGATTCCCAAGTGCAGGTATTTGAGAACCACTGTCCTAGGGAAGGCCCTAAATTCAGGCTTCTCACTTTGACTAAACCCCATTGGGTTAAAAAATAGCATCCTCAAACATTGCATTGTGTCCCGCTAGGACTTAGTTGTATCAGTAGTGTTTTATATTGGGAATGCTGTGATGAAATACCATGACTAGTATGTGGCCAACATCAACTGTCCATGGTCCTTACATCTGCCTTTTCCCTACTTTCTGTCATTTCCCTGCTGTGGTACAAATTGCTTAGTGTCTGCAGGTAACCTTTCTGTGGTGTAAATTGTTCCTTAGAAACAATTTTCCCTGCTCCTGCAGACAAAAATGACAAGGCAGGCTGGGTGCTAACTCCATTGGAGATGCCAGGACAAACTGTACCTGTGACCATTGTATAGGTGATGAGAGATTTGAAAGGCACTGGATGGCAATGCTGCTGCCTCAAAGACCAAAGGTTTTCTCTAAATGTCCTCAACTCTATGGCACTACAGAGCACTCAAGTGCTCCTAGGGTTTGCCATCTGTCGAAATTGGGGTTAGGGAGCATATACATGTTCCTTTGACAAGCTGTTACATGAGCTGATGAAGACTGGGATGTACACAGGAGACCATGTAAATGAAATGTTTGAGGAACTGAGAAAAATCAGTGCTGCAGACATATACACATATAATTATGAACTAATAACACTCTACATTCCAAGGTTGTGTTTATATATATGTCTTTCAAGGGATCACATTTGGCGTAATCCATTTAGAATGTGCATTCCCAATTGGGGAGACACTGCCCCTATGGGGGCAAAAATTGGTTTTGGAGATGGGGTGAAAAAGTTTTAGTTATTGCAATGGGGTGTGACCCTCCAAGGGGCCACAGAGCATAAAGAGAGAATAAGTATATTTTTTGTATTAAAATTTCATTGGGGGTACGTGAAAAAATACAGTGATCCCTCTGTATCTATAGAGGATTGGTTCCAGGACCCCCTCGGACACCAAAATCCTCAGATGCTCAAGTCTCTGATATAAAATGGCAATTTGCATATAATCCGTTCACATCCTCTAATATACAGTAAATCATCTCTAGATTACTTATAGTATCTAATACAATGCAATGCTATGTTAAGAGTTGTTATAATGAGTTGTTAAGGGAATGATGACAAGAAAAAGTCTGTATATGTTCAGTGCAAATGGAGCCATTCATTTTTTTCGGAATATTTTTGATTTAAGATTGGTTAAATCCATGGATGCCGAACCCACAGATAAAGAGGGCTGATGGTATCTTAAAAATTTCTTGGTGGTGGGGGGGTGATATTGAAAAAAAAGGTTGAGGAACACTTAGAGGAATGATATTTTTGCTAGCTTTATGTGTATATTAGCCTGGGAAGCACCCTTATAGTTTAAGCCACTCATTTTATGGATGGGGAAACAGTCCCAGGGGTGGGGCATAACTTGGCTATTAATTGGCACTATGGTCATGTAATTTTCTGTCTGGACATCAGCTACTCCTAGGGAAGAAGGGCTTTAGGCTAGGTGATCTTCACAGATCTCTCCAGCTATTGGGTTATGAATGAAAAGTCACTTTCAGAAATCAGGATCTAAGAACAATTTCCAAATGGGAGAGCCAGTGGAGCCAGATGACCTAAGGAAATTATCTTGTAAGGCAAAAGAGAAAGGACCTGGTTTGCATATATGTATACAAGTTTTCACGAAATCAGCTTGAATTTTATTGAAACCGGTATTTCTCCACAGTAACTTACAGAAAGAAAACCACAGAATTCCTGCAGCTCATAAAAGCTGAAGAACATTTATTGTAAAAAGTCATTTACAATAAGAGATTCTGCAGGACTTGTAGCTAATCATTTTATGGTTGTACTTAATCCTTTACTAGAGACAGCTACTCTGCCATTTTGAAAATTGAAACTTTCACAGTTGCATAGAAAATATTTTGATAAAAGGTATACAAGAAAATTAAAATAGCTAAATCTGCATTATATTCCTTCTTTTACATAAAATACCATATTAGTGGAATTCTTACATCCTGCTATCAAAAATTGAAAATGTTAAATCCTGTTATAAAATACTCACTATAAAAGTGTCATATATAATATTCATTACACATAAAAAAGAAATCAGTATGTCTAAGTCAGTTTAATCATGACCATTATCAGGGCTAAAACCTTTGCAATAAAATTTTACTAAACTAAAATATTTAGTAGTACTATATTTTTTGGCTTTTTGACACACTATTTCAAACTATCATTTACAATGAAAGTGATGTGATTATTGTCAACAGTCATACTACAGCTTCCCATTTCTCATGACAATAGCATCAATTTGTTATTCTTCTCCTGAGAGTGAAGTTGATGTGCTCACAAAGAGTTCTAAAGCAAAAATGTATGTGTTCATTGTCCATGAGACTTATAAAAAGCAGCCCTTAGTTGCAAGTACTGTCTATAGGACACTACAATGACTGGATAGTTTAGTAAATTTCATGAATAGAAACTAGTTGAGGCAATGATTTGGATCAGGTCCAGCAAAAAGATAACAATAACAGCAACAACAATGCCAGAAACTACATATGACACCCTGCCTGCATTTTTCTCTTCTCAGCTAGCCTTGGTGTCATGACGATAGAACCTTAAGCCGGTAACTTCATTGTTAAGACCAATTCATACATTGTCTTCTGTATCAGGGTTTCTTAGCCTGGGCACTGCTGACATTTTGGGCCAGCTCATTCTCTATCGTGGGAGCTGTTTTGGGCATTGCAGAAGTTTATAAGCATTCCTGGTCCCTATTCACCAGATGCCCCCTCTCCCCAGGGGTGACAACTGAAAGTGTCTCCAGACATTGCCAAATGTTCCTTGTGGGAAGGGGGCAAAACTACCCCCGTTTCAAACCACTCTTTTATATGAAGGAGAAAACAGAGAGTATCATCTTGACGAGTCATCTTCCTGTTTCAGTTCGAGAAATTTGGCAAAGCTGTGAATTATGCTGATGCCGCCCTGTCCTTCACTGAATGTGGCAATGCCATGGAACGCGACCCTCTGGAAGCAAAGTCCCCGTACACCATGTACTCTGAGACTGTGGAGCTCCTCAGGTGAATGGCCTTTCTGCAATCATCTTCCTACACTCATTTCAGCTAGAATTAGAAGCTATGTTTTTAAAAATTTATCATTTCCACTTATTAATAATTTGTCCAAGCCATCCTCTTAGAAGTCATCATAATTAGTTCTTGCTATTTTATTAATATCATGGAAAATTTATAATTGATGGACACTGATTTTATAAATTATCTCCTCCAGAAGTTATAATGTGAGTGTTATAATTTTCAATATTCGTAACATTAAAATGGAAATGTAGTGGGTAGAAATAAGTATAATCATTTTACCATTTAGCATTGACTTGTCTTTTCAAAGGTGCAGTTTTATAATTCAAAAAAATGGTGCTCTCAGGATTTCTATTACAAACCATGTTTTCTAAGAATTTTTATCTTGGTTATTAAAAAGGGAGGGGCCCTGTTCCAACTTGGAGTTGGTGTTTAAGGCTGCAGGTGTGGAGTAGACTTTCTATGCGTCTGGAATTAGGGAAATAGATGAGGTGGTAGTAGGGGCTGGCAGTACAGATGAGAGGATGAGAATAGGAGAGGGGATATTAACTGCACACATTATTGGTTTCATTTATATTTTAAATGAAATTTTCTGGCTGTTGGTCTTGGTGGTGTAGAAATTCTGGGTTATCAAAAAATTCATAGAAGAAGAGGAAGAAGAGGTAGAAGAAGAAATAATCCATTCTGGTGTTATCCAGTGATTTGCAGATATTTGTACAATAATTTAATCCACCCCTGAATAGTGAATAAGCACCATCGTTCACTAGATGGACTAAATAATCACTTTTGATTGATTAAGTAAGCAGTTTTTTACCTGAAAAGTCCTTATGTCCAGTTCCATCTGGCTTGATTAATCAATCATGCCAGGACTGGTTTATACTATCTTGCTTGTATCTGCATTAACTGTTACAAATCTGAGGATATTTGTACCTAAATCTTCACACAAACATTGGACAGATTTAGTGTGCATATTTTCCCAGTGACACATTCCAAAAGATAAAAAGAACTTTTTTTTTTTTTTTAAATAAAAGCAACTCTGCTGACATAGAATCAGAAGTTTAGTTAGAGCCACAAAAGTAGGGTGATTATAAGGGCAGCTCTAGCCTTGCCTGCTGAGCCAATCAGCCTTCTTTCTCTTTGCACTGCTCTGAAATGTAGGCACTGAGAAAAGTGTCAAGTACTTCTCCTTGACTTACTTTATATACTGTGAAAGGCACCACCACCATTCTGTAGCTTTCAAGAAGAAATTGATTGCTCAGTGTCTAGTCAAAACTACCTGTGATTTTCAAAGATACACAAGATGAACATACTGGCAAAAATTATAAGGATTCAAAACTGAAGGGAAACATTAGTGAACAAACACAGGGACAATTCATGCTCTCTATTCATTCAAAAATGCAAATTTAAAAAGGCACTTTTTAAATTAACAAGAAAACGTAACAATGTTAATATCTAGCATTAAAAACTACAGCAAAAGAAGGCCTAGCAGTGAACGAGACCTGTTCTATGCAGCTGATGGGAATGGAAACTGATTATTGTAAATTGAGGGCAATTTGGCATTGTGTAGGAAAAGCCATACAAATGAGTATTCATATCTTTTGA
The DNA here is from genome assembly GCF_008728515.1 of Papio anubis. Classification (NCBI taxonomy): domain Eukaryota; kingdom Metazoa; phylum Chordata; class Mammalia; order Primates; family Cercopithecidae; genus Papio; species Papio anubis. Next base: position 6,264,390 of record NC_044996.1, on the reverse strand, counting down.
TCCAGTACTTTAACTGTGGAAATCTGAGTTTTCTCTCCTGAAGAAAACAATTGTAAAGACTAGAACAAGTAATCGGTATGATGTTCAATTTGACATTATATATAATAGCACACAATTGGAAGCACACCAAATAATAATAGAAAAGTAATTACATAGTAGACACTCAACAGAATACTTTGCAGCGATTGAAATACAACAATGACAGAGACTATGCAGCCACACAAAATATATTTATAATATGATGTTAAAATAAAATCAAGCTGCAGAATAACATGCACACTACAATTATGATCATGAAAAGTTTGTATATGCATCTGAACCAAACTGGAAAGGAAATGAAATCATAGCTGTAATAAGTGAGTGAGATTATGGGTGTTTTCCCTCTCTGCATATTCTTCTTTCTTATTTTCTTTTAAGAAAACACATGCTGTCTTAAAAATATGAAAGTAAAATACAAATTTCATTTTGTGGTAAAAGTGCGATGTGAATCATTAAGTAATTTTCTTTTAATTATTTGAAAAAAGTTATTTAGGGAAAAAGCATGATTTATGTTTTATTATATGCTATTTTACTTCCCGTAGAAGTTTATTTCAATGAAACCTGAAAGTCAGTGGAGAATTTACAAGCATTCACTTTAAAGTCAATGCTTTTAAACTTTGTTTTGAGGTAATTGTAGATGCACATGCAGTTGTAAGAACTAATACAGAGAGTTCCTGTGTACCCTTCACCTAGTCTGCCCCAATGGGAACATCTTGCTTAACTATATTACAGTATCACAGCCTGAATGTTGACATTGATACGCTCCAAAGACTTCATTCAGATTCAACTAGTTTTGTTTTGTTTTGTTTCCAACTTCACCATTTTTGCATGTACCCGTTTATGTCTTCTCTATTTTTTACTTTTTTTTATAGTTTCTGTAAATTACATGTGTGTATAATATTTTTTAATGAGAAAAATTTCAGTTGGGAATAAAATGAGTTAAAGCAACTAGGTCTTCTGGTCCATTTAAGCAATTGAAACTCCACTATCAAGTCACTTCAAATCTGGTTGCAATTAGAGGGTGAGTGTAATATGAACATAGTTTTTAGTACTGCAATATTATGTTGAAGAAATTTTTATTACTCTCTCCCCGACAGTATGCTGGCTACAGAGAGACAGCCCCATTTTCTTCATTCAAGTAATTATAGTTGCTCTGAGCTCTGGGAATCTGCAATAGAAATGTATTTGTGAAAACAAGTGGGGCATCACAATGACTTGACATTTCAGTGATCCAACTGTCAAAGAAAGCTAGATTTATTACATAATAAAAAATTCCTTTGCTTAATATTGCAACAAAAGAAGGGGCCCACATTAAATGTACAAGTGCCTTTCCTGGAAAATGTTCACTCAACACAACTAGAGCAATAACCAGGAGAGCAAGGCGGCTAGAATGCTGCGGAGGCCAAGTCTCAGGGGGTGAGCCTAGGCTCCCCAGTGTTCTGTGGGCGAAGGCTGCTGAAAGTGAGGAGTCAGGCATGCCAGCTCAGTGGCCCTGCAGGCTTTCCATAGCCTTCTTATAAATGAGAATTTTCAACTTCCTTCTGCCACACAGAACTCCATTACTTATTCTACCACAAATACCTGTGAAATTGCATTAAAGCTCAGACAATGATTTTATGCAATGAATCAATTTTCAAGAGTCTAAATGCCCTGAATGGAATGTACTTGACTAGAAGAAAAAAAAAGGGAACTACTCAACCTTTTATCACCCCAGTGCAGAACAGTAACAATTAAGGAGAATAGAAAGACAAAATATACAAGCATCATAAATTAAGGGTGCTTAGACCTTAAAATGCTGTGAAATCGACCTTCATTTAAAAACAAAAACAAAAAAACACTTTCAATAGGAATATATTCAAAACCTGAGCCATTAGAAAAGACCTTTTAACTGTGTGATTGAGGTCTCCCTATGCTCATGTCAGACATAGTTGTATGTTATTTACCTAATCTGTCATAAACTGAACTGAAACTGACATTCTTGTCCACCTCTCATTGAAAACCAATCATGTCGTTTAGCTACAGTGTGCCTAGAAACAGTATTTTACCAGCATTTAGACACACACATGCACACACACACACACACACACTCACAGTAATTCCAAAGCATTGTCCTAAGGCTCATGATTTCACTGCCTTCTTCAGAGTTGAACTCTGTATTTCACATGAGTCCTCTTATGACACTTTGATCTCGATTTTGTGTGTTTTCGGGGAAGCATGCTTTTGCCCACATGCACCAGTCAGTCCTCCTGCCCAGAGCAAATGTGGGAATAACTCATACAGGCAATCAGACTACCAATGATTTTGGGCATTTCTGAAGGGTAATACAGATTCCACTTTAGCTTTTTCTTTCTCTTCAAAGGTATGCAATGAGGCTGAAGAACTTTGCAAGTCCCTTGGCTTCGGATGGGGACAAAAAGCTAGCAGTACTATGGTGAGTCCCATGGAGGCCACAAGAAAATTGCTGAAACGTCATAGAAGGATTTGAAAACTCTAGATCAACTTAAGCTGCTTACCCCAGATCATTACTCTTGTTTTCCATTAAACTATTAAAGGATAACTAATGGATTTCTTCAGTCACTGACTAAACATTTACTCTCCTAATTTATACCCTTATCAAAATGGAATTTTAACGCTTGCCCCTTCCCTCTTTAGAATTTCTTTATTTACTTATGTTTCTCAATCTAACCATAGGAGAGTAACTGCAAATTGTGAATCAGCATTCTTCTTAACAGTTTATAAGTTTCACTAAGCACTGACATTAACAGAAGCCTTTCCTTATCACCACAGCTACCGATGTTTATCACTCCTCTATTTGAGAATGTTTAAGCTGAAGAAGGACCATGCTATGAAGTACTCCAGATCACTGATGGAATATTTTAAGGTAATCCTTATTTTGTATAATTTATAGGTACATGATGATAAAATCACTAATAAGACATGACATGCATGTTATTGAATGTCAAATGCTGCCAAAGGCTTAACCTCTCTCCTCCCTGCTGGCCATGGCCATCCTATCCCTCCTTAAGGGCTCAGCAAGGAGTTTATGTCTGATTTGATTCCAAGGAGAGAAGGCACAATAGTGCAATCCCCTGACTTTTTTCCAGACTCACAAATGACCCTTGACAACCTCCTGGTTGCAGTGAGGAGTATGTCACCTTTTTGCTGCTCTGTGAGGTGGGCACAACTTGTGGCTATAGGTATGGCCAGTCTTTTGTTAAATGATAGGTCAGCCCAGGAATCTCTCAGAAGTGAGAGAAGTCACTGTGGCCACCCTGGCTCTATGTGCACATCCACACCCCTGGAAAGCCTTTGGCCATGGGGAGTCTTGGAGTGCAGTAGCTGTAATTAAAAACAACTGATTGCTTTGGCTATCAAAACAAACAAACAAGGCCATATTGTTGGGAACTGGGGCTTTTAACTTGCAAGCACAAAAAAGGCAATCTCAAAATGCAAAGCCAAAATTTGAGAATGAGCCCAGGTAAAAATTGCAAACAGCAGCTTCATACTAGGCCTGATCACTGTACCCTCCAACACCAGTCATGATTTAGAGTTGGGGAGACTCAATGCTCCTTCTGTTGGGCAGGTCTAAAAAGAAAAGGACATGATTTTTTTCTTTTTTTATCAAGTGCCTGAGACTTCTTGGCTAAATCATACCAAAGTAGTTGTTTGAAATGAGCAAAATTATGGCCTTACATGAAACATACAGTGAGTGGAAGTGCACAGCTTTATGAAGACGCTGTGGCACAGTTGGGAAAAGGAGCAAGTTCCCCAGCTATTATGTGGTGTGGCCATAATGCCATAAGGCTAGTATTCATGTGGGTAAAAGGGAGTCACGTACAACAGGCCCTCTTCTCTTCATATGTCTACACTCTTAACTTCTGCTTTAGAAAGTTCTTTCTTGAACTTCAGTGGGCATCAGAATCCCCCAGAGGACTTTTGAAACAAGAGTGTTCTGCCCCAGTCCCTAGGTGTCTGATTCTGTAGGTCTGAGGCATGGCCCAAGAATTTGTATTGCTAATCAGTTCCCTGGTGATGCTGCTGCTGCTGTTCTTGTGATCACACTTTGAGACCCACTGATGTAATATTTGCCCTCTTTGGCCTGCCCTATGTAGTTTACAGGGTATTGCAAAACTCCAAACAAATATTAAATAATTCATTCATCTAGGAGTGTGTTGAGCTTTCTTGAGATTAAAAACTGGAGTCTGCGGAATGCACCTTAGGTGTGGGTCTACAAAGTTCCAGAGAAGTGTTCCATTCTCACTGGACTCCTGAAAATGCTGACTCTTTCCCTGACCCTCCTTTTGTAAAGGGGGCTGGGCTGGCAGCAAAGAGGCAGAAGATGAGCATCACTGGGGTTGTAACTTCCGAGAGCAGGTCTGAGTCAGGCACAGTGCCTCAAGAGTTGTGGCCATCTGTGCTGCTTGACCTTCCACCTGGCTAGGCCATTACAATGAGCCTGATACTTGTCCTGTAGTGGTAATGCTGAATGTCAGTTTTCCCTCTGATCCACAAGTGTGTGGTCTTGAAAATACAAGGAAGCCCATCCTTTAAACCAGCCCAGTTCCATCAGAGGAACAAAGGCATGTTTAGTATTCGATTGCAATGCAGCCCTGGACCAGTCACTTTGTTAAATAGGGAAGCTCTTTAGCCATGAGAGTTTCCATGTAAATATAGCAAATCAAGGTGATTCCTGAAAACAAACAAACAAACAAATGAAAATACTGCTTGGCTTTGACACATTCGTGGATTATTAGAAATGACAGCTCACTCTGCATCCCAGGGAAAAAGTTTCCAACTGGAGCTAAAGGTGAAAAGCTTACTTGTACTCTGAAGAGCTTGTTTTGCAGAATAAATTTCAGATGAGGATAATTAAACCACTTCTTGGAGAACCGAGTCTGATTTCACTGGGCCTTTTAGTGTATAAGATCTTTCATCAAGTGACTTTCATGGTCCTGATTGGAGCCCACTAATTATCCTAACCAGCTATTTTCATCGAGTGTGCGTCGTGGTGTGCTGACGTGCACATACATCCCAGCTCTGCATCCCGAAATGCTGCAATCAATATTAATGTACTCTAAATCACACTTCCATCTGTTTCTGAATTAATAAAACACAAAATAGATGTCCTTATTTCCCTTTCTCTCTCTCTCTCTTTTAGCAAAATGCTTCAAAAGTCGCACAGATCCCATCTCCATGGGTTGGCAATGGAAAGTAAGTATTTTGTGAAAATTGCTTTTTCATGAAGATGAGTGATTCAACAGACCCCAAATATTTTGCAGTGACAAGTCAGGAGTGAAGGTCAATTCTAGAACTACAGTCATTTTTGTACATACAAAATTCTAGCCAGGCTTTGGCTAATGGCAAGACAGAAAAGTTTAAAAAGATGTGGTTCAGAGTTATTTAACTATTTGATCTTTAAGCCAAATTATAGCCATAAAAGTATCTGCTAATAAGATGGCAAGCACTATGCCATTTTAGGGAGGCAGGATAAAGTTAACTCCACTGTGCTGATTTTTCAATGATTCATTCAATAATGAAAGACCAATGAAATATTCATTGATATATGGTAAGTGCTGTTTAATAAAACCAAAGGCATAATAGTGCTGAAAATGTGAAGCCACTTGGTCAGCCAATTATCCAAGCCTTCATGATAATCTTTATATTAATACTAAAATGCCCTAATCGAAGATAGAAAAGCATCCACTATAATGCTGATCAGAGACTCAGGGAACTCACCTGTGCCTGAGGCCTTATTTAGAGTTCTATCTGCTTGGGACAGCTCAGTCTTAGCAGCAGTGGAGTAGGGGCCCAAAAACTGTTGACCTGGTGCTGAAGCTGCCCTTGGCTTACAAGGTAAGCTAAGAGGGCCCCTTCCTCTCTCTGGGCTTGTTCTTTATCGCTAAAATGAAGGGGTTGGACCCAATGTCCTCGAAGGCCCACTGAAGAGATGTCTCTTATAGAGAGTGAGTTTGAATCCCAGTTCTGTGTCAGACGTGAAGTTAGCTAAACTTGCCTGAGCATCAGTTTCTCCTCTGATTCCCAAACACCCCTCACCAGCCCAAGCCCACACCCCTCAGTGATGGGAAGAGAAACTAGATGACTGTGGACATAGACCATTTTATAACTCCAAGCTGCTTTTTCAGTTTTTCATCATTTCAAAATTCCTGCATCTCTGATCAAAATAATTTCTTCAAGAATAAAACAGTCTCTACTGCCACTTTATAAATATCTAGAAAACACACTCCAAAAGCAATGTGACAATGAACTCTACTTTGAAATCATAAAAACTTTCAGTGCGAGGGAACAGATCCATTGAAAACTACACATTAACTCAATTACTGCATTGAAAGGAAGCACTGTTTAAAATGTTGAATTGGGTCTTACTCTTATATTGACGAACAAAAGGGAAAGAGTGCTTGTCTCTTAAGAGAAAAAATAAGTTCAGAAAATAAAAATAACCAGAGAAAGGCCCAGAGAAAACTGTTTTCTCTGAGCACAGAGTAAAGTAAGGGCAAGGGCAGGTAAGCAGCTATTAAAGGGTCAGTGGGAAAAAAATGCATTTTTTTTTGTTTGTTTTTATTGTTGTTGTTGTTCTTGTTGTTTTAATTCTGAAATGAAAGAACTCAAACACAACCTAAGCTTGTGAAGTTGCACGAAAAGCCTCCTGAAATGATTTTTAAGCAGATTTTGCATGAAGAAAGCATATGCCCTTTGGTAGGTCACAGAGCTTTTGAGTGAGGCAACTCAAAACAGTCACTCAGGGGTTATGTCTCATTCATTCAGCAAATGCTTTGCATGCATCTGCAGCACGATGGGCTGGGGATAGAAAGCTGAATTTGATATGGTCCCTGCACTCCAGAAGCACACAGTCCAGTGGAAGGAGGTGACAGGTATGAACAAGGTGCTATGGAAGCCTAGGAGAAGGAGCTTAGGGCTCCCTGCATAACCAGGAAGGGCTTCTTGTCTGCAAGCAAGATTATGGCTTGTTTCCCTGTGAATGAGGGTGGTGTCCCCCATGGAGGACTCTCACAGCACCTTCCAGGAGCAGCACCCTCTGACTTCAAACCCTCCTAGGCTGGCTAGCAATTGGGGAAGTCAGTTGCCCAGAAGTGGTTAAGGGCTCCGCAGGAAATTATATGGAGAGATGAGCAGAGGGTTGAGAACAGACATTCAGGAACTGCTTCCATGGAAGCTGGGGAAAAGAAGTGCAAAGAAGCAATTGGAAGAAGAAGCAGAAAAATCTGCTGAGTTTACAGCAGGGGCCAGGAAACTTTTTATTTAAAGCATCAGACACTATATATTTTGGGCTTTGTGTCAAGAGGTGAAACCAAGGCTACTATGAAGAAAAATATGAGAGAACACAAATTTTCACAAAATTGTTACTGATAAGATTCAAAATATAATACCAATTATGTATAATTTTTGAAATACAAGTCTATTGGTAAGAAGAACGAAGAATATAAAATTTTTTCATAACATTTTGCTTAATTGGTGTTCAAAGTTAGTGTCCCCTCTCAACAAATTGATTGCAAATGTTCATCTTTTGCAAACTATTCAGATCTCACAGGCTGTACAGAAACACAAGATGGGCCAGATTTGCTGACTCTTGATACAGGGTTCTGGAATCCACATTGTGCAGAGTCTAAAAAGGCTAAGCAACAATTTCGAATGTCACAGAGAGATATTAAAAAGAAAGAAGCTGGGCAAACATGGATGGCAGTACTTTGAAGTGACCTGGTGGAATGGAAAGAGAATGGAAAGAATGGGCTTTGGAGGAAAATGGACCTGCTATTAGATCCTGGCTTTTCAGCTCTTTAGGCTCTGTGGCCCTCAGGACGGAGCTGAACTTCTCTGAGGCCAGAAACAGTGGCAGCAGAACTTTCCCTGCAGAGTTATGATGAGGCTTAGACAGAATATTGGTGAAGCCCTGAACTATGCTTGGCACACAGAGACTGTGCAACAAATGATGGCTGCTGCAGCTACTGTTGCCATGATTATTGTTGTAATTGTTACCTATTTAAGTTAGAAGGGATAATGATCCCGCCTCTAGAATTCCCACAGCACTCGGTTAGCACCACAGTTTTGGCACTTACCCTAGATTTCCAGAAAGGAATGTATTTTGCTCCTCTATTAGACTCTTTGCTCTTTTGCAATAAGTAGCCATCCACCCTATCATTCCCCAAGTATGTATTGAGTTCCTACCTTGTGTGAGACACTCTGCCAAGCCTTTTGTAGATATACTCCCTATCCTCATGCTATATATGATTTTCTCCTTCTACCTTCCAGAGCACTTTATATGTAGTAGATACTAAATAAAGAATAGAAGCAAGTCATTCATTTATTCAACTGGTGTTCATTGAGAACATATATGCCAGATACTGTTCTAGATACTGAAGTATGGCACAGAGTGAAATACACAAAACAAAACAAAACAAAACAAAACTGCCCTCATCAAGGTCACATTCTGTTAAAGGAAAAAGATAACAACAAACATGTGGCATACTAGGTGATGGGAAGTGTCATGGAGAAAACTGAAACAAGGAAGGCAGGCAAAAAGGGCTGCTGAGGATAGGGGAGGGAGCAGTGGTACCATGCTGAATCTTGAGTAGGGATGTTAGAGAAGGATGATGGTAGAGCAAGCCATAACAATACTGGAGGAATTTCTTCCAAGCAGAGGGATGGCAGCTGCCTCTGAAGCAGGAGGGAGCATGCCTGACAAGTTCAAGGAACAGCAGGGCTGGGTATGGCTTATAGGTGAGAGGATGGTGGGTTGGACCAGGGTGGTAGTGGCAGAAGTGGTGGGAAGCATGTGCTTCTGTGCACATGCTCATTTGCATGTGTCATGGAAATATGGAGAAAAGGGTGAGATCTGCAAGTAGATAGACACAAAGAACAGTGATGATTCTACGCAGTGATGAAAGCTAAGTCAGAGTTGGAGAGCATACTGAAGTGAGTGGGCCCTGCATCAGCCCTCTTGTAGCCACAGCCACAACTTCTTAGGCAGCTTTTCATTTAATGAGCACAATGTAGTGTGCAGACATGCTCATCAGAATATGTCAGACCTTAGAGCCCAGTGTGAGAACAGTAACAATTGAAAACAGACACTTATCCTAGCTCTTCTTGCCTCCACCACTGAGTATTTAAAATAAATAAATTAGAGAATAGTAGGGGGAAAAGTCCCCAATAACCTTTCAGTGTGATAAAGTAAAAAGGGCTTTTCAAGATGTATGTGATAAAGAGAGATGATTTGGTTTCTCTTGTGACTCTTGGACATGATTGGAGATCATTGCCTTTTCTTGCAGTCAAGAAAAGTAAGGCCGAGCAAGGAGAAGGGATATGCTCAGGGGCACACAGCAATTTTATGGCAGGGCCAGGGCTAGACTCCAGATCTCCTTGGATTCCAGTACCTCTTTCCCTGAACCATGTGGTCTCTTTCCCTTTTTTTTTTTTTTTTTTTTTTTGGAGATAGAGTGTCACTCTGTCACCCAGGCTGGAGTGCAGTGTCTCGGCTGCAACCTCTGCCTCCTCAGATCAAGCGATTCCTCTGCTTCAGCCTCCCAAGTAGCTGGGACTACAGGCGTGTGCCACCAAACCCAGCTAATTTTTGTATTTTTAGTAGAGACAGGGTTTCACCATGTTGGCTAGGCTGGTTTTCGAACTCCTGACCTCAGGTGATCCGCCCCACTTGGCCTCCCAAAGTACTGGGATTATAGGCATGAACCACTGTGCCTGGCTTTGTTTTTTTTTTTTTTTTTTTTTTGTTTTTGTTTTTGTTTTTTTTTTTTTTGACACAGCCTTGCTCTGACTCCCAGGCTGGATCACAGTTGTGCGATCTTGGCTCACTGTAGCCTCAATCTCCTGAGCTCAAGCGATCCTCTTGCTTCAGCCTCCCGAGTAGCTGCAACTAGAGGCACACGCCACATGTCTTTCTAACTTCCTTCAACATTTGTGGCACATGACAGCTTTGTCATTTTCTTTAAGAATTACAAATGAGAAAGTATTTCTTTCTTGCCATGAATTGACATTTAAGAGTTAATGACTACCACTGGGGAAAAATACTAGGAAATAGCTTTTGCAACCTACCACAACAAAGAAACCCAGCTTTCACTGCCTTTTTGTCATTTCACTGTCTTCTGTGCCTAGACCCCTTAGCTTGGACATCTCCTCATCCCACTTCTACCTTAAGAATAAATCTTTCTGTCAAGAAGTAATGAAGTAGCTCAGAAATTATAAACATAGCAGGAACACTCTTGAACCCACTCACACCAGACAAGCACAGAGCAAGTGTGAGGACGAATTTGCTCCCTCAGACCAGACCAGAACATGCCAGAAAATAGACTCTGTTTGCAGAAATGGTCCAACTCTCTCCTATAGCTGTAGGCACAGCCTGTGAGTCTCAAGAGCATTGCAGTTGTAATTGTTCCCAGATCTAGTCAGCAGCATTTCAGCATTTTGGTACGCTGCGATTGCTGTTTCCCCAAATCATCTGTATGTGCTGCCCATCAGGGTGCACACCTGTTCTGGGAGCCACCCTGGAAAACTAGAGTTGCCAACAATAGCAACTGGTAAGGGGGTGGGGGTGGGGCAGGAGACAGAGTTACTTGATTGTGTGATAAGGTGTGTTCAGAGGAATAAGGAAGAGATTCTTTCAAACATGCAGATTCATGGAGTCCTGAAGACATCTTCCGTCCATTTCTTTTACTCACTCATTATGTTCTGTCCTGATAAATTGATGCGTTTGCCTGGGCAGATGTTCAAAGTGTGACTGGAGGGGGATAGAGAAGCAGAGGGGCACACAGACCTTGCTCCTGCACACAGGAAGCCACCCATGCTTTAGTGACTGTTCCTGGGCAAGCCTTCAGGTTCCTTAGGTAGCCAGATCTAACCCTGGGCCCTGGAGGAAAAACGACCCCTATGCTGTATGCAGCCAGCAGGTGACTCCTTGTTGCAAGTATTAAAGAATGTAATGAAAATGTGTGTCTAAACACTAGTACTCTCTGAAGTGGAAACTCTGAAGACTTCTTTTTATAAATCAGCATGCAGGTAAATAGTCAGCAATTAACAGCCCATCTCTGTAGCATGTCTTAAAGAATCCTAAAGAGAGAGAATACTACTTTTCCCAGCTTCCCAAATACTGCTCCTTGAGGGGCTGTAAGAATTGCACTTTGCTTATTGTGGTACCTGTATTTGGAGCAAACTGACATTGTGGTTTCCACGAAACACATTGATGATAGACCAATATTGGACATCAAGTGTTTTCTAACTGCTGATAGCCATTCCCGCAGCAGGTAGAGAAATCATCATAGCTCTGAGCTGGCTGTTTCTCTGAAACATCACAACACTTGTTATATGTATTCAAAGGAAGAGCTATATTTATGGGTAGAATTAATGCTGGAGAAATATCCACTCAGTCCTCTCTGGTATTTGAAGACAAAAGCAGTGGTGTGCATGGAGTCCTCGGTGGTTGTCAAAGGCAGTGGAGACTTTGGTGTTTAATGTTAGAAAGGAAGAAGAGTGGGCCTCATTCTATAGCCTGGCACTGTAGCTCTGGGTGGCTTGGTCAGATGAGGCAGGTATGGGGTGGTAATAATCTCTGTATCCACTAGAGCCTCTGGAAAAAGCTATTGTGTTGACAAAAGCTATTGCATTGACAAAAGCTATAGATGTACTGTGAGAAGAGTCAGTGGGATGTAAGAACAAGCTCCACTCTGATGGGGCTTCACATATGTACACTATGCTAAACTTCACTCCGGCAAATGACATTCTGATGAGATCCCAGCGCGATGGGGGAGGCCTAGAACCCCACTGTCACTTTTTTTTTTTTTTTTTTGAGACAGAGTCTCGCGCTGTGTCACCCAGGCTGGAGTGCAGTGGCGCGATCTCGGCTCACTGCAAGCTCCGCCTCTCAGGTTCACGCCATTCTCCTGCCTCAGCCTCCGAGTAGCTGGGACTACAGGCGCCCGCCACCACGCCCGGCTAGTTTTTTGTATTTTTAGTAGAGACGGGGTTTCACCATGTTAGCCAGGATGGTCTCGATCTCCTGACCTCGTGATCCACCCGCCTCGGCCTCCCAAAGTGCTGGGATTACAGGCTTGAGCCACCGCGCCCGGCACTGTCACTTTTTCCTACCAGCCTAACAAGGCCTGTCTCTTTCCATTCCCCAGGAACACTCCATCCCCAGTGTCTCTCAACAACGTCTCCCCCATCAACGCAATGGGGAACTGTAACAACGGCCCAGTCACCATTCCCCAGCGCATTCACCACATGGCTGCCAGCCACGTCAACATCACTAGCAATGTGTTACGGGGCTATGAACACTGGGATATGGCCGACAAACTGACAAGAGAAAACAAAGGTATGCTCATCTGTTCTACCCATATAGCTCACAGACCACGATGGAGTTAACTTCACTTTAAAGGACTTGAGTTGCACTTGGTGGCCTTATATCTTTCTGTATCTCTGATTTCCAGGACTTAGATAAGGGAAGACAGAGTTTGCTCAGGGCTGACACAGTGACCTGTTATTCCTGAAAGAGTGAAAAAGCCCTGGAATTTTGTCCTCCTTTAAATCTTAAACTAATTTGAACTGTGATGTGTTTTGAATTTCACTCACTGACAAGGATCAACACAGAGAAACAGAGGCAAAGACAAAAATAATGATTTACAAATTAATTATGATCCTGTTGGCTCCTGTTATTATTATTATTATTATTATTATTATTACTATTATTATTTTGAGAGGTGAGGTTGAACTAAGGCCTTCAACCTTCATTATAATTACTAGCTCCAGTTGAGTACACGATAACACAGCTTGCATTTGGAAGCAAGGGCCAAAGTTCAGCTAGTACTTTTCACACACTGATGACTGGGATGAAGAATCAGGGTGCTGTTCATGATGACACTTGAACTTTGTTACAAAACAAATGCAAAGAGGACCCTGCTTTACCAGAGTGAATCCGCGGTCTTTGGTGACTCATGCTGACATCTGTGACCTTAGCTGTCATTGAGGATCACAACAAAGCCTCACTATCCTAATGAAGGTGGGAAGTAAAATCAAACTGCACATTTGTCCCAGCTGTTCATTTGACTTGGCTGATTCTGGCCCCGCAATCACAGACTGCTCCGCACCAGTCAAGGTGGGGACAAATGTGGGCTACCCATTACTATTGTATCGCTGAGCATGGGGAAACTATCTCATTGGAATAGGAAGGATGCAGATTTTGCAACCCAATCATTTAAGTTTGAATCCTACCTGGGTCATGCATTACCTGGGCAACCTAGGCAAGTTAGTTAAATCTGTGAGCTACTTCCTAGCTTCCATCTCTATAATGGACATAACAGTGATGATGATGGTGAAACTTTCCAGAGGGATGATAGAGATGGGTTGAATTAAATAATAGGTGTAAAGCACCTAGTATAAAATTCTGAGTCCAAGGTAGAAATTCTACAAAGATTTATTATCTTTCCTTACTACGTAATATTATGTATCTATATAACTCAAAGATTTTGTGGCTCACAAAGCACATTCCATAGTTTGAGACCTCACCCCTCAATGCATCTATAAGCTTACACTGACTCCTGGGAGTATCTGCATGTATTGGTTCCACAGGTTTGTGCAGCAATTTCTATATGCCAGGAACTGCACTATTGCTTTATCATTTGTTGTCTCATTTGTCCTTATTTCATACATGAGGAAACTGAAGCTCTATGAGATTAAGAAACTCACCCATGTTATCACAGCTCTTGCTCGTTAGAAGCAGGAATCTAGAAGTATCTGATTCCAGATTCTCATCTCTTAATAGGCTACACTGCACATCTAGAGAACAAAATTAATGACAGGTCCTCAGAGACCTTTGGTGAAATCCCAAACCAGTTATCTGAGCAATGGATAATTATTAAATTGTCTACTTTTCTACACCTCTGGAAATTCAGAGACAACTGGCCTATACAACCAGAGTCATCCAGGGGTTCTAGAATTACAAGTGAAGATGGACACAACTTAAGATTTGTCTAGCATGTCTGCCTCCACTATTTCTCTCTTATTTTGTATCAGTAACTGGAGGGCAGTTCAATATTTATGGATTTCCTTTATCATTGCATCCATTTTCAAAATCTGGTTATTTCCCTCTAAATTAACTTCAGAACTTTCCAGGAGCAATGTGGTGGCTGTGCTGAGGTTAGGGTGAACTGGTGTTAATCTTGTCATTAGCACAGTGTGTCAAAGAGTTTCTAAATTCTCTGTGTCATTTTGAATGAAAACAACCCCGTCATTCTTGCATTTGGTTATGAGAGAGCAGAGAGAAAATATGTCCTGTTAATGTTGTCATTGGGGTTTTCAGTGGACGGGGGAGAGGACTAGTGTGAAATCTTCTGCTCAAAGCCTTGAGTTTCATACCTTGTCATTTCTGATCTACTTAGCTCTGGGAATTCTATTCACATCTACCTTGTCTGTATAGAAGTGAGATAACTGCGGAGCTTCCCTTTTGGTTGCAGCTCTGCATCGCACTGGAGACAACCATGTATTTGCACGTGTTTTACCCAGTGGAGATGGGTGAAGTTGGTTCTCCCAGTGAAAGGTCTCCACTCCTGCCTCATACTGCCCACCATGCAGCTGCAGATTACTTATTGTAGAAGGTTCTGGTGCTGAAATGAGCCAATGGCACTTATGCTGCCCCCTGGCCTTTGGTCTAGAAGCTTACCTGCCCAGCTGCTTATACTGTTCATTTGGAGCAGTTATTAAAATGGTGTCTAATTAAGAAAGCCAGAGAGCTTTGTACAGAATACCGAGGGAACATCCTGGCTCATATGAGGCTCACATTCATTCAACAATGACTAGGTCCTTAAATATTTTCCTTAATACTGTATTACATAGGAAAATATTTTAGATGCCAGAAATAATTTACTCTTTTATCAGAAGAAATTATTTTTATTGCATAGTACAGGTTAAAAAGTATCATATAATCAAATGAGGTTGACACCTAGAGAAGGATCCTATATGTTATATATAACATAAAGAATAAATGCATTGTTTGATGAAATTCCATCTCCTGAGTAATCAAGCACATGTAACCCATGCATGGAAATCACTTTCCAAGAAGGCAGGAGAGCATCCCATGTTAGGGCAGTCTCCAGTCCCATCCCCACACCCCACCCCCTGACACAGATTCCTTGCTGCCAGCCAGCACATAGATGAGGCTGCTTCCTTTGCCAGAGAGCTCTCTCATAACCAAGTGCCAGGCAAATGAATTCATACATGAAAAGGGAACACCTAGCAAGTTTTTAGAGATCATATAGTTTTTCCCACATAGTACTTCTATCCCGTAAGGCAGACATTCCAAAACTCCAGTCACGCTAGTTAGTAGTGTAGCCTCAGGGCTGCCCCCTTCCCTAAGAGAACCAAGGGAAAATCAGCTGGGCATTCTTACCACTCATGTCCTAGGTCAGGGGCAGGAAAAGTTGTTAAGTGACAAGATACTTGCAGGCCATTTTCCATCCCCAATGAAATTGGTAAGAAGACTTACAAAATCAAATTCCCCCTTGATGTTTATTTATCTGTGGAGGCTGATGGCTACTATTAATGCCCAGATTCATGGGCCTTGTCTAGACCATGCCAAGAAAACTCAGTAAACTCGGTTCATTTAGACAAAAGGAAAAGAGGATATTTTCAATTCAGTAACACATTGAATGACAAACAGCTTGACATTAGATAGACCATGGCTCCCTACAATTTTGTGTAGAAATACCCTTTTCTAAATATAAATGTATAATCAATGAAAACATAAATTTATTACGTGCTGCAGAGTTTTTGGAGCTCACTAAAGATTAAAATAATGGGGCTTGATAAACTTGTGGAGTTTTGGTCTCCTAGTAGGCACTCTATAAATGTTTGTCGAATGAATGAAGGGACAAATGAATCACATTTCCATTGTCCATGTGGTTGTGGTGTTGTGTGAAAGCAGCTTCTCAATGTGGTGCATATTTTCATGATATCCTATGAAGGCCTAACTGAGGACTGCTCTGCCTTTCAGAATTCTTTGGTGATCTGGACACCCTGATGGGGCCTCTGACCCAGCACAGCAGCATGACCAATCTTGTCCGCTACGTTCGCCAAGGACTGTGTTGGCTGCGCATTGATGCCCACTTGTTGTAGTGGGTGTTCTCCTATCTCTAGCATCACGACCCATCACTCTACCTCTACCAGCGCACTGATGGTCACTGGTGGAACTCCACTCATTGGGGAAAGTTCTCTTTGGTTATGTTTGTTTTTATGCTTCTTTTGTTATCTGTGAAAAACAGAAGTCATTGTAAGTTGACACTACAACTTAAGGGCAGTGTATGTTTTATTAGTCATTTTTTTTTAGCATTTGATATGCAATCCTCAGATTCCACCATCTTTTTGTGCTTCATGGAATGACAGTCCCTACAATATTGTTTTAAGCCCACACTACCCAAAACAAAGAATGGGAAGCACTTGTGATAAAGACAGGCTCCTGAGAAATGCAACAAGTGGTCTTACATATACATGAGAACTTAGACACAAGGGACCATCCCCCAAACTATACTCTTATACCCAGAAAAAAACATATTTCAGAATCTATCATTAAACTTTTGTGTATCCCACAGATTCAATCTTCAGGTGAGAATTTTCATTGTCAAAACCCACTGGTTAGATGTAGCAACATCATGAAATCAAGAGTATCGAGAAAATAAATGAGCATAGCAATGCTACTCTTAAAAAGATGCTATGCCACACAACCAGAGGACTTTCTTGCTAGCATCCCTTTCCTTATTCCCTATGTTGTTAATTTTAATGATAAGAAGAAAGGGTGACATTTATTTTGACAAGTTTTAGGCATCAGCTGGCATCAGTATTTTTCAACTCTATTATTTGAAGTGTAAATCCTCACCTGGGATTCTCTGTGTGCAAAGCTCTCCTTTTGAGGAACAGTTTGGTTGATGCATGCTTTAGTAGCCAAAATGCTACACTCTAGACTTAGAGTTGGGAGTTAAGAGAGGTCTGGAAAGTGTCCAATAAGGAATTCACACCTCTGCCTCCTTTACAACAACAACATTTACACAGTTGGTAAGTGGGTCCATAACTGGCAGGATTTTTAAATTGTATTTTGCTCAAATCTATGGAAACAAAAATCAAAATCAAGTTATCACTACCTAGAAGTAATAATATACAGTTTTCTTCCTAGTGGCTTGAAAATCTGGACTTCCTCAATTATTATTTGCATTTTCTCTCTTATAGGGTTTCCGTTTTCTACTTTCTTTTTTCTCTTATCTGTGTTTCCTTTTCCTTTGTTTGGCTCATTAACTTTTGACTGAATTACAATTACTGATTTTATTAAAGTCCATATTATCATGAATAATTTCCATGAAAATTCCTAAGAAAACTCCAAACTCTCTAAATAGTGGTTAGCTTTTATTTTTTTAAATGAGTCTTGGGGTAGTTTGAAAATCAGCTTCACCCTGAGATGCTTTGAAAGAGCCCTAAACATTGGGAACCATTCACCTAATTTGGAGATATTTCTCACTGGTTGTGACTACACCCTCATGATACTTTACATTCATTTTATGTCCCTAAACATCACAATGTAAATATCATTTTTGACATTCCAGCTCACCAGAAGATTCTTACACTTGTGGTAAACACTATCCAATGCATTACTTACTGGTAATTACCTGCTGGTATATAATTCCATGTAGCCTTTAATATGCTGGGTTATCAAATTCTGTTCACTGAGTTATGACCAGATAAATAATAGATATGCACATGAAAGATGCAAACTTGTATGATTATTAAAGTAAGCCATGCAGGTCCATGATAGAAACAGCAGGTGATGACTCTGCACTCTCATTGTCAAGATTAGATATATCCCCAGTTGCAAAACAGCCATACTTGAGCTGTGCTCTGGTCATCTTTGGGTTTAAGGCCCTTTGTTGTATAAGGCTGTGGAAGTTGTACTCCAATGGCTGAAGCCATATTGTTAATATGGCTGATGGAAGCATCCCAGCAGCTGAACCCAGCACTTTTTATGCTCCCACTGTGGTCGAGCTTTATGTTTACAGTCTCAGCAACAACACCTATGCATGCACACACACAAAAATGAAACCTGAAAGAATCTTTTCTGAGCCTCTTAAAAGAGGAAAATGATAACATTAAAGACTCTGAACATCCAAGGTTGGTGTCACATATAAAAATTAAGCTGATGACTTTGCAGCGACTCAAGTTCTCTCTTTATCATGGTTTACCAGGTAGAGTGCTTGGCTATTACTATATAAGGAAGCCCACTGGCTTGACTTGTAAGTTCAACCTAAACCACAATCCTAGACCATTATGGATTTAGGAGTAGATTCTTGAAATCCCACATCCAGAAACTAGACGTTAGAATGTTGGGGCAGTTTCCCAGAGAAACAAGCATATTGCCTCATGGATGAAAGACTTGTAGTTCTAGTTTCAGTGACTTGTTATATCTACTTACATACAACAGGGAGGCAAGAGGATTCTCTGTCATCTCTGGTGACTGAGTGTAAAATATGTGCCAACTTGACAGCACAGTGACCAAATCTGACAATCGAGCTCTGGATCACCACTTGATTATGTAGTAGACTCATTTATAAAGCAGTTTAGGAACTAATTAAACATGGAGGATGAATTACCTTCCTATCCCTTGAGATAAGACATCTTTCGGTTTCATGATTAAGGATTGTTGCTGTTTTATAGTTGCTCTATTCATCACAGTGTAAATGGTGATGCGTGTCGTAGGTGCGCAGCTATTTGAGGGACTAAGGGATGGAGATATTCCGTCAAATGAATCTCTTCAGCATACCAGTTTGTGGGAGGGATATGAGACATGTGGATGGTAGTGAGAGATTGTGCCTCTAGATCTTGATGGAGGCTTAGTGAGACACACTTAAATAAGCACATGGAGGTTAGAGTAGAGGGCAGAGTAAAAGGAAGCTCCATCTGAGCAAGGACACCAAAAGATCTCAGCCCTGCAACTTGACCCAGGTAGGGCCACCACTACGCCTTCACTTGTCACCCAAGCTCCAACCACAGAGAGTTTGACAAGCTTGTGTTATGATGTTGACTTGGCTTTGTATTTTTAATTAACTTTGGATTTTTAGTGGTTTTGTCATATAACTGTCTGAGTTTGGTAGGTAGGATTACTTTGAAAAGGGTTTACTAGTGTGGTCCTCCGGGTAGAATTTAGCTGTAAGCATGTTGTTAGCCAGCCTGTAGACTGTTAATTACTTAATAATCTCATTGGGAAAATACTAGTAGTTTTATATTTGGATGACATAATTGGAAAAGCAGATTAGCTGCTACTACTTTTAAAAGACTTAAGGTCGGGATGCCTTTTTTTTTCCATGTAAGGAAATGAAAAGATCAAAATCTTCAGGCAATAAGCAAGTTGCAAAATTAGAAACCATTGCCTAAAATATGTTTTGTTGAGTTTCCAAATGGATGAATTTTAATTTGGACATTACATCACTAAATGCATTAGATTTTGTCTGCATTGGAAAGATACTTCTAGCATATCTTTCCCAAAGATATCTAATTTGGATTCTGTTTTATGCAAATTTGCATCCTGGAGGTTGAAGTTGGAGTTTGAGGTTGGAAAGTATTTTTGAAGGCAGAATCAATTGAGTTGTGAGGGTGAGGCCCTCACATACTTCTCAACAGACATGATAAAATTCACCTGCATGAGTTGGCAGGTGGGAAAACCAAACTGGATCACTGGGTAAGACTACTCAGTAAAGCAATGAACTACTTGCTTAGAGAAGCATCACTATCCCCATTGAGAAAAATGTGTGGCAAGATGATACAGCTACACAGTATTAAATGAATGGGTCAATTCAGGGCCCCCAAATTTAATTCTGTGGGGAAAAAATATTGAGCCAGTTGTCAGTGTTCTGTTACACGACTGGCAGACTAAATTCTTCATCATTGTTGTTATTGTTGTTGTTTATCATTTTCACTCGCACAGCCTTATTCTCATAATTAAAATCTGATTCATTTTCTCTTTAGTGTTAGTAGACTCCAACAACAGAAGTGGCATCTGTGTATTGATAATCAGCATTTACCCTGGCAGGAGACTAATCAGATAGGCCAGTGTCAGACATTAATCCTACCGTCTGATATTTTTGGTGAAGGAAAAAGTATTAATTCTCTTTCCATCCTCCTCCTCAGAAATATAGAAGCCCTCTTTACCAATCATCACATTTTACTCTGTAATCTACCAGCTAAAAGAAAATTGCATTGTGGGGAGGGTGGAAAGGGGGTGGGGGTGGGGGTGGAGGGTGGGGAAGCCCCACAAAGCCAGATTGCAGTTCTTGCCCCTTTTTGCTTCTGACATGAGATGTTAAAGAATTATTCATAGTGCTCACATTGCGTTAGGGGACACTGAACTGCTTTTTAGATCCATGATCAGTCATCATTCTTCTAAGAGATTGGAGCTTTGCTGTTTCATTAACTGTGCAGTGTAGACTAATGGTGTTTAATAAAAATCATTCAAAATTTCAAACTCTTTTGCCAGTGACCTCAATTTTGTTGGCTCTTTGATTTGTATCAGACTTTGAGGAGGGAAGGGGGAAGTGAAGGAAGCCCGCTTCCAGGCCCCTGACAGGATGCTGCAGTGGCAAGGTCAAGCTCGCCTGCCTGCCAGCAGTTGGCTGGTGAGCAGCAGCATGCAGACCAGCTGTGGGAAGCCTCCTGAAGAATGCCCCAGCTGATGCTTTCAGCTGGGAATAGCTTGTTCCTATTGGGGAACTCATTGTTCTCCAGTCTCTGCAGCAGGAAGCCAGCTGTCATATCCGGAGGGAATTTCAGGTGCTTTACCTTTTTGGTTTTGCCCTGCATCACTCATGTGGCTATGAAATAGATGTGTCTCTGAGAATAGAGCCCAATGTAGTGACAATGGGTAGTCAAATGCACCCCAGATGCTCATGCCCTCTTGTGGTTCTGCAGTGTTTATGAAATTTTGGGGAAAGGAGACCCTAGACAGTAAGCAAAATTGGAGACACTCCAACAAGGCTAAGTTAATGCTGTGTTGCCCAGACCAAGAGCTAGCTTCTCATTTGGTCAGCCTAGCATGCAACCAGTAGTGTGGTGGTAAAATGTTTAACAACCAGCTCACTGAGAATAGAAAGCACCTGGTTTGCACCATTTACCAATTTCTGTGGCATAAATACTACCACTTTAGATGATTTTAAGCTACCAACTGTGATGTCACTGAACACATGGTTGGAAAGAGATGCACACAGTTGACTCTTGCAAGCCTGGGCAAAAATGCCTCAACACACTACTGGATGCAGCCAGTCAAAGAGGGTTCATATTTCATATATGTGTTCATGTGGACACACACAGACACACACACAAACTCACCCTTACACACACACTTCAATGACTAAAACAATTACATAGTTTTAAGATATGAGTCAATGTGTGAATGTAGAAAGCTCATGATAAGGCCCTAGAGGTATGGGCTGCCCTGGAAGCCTAGGTTTTAAGCAGGAGAATAGCTGAGAAGAATGAAGCCCTCCTGAGCTGAAAGGAGAGATGGATCAACGGAGATGGTTTCATCATCTCCTTCCATATCTCATAGGTAAAACGGGCACTTAGAAAACCCTCATGATTGATTTTTTAAAAAGATAAGTGAGTGTTTTTTATTTTTTTATTATTATCATCATTATTTTGATTTACAAGTGCTATTTGTAACTTTCACATGTAACTAGGATAAAGTATTTACGGGAACTCTATGGAGAATAGCCCAATCCAGAATTTACTGTGTTTTTCTTTTATGTGACATGGAAACTCAGTAATTCTCCTATCTTCACATTGTTGTTCATAAGATTTTTTACTTTAGTTATTAGGGAATCTAAGTTTTTTGTTAACATTTGCTTTTAGTTAAAAGTATCTACTTACTGTTTTAGCTCTGAATTCAAACCAGAATATCTCTGTATCAATTACATGACTAATAGTCAGAAACAATCATCCAAACCAAAATAATTCTCTTTTCCACCCAGTACGAAGAAAACTAAGCTCAGTAACAAGAAGGCATAAACTAAAGTATATAATGAGAGTTTCATTAAATACACACACACACACACACACACTCACTCACACATACACTTTTTAAATTAGGTCTCCACACATAAATCATCTTGAAAGTAGTTTAGAAAATCTCAGAGAATTAATTCTCCTGGTCCTGTGCATCTTCTGCAGTTAATAAGAGGTTTGTATCTGGAAAGACTGAAGAACTTGTTCTAAAATCTTTTTTTTAAACATTTCCATTTTCTGTCTGGGCCTGTATCCATGGTTGAATGTTAGCCCTGGAGGAGATTCATGTCTTACTCGCTCTTTCTGGCCCTTCGTCTTTTGCCTCTGCAATTCTTTTTGTAGCTGGCACAATAACAGGGACTGGAGGTCTATTCTTTCATGGTATTGCTACAACATTTGTCCTTACTGGGAAATGGTAACATCTGGGTCTGGTTTAATTGGCATTACACTTACACAGGGACTCTGAGCACCCCCTTCACCACACCAGACAGTGGACTAGTTTTCACAGCTACAAAGAGCTAGAAATGTGTTTAACATCATCCAGTGCATCCCCTACTTTAACACCACCCTCACTAATCTATCATATTCACCCATAAATTTTACAAATGAGATTGATTCCGTCTCAGGACAATTTGTCAAATACTTAATTTTCTTCCTGGATGATTCTACTTACTGGATATTTTAGAAAGAAAAATGTCTGAGATAAAATCCCTCACATTTACTCAATATTACAAATTGCTGTTTCTATTCCTACTCTGAGTAGTGTTTCTGAAGATTGTTTGCTGTAGTGTTGTCTTTGATAAAATGAATGTCAGTAGTGAGCCTTTTAGAGATACCATGCTCAGAAATCCTCTTTGGGATCAGGAGATACCTAAAATTCCCCCCTTTGCCCACTTTGTTAGATGAGTGACCTATTCTTTGGATCCTGCAAAGAAGAGACTGGTTTCTTTTCTTTTCTGGTGGTGGTAGTGGTTGTATCTGTGGCTGTGATGGTTGTTGTTACTTGTCTTTCTCTCTCTGGCTCTGGCTTTTGCTTTCCTGCTAGTGTTCTTTCTCTTTCCAAACAAATAGTGAAATTAAATGTGAGCTTCTGAATTGTACTTGTTCATGCTTTTAAAACATAACAGATTAATAAAAATAGATGTGTCCTGATTTAAAACATGCCCCCTGGAAAGGCATGCTGTATTATGAAATCGTGATAATATAACTGCATTATTACATGGCAGTATAAATATTAGTCTGTTTAATTCATTTGTCCAATTGTATAACTTTGTGGAGCAGTGTTTTGACCTTTGCTACATAATTTTGGAGCAAGTGGAGTGGTTGCAGGCAGACGAGACAGTGTTATATCAGGATTTTTCAATGAACTTTAGTTGGAGGCCTGGCAATGGCAAACATCTCCAGATGTTTCTGTAACCATTATAAATATGAAAAAAACCCTCTTCAAAAAATTTCCCAGAGTACTTCAGTCAAGACTTTTTAGGTTCATCTTTTTTTTTCATTTCTCCTTTTCTTTTTCCATTATTTTTGGATGGGGGTTTGTTATCATTGGACTGAAGAAATATTTTGATTGCAATGGTCTCTCTCTCTCTCTCTCTCTCTCTCTTTCTCTCTTTTCTTTCCTCCTTCCCTCTATCCATCACCCCTCATTAAAATATTGAAATCTGGAGTCTTTGATAAATCTGCATTAGACCAGGCTATATGCTAGGAATGAAATCTGGGCAAACATCGATGGGTTTTCAAAGAATGCTCCACGTTCATTGGGCCCTTTCACACCCCACAGTGATAAATGAAAAGGATAGAGATAGTTTTTTCAAAAGGGCACTTTGATAATATCCTCTGAGACCTAATGCAGTTTAACAAATGACTCCACCTGTTTTTCCAGTAAGTAATTTGACTGAGACTTGCAAAATACCCCTGCGAGTTGTCAGGGGTGTCTTCTGCCTGGTCTATAGTGTGTGTGTTTGCTTTGTATCTAACAGGCACATTCACGTCTCATGTGCTCATATGAAGTATTTCCTAACATTCCCATTAGCCTGTATATAAGAATCAGAAAGATAATCCCAACATGTTGTAAATGAAGATGTGACTCTATAACCTTTCTCTTCTTCCTGGAAAAAAAAAAAAAAAAAGACATTTTCATGCGTATTTTAAACAGAAATTTTGTATATTTAAGTGTCATGGAAAATATTTATTGAGTAACTGGGATACAAATGGGAATTTAATTGTCATCATATGCTTTGTGTGTGGGGATGCTCACCAACACCATGCCGCTGGACCATTGTGGCAAGCCTAACTGCACAAAGAGTACACATCATCAGTGTGTGTGTGTGTGTGTCCCTGCATGTGCAACATGTCTAGCTTGCTGTCCTTCATGGGATTTTAGCTTTCCCTTCTTGAAAAACATTACTTTACAGTTCCAGGAAGCCCTGGTTACGTTACTATATGAAGGCAGTGATTTGAAATGAAAATTCCTTTCCTCTTGGAAGCTTTGGTCATAATATCATGGTTCAATTAAACGGATTCCACCGGCCTTTGTGATGGAAAAAGCTCTGTTCAAATCCAGTTGAGTTTCCAAGAGGAAATTGTAGGTCAAGATGCATGAGAGGGAAGATGAAGGCCACCTCAGCTGCAACAACATGAGCTGAGTTGAGCCCTCAGTGTTGAAGTTGACTTGCTCCAAGCTGCAGTCCAAAACCCTTGGGCCCATGCCTGGCCTATGCTCCTTCCCAAGTAAGTAGAGGAGCAGAACCATCAGGAACAGCCTGCCTGGCTCCTAAGAAGAAAACTTCCTGACGTCCTGTCCCCAAAGGAAGACCCTTTCCCCAGGGGCACCCCAGGTGGCCAGTAAATTGTGATGACCATTCAGAAAGTGCCCCCTTGGCTTTATGAGAATCCAATTAGTCTTCTGAACCACCTTTTCTTGGGTGCAGATTTCCAATATTCATGCTCATTGCAGATCCACCAACTGTCACTGTTCTTAACAAGCATGCTCGTCTTGTCAGAATTTCAGTAAGTTCCAATTTCCTGTACAGACCAGGGTAAACTGTTCTAACATCAATCAATTAATGAAATGTTATCTGGTTTTTAAAAGCTGGTTTCATGTGCTTTATGTGTATAAAACTATATCTGCCTGTGTGGCTTTGCATTTCAAATGTGTGGCGCACAAGCATTTTGTTGGTGCTTTGTTCTCAGTACAGTAACTCTGTGTACAAACATTTTAATGTGGTTTTGTTGTTTTCCAACAAGATGTCTCTGTAAAAATGATATTGGCTGAGCTGGTGCGTTGATTTCTCTCATAGAGGCATTAACTATACTGCCAATGCATTGAATTATTTAAAAATGCAAAATAAAATTTTTATGAAAATCTCATTTTAGACATGTAGATCATTCTGCTTAGAGACTTTCGAAGTCATAGTACCTTGTTATCAACTCTTCCACATTACAGTACATAGCCGGTGCTCCCGCTTACATCAACAGCCATAAAACTGACAGCCATAAAGAAAATAACTCTCACAAAGCCAATTCATTTTATAAGAGAGACCCTTGGACTATCATTCAAAGCCCATTTAAGAGAAAATTATAAAATATTTAGTTATCTGGATTCCCAGTACACAGCACAAAAAGCTTGCAAAGTATAAAGTTATAACTAGTAGATGCTGACAAAAGAGAGAGAATTACAAAACTAGACTGAAAACTTAAAAACACAGCTGGCAATGGCCATTTACTGCAGGGGTATGCTGCCAGTAGCCCTGGGAGGACAGCACAAGCAATAATTTTGGGTCACAGTAATGTCTGAAAGTCATCAGGAAAAGGTTAAATATACCTTAACTAACACAGAAACTCATGTCATATATTTAGAAACTGTTTCCTTCAAGATGTTAAAGATTTTTCTGGACAGTTAAAGGGTAGGTTTCAGGTATCTAGAAATTTCATTTACATGAAATGTATTCTCTGGCCATGTAAAGTGAGGAATTGCAATGCTAAGACTACACGGCACAAAACACCTGTCAGTAAACGCAACATTAACAACTTGGCTGTATTTCCTGTGAAAAAAATGAACTACACTTGGCTTGACCAGATATTTTGACTCTGCATAATCATAATCATAATCTTTATCATAGTCCAAGTGTGAGCACGAATATAGCTAAATGTGATTAAAACTGATAGTTAAAATACCACCACTAAGAATTCCAAATCCTTTACAAAATGGAAAGGCCACAATATCTGTAAATATGAACATTTTTATTGTGAGATGATGGGGAAATATTTGAGCTGAGTAAATAGAACTAAATGGATTATAAATGTGTTCTCAAGCAACCAAGTTGTTTTCTGCTTCTCTCAAAACAAACAGATACCATAAATGATGACCATGCCTAGGTAAAAGTATGCACACATGCAGAGAAGAACTTAGAGGAAATATGCAGAGTGACATTTTTAAAAATTAGGAGTGCTGGGATTATGCTAATTGATTAGTTTTTGTGACATTTACAACCAGTAAGGCACTACTGGCCAGGCACTGTTTTAGCACTTTCTTATATATTAATGCATGTAATTCTTTTAAAAGCCCTGTGAGATGGGTACTAGCATATCTCTGTTGTATAGATGACGACATGGAGACACAAAGAGGTCTTCAGGAAAACAACTTTCCTGAAGTCACACAGCCAGGTGTGTGACCCCAATGTGGCCCCAAAGGCTTTAATCTTAACCACTACCCTCTACTACTTGTTATTATTAATAATGCTATTGATTCTATAACATATATTATTTTCATTTTAGAAACAAAAGTAAAGAAGGACCACAGGCCCTCAGGAAGTGATTTCCTCTCAGTCTTTCCAGAGGTCACTAAAGGAAAGGCATTGCGCCAATCTTCCAGAAACACCTTTTCCTATGAAGACAGACCAGGGCACAGGAGGAGTCAGCAACTCAAAAAAAGTTTGCTGACGTGGAGCCTCTTAGTCTTGGAAGTAACAAATAGAAGAAGAGATGGCACCACCTTCCTGGCTGTCACTCTAGCTGAGATAAAGATCAGGCCTTGGATTGGCAGAGCTGTTTGTTTATTTATTTAAGACAGGGTCTCATTCTGTTGCCCAAGCTGGAGTGCAGTGGCATAATAACAGCTCACTGCAACCTCCACCTCCTGGGATCAAGTGATCTTCCTGTCAGAGGTGTTTGAACTAGAGCAGCTCCATCTTGAATAGGGCCTAGGTGAAATAAGGCTGAGACCTACTGGGTTGCATTCCCAGGAGGATAAGGCTTTCTTATTCACAGGATGAGACAGCAGGTCAGCAAAAGATACAGATCACAAAGACCTTGCTGATAAAAGAGTTTGCAGTAAAGAAGCCGGCCAAATCCTGCAAAGCCAAAATGGCAACCAAAGTGACCTCTGGTGGTCCTGACTTCTCATTATATGCTAATTATAATGCACTAGCATGCTAAAATACA
This sequence comes from Papio anubis, assembly GCF_008728515.1. Classification (NCBI taxonomy): domain Eukaryota; kingdom Metazoa; phylum Chordata; class Mammalia; order Primates; family Cercopithecidae; genus Papio; species Papio anubis. The sequence goes on along the minus strand of NC_044996.1, from coordinate 6,236,838 downwards.
TTCCCACCAGCACCATGATAGTTTACAAATGCAATGGCAACATCTGGAAGTTACCCTATATGGTCTTAAAAGGGGAAGAACCCTCAGTTCCAGGAAGTGCCCACCCCTTTCCCAGAAAACTCATGAATAATCTACCCCTTGTTTAGCATATAATCAAGAAATAACCATAAAAGTGGCCATCCAGCAGCTCATGCTACTGCTCTGCCTATGGAGTAGCCATTCTTTTATTCCTTTACTCTCTTAATAAATTTGCTTTCACTTTATTCTATGGATTTGCCTGAATTCTTTCTTGCATGATATCCAAGAACCCTCTCTTGGAGTCTGGATCAGGACACCTTTCCACTAACACTCCCACCTCAGCTTCCGAAGTAGCTGGGACTATAGGTGCAAGGCATCATGTTCAGCTTACTTTTGTATTTTTAGTAAAGATAGGATTTCACTATGTTGCCCAAGCTGGTCTCTAACTCCTGCGCTCAAGTGATCCATTCATCTCGGCCTCCCGAAGTGCTGGGATTACAGGCATGACCACTGTGCCCAGCCAATCGGTAGAGTTTTAAAATCAGTTCACTTTAAGACAGGTCCAGCCCCACTCTAACTCCTACTCCTTGCCTCTGAGATGCAGACACTTGTTCAGAAGGGAAGTAGAACATCCCAGGGGAGTGAGTCCCCTGGGCTTTTGGCAGGATTTTAAATGAGGTTCTCACTGCCTGAATTAAGTGAGACATGTAAGAGGAAGAAAGCCCCACTTTCTTCCTCTGCAAAATGAAGTTGGTCATATCCACATTCTCCCTGCTACCCAGAGATGAGCAAGATGTCATCTAGACTGGTGTTTCTCATCCTACATTCTCTCTTGGAAACCCTGAGGTTTTCCAAATAATTTCTTCTGACACACTGTCATTACCAAGGCCAAGAGACTTAATCTTTTGAGGGTGTAAGAGTAGTGAGGCAACTTCTAGGTTGCATGTCTAGCAGGGGATATGCCACAAGTGGGTAGACTGTGGCAGAGTGTATCACACAAAGGGCTAGGAATGCACTAAGGCTCATGCTTTGGGGAAAGAATATGTTTAGTTTTGTGTTTCTCCAGGAAACACATTGTAGCTTAGGTGGGAGATTTTGTTTCATCCCCCTTTTTAAGAAAAGGGAATAAAATAGTAAAAACGTTAGCTGTGATATGAGAGGGAATCTACACAATTTGTTAAGGGAGATTAGGCCAATACATTTCAGGTATAGGCATTTGAAATTGACTCATGTTATCAAAGCCCTTTGCAATTATGCAGGTCATGAGCTGGAGGTCTCCTGGGATTGACAGTTACACAAACTAGTGTGTGAGTTCAGGAGTTCAGTGACAGGCAGGAAATGACTTTCAATCTCTGTCTTTCTAGCTCTGGGACTCTCCACCTTAAAGAAATACTGGGGGACTTTTAAAAATGCAAATGTCAGGCTTCCATCTCAGAGACTGATTCCATAGGTGTGTGTCAAAGGTCTCTGATATCTTTATCTTTTAAGGCTTCCTTGTTGATTCTTATGTGAAACCAGGATGAAGAACCACAGTTCTAGGCTTATCAGAGAAAAGGCCCAGTTACCCATTTATCCCACCCACCTTCCTGCAGGAACAGGAGATAATGGTGCTTCTAATGCTCTAGAAAAAAACATCCCACAGGAATCCAAGCTCTGAGTATTCTTCTCCAAGGAAGGAATTTCCTTTAACGCTTTTATAACTTTCCAGGAATTTTCCAGTTAGCTCAAACCACAATGCACTTGAACATATTCTCATTTCCAAAATACAATAAGCCCTGCAGCAGGCTAGAGATGTAAGGGGAAACTCATGAGGAAGAATGTACCTTTCTGGAAACAATTCTCTTCAGCATGGCTGGACCTGGGCAGAGGATTATATTGTGGATCTGAGTTTCTCCCACAATTCTCAACTCTGAAGACACAGCAGTGAATGACCAGAAAGGATCCAGAAGGAACCTTCTCTCATAGAGGTTCATTTTAAAAGCCCCTCCTTACAACCTTGCTGGGAAAAAGCATTTGTAGGACAAAACAAACAAACAAACAAACACTACAAACGAATCAGTGGGAGCAAAGCTTCCTGAGTTTACCCTAGTGTTATCAATGGTCTCTTTGTATGGGTTCCTATGTTTACATTTTCATGGCAGGCCAGGACTGTTTAGCTCAAAAGCCCTGGGGACAAAATCAAAATTTTACACATCAAATTTGTTTTAAATATAGCCCAAATAAGCAGATTTTTAGCAGTTTAGAGCCTGCTTGTTTTGCATACCTCATGAAACTGTGCCCAACATCTCTTAGGCATAGATCAGATAACCCAGGGGGATATAAAGACCATGGCTGCCCTTCAGAGCTGTCTGACCCAGAGACTCCCCACTGAGTTGTTGAGTTATATCAGCTAGATGTAGAAGCCCACTCTTTCCCTTCTCTCTTCCCACTACCATGTCCCTAGCTCTCCTCCCCTTACTAGTGATGGCCTCTGGACCCTGGCATCTGGAAGATCTGATTCTGTGAAGGACTTTCTCTCACCCCTCCACATACAAACCTGTCAGTGTCATCCAAATAAAGCTTGTTGTATGTTACTGCCACCTCATGGTGATATCCTTTTCTTTGATCAGTCCCCAAATTTCCTCAAACTTACCACATCAGGAATCAAAAAAGGACCTCGAAAGGTCAACTGACAGGGGGAAGAGGCAAGCTTTATTTGGGGTCTCCTTTTGGAAGCTCCAAAGCATCTTGGCCAGCCCCCTAAACTGACTAAGTCTTGGCCAAGAATCACTGAATAAGTTCCATGATAGACACCAAACACATCCTGAAGCATTGCCCTCACTGAGAAAGAGCCATCTCCTTCAAAGTGTGGCCCAAACACCTCCAGTGCCCTGTTGGTGTGCCTTGCTCTGGACTTTAGGCCCAGCTCATCTCTCACACTCTGGCACAGAGCACCTTCACCTTGGCTGAGCTTTAAATCTTACTAATTCTGGGAGCCCATCCCAGAAATTCTGATCTAGTTGATTTGGATACTACTCTCTACCTCTAACCCTCAACTTCCGTAAATGGGTAGTTTGTAAGGTTTTCCAAGTGATTCTCATCAGCAGTCAGAACTAAGAATCCACTTTCTAGCCAAAGCTCCTTCATCCAGGGCTGTACACCTTACCCCCCACCCCCACCAATGTCTGGCAGTGGTGGACTGGATCTTTGAATATGGCCGAATTTCTGGGCCCATAGCTTATCTTTGGTAGATAATCAAAGGTCATTCAAAAGCCATTGGACATTTGGGCTTGGGAACTCATATTCAAAACTCATGGTGTACACTTAGGATCCCAGAATATCCTTAAAATCCCTGTGGAATTGGTTACTAATAGAAATAGCCACCCACAAAATAATCATAATCTTTGCTAACTAAACTGTCAAGTGTGAGTTGTAGTCCCTTATGAACTAAGCCATGCCAGTGCCTTCTCAGATTATAACCCTTAGTTTGGGGCAGACAGGAGGCCTAGATTTGCATCTAAGCTCTAGGGAGACATGCACTCGTGTCCCATGATTCCATCAAGTCTTTGAGTGAAATAAAAGCTCTTTAAGAGAGACAGCATTGTTTAGGGCACATCTGGATACAAGATGACCGAGAAAAAAGTTTCTTCCATTTGGGATTTCAGATTTATATTTGACTATCCAGTTGAATCCACAGTCTTTTAATCAGCTCAGAACACAAAACACATCATCTGCAAGGTACAGGTGATGTCTTATGTTAGCTTCTGTTGTTGGATAACAAAGTATCACAAACTCAGAGGCTTAAAACAATGTACCTGTTTATGACCTCTCAGTTTCGGTAGGTCAGAAGTCTGGGCACAGCTTAACTGGGTCCTCTACTCAGGTTCGCACGAGGGTGCAATCAAGGTATTTGTCAGAGCTGTGATCAGCTGCAGCTCTGGGTCTCCTTTTACACTTCCTCGGGTTGTTGGCAGAGTTCATTTTTTTGCAGCCATGAAACTCAGGTTATCTTGCTTCCTCAAGACCAACAGAAGATGGGGCCTGTCCTCTAGACCCTCTTTCAAAATCTTCCCTAATTCAGACCCACCCAGAATAATCTCTGTGTTAATGAACTCAAATTAAACTGATGAGGGGCCTTAAGTACTTCTGCAAAATCCCTTCACCTTTGCCATATAATGCAACCTAGTCACACAAGTGACATTCATCATCTTCACAGGTCCTGCCCACACTCAAGGGGGCTTATGCAGAGTGTGTATACCAGGGGGCCTGAATCTTTTGGGCCATCGTAGATTTATGTCTACACCATTCCCCTTAGGTGCAAGAAGACTTCACATCCTGCACAGAAGACTCTTCTGCTTTCCTATTATCCCCGGAGCAATGGACCTGGAGCTACTGCAACTATGGCCTTGCCACCAATACTATCCTTTTCTCTGTGCCTTAGTTTCTCCAAGCAGAACATTATTCAAACAACCCTTACTTCTGTGCTGCTTAAGGGAGTGTTATAAATTAATGAATTAATTGTGTTAAGCTCATTAGTCAGATGAAAGGTGCTATAGAAATGCAAATTATTGTTATTTTGAAATCTTGTGGCTGTCATCACAAAATTTGCACTTAGCTATTAGACACTGTGTCTTTGCCATCTATCAGCCCCCAGTTCACTAACAATGTTCATATTTTGCTTCAAACCATTAATTTGGAAATAACCACCTTGGTGCTCATGATGTGCTGATGAGGAATTATCTGCCCCGGGAACTTGCCAGCAAGAACTATTAAAAAAAAAAAAAAAAAAAAAAAAGATTGCATTAGCTGAAGCTCAAAGAGGAGAGCCAATGAGGAAGAAGGAAGAATATATTCCCACTGATTGCTTCTCTTACCCTCTAGGGATTGCAGAATGGCTTCTGACATCTCTCACATCCCAAGGAGCCCCAATGTCCTGATTGGCAAGGTGCAGACTGACTCCTCTTTCCTTTTGACTATAGCTGCAGCTGCCCTAAGATGATGTAAGGTTTCCTGCTCAGGGGGCTTGCCAAGGACAACTTCCTTTTCTGGACCCTGCTTTCCAAGCACTCCTGGAAGACCTAAGCCCTGCTCCCCACATAGCATCAGACTCTTGATGGGGCCAAGCTTTATTTCTCTCGGCCTTCATCTATAGTCCCTGCCTAATTCCATCACTTCCCCTTGAGGTGTGCATATTCTCCTGAGCTGTTTCCTTGCAAGCGACCCTGCCCTTGTTGGTCATGGGGGAATCTCTGATCTACAGGCAGATCCTTTATCTTTTCAGGAAACCCCTAGCCTGTCTCCAGCCCTAGAGGGTTCTCTTAAATCCATCCTCCTTAGGAGCACTTCCCAAGGCTTAGCCCAGCCTCTGCCTCTCTGTCCTGCTGTAGGAGCTGATGGGTAGAGAGAGGATTGAGTGGGTGGGAAGGGAGAGGAAAGCAGGACTTGACCTAGAAATACCCAAGTCTGAGGCCTTTCGTTTGTGCTCATCCCTAGCTGGTGCAGTACCTCTCACTCGCTGTACTGACAAAAGGCTGGAACCCAGCTGCTCCACACTCTTGAGGTCATCCGCCCTCCACTAGCTCCAGGAGACTTCCATGTAGCCTTTGGTGTCAGAGCTGTACAGCTCAGCTGTAACCCTGCCAGGGACAGGCTGACAAGATTTGAATGTGCAGAGTTGTAGAGCCAGCTGGGAATAGATCTGCCATTCTCCTTAGCTCTGAGCTGGAAAAAAGTTCTAACTGTTTGCCATGAAGAAGTCTGAAGAATTTCTGCCCTTGGGTCAGTTGTGCCTAGTTATGGGTTGAATTCATGTCAGAGTCCTAACTCGTAGTATTTCAGAATATGACCTTATTTGGAGAAAGAGTCTTTCAGAAGTAATCAAGTTAAAATACAGTTGTTAAGTTCAGTGCTAATCCAACATGGCTGATGTTCTTAGACAAAGGGGATATTTGGAGACAGACTCACATAGAGGAAGAAGGCCATGTAAATGTGAAGATGGCCATCTATAAGCTAAGGAGAGAGGTCCAGAACACATCCTTATTTTACAGCTCTCAGAAGGAACCAACCCGCTGATGCTTTGATTTTAGACTTCCAGCCTCTAAAATCTGTGACACATATACTTTATATGTATATATTTGAGATGGAGTCCTGCTCTGTCACCCAGGCTGGAGTACAATGGCACAATATCAGCTCACTGCAACCTCTGCCTCCTGGGTTCAAGCGATTCTCCTGCCTTAGCCTCCTGAGTAGCTGGGATTACAGGCACCTGCCACCATGCCCAGCTAATTTTTTGTATCTTTAGTAGCGATGGGGTTTCACCATGTAGGCCAGGCTGGTCTTGAACTCCTTGACCTCAGGTGATCCGCCCACCTCAGCCTCTCAAAGTGCTGGGATTACAGGCATGAGCCACCATGCCTGGCCTTACTTTACATTGTTTAAGCAACCAAGTGTGTGGTACTTTGTTATGGCAGTCCTAGCAAATTAATATAGCACTCATCCCTTTATTTGATAAGTAGTCATTATGTGCATAGTATGAGGTTCTGGGACCTCATGGGGGAGCAAAACCAGATGCTCCCCCACCCTCATGGATCATATGGTCCAAAGGGAGAAAGAGCCATCCAGCAGGTATTTACACGAATAAATGGGAAATTGCAACTAAGATGAATACTGTGAAGAAAAATTGCCTGCTACTGTAAAAGCCTAGTGCATAATGGGAGGTGGGTGGCAAGTCAAGGAAGGCTTCACTGAGGAGGTGTCACTTGATCTGAAACCTGAAAGCTATGTAAGCCTCAAGTAGACAAGGAAGAGAGGGAAGAGCAGTTCAGGCCTAGGGCATACTAGGTACAAAGGCCCTATGCTAGGACCTGCTGCAGGCCCCCACTCAGACTCTCAGATGGCTTTCAAGCATGCTGTCACCCTTATAGCCCATGCGTGAGTGCCATTAGCCATTGTCAGCTCTGTGAGGGCATCCCCAAAGGACCCTCAATGGAGGATACCCATCACTAAGGGAGGAAGAATTCCGATGAGAAGGCGGCCTGGGAACTAATGCAAGAACAGACTTGCCCAAACACTGGCTTCAGTTTTCTGCCCCGAGTCCATGACATATGCACCAAAGGCAGCACAGGTGTCACATGATGGAGTCATGAGAAGGCTGGCCTTGGCTGGTATAGTCACTCTGCCACTTTCTGGTCAACTCATCATTTAACCTTTCTGAGTTTCATTTTTCTCACCTGTAAAATGGAGACAATAAAGTGCCTCCCAATTTTAACCCCATATAAAGGGTATATATAGCACAGGAGAAATACTCAATAACTACTACTATTAACTTAGCAATTCTACCCATACTCTACTCCTCTACATTCACACATGGCATTGGGATTGTTTCTGGAAATGAGGAGTGGTAGACACACCATACCCATAAGATTAACCTTCCCTAGACACCTTAGCAGAATACAGGTGGTAGGGTATGAGAAAGCAAGTCAAGCAGGTTGGGCCCCGTGAGGAGAGGTCACCTCCAATCAGGCCAAAGGCCAGTGGGATGGAGACGTAGTAGTCAAGGAGAGGAGGCAGGGCCAAGGGAGCTGCTCCCTAGACCTGTCTCCAACCCCAACTGGTCCTGGCCTACCACTTCTGGCCATTTAGCTGTATTTCCTTCCTGATTTTTCAGGGACTGTAATTTATGGCTTGGCAAACTATGACTTCTTTGTAGTGGAGTCATTGTGTTTGTTAGCATAATCATTTCGCAGAAAGAATGTCAATAAAGGCTGGGGAGTGAAACACAAAACCCCCCACAACCCCAACTGCTAAATAATTGCTGGAATGAGTTGTCAGGAATCTTTTATTTACTGATTTCGCGCATTTCATTTATTTCTGGCACAGGGCCAACCTTCCTGACAGTTAAGATTTATTGATTTAATTGCCTAGGGTAACCATGCAATAAAATCATCTCAAAGATAAATTTTCATGGCACTGTGCAGCATGGAGGTAATTTTTCAAATGCTACGGCTATATTTCTGCAGGTTACAGGTGCAAAATTTGCTTAAAGCTGGAATGTCTCATTATTGCAGCTCAGGAACATTGGGGGCCAGCTCTTTGGTGGAAATTCTATAGAGGAGAGAGTGAGACACACAAAGAGAAAGAGAGAGAGAGAGAGAGAGAGGGAAAGAGGGAGGGACAGGGAAGGGAGAGAGAAAGAGAATGAACAAGAGAGCACAGCCCTTTCAGGAAAGAAATGATATTTCCTTAATTGGTTCATATATTCAATGCCCATGAGAACGTGGGGCTTCAGTTTAATTAGGAATGGGCTTGGAGGTTATTTACAGTGTTCTGTGGAATCATTTGTTTCCAGCTGTGCGACGCTTTGTATGGTATGAGCCTCACAAGGTAGATGATTGCCACTTGTGACATTCGTGTTTATTGCTTCTTTAGATCTTTTTATTTACCCTGTTAAAGTGCTCATATGGCTTCGAACAACGGGTACATGAAAAACTCTGATTAACTCCCAGGTTAATGGTAACATTTCAGGAAGTCAGAAATAGCATAAACTTTTAACAATGTGAAATCTTTTCTTATCTCTCTTGATTTATTTTACAGTGTTTTTGCTTTGATTGCAGGTTTCAGATGGTGCCGTTTAATAGCTTATTAAACTTGCAGCCTAGCAGGTCTGCTATTTGGATAAAATTTTATTTTTGCTCAGGTGTAAACTTTTGGAATAGATATAGATTTTTTTTTCCACCTTATTGAATTCCAGCGACCAGGGTCTGGCTGATTTTCTCAGATGTTCTTTGTGTGATGCAGGACCATGCAGGAACCAGTTTGAAATTAATCCTTGAAACTTAATCCTTGCCCATAGTGGAGAAGGATGACAACCTGGGATGGGAAGGGGAGCTTCAAGCTTTTCAAATGAATCTGAACAAGGAGCCAAGAGCTATTAATATGTGCTATATTTAAATCAAGCCCCAGCCTCCTCAATGCTCAGATGGTGAAACTGAAGCCCAGAGAGTTAGGAGTAGAGCTCCTAAAAGTAGGTCTTCCGATGCTCAGGGCAAATCATCTCGTTTTTGTACTACCTATACTGCCCTGTTCACATTACTCACTGCAGTATAGTCCAAGTGCACATTAGCTTGGAAGACTCATCCCTCTCTTTACTTCAGTTTCTGTTTATAGATAAAGGGGGTTGGAGTAGATGCTCACTACGTGCTCACCCACCTCTGACAGGCTGTGATTATAAGGACATGTGCATATCTAGCAGTCTTACTCCCACCACCTGGCCATTAATACAACTGAACCATTCTCCCCATGAACCACTAGACTTCATGAATTCTATATGCACGTGTGCCAATGGCCCAGACTCACTGTTTCATGGCTACATATTCTCTTCCAATGGAGTAGGCTTTGCATAGTTCATAGCTTGTGATTTGCAGAACTACAACAAAGTGAAATTAGACTTTGACTAAAGAGGAAGCAATGGAAATTTGAACTAAAATGAAGTGGTGAGCACAGCTGACTGTGTAGACATGCTTCCCTGCTGTAGCCAATGGCTGGGTGGAAACTAATCTGTTGTGGGAGTGTCTGTGGCAATGTTTCTGAGGGTCAGTGCCAGGACTGGATGCTAGGCACTGGGTCTGTGTGTGTGCATATTCACATAACCCACCCAGATGTGGAAAGAGGCCATTCTAACTAGGGTCCTACACAGGAGGGAGTGTGAAGAACAAGAGGCTATGTGAGCATTGAGGGGATCATACCAAACCTGGCTCAGGTGTCCTGACTAGCCTCTGCCCAGCAAACTAAGGTTTGGGGTGTTCCATCTTTGCACTGTAACAACAGCCTCATATCTGTCCTTTCTGCTTCCTTCTGCTTCCATTCTTGCCCCCTCTAATATACTCTAACTGTGGCCAGAGGCACCTTTTTAATATGCAAGTCTGATGATGCCAATTCTCCATTTACAATCCTTAAAAGACTCCCCATCACTCCCAGGATAAAGTTCAGAAGCCTTGGTGCGATGTGACAAGACCTGGATGTCCTGGCTCCTGCCTTGCTCTCCAGCTGTCCTCTTCCAACCAATTACCAATTCCTCTAGAGCTTCATTGAATGGGCCAGCGATGAACCCTGGTGCTCAAATGAAGCATGTGCATGCGTATGTGCATACGTACCTGTATGTGTGCACACATAAGCATGCACACACACACACACAAACACACAGAGTTCTCCTTGATTTTCTCCTTTCCATAATCACTTATAACCAATCCATCAAGACGTCCTGGCAACTCAACTTCTAAAACAAATTCATAAACCATCTCTTTCCTCCATCTCCACTGCCTCCACGCTGGTTCAAGCCACCATTATCTGTCATTTGTTCAGTAGCATATTAAAGAGTCTTAAAAGTCTCCTGGAAAAGGAAAGCTCTTGAACTATAGTTAACCCTCAAGTTTCCAAACATATTTGACAATGACCTTTTTTGAACAACTGTTAACATTCACTCAGCAACTATTTTTTGAGGGCTTTATGCTATAAATTGCCTAGGTGTTGAGAATATATCATTGAAAAAAGAAAGACTAATTCTCTGCTCTTACAGAGCTTACAGTCTAGTGAAGAAGAAAGGCAATACACAAAATAAACTCTAGAACACCAGGTAATAAGTGCTGCTCAACTGGGACGAGAGGATGACTGGGAGGGATTCAAATGAAAACGCAGAGGGTTGGCTCTCCACAGGAGTATAGACAGTTCATCCATTGTGACAGAAGGGCATGCAGTGGACATTGGCACACACATCTGAGAATGAAATGTTCCAGTGTTCCAGGAAACTGTGCAGGAAATTCTACCTAGAGGATAATTGCCTAACTCAAGAAACTTCTTGCTCCAGCTGAGTTTTTCACTATATCTTAGCTCTTGCCAGCACTAACCCCTTCATCCACCCCTCCAACATACTCGTATACCTCTCCACTCCAGCAGCACCCAGCTACTTTCCATTTCCCCCAAAATACCTAGTGAATTTACCCACACTGCCCTCTTTACTTGAAGTGCAGATTCCCCTCTTCTTTGTCTGGCAAAATCAGACTTGTTTTTGTATCCCTTATCTCTTTAGCAATTAGCACAAGGTCTTGCCTGGAGTTGATGCTCCGAAAATGGTAACTTGAATTGTTCTACCTTACTCTTTGCTTACTTAACCCTTCACCTTCCCACAGCGACACCATTGTTATTACTTTTCAAAGGATAAAACTAAAGCCTCACCACAAGACTTTCCAGGCCAAGAGGCTGTCATGTCCCATTTGGACACAAAAGGATATCTTAAGGCCTCTGGTCCCCAGTGCCCCAGATATCCCTAAGAGGAAGCCCTATGTGAAGAATGGGAAGCTCAGAGTTGCTCTGCCCCCTCCCCTCTACAAATCCTGAGAGTGAAGACTCAGCTCAAACCAGCACTTCTGGTTTGAGTCTCTGACTCTTTCCACTTGTTCCCAAGTTACTACAAGGGGGCATGTGAAAGCAATCAAGGTCCTTCCCCAAGCAAAGAAGACAATGGCCAATAAAGGGCTAGTTCTTGCCAAGAGAGTGGTTTGGGGACCAAAGAAGGGCAAGGCAGAAAGTTGATCCCTTGTGAAGATTTCTATGAGCTTGTTAGGACCCAGTTAGTCCAAGGTAATGGGTGGAAAAATGAAGGTCTCCCTCATATGGAAGACGTTAAGATTATAAAGCAGGAAGTTCATGGTAGGGAGGATATTAAAAAGCACACATTTGTGCTAATTTGGAAACAGTCATTTGGAAGAATGTACAGGAATGGAGCAGATCTGGCAGTGCTCTCTGGTGTAGAAAGCTGGGGGCATATTTCTCAATTGATCACATTTCTATGGACATCAGGCATACTTCTATTCCTACCCCATCAAACACCTGCCAGAAGTTCAAATGCACCAAAGCCTTTATGACTCCGCATTAACATTTTAAAGTTCACTGGGACATTCAAGTCTCTCTAATTAGAAAATTCCCATTGTCAGGGGTTTCAGGCTTCCAGCCTGACAGAACCACTAAGGACCTTTCCAATGTAATGGTCTATCTGCACCTGTATAGAAGGAATGGCCAGTTTTCTTGGCTTGTCTATGCAGGGGATTTACCAATGAATTTGGCCTGGCGTGCACTACAGTGACCATTAAAATCTAAGCATGACACATGTAAATTCAGGCCAGAAGGGTTTAGATAAACTACAGTGGGTAGAATATAAAGCCGTTTCTGTTGCTGAATGGGTTCAACTCACAGGCATGTGTCCGTGAACACTTTGCTGATTTGCTATCACCTTCACGAGCCTGGCTGGTGTGCTGGCAGCAGCCAGGATAAAGTACATTTTCCACTGAATCTGGTCATTGCTATGGAGCCAAGCAAAACACATCACTTGAGGTTTTGTCTACCTATAGTAGTCCTTCCCCAGGGTACCTGTGTCTTAGCGTGGCCAACTGGATCAGGATGAGAGAAGCCAGTGGCATAAGCCCCAACCTCTGATTCAACAGCAAAATAGAACATTGGAAGAAACTAAACTGGGTCTTCAGAGATCATCTCATTATCTCCACCTGGGTCTGCCTTCATATTGATTTGAGCTGCTCCGCCTACGTCCCAGCCCCCATCTTCTGTGAAGCTATCCAATGTCTTATTTACTCATATGCTCATGAGCTCAACAGTCACTGGACACTCACTATGTGCCAAGCACTTTTGCTGGTCATTAAGAATACAAAAATGAATGCGACAGGCTCCCCCCTTCAAGGGGAGACAAGAGGCCCCCACAAAACCTGTGCTGAGGGACCTGTGGGTAGTGATGAGTACATAGCCACATGCCCCTTTCTCTGCGTCAGCAGATGTCAAGCTTTATATTCTTAATAACTATCAAGGACCCTAAACAACTTGTATTTACATGGATTATGTCTATCACTACCTACCATATTAGAAGTTAAGACTAAGATATTAAAAATATTAATTTGTTAAATAACTATAAAATAAAAAATCAATCCAGTACATGGTGTTATAAACAGCACATGTTTATGAAAAGTAACTATATTTTTTCAAAACAAAAATTATTTAGTTAGAAGAGATGCATTGTTTCACAGTATTTCAAATGCCTAATCTTCGCCTTAATGAAAGATAGATGGATTCTTCCACTTCTGCATTGAATCTGTTTGCAGTATGTTGCTCTGTTTGAAGTATATGAAGAAAATGCACATAGATATGCATTTAGAGAAAATAAAACTATTTTAATAGACCAGATAATTTTGAATATTCTTCATTGACGCAACATGAAAAATCTCAACAAAAGGGACTTTTTAAAAAATGTTTAGTAACAATAAAGATCTAAAACCATATCAATGAATGTTTGTACTCTGCTGTATTAAAATCCATTGATCTCTCTATCACTTTGAATGGGTTTTTAAGCAGTCATGCTTTTGTAACACTATGCATTGGTCATCCGGAAAACACTGGTGCCCTGAGTTGTGTCTATCTTTTAAATGATGATACCTTTCATTATGTAATACCCCAAAGCCACATTTGTTTATATCACCACTGATCTGATGGAAAATGTCTTTGGCTATTGGGAAGCTGTCAAGCTCACAGTGGTGAATCTATGTTTCCCAAAATTCTAATTTTTGCTCGAAAGCTCAAATTTTGTCATTGGAAAGAAATTAGTTTTTTTGTTTTTGAAGTGGCAGGCTCACTGTGTTCACTTTTGAGAAGATGTTTACTAAATACTTGCTAAGTCACCATAGATTGTCCCACATATTTTCAAGTCAAAATGGGGTTCTATGAAAAAAAAAAAAATCAGCCAGTTCATCTCACAACTCAATTGCATAAGTGGTTTTCTTTGAGTCAATAATTGTATTATAGTGTATAACAAATGCTTTATATGTGGTTCCCATTTTGTCAGACAGAATATTAAAAAGACCTGCACTCAAGGCTTGATCTTTCATAAAATTAATAACTTTTTCTACTTCTTCAAGGACATTCTTAAGTGAAACTTTTTTTAACTGCAAGTGTGGCAGTGAAGAAGCCAAAAACTACTAGTACAGTAGTAGCACCAACAGTGCAGATGTCAAGCCAGAGAAAAAGGCAAATAATGAAAATAGTTTTTACTTCACAGAATCTCCAAAAGAGTCTCTGGGTGCCCACGAGTCTATGGATCACACTTCAAGAATCATTGTTCTGTTTAATTTTCATGCCACTCCCTTTAAAATAGGTGCCTAGGTTTACCAGACTCTGGGACCTGTGCCATTGAGTCTGCCTCTATGCATAAACCCCATCCAGTCTGCAAACATTTTGAGGATGGGGTTCTGCTCATTGCTGTATTCATGTCATCAGGCACAGGGTCTGATATGTGGCAGGCCCTCCTTTAATATTTGTTGAATGAAAAAATGAATGAATGAACGAATTAATTGCTTGAGATTGAAGCTGAATATAGGGTACTGTGAAAGGTTCACCAGGAGGTGGCTACTCTGCTCTCTAATTTATTTCTCCACCTTTCTGATTTCTGTGTATGTAAGAATGGACTATACCTCTCATGGAAGAGTAGTGCTTTCAGAGATGAGGAAAAGCTACATTTACAGAGCCTTCTCTGCAGGGAGTGTTTGCAGAAGTCCTAAAATTGCTCACTCAAAGGGAGCTTAGTGAGAAAAATGAAAATTCCACTCCTTTTCTCGCAAAGGCTATTTCATTTTCCATTTTAAGATACTGATGATGCTGGCCTAATGGGGTCTATTGACAGAGGAGATGGAACCAGGAGGGCCCTCAGCGAGAGAAGGCTGCACCTAAAGGGCAGATTGGAGTAAACCACAATGAGGCACATAAAATTGGTCTTCTGAGCCACTCTACAGAGAGCCTTAGACATGAGAGCCACATTTGAAAACAAATCCCACATTTAAAAGGTAGCTCACAGAGACCACAGAAGAAGCGGGAGCTATGTGCAAGAGAGACAGCAACCCTCAGGGAAGTTTTCTCCCGTTTTGAGTTGTGTGTGAATGAGTGCAGCAATCATGACTGTGGGAAACCCTTCTGTCTTGTTCACTGTGGCCTAGGACATCGCCTGGCCAATAGTAGGAGCTTGATTGAATTAATCAATGAATGGATTGATGAATGAATGCTGAGAACTGTATAATTCAAAGAGCACATTTTACTACAACAGGCTACTCCTCTTTACAGACATCCACCTCACCTGCTTTGGTTCTGGTTTCCACAGGCTGAAATGCTATTCTTTGTCGACATTAACCTCACCCTATTCAACCTGTGAGTCTCCGTACCAGGCCAACCCCCTATGAAGACACTGTCTTTCTCAGGCCCTGACTCCACTTGCCATGGAAGAGTTGACCTTAGCTAGGAGCACACACAAGATTTTTTTCTCCCCATTCTATAGTTTAGAATAATGCTGGAGAAGATGCTGTCCAGAAAGGCAGGGCTGCCCCTGGGATGTGCAGGGTCCTAGGCAAATATTTTTGTGGGTTCTTCTCTATACAAACAATTTAATGAAAACATGTATTGCAAAATTCATGGGCTCACATGAGGTATAGTGATTTGTTGATGAAGATTGAGCATTTTAGGGGGAGAGGAGGTACTTAGCTGTTTGTTTACTGTGCTATTAGTGCTTGTGAAGTTTCCCCATAGGGTCCAGGTTCCACATCTTCTTGCTCGCGCTCAGCAAGCATGTCTTTATGTTCCTAATTGTCTAATGAACCACACATGACTAAGGTGATATCTCCCACTGAGAGGAAAAGGGAGCATCACTCTTGTTGCTCAGAATGCCATGGCTCTTGAGCACCTACTTGTACTGAAACAGTCTAGATCTTCTTACCTCTACAGGCCCCTGATACCCTTAAGTTCATGCTGGCTACACCAAGACCCATGGCGCTACCATTATCCACCAGGCTGCCCGTGAAGATCAGCTCCCTGTGGACTCTCAGACATTGTTACTGTGCTTTGTTGATGATGAGCACAAAGGTACAACTTCTCCAGAGTGTGCAGGAAAATGTGAACAATATATCACTTTATGGTCATGTTCAATGTACCATTTGGCACTTTATACCATACATGTAGAATGACACGTCTTCCAACCATAGCCTCTCTTGAACCCTGGAGGTCATAATCATCACATTCCTAGGACCAGATGTCTGTCCATGTTAACTGCACCCTTGCATTATACACATGCCACCACAAGCAGGGAGGATGAGTAGGGGGGCGGGAGGCCCATTGACAGAGCATGAAAAGTGATCACATTCACGTAAGGGATGATCATGATATCATCACATGATTGAAAGCAAAAGAGGAAATTTATCAGAAAGGCCCATTGGAAAAATGAGACAACAATGTCAGAAGCTCACAGAGGAGATAGAAATAGTTAACTCTATATGACTGTTTGACAAGTGCCACAGAGCCCATAGAGAGACTGGTGTCCTGTGTGTCAGTGGAAGGGGTCATATCAGGTAAAAAACGCCTGCCACAACCTCCATCTCTGGTGCTATAGACTAGAGGTGGGCACACAGATGGGCAAAGACTCATGCATGGGCCCACACATGCAATTCAAGCCCAACTGGTGCTGGTGTACTAACAAGATCCTGGAGCTCTGAACCTATCCTATGTCAGTCAAGTCAGCATGCCAGCATTATTCTAGCAGCCCAATCTTTCACAATTTCCCAAAAGAAATGCCATACAACACACTGGAACAACTTGTAGATATGAGTCTAGGAGCTCCAAAGGGGATCTAGTTGGTCCCATGATCACCTGTTCCCTGTGAGGGCACCACAGGGGAATAGGTGGCGAGTACACAGAGAGAAGAAATGGAGACTGGAACTTATGTGGGTCCCTGTTTGGGCTCAGGGTGCCCTGTTCAACTGGCACTGCCAGTCTGACTGGTCCCTCTCACTGGAAGAGGACTTAGAAACTTTCAAGGAAGGATTTTCCGGTGATCAGGACCTATAAAGGACCCAATCCAGACTGGCAACACCCTGCCTGGATGATACTACTGGCCCTGTCTAGTCACAGCTACCAGATGGGGTCTTAGAAAATTCTGGAAAGCATTCCAAAGCAGCGGACCTCCTGAGGAATAGGGACTGGACGAGAGGATATGTTTGCTCAGGTCTGAGGGTGGTATTGCAGCTACAGACTGTATTTCTGAGCTCTCCTTGAATCTAGGTAGAGTTATAAGACTAGTTTTCACAATGGAATGTGAGTGGAATTAATGTGTACTCCTCCCAGGCCAAACTAATAATAAAACAAGAAATGATTTATCCACCTTTCATTTTCACTTCTGCCAGCTGGTAGCAGAGTTCTCTGAGGCCCTAGTTGTGGCACACCCACAAGGTGGAAGGACCCAACGTCCCTAGATCTTATGTGGAGGAAAGGCTGCCAACCAGCAATTTCCATAATGCACTGCCACCTGAATGAGAAATAAACTTCTATTGTGTTAAGCTACTGACATTTGGGAGGTTTATTTGTTAGAGAACCAAGTGTTATTCAAAATGTAAAGTTCAAGTTTACATGGGGTTTACATTAAGAGTGGGCATGATACAGTCTTAAAGCTCTCCAAATGTGTCTTCTAGCCTTCTGATTGCCAGCAACCTCATTAAGTCTGACATAGCTTGAGATTCAATGGGACTGTAGCAGCTGAAGATACAAAATGCCTGGAGGTCACAGCTCAGGAGACAAGGATTAGCAAAAGGGATGAGTCTGTCTTTTTTGTGTTTTGCATTTCTAGCTGCACTCTGCAAAACTGACTCTTGCAGGTTCAGACAACTGTGTCTGAGCTCTCCACAAATATTCTCCAATGTCCAGGAGCCCTTGTAGACATAAGGGATCTAGGACAATGGTGGCTAACCCTGGAGCTAAAAAAGTATAGAAACGGGCTGGGCACTGGGGCTCACACCTGTAATTCCAGCACTTTGGGAGGCCCAGGTGGGCGGATCACTGGAGGTCGGGAGTTCGAGACCAGCCTGACCAATATGGAGAAACCCCGTCTCTACTAAAAATACAAGATTAGCTGGGTGTGGTGGTGCATGCCTGTGATCCCAGCCACTCAGGAGGTTGAGGCAGGAGAATCGCTTGAACCCAGGAGGCGGAGGTTACGGTGAGCCGAGATCATGCCATTGCACTCTGGCCTGAGCAACAAGAGTGAAACTCCACCTCAAAAAAAAAAAAAAAAAATGCATAGAAAGGTAATGAGGTTGATTTGTGCTCCCTGAATTTATTAGGCAGAGCTTTGATTGACTACCTGATTTCATGGCCCTTCATAGTCTTCATTTTACTTTGAAATATAGCATATAGAACACTAATAATAGATGATATTGATTTAATGGGGGATTTTCATGAGGAAGAGATTTTTATGAGATGCAACAGTACTTATTTGAAGCATATTGACATTTTTAGTGCATGCTGAACAGCTTCCAGATTTACAGGCTACAGCTTTATAATAGAAAAAAAACGACAATGAAGATCATTAGGAATCCTAAATTAAATTGGAAATCTTTAAGAACTGTAAAGTTTTAGTCAGAAAGTACCTGTCAAGAGGGTCTTAAGTATTCACTCTGGGATTTCCAGTCACAGCAATCATGCCTTAGAAAACAATAGAAATCATAGTTCATTTTTAACTGTTTTAATACAGGAACTCATCCCGATAGGAAATGTCTTGGGTTTACTCCAAACCTGAGAGTTTTTAGCAAGTATGATCTCATCTTTTGTGGTTACCCTGCTATCAAAGCCCAAGAAACGCTGCATAGCTAAGTGATAGAGTTATATGAGCGAGACAGAGAGATAAAAACAGCGTGAAAAGCAACATCTCCATCATCAACTGGTTGTCAGCTTCTAAATACATCACTAGTCCCTTGAGGATTGAAACATTGTCAGCTACCCATCTTTGTAAATTATTCCAAGCAATCACACAGTAAGTCCAATTCAACAATGTGCACATAGTAGGAATCAAAGGTCACTTATCTATTGACTTATTTACTCATTATATGTACATTTCTTGAAGCCTACTCTGTGCTGAGTCATCGGGATGCAGAAAGAGATAAACAAGGCTTAACCTTAGGCCTTCAGTTTCATATACAACAGCAGAGACAAACCACATCTAGTAGATTACCACAATCTAATTTGATCAGCACAAACAGAAATGTACTGTTGTAGAATATTTAATGGTGTGAAGAGTGTTCAAAATATAGTCGACTACAAAAAGAGAGATAACAGTATCTTATCTAAATAATAATTTATATAATAATCTTATCTAAATAATAATAGATAATAATCATTATTTTTGTATAACACTGAAACAGTGTTATAACAATGTAAGCATATTTTTGCAAAGAAAAAATTGGAGATTTCTAATTAAGATGGTATTCTCAGTTCATATTCTGAACCATGTCCTACCATATCACTCTTTCTCCCTACCTCTTCCCTTCCCATTCTTTAGACATACATCACTGTTAGATAAAAGGTACAGAGAAAATTTTAAAAGAAAACAGCCACACTCCAAGACAGAATGATAACCCTTAATACAGAAAAACAAAGTAGCACATAGGATGAAGTGTCCAGGATGGTGTACAGGGCACGGTTTTAAAAACAACCAGAAGTGTACAGAAGTTTCTGATGTTTAATGAGGCACAGAAATACACTACACAACATGGAAAAGGATGCAAGGCTTGTTGCTTGAAATAAGGACTTGGGATGGTGCTCCACTCAAGACATTTAAGCTGAGAGCCAAATCAAGAATGCAATCCCATTCACAGTAGCCACAAAAAGAATAAAAATACATAGAAATACGGATAGCTAAGGATAAAGAAGTGAAAGATATCCATAAGAAGAACTACAAAACACTGCTCAAATAAATCAGAGATGACACAAGCAAATGGAAAAACACTCCATGAACATGTATAGGAAGAATCAATGTTGTTAAAATGGACATAGTGCCCAAAGTTACTTATAGATTCAATGCTATTCCTCTCAAAATACTGCTGACATTCTTTACGGAATTAGAAAAAACTATCTTAAAATACACATGGAACAAATAAGAGAGCCCAAATTGCCAAGGCAATCCTAAACTAAAAGAACAAGACTGGGGGCATCACATAACCCGACTTTAAACTATACTACAGAGCTACAGTAATCGAAACAGCATGGTACTGGTTTAGAAACAGACAGATAGACCAATGGAACAGAATAGATAGTCCAGAAATAATGTTGCACATGTAAAACCATTTGATCTTTAACAAAATTGACAAAAACAAGCCATGGAGAAAAGACTCCTTATTCAATAAATGGACATGAAATAGTTATGGTTATGGTTATAATAGAAAGGTTATGAAATAACTGGCTAGGCATATGCAGAAGATTGAAACTGGATGCCTTCTTTACACCATATACTAAAATAAGCTCAAGATGCATCAAAGACTTAAATGTAAGCTCAAAAACTATAAAAACCATGGAAAATAACCTAGGAAATATTATTCTGGACATAGGACGTGGCAAGGATTTCATAACACAGATGCCAAAAGCAATTGCAGCAAAACCAAAAATCAACAAATAGGACCTAATTAAACAGCTTCTGCACAGCCAAATAAGCTGTCAGAAGAGTAAATAGACAATGTACAAATGGTAGAAAGTATTTGCAAGCTATGTATCAAAAAATGGTCTAGTATCCAGTACCTACAAATAACTTAAATCAACAAGCAAACAACAAATAACCCTATGAGAAAAGGGTAAGGGACATGAAGAGACACTTCTCAAAAGAAGATATACAAGCAGCCAAGATTGTTTCATTTGCTGTGCAGAAACTTTTTAGCTTGATGCGATCCCATTTGTCCATTTTTGCTTTGGTCATCTGTGCTTTTGAGATCATACTCAAGAAATTTTTGCCCAGATCAATGTTCTGGAGATTTTCCTCAATGTTTTCTTCTAGAAGTTTCATCATTTCAGGCCTTAAATTTAAGTGTTTAATCCATTTTGATTTGATTTTTTTGTATGGTTAGAGATAAGGGTCTAGGTACATTAATCTGTATATAATTGTTCAGTGTTCCCAGCACCATTTTTTGAAGAAACTGTCCTTTCCCTGCAGCATATTTTTGGTGCCTTTGTAAAAATGAGTTGACTACAAATGTGTGGATTTATTTCTGTGTCCTCTTTCCTGTTCCATTGGTCTATGTGTCTGTTTTTATGCCAGGACCATGCTGTTTTGATTACTATAGCTCTGTAGTATACTTTGAAGTCAGGTAATGTGATTCCTCCAGCTTTGTTCTTTTTGCTCAGGATTGCTTTGGCTACTCTGGGCCTTTTGCCAATAAATTGGAAAACCTAGAAGAAATGGATATATTCCTAGACATGTACAACCTACCAAGACTGAACCATGAAGAAATCCAAAACCTGAATACACCAATAACAAGTACCAAGATAGAAGCCATAATAAAAGGTCTCCAATCAAAGAAAAGCCCAGGACCTGATGGCTTCACCACTGAATTCTAGTAAATATTTAAAGAACTAATATCAGCCCTACTCAAACTATTCCAAAGAAGCAGCACTGTTTTTGAAATCCCTAAACTGGAAAAAAACCCAAATGTGTATTAACAATACAGATAAATAAATTATGCTGTAATTGTATGATAGACTACTATGCAGCAATAAGAATGAATGGTCTACTTCTACGTGAAACAACATGGATGAATTTCACAAACAGGTGAATAGAGGCATCCAGATGTAAATCGGTAGAAAATGTATGAATCTATGTGTTTAAACTTTGAAAAACAGGCACATTAATCTAAGGCAATAGAAGTTAAAAATCATGGTTAGTTTTGAAGAGGTGGGTGTGGAAAATGATTGGGAGGGTACAAGAGAAGGGCTTCTGGATGTTAGTAATGTATTTCTTGATCTAAATGGTACTGACATAGATGTATTCACTTGGTGAAAATTTTTCAAACCATACCCTTATAATGTATGGACTTTTACGTGTGTAGAAAATTTATAATGGACAAAAGACATCTAAAATTGCTAAGTGAAAAAGTCAGAATAGAAAAAAAATATTTATATATTCTCATTTATCTAAAAAGGGGAGGAAGCGAATGTGCACAAACATACATACACACACACACATATCTGTGTGTCTTTGCTATACCCCTGCTCCCTCCCTGCAAAAAGCATGGAAGGATAGCCATAATATTTTAAAAATGTCAGCTTACAGGAAAAAGTAAGTCACAAGATGGGAGTATAGAGATGAAAGCCATGTCTCCTGGGGATACTTGTATTGTATATTATACTTTAGAATGATATGAATGTTTTACATAATTTTCAAGGATAATTGAATGAAAATGAGAACAAATCCACTCGTATAAACTGGAAACAAAATTAAATGAATGAAACTGCGTATTGAGTTTGTGCCAGAGCCACACAGAAAGAGATTATTTCAATTGTCACTAATTGGACCATTCATCCCTAGCAGGATATATCTTAGGACAAAAAAAAATGCCTATCGAACAATGACAAAAAATCAACCAAAGCAAACTCAAAACCCCACAACAACAAAATGAAACAAACAAGGAAAAGAGAACTGGAAAAAATAAACAGTTTTCAGTAACATTGGTAATAAAAATTATTATTGTTCTTTGAAACAATTACATATGTATAATTTTTATATATAATTATAAATATATAATTAACCTAATTAAGGAATTAGGTTAATCATGTCTTTAACAATGAGGTTTTCCTCTCCACAAAAAAAGAAATAGAAACATAAAATCAAAGAAACTGACTATAAAGTTTATGAACCTGATTTTGATTTAGTACCCTAGAACTTTAATTAAAAAAAGTATTATTATAAATTAAATATGTACTTGAACTCTGATTTGAATAAACTAAGTGTAAAATATTAAGAAAACTTGAAAATAAATTTGTACTATTACTGAATATTTGATAATATTAAGGAATTAATCATCATTTCAATTGTGAAATATTCTGTAATAAAAGTTTTTTAAAGTGTGTTTAAAATTCCAAGCAGTATAAATAAAATGAAACCCTCACCATCTACATCTAGACACATCATAATAAACTTCATGTTCTGATATGAAGGAAAAAGAAAAAATCTTAAACACTATTGTAAAGGCAGTGTATTAGTTAGTTATTGCTGCATAATAGATTATCCCAAAGCTTAGGGGCTTAAAATAACAAACATTTATTATCTCACAGTTTTGGTGGGCCAGAAATCTGGGTGAAGCTTACCTAGTTGACTCAGCCTTAAGATCTCATATAAGACTGCAATCAAGATGTTAAATGGGGCAGCAGTGGCATCTGAAGGCTGAACTATGAGAGACTTTGTTTCCATATTTATTTATGTGAGCTTAGCAATATTCAGTTTCTCACTGGTTATTGGATTGAGGGTCTCAGCTTTTTTCTAGCTGTTGGCTAAAGGTCTCCTTCAGTTTCTTGCTACATGTAACTCTCCAGAAAAAGTTCACAACAAGGCAGCTGATGTCCTCGGAACAACCAAGTCGGGGAGGAGCAGAGGGCATCTAAGATTTTCTCTAATTTAATCTTGGAAGTGACATCTCATCATTGTTGTCATATTCTATTCATTAGAAGAAAGTCACTAGGCTCAGCCCATACTCATGGGCAGGGGGAATACACAAGGACACACATACCAGCAAGTTGAGATTCTTAGGCATCATTCATTTTAGGTGTTGCCTACTACTGGCAGATGAAGAAGTAAAAATTAGACTCACAGCAGATTTTTCAACAGAAATAATGGATTCTAACGATTCTAAGATAATGAGAGAATATCTTCAAAGTGCTGAAGGAAAATAGCAACCAACCTAAAATTTTATTCCAAGCTAAATTAGGTATAATAAAAGAGATGTTTCTTCAAGAGTCGATTTTTTAAAAATAAAAGTATTTTTAAAAAAGAGAATAACTCTGGAGTAAGCACAATCATTCAACATACCCAGGATTCTATGTCAAGATTAATTTGGTATAGAATTCAATAATAAATGTAAAAGAAAAGATTATTTTTTCATACAAAACATAAGAGAATTTCCCACAGCTACAGGGATATGTTTCAGCAGAATGAAGAAAAATGATGGAAGAAGGAAATAGTGGGATCCAAGAATCAGCAGAAATGATAGGAACTAAAACCTGTTACATCAGGGTGAAAAGAAAGTCTAAATGTAGTTACAAAGAGATGACTTTTTTGAGACCAAGGAGAATCATAAATTTGATCCAGCACCTTGGGCAGCAATTTCCATGTCAACTTACCAAGGAAGGAAATCAAAGCCCTTGGTAGGTTACATGACCAGTACATGATGCAAGATAGAGCTTCACCCTTCCACAGGCCCCTCCCAAAAAGACCTTTGGGTAAGTCCTAGGAAACAGTTGGAGACCATTTATATAAAATATTACTGAAATTTTTCCATAAAAGATGGAATTTCAGCCAGAGACCCTTTTTCTTGACCTATAAATATTTTACTATGAGCTTCCCTTCTTGCTCCAAAATGAAAACAGAAAGGAATCAACATTTTCTGAGTGTGAGAGGCCTATGGAGCTACCAGAAGGAAAAAACTGAGGGGTGCAAGTAAAGAAGGCGGCCAGAAAGAAGGGACTCTCAGATTCCCATTCAAGATAATATATTTTTAGACTTAGGAAAACTTATTAAAAATAGGGCAAAACAAAATAAGATAAGATTGTAAAGCTATACTTTCAAATGTTTACAATGATCATGTCTGGGAAATACATATATGGAAGTATAGTAGTCCCCTCTTATGGAGGGATATGTTCCAAGACTGCCAACAGATGCCTGAAACCACATATCGTACTGAACCCAACATATACTATGGTTTTTTCTTATACACATGTACATATGATAAAGTTTAATTTATACGGCGGAGCAAGATGGCCGAATAGGAACGTTCCAGGGCCTCCAACTCCCAGTGCCAGCTTACACAGAAGACCGTGATTTCTGCATTTTCAACTGAGGTACTGGGTTCATCTCACTGGGAGTGCCGACGACCGGTGCTGGTCAGCTGCTGCAGCCCGACCAGCTTAGAGTTGAAGCAGGGCTGCAGGCATTGCCTCACCTGGGAAGAGCAAGGGGAAGGGAACTTTTCCCAGCCACAGGGAACTGAGACACACAAACACCTGGAAAATCGGGTAACTCCCACCCCAATATTGCTTTTAAGCATCAGGCACACCAGGAGATCATATCCCACACCTGGCCGGAGGGTCCCACGCTCAATGAGCCTCCCTCATTGCTAGCACAGCAGTCTTGATCTACCGGCAAGGCAGCAGCGCAGGTTGGGGAGGGGTCACCACTGCTGAGGCTTAAGTAGGAACAAAGCTGCTGGGAAGCTCCAACTGGGTGGAGCTCACAGCAGCTCAAGGAAACCTGCCTGTCTCTGTAGACTCCACCTCTGGGACAGGGCACAGCTACACAACAACAACAACAACAACAACAAAAGCAGCAGAAAATCCCAGACGCAAAACTGCCTGTCTGGATTGTAGCTTTGAAGAGCAGTGATCTCCCAACACGGAGGCTGAGATCTGAGAACGACAGACTGCTCGCTCAAGTGGGTCCCTGACCCCTGAGTAGCTAACTGGGAGACATCCCCAATTAGGGGCAGTGCCCGACACCCCACACCTCACAGGGTGGAGTACACCCCTGAGAGGAAGCTCAGCAAGAATCAGACAGGTACACTCGTTCAGAAATATTCTATCTTCTGCAGCCTCGCTGCTGATACCCAGACAAACAGGTCTGGAGTGGACTCAAGCAATCTCCAACAGACTCCAGCTGAGGGCCATCCTGACTGCTGAAGGAAAAACTATCAAACAGGAAGGACACTCTACACCAAAACCCCATCAGTACATCACCATCATCAAAGACCAGAGGCAGATAAAACCACAAAGATGGGGAAAAGCAGGCAGAAAGCTGGAAATTCAAAAAATAAGAGCACATCTCCCCGCAGCTGAGTTTAGCTCATCGCCAGCAACGGATCAAAGCTGGACGGAGAATGACTTTGACGCAGGATGAGAGAAGAAGGCTTCAGTCCATCAAATTTCTGTGAGCTAAAGGAGGAATTACGAATACCCAGTGCAAAGAAACCAAAAATCTTGAAAAAAGTGAAGAATTGACGCTAGAGTAATTAATGCAGAGAAGGCTTGGCAAACTAAAATGAAAGAGATGAAAACCATGACACGAGAAATACGCGGACAAATGCATAAGCTTCAGTAACCGACTCGATCAACTGGAAGAAAGAGTATCACATTGAGGATCAAATGAATGAAAATGAAGCGAGAAGAGAAACCAAAAGAAAAAGAAGAAAAAGAAATGAACAAAGCCCGCAAGAAGCGGCTGGATTATGTAAAAAGACCAAATCTACGCCTGATTGGGGTGCCTGAAAGTGAGGGGGGAATGAACCAAGTTGGAAAAACACTCTTCAGGATATCATCCAGGAGAACTTCCCCAACCTAGCAGGGCAGGCCAACATTCAAATCCAGGAAATACAGAGAACGCCATACAAAGATACCGAGAAGAGAGCAACTCCAAGACATAACGATTCACCGTGCTGAAATGAAGGAAAATCTTAAGGGCAGCTACAGAGAGAAAGGTCGGCTACCTACAAAGTGTTCCACGACTCACAGCAGATCTCTCTCGCAGAAACTCTACAAGCCAGAAGAGAGTGGGGCCAATATTCAACATTTCTCCTTAAAGAAAAGAATTTTAAAACCCAGAATTTCATATCCAGCCAAACTAAGTTTCATAAGTGAAGGAGAGAAATAAAACTTTTACAGATAAGCAATGCTTAGAGATTTTCACCACCAGGCCTGCCTTTTACAAGAGACCCTGAAGGAAGCACTCAACATGGAAAGGAACAATCCGGTACCAGCCATTGCAAAACATGCCAAAATGTAAAAATAATTCATCGAGGCTAGGAAGAAACTGCATCAACTAACGAGCAATAACCAGTTAATATCATAATGGCAGGATCAAGTTCACACATAACAATCTTAACCTTAAATGTAAATGGACTAAATGTTCCAATGAAAAGACAACAGACTGCAAACTGGAAAAGAGTCAAGATCCATCAGTCTGCTGTATTCAGGAGACTCCATCTCACACGCAGAGACATACATAGCTCAAAATAAGGATGGAGGAAGATTTACCAAGCAAATGGAGAACAAAAAAGCAGGGGTTGCAATCCTAGTTCTGATAAAACAGACTTTAAACCATCAAAGATCAAAAAGAGACAAAGAAGGCCATTACATTAATGGTCAAGGGATCAATTCAACAGGAAGAGCTAACTATCTCAAATATATACCCAATGTTATGGAGCACTCCAGATTCGTATAAAGCAAGTCCTTAGAGACTTACAAAGAGACTTAGACTCCCATACAATAATAATGGGGAGACTTCAACACTCCACTGTCAACATTAGACAGATCAACGAGACAGAAAGTTAACAAGGATATCCAGGAATTGAACTCATCTCTGCAGCAAGCAGACCTAATAGACATCTATAGAACTCTCCTCCACCCCAAATCAACAGAATATACATTCTTTTCCTCAGCACCACATCGCACTTACTCCCAAAATTCACCATATAATTGGAAGTAAAGCACCTCAGCAAATGTACAAGAACAGAAAATTATAACAAACTGTCTCTCAGACCACAAGTGCAATCAAACTAGAACTCAGGACTAAGAACCTCAATCAAAACCGCTCAACTACATGGAAACTGAACAACCTGCTCCTGAATGACTACTGGGTACATAAATCTAAATGAAGGCAGAAATAAAGATGTTCTTTGAAACCAATGAGAACAAAGATACAACATACCAGAATCCTGGGACACATTTAAAGCAGTGCAGAGGGAAATTTATAGCACTAAATGCCCACAAGAGAAAGCAGAAAGATCAAAAAATTGACACTCTAACATCGCACTAAAAAGAACTAGAGAAGCAAGAGCAACCACATTCCAAAGCTAGTAGAAGGCAAGAAATAACTAAGATCAGAGCAGAACTGGAATGATAGGAGACATTTAAAAAAACCCCTCCAAAAAAATCAATGAATCCAGGGAGTTGGTTTTTTGAAAAGATCAACAAAATTGACAGACCACTAGCAAGACTAATAAAGAAGAAAAGAGAGAAGAATCAAATCGACGAATTAAAAATGATGCGACATCAAATCGACCCCACAGAAATACAAACTACCACTGTAGAGAATACTATAAACACCTCTACTAAACAAACTGGAAACCTAGAAGAAATGGATAATTTCTGACACTTACACTTTCCCAAGACTAAAACCAGGAAGAAGTTGAATCCCCAATAAATTCAGTAGGCTCTGAAATTGGAGGCACAATTAATAGCCACCAACCAAAAAAAAAAAAGTCCAGGACCAGATGGATTCACAGCTGAATTCCCTACCAGAGGTATAAGGAGGAGTTGGTACCATTCTCTGAAACTATTCCAATCAATAGAAAAAGAGGGAATCCTCCTGAACTCATTTTATGAGGTCAACATCATCCTGATACCAAAGCTCGGCAGAGACACAACAAAAAAGAGAATTTTAGACCAATATCCCTGATGAACATCATGCAAAACTTCAATAAAATACTGGCAAACCGGATTCAAATGCAACACATCAAAAGCTTATCCACCATGAAGTGGGCTTCATCCTGGGATGCAAGGCTGGTTCAACATTCAAGAAATCAATAAACATAATCCAGCATATAAACAGAACCAAAGCATAAGAACCACATGATTATCTCAATAGATGCAGAAAGGCTTTTGACAAAATTCAACAGCCCTTCATGCTAAAAGTACTCAATAAATTCGCATTGATGGAACGCACTCTCAAAATAATAAGAGCTATTTATGACAAACCCACAGCCAATATCATACTAAATGGGCAAAAACTGAAAAATTCCCTTGAAAACTGGCATTAAGACAGGATGCCCTCTTCACCACTCCTATTCAACATAGTAGTTGGAAGTTCTGGCTAGTACTAGGCAAGAGAAAGAAATCAGTATTCAGTTAGGAAAGAAGAAGTCAAATTGTCCCTTTCTGCTTGCAGATGACATGATTGTATATTTAGAAAACCCCATTGTCTCAGCCCAAAATCTCCTTAAGCTGATAAGCAACTTCAGCAAAGTCTCAGGATACAAAATTAATGTGCAAAAATCACAAGCATTCTTATACACCAATAACAGACACAAACACAGAGCCAAATCAAGGAATGAAGTTCCATTCACAATTGCTTCAAAGAGAATAAAATACCTAGGAATCCAACTTACAAGGATGTAAAGACCTCTCTTCAAGGAGAACTACAAACCACTGCCAGTGAAATCAAAGAGGACACAAACAAATGGAAGAACATGCCATGCTCATGGATAGAAGAATCAATATTGTGAAAAATGGCCATACCGCTCCAAGGTAATTTATAGATTCAATGCCATCCCCATCAAGCTACCAATGAGTTTCTTCACAGAATTGGAAAAAACTGCTTTAAAAGTTCATATGGTAAACCAAAAAAGAGCCCGCAGATCTCCAAGACAATCCTAAGTCAAAAGAACAAAGCTGAGGCATCACGCCACCTGACTTCAAACTATACTACAAGGCTACAGCAACCAAAACAGCATGGTACTGGTACCAAAACAGAGATATAGACCAATGGGAACAGAACAGAGTCCTCAGAAATAATACCACACATCTACAGCCATCTGATCTTTGACAAACCTGAGAAAAATACAAGAAATGGGGAAAGGATTCCCTATTTAATAAATGGTGCTGGGAAATTACTAGCCATAAGTAGAAAGCTGAAACTGATCCTTTTCCTTACTCCTATAATGAAAATTAATTCAAGATGGGATTAGAGACTTAAATGTTAGACCTAATTACCATAAAAATCCTAGAGGAAAACTCTAGGTAGTACCATTCAGACATAGGCATGGGCAAAGACTTCATGTCTAAAACAACTAAAAGCAACGGCAGCAAAAGCTAAACGCCGATAAATGGGATCTTAATTAAACTAAAGAGCTTCTGCACAGCAAAAGAAACTACCATCAGAGGGAATAGGCAACCTACAGAATGGGAGAGAAAAATTTTTGCAATCTACTCATCTGACAAAGGGCTAATATCCAGAACTCCACAACACCTAAACAAATTTACAAGAAAAAAACAAATAACCCCATCAAAAGTGGCAAAGGATATGAACAGACATTAAAAGAAGACATTCATACAGCCAACAGACATATGAAAAATGCTCATCATCACTGGCCATCAGAGAAATGCAAATCAAAACCACAATAGATACCATCTCACACCAGTTAGAATGGCGATCATTAAAAGTCAGGAAACAACAGGTGCTGGAGAGGATGTGGAGAAATAGGAACATTCTTTACACTGTTGGTGGATTGCAAACTAGTTCAACCATTATGGAAAACAGCATGCATGCATTCCTCAAGGATCTAGAACTAGATGTACCATATGACCCAGCCATCCCATTACTGGGATATACCCAAGCGATTATAAGTAAATTATGCTGCTATAAAGAAGGCGCACGATGTTTATTGCAGCACTATTCACAATAGCAAAGATTCGAATCAACCCAAATGTCCATCAGTGACAGATTGATTGAAGAAAATGTGGCATTATTATACACCATGGAATACTATGCAGCCATAAAAGGATGAGTTTGTGGGTCCTTTGTAGGACATGGATGCAGCTGGAAACCATCATTCTTAGCAAACTATCACAAGAACAGAAAACCAAACAATCGCATGTTCTCACTCATAGGTGGGAACTGAACAATGAGATCACTTGACCAGGAAGGAACACCGGGCCTACTGCTGGGAGGGGAGGGGAGGGATTGCATTGGGAGTTATACCTGATGTAAATGACGAGTTGATGGGTGCAGCAGACTAACATGGCACAAGTATACATATGTAACAAACGTGCATGTTATGCACATGTACCCTACAACTTAAAGTATAATAATAATAAATAAATTAAAAATAAAAAATAAAAAAAAAATAAAAAAGTTTAATTTATAAATTAGGCACAGTACTCTTGCACTTTGTGGTCATTATGAAGTAAAATAAGGGTTAGTTAAACGCAAGGACTGCAATTCCAAAATAGTGAATCTGATCACCAAGATGGCTGCTAAATGACTGATGGGCTACAGGTAGTGTCTATAGTGTGGAGACACTGGACAAAGAGAGGATTCGCCTTCCAGACAGAATGGAGCCAGACAATGCGAGATTTCGTGACACTATTCAGAAAGGTGCACAATTTAAAATGTATGAATCGTGTATTTCTGGAGTTTTCTATTTAATACTTTTGAACTGTGGTTTACTATGGGTAACTGAAACCATGGATGAGGAGAGGCTGGTTTCAGTTACCCACTGGATATGGGGACTACTGTATTGGTGATTTTAATTTTCTTTTTTATGCATTTTTGTAACTTACTACTATAACATGTATTTATAATAATAATAATAGTGCCTCTTCAAAAATGAATGAAAAATAAGTTTCATAAAAATATTTTTATATTTTCTGTGTCCTGAGGGTTTTTCACAGCATGTTAGAGATGGAGGAGTTGAACATGGTACAGGAAAATATTGTAAACGTGTCTCATCCCAGCCCTCCACCAGCATCAGTTAAGTATTGCACCAAATTGCATATAACTTCTTGTGAGAGTCATTAGTGCTAATCACCCAATATTTCTGGCTCTCTGTCTTCTAGGCACATGGTAGGATTATACCTCCTCACTCTTCTTTGAAGTTAGGTTGGGACATGTGACTTGATTTGCCCATAAAATATGAGTACAAGTTACACTGTCACTTCTGGATGTAATTTGCTGCATAGTATTCCACTTTCTGAGGTAATCATGAGCTCACATACTGAGGGCGAGCCTCCAGAAGTCTGGGTTTCTGAATGGCTGCAATGAGCAGAGCCCCTCCACTGACTCATGTTGGATATGTAGCATGAGTGAGAAACAGACCTTTGTTGTTACTCCACTCAGATTTGAGAGTTGTTTGTTACTGCAGCACCTTCTAGTCTATCCTTGCTGATATATTTTCCTTTGGGGTCTGAGAGAATCATATTAAAAGTCAGGCATGTACCTCTCACAGCTCTATTACTGAGCACCTTCTGCAAAATTAATCATGCTTATCTTAGAACAGTCTATGAAACCTAAACCTTAACAATTCTTCTTAGGTGTTTCTCATAGGATAGCCATCGTGCAATCAACAAAGGAGAAAGATATTAACCCCCTTCCCCACAATCTGTGGCTCAGGATTTAGCCTTCTATCAGTATTAATCTGTTCTTGCAGAGCTATAAATAACTACTTAGGGCCAGACACAGTGGTTCACGCCTGTAATCCCAGCACTTTGGGAGGCCGAGGTGGGTGGCTCACTTGAGGCCAGGAATTCAAGACCAGCCTGGCCAACATTGGCCAACATGGGGAAACCCCATCTCTACTAAAAATACAAAAGTCAGCCAGGTGTGGTGGCGCACGCCTGTAGTACCAGCTACTCAGGAGGCTGAGACAGCAGAATTGCTTAAACCCAAGAGGCGCAGGTTGCAGTGAGCTGTGATCACGCCACTGCACTCCAGCCTGGGCAACAGAGTGAGACCCTGTCTCAAAAAAAAGAACTACCTGAAACTGGGTAATTTATAAGGAAAAGAGGTTTAATTGACTCATGGTTCTACAAGCTCTACAGGAAACATGGTTCAGGAGGCCTCAAAAAACTTACAATCATGACAAGAGGTGAAGGCCTTCACATAGCCAGAGCAGGAGGAAGAGAGCAATGAGACGTGGGTGCTACACACTTTTAAACAACCAGATCTCATGAGAAATCTATTATGAGACAGCACTAGGGGGATGTTGCTAAACCATTATAAACCACCCCCATGATCCAGTCACCTCCAACCAGGCCCCACCTCCAACACTGGGAATTATAATTCAACATGAGATTTGGGTGGAGACACAAGGCCAAACCATATCATATCATAGGCCAGATGTCAGTTGAAACCAGCATTCTCCTAAAGAAATTAACTTGGGTAGTAAAGTGGCTGAAATCCATCAAAATGACCTATAGAAGATAAAATGTAGAAAATGGCATGTGGCAATAACAACCTACATAAGATGAGGGGGACAGAGATGAGGGAGCATAAATCAAGCAGCCATTTCTTCATGGAGGTACAGGGCCAGTGCCTGCACCAGAGAAAAGTGACATGGATCTTCCCAGTGTTGACAATGGAAGCTTCTTGGAATAACACAAAGAGTATTGACTCAGCAACTAGGAGACCAAGGCTATAGTCTCAGATTTGCCACTGAGTCACAGTGTAACCTTGGGCAAGTCCCTTGGCTTCTCTATCTCCCCATTTGTAAGATGAATGTATTGGGTGGCCTCTGGGCTATAACACTCAAGTGCCTTCTGGAACTAGGCAGATAACACAAATAGGTTATGTGCTTCAACTGAGCCTACTGCAGTAGGCAGTGGTAGGAACTTATGTGAGCACATGCCCTGCCTAAAGGAGTAAAATTCAAGTTTTTAAAACATTATAGAAGAAAGAGGAAAGGCATGTGTGGTTCTCATTTGACTGGTACATCTCTAGTCTATGATTGAGCCCTGGTTAGTCTCGAAATATCTGTCTATGTGATATTGTATTGTTAGGGCTTCTCATTTTTTCTACTGACCGATTTTAGAACACGATGGACCCAGTACAGGCCTCCCACAATGTCTTCCAAATGATAAGCTTAAAGTCACCTGATAACTTCACCTTTAACACTTTATGCTTAGAAGATTTGCTCCAATAGCCAGGACTTCAGAAGGATCTATTCCTATTATTTACTCATGAAACATCTCTAGTACTCACTCAGAAAAAAAATCTCAGGATTCCTGTCCATTATGGCCTTCTTTTCTTCACACAAATGGCTAACTGCCTTGGAATCCCAGAGGCAGTGCAAGGCAGAGGGGAGAGGGAGAATAAAAGAAAATTGCTTTAAATGGGCTAAATATACCTATGAAGTGAAAAAGCAAATTTTCCTGCAAGGCAAGTGCATCAATTAAAGCTTTCAATGGAAAGATGTTACTTATGCTCTCAGCATTAGTCTGGAATATATATTACAGAACTCTATTTACTCCTCTAATTAATATAAATGAGTGGTTACTATAGCAATTATTGCATTATATGATGCACATAAAACTCTGGCTATGCTTAAAGCTAGGGTCAATATTTTAAATCACTCTTGACTCATCATGAATCAAATATCCCTTTCTGGATATTCCAATGCACGAAGGTTGAGCCTTTATTAGTAATAATGGAATGTGGAATTAATGTAGCACATTTTATCTTCAAAGTGTTTTAACTATATTAACTAGCTAAATTCCACAACATTCTCTCTGTGAGCATCTGTCTCTCCCACCTTTCAGATGGGGAACCACTATAACCACAAGGGAGGTCTGTTGAAGGGCATTTCTCTTTGCTATGGTTTGGAAATCCAGGGTACAGAGTTTTATTATCTGTCTTAGGAATGACATAAGAAAGAAGAATTTACATCAAATCAGAATTCACAGATGACTTTTGGTATGTGCCTGAGGAAAAGTGTCTGAGGAAATGTGAGAAGCCTGGAGTAGGCAGGTAGGGAGAAATGGGGAGGGGGTGGAGAAAGGGAGTGGGTAAATTTGGCCTGACAGCCTAATGGCCTGAGACATACCAGGGAGGGGGATGGATGTGCAGTTCCCCTCTCTCATGCTTCTGTCTCTCAGCGTCCTTTTCTGTGGCAAATCAATTCCCCAGGCCTCTGATGCCACGTGGCACTTACCATAGCCTGGAACTATGCTCCCTCCATTGCTTGACTGTTTGCTCCTCTGGGGCAGAGTTAGGCCTGATTCCTCTCTGTGCTCTCTCAGCAATGAGTACAAAATCTGGCACAGAAGAGGTGCCCGATCAGGGTCAGCTTCATGGGCATGCAGTCAGGGTAGCTCCCCAGGGTTCCAAGCTCAGAGCTCATAAGGGTTTTGTGCTTCACTTAATGCTCAGTGGTCACTGTCTTGAAATTCTTAATAATTTTATTTGAATTTGTGTTTTATAAATGAAATCTGGTGAGACAATAAGGCCTCCGTTCACCTCCCACCAACCCCCTACCTCTCTGAAATAGGTTCTTGGCTACCTGCTCCCCTGACCCCAGTATTCTAGGGACCACCAGTCTTCTCCTTCCACATCACCTCCCAGAGACTATAGTTGCCCTCTGCCCCTGGCAAGGGCCTGAGCATGGAAATCAGGCACACAGGCACTGTGGAGTGCCAGGGTGAGTCATGGCTTCACAGCACATTCAACAATTAGGCAGGGATGAGCCCTGCATCTACCCCTGACTCGGGTACTGTAGATGTCCTGGAGGAGAGGTTGCAATCTCCAGCAGTCTCCTGTATGCTGTGGGTTGAGGTGGCCATCCAATGGGAAGGAGAGATGCTTGGCTTGGCTTCTCTGCTCTCAAGCACTCAGCCAGGGCTGTGTGTGTATATATCTAGGAGCAGGCAGGAGGGAGAATCTGGCTGCTGGTGGACCTCGTGGGGTCCCCTGGGTATCTCTGAGGTTTGTACTCTCCTTGCAAGTATCTCTGTGCCCAACTGAATGTAACATTAAATAGCAAACAAAAATCACCAGGACAGGTCCAGAGAGAGGAGGTAGAAGAAAGAAAAGAAAGTTTTATATTTTTGTAACTTTAACAGCATTTCCCCTGAATTTTGAACAAAGGAGCCATATTTTAATTTTGTACTGAGTCCTGAAAATTGTGTAGCCAACTAGTCTTCAATAAAGACTCATTAATAATAATAAGTATTTTATATTGGGCAATTGTTCTGACTAGGCACTATGCTAGGTTTGCATGCATCATTTCATCTAATCCCTATGACAGCCTTATGAGGCAAGTCAGTTTCTTACTACTTCCATCACTTAAGAGATTGTGTTCATAGGCATGTTAATCATCTTTTATGTGCCTCAATTTTCTCATCTGTAAAATGGGCCATAATAGGTTAAACTACATGATATTGTCATTTCGTACATTAGAAATGGTTAAATATTGGCAATTGCGTATGATTCAATTCCTCCTAGGAGTGCAGGGAAGATATAATGACATAACATAAAAGTATTGAGAAAAGTGCCCAGCCCATAATTATCAACTAATGGTAACTGTAGTCGACTTTTATTAACAGTAATGATATTTTTAGTAGTACATGATTCTTCTTTTGATACATAAGGAAACAGGGGCTCCTAAAAGTTGGGTGACACCGCCAGAAACAGATAAGTCTGAGATGGGAACTCAGGCCTTCACTGCTTGAGCCGAATTGCCCTGCTTCCATGGGTATTTGGAGAAAGCACTAGGCTCCTCCCATCTTGGTACAATCTTGGCCCAAGGAAGTGTGCCCTGAGCGGCAGCCCTGACAGGTCTCTGTGAATCCACCCTTAACACTGTCAAAGTCCTTAGTAGCATTGCTTTTTCTCCATCTCTAAAATGAGAGAAATTTCCTCAACCTGAAAACGCAGTGCATATATGTGCGTTGACAGTAAGAGGGCAGCTTGCCAGCAAGGTATTGTCTAAAGAGCATGAGTGCTTTCTTGTATTTAAATCCAGTTTTCCAAGGACAGACACGTCTCAAGATTTGTCCTTTCTGATGTCTTCTTTCTTGGAGGACTCATCAGGATTATAACTGCAATTGATTTATTTTTATTAGCTGAAGATGAACTGTAAAAGGGTAAAGGTTCATTTTGGATAAATCCTCAAAAGTTCGGAAAGCTCCCAAGACTCCTGCTGAACTTTCTTAATCTCTCCACAGCTTTACGTTCTGTGTAATTATCCATATTTGTGAAGGGTAAACTGCTCTTGGCTTCTTCATCTCTGTCACTTCCAATTGCTTCCTGATCCCAGAAGCACCACTGCTCTCCGTTAGAGTCCCACGGTGCTTTCTTCAGAGCCCACACAAGGTCAGCATTGCCTGGGAAGGCACAGAGGCAGTTCTTCCCTAAGGATCCCAGGCCTAACAAAGTGGATTCTATTTAAATCAGAAAGCCAATAGTCAGGGGCCAGTGGGGAAAAAGTCCTGAAATTAATAATGTTTAAAAAATGAAAGGTCCTTTGAAAATGAATGTGTTACTAAATCTTCCTGGGAAGTAAGACCTTAGTAATGGTTCCCATTTCTCTTACTCACTGAAGAGTGAACAAAAACGTCTCTTCCACACTCATGTCCAAGAATTTCCTGACAAAGTCATTCCAACAGTCTTTCTGAGGAATTTTGAGAAGCGATTTTTAACCCCAGCCCAGTCTTAAGACAACACTGCTCCTGACCAGTGAGAGGAGAAGGTAGGTAAAGTGACCTGGAAATGCTTCACATTCAATCCTGTCCTTCCACAGGAGATAGTCCCAGAGGTTGTAAAGCTCACAGCACCATCTGAGAGTTAGGAGCCCTCAGTTCATGACCTGGCTTTGTCACTCACCCCCAGGGATACCTGCCTCAGCCATTCTTGCTTTTGGCTTTTGGTTTCATCACCAGGAAAATAAAGGTTTGGATGCAATCTCTAAAGAAGTCTTCAGTTTCAACACCCTACTTAAAAAACTTAGTGATGATAATATTAATGGCAATTACATAATAATAGTACCTATTATTAAGAATCTATTATGTGCAATGCCACTTAGTAGCTAAGTGAACTTAGGGCAAGTTACTTAAACTCTTTGTGCCTCTGTTTCCTCATTTGCAAAATGAAGATGATAATAAGACTCACCTCCCACATAGGATTCTTGTGAAAATGAAATGAGTTAATTAATCTACATAAAATTCTATATGCTTGACACATTGGAAGGCCTCAAAAAATGTTATCTGTGACATTATTACTATCTGTTGGGCATTATGTTAGTTGCTTTGTACAAATTAGGTGGTCTGTTCACCTACTTCAATGCTAAAATCGCTACTCAAATTAGCTCATCTGGAGGTGGGGTTATAGGTTACCTGAAGAGTGATAGAAGTAACAGAATTAGTGAGAAAAGGGGTAGATTAGTTCCATGTAAAAAATTATGATTTTAACTAAATGTCTTAAATGTCTTTTTTATTTAGTCTATACTCAAATATAAATGTCCTTGTGAACTGATGGAGTCCTCACAATAATTCTAGGAATCCAGAACCACTGAAGTCCATGTCTCCCCCAACAGGAACAGCATACCAAGATCATGTCAATTAACTTCCCACTCTAGCTTCTTTGAGGGGCCTGGACCAGGACTGGGTAGCGAAGAAAACACAAAAGTGTCCTTTGTTTTCATCCCAGGTCTGCTAGTCTCTAGTTCTAGGCCTGAGAATGAGGCTAATCTTCTCTGGACATTGTTTTCCCTGGCTAGAAAATGAGGGGTAGACCAGCCAGATGGTCTTACAGGCCAGTTCTACCACTCTAGTATTAAATAGTGCTAAATGAAATTTTATTCACAACTTATATTGATGGCTCTGTCTACTTGAAGAAAATTACTACCTTCCTAAGTAAGATAAAGTTTACATACTTCAAGGCTAGCGATCTCATGCCAGATGGAGATTCTTGAAGTGAGAAGGTCAACTTTGTAAGCTGTATCTTGCACCCTTACCTAAAACCAGCCTCGTTCGTTGTATGACCTCTCTGATTCCAGATGTGGCTCATGCACTGACATTATTGGAAGTAGAGAGAGGGTATGGTGGTGGAGGTAGCCCCACCTGGTTACTCATCATTCTGGCTAGAGTGTGGACGTACGACTTTGCACTTTACTGCTTCACAGCTTAACGGAGACATGGCTGGAGCATTTAAGTAAGACTTTACTAAAGGCTTGAGAAAAACGACTAGAAAATTAACCAAGTGAGCTAAGAATCTACATAATCTGTCTTGCAAGCTTAGTTTTACTCTCTAGGGAGGCCCTAGTTCTTTTTCCATTCTAGTTCACAATCTACCTAGAAGCTCAGCAAAGGCAATCTTGGCAAGCACCCAGAGGTACTAGCTCAGAGATCTGTACTCCCTAAATAGTAGACTGCAAAATATCAGTTTAAAGAGAATTCAGGTCCCCTTCCTCTCTCCTGGCTTCCTCAAGGCCACCTACCTAGTTGTAGTTGTCTAAGAATCCACCTTCTTTAATTATAGACTCTTGGAGTCAGAACAGAGCACTACCATGGACTACCCAGACAACTTGAACTTGATTGAAATATAACATAGTAATAGCAATTCTTACAGCTGCACCAAGAACTAACATGTTTGAGTGTCTATTCAGGCACCGTTCTAAGCACTTTATATGGGCTAATTTACTTCTTACAACAAGGTTATGAGGTTGATACTATTATCCTCATTAACAGATGAGGAAACTGAGGGCCATAGAGGAGGAATAACCTGCTCAAGGCCACAAAGCAAATTCCAGCAGAGTTGGGAATCCAGCCCAGGCAGTCTGACTCCAGAGTCCCCATGTTTAACTGATGCATTATGTGTGAGATACATCCAGAAACAGCCTAGAACTAAGCGAGCCCTGAAATGAATTGGAGAGAACAGTTCTCAACATTAAGCAATGTGCTCAGGTCTAGTAGGTGTTAGATAAATGACCATCTTTTGAATAAGTACGTAAGGAATTGCCTCAAACTGTTGACAAGCTAAAGGAGAGAGACAGGCACACAGACAAATAATGATATAATGCCATGCACACAAAGAGGACAGTTACTGTCTTCTCTTCTCTTGAGTTCGGTATAAAGTATGAAAGAAGCAACTACTAGGTCCTTCTTCCAGGGCAAGCTTGCCAAGTCTCTCAGAGTGTACTGCTTCTATGAATACAGAGAGTTTGTTGTTCCTCATTGTTTTGATAGGCCACACTTGATATGTAAAGTTGTAAGAAATTATTACAGAGCAAAGCAGAATTTTAGAATATATAAATGTCTTCTCATCCATTAGGATGGCTACTATCAATATAACAGAAAATAGTAAGTGTTAGGTGTGGAGAAATTGGAATCTCTCGGCACTGTTGGTAAGAATGTAAAATGGCACAGCTGCTGTAGATGACAGTATGGCAGTTCCTCAAAAAATTAAAAATAGAACTACCATATGATCCAGCAGTTTCAATTCTGGGAATATATCCAAAAGAATTGAAAGCAAGATCTCAAAGAGATATTCGCATATCTATGTTCATAGCAGCATTATTCACAATAGCTAAGAGGTGGAAGCAACCCAAATGTCTATCAACGGAAGAATCGATAAACAAAACATGGTTCATACATACAGTGTAATATTATTTAGCCTTCAAAAAGAAGGAAATTATGTCATATGCCACAGCACGAATCAACTTTGAGGATATCATGCTTAGTGAAATAAGCCAGTCACAAAAGACCAATATTGCATGATTCCACTTATATAAAGTCCCTAGCATAGTCAAAGTCATAGAGACAGATAGTAGAATGATGGTTTCCAGGCATTGTGGGGAGGGAGAAATGGGGATTATTGTTTAATGGGTATAGAGTTTCAGCTTTACAAGATGGAAATGTTCTGGAGATTGGTTGCAAACAATGTGAACAGAGTTAACACTACTGAACTATACACGTATAAGTGGTTAAGATGATAAATTTCATGGTATGTGTATTTTACCACAGATTTTTAAAAAGCATAAACACAAATCATAGCAGTTGTGCTATAATCCTGATCAAATATAAAGGCATAATTTTGTGGTGATGCCCAAACTATTGCTGACTCGTACGGATCTTTGTTCACTCTGATGCAACCTCGATTTCTAAGCATAACATGAAATGGCAGCCAGATGCACCTGGAATCCACAAATGAAATCCACTTTTCCCTTTTTTTCTATTAGCAACATAACATGCCAACTGCCTAATTGAGAAGACATAGCCATGGCGTAATGATCAATGTGTTCAATAACCATAACAGTATTTATTCTGCAAGGGATAAAGACCATCAGAGTCTTGTAACAGGGCCCTAACATGGAAGCTATTGTATTCCCATTTAAACTGAAAAGAGGAATCCACAATCTGTGCTGCATGTTAAACAATAAAAGCCCATGAAAGGCAATTAATGGCTCAGTGCAGTAAAGACTGGGATACCTCAGTGCCTGGCTACAGCAAGTCTTGTTCTCCACCAGTGTCTGGTCAAGGGGTCTTTGGGATAAATAGAGCCCAGGAGGCTTCTGAAGCACTCACTCAGCAAAGGCAGGCTTTATCTAATCCTTCCATTTGATAAGTTTTTCAGTCACCATGTACTCACTTGGGTGGGTCCCTGAGAGAATCTCTGATTGAGCTCATTTTTAAGAACTGTTTAGTCCCACTGGGGAAGATATAACATGCAGTTTTTGAGTCCAAAAATCCTGGATTCAAATTGTAGCTCTTCCACTTAGCAGTAGTGTGATTAAAAAACTTGTTTTCCTCTGAGTTTCAGTTTCTTCTGTAAAATAAGAATAATAACAGTATTGGGCTCATAGAGTTGTTGTGAGGATTAGTGGGATAACACATGTAAAGCACAACAGTACTTGGAATTATTATTAATAATTCCATAATACATTATTGCTATTGTTACCATTGTTATTTTAATATTTTGCTCAAAAAACGGAGTGTCTAATGACCTTCCTGAAGTATTTCTGTGACTTAGAGTTCCTGGAAAACAGAAAGGTGAATATCTTCAGTAACTGCTACATTGGGACATGGTTCAGTCAGTTAACAAGTAACCCCTGAGGACTCAAGGGGCTATAGCATAGTATTGTCCTGGAACACTGCTGAATCTTTACCTTGGTCTTCTCATTATCTATATGGCTGTGCATTTAGTAGCTTCAATAAATGTGGCTGCAAGGAGATGTCAGACCATGCACTGCCATGGCTCACTTCAGAGATTTCTGCTGTGTCAGCAGAGCCCTCAACCACTACACTTCCCTATCACCAACACAGCATTTGCCAAGTAGCTTGGCTCAGAGCCAGTAGTAGAAAAACCTGAAAGCCCAAATCTTCCTCCTAGAGCTAGTGCAGGTATTTCTTGATCAGCCTTGAATGGCCTGACCACCAGAGATGCCTCCCTTACCTCATAGAGATTAGTCTCTCCTCAAAGAATTACTAGAGTTTCCCCATACCAGTTAGGTGGTTGTTTAAGGGCCTGTAAATGAAGGACGTTGCCAATCAGCACACCCACTAGCTAACATAGGCTCCAGGCTGCACCTGGTGTAGATCAAGTGTTAATTATTTCTAATAATTTTAAATAGAATATCTCATTCTGAGAGTATTTATCACATGCTTAGACATGGTTCTAAACACTTTACATGTATTCACTTATTTAATGCTCACAAGAACCTTATGAAGTAGATGCTCAAAGAGGTCAAGTCTTCTGGCTACTTTCCATAGACCTCAGCTGGAATGAGGCTCCTGCAGCTGCTTAGTGTCCATCTCAGTTCATTTCGTGCTGCAACAACCAAATACCTGAGATTGGGTAATTTATAAGGAACAGAAATTTATTTCCTCACAGCTCTAGAGGCTGGCATGTCCAAGATCAAGGCACCAGCATCTGGTGAGAACCTTGCTGCTGTATCACCCCATGGCAGAAGGCAGAAGGGCAAGAGAAAGAGAGAAAAAAGGGCCAAACTTGTCCTTTTATAACAAACCCACTCCTGCAATAATGGCATTAATCCATTCATAAGGGTGGAGTCCTCATGGCCTAATCCACCTCTTAAAGATTTCACTTCTTAATACTGTTACAATGGCAATTAAATCTCAACATAAGTCTTAGGACAAGCATTCAAACCATAGCAGTCCCTCAAAGACTCAAATTATACTATATAGGAGATTCTGGTGTAAAGCCATATTCCCCATCCAAACAAACTGCTGTCTACCTGTGAACTGAGGGCAAATAAGGTTAAGGTACAAAAAAGGAATCAGAAGTGGTTTTTTTTGTTTTTTGTTTTGTTTTGTTTTGTTTTGTTTTTGAGATGGAGTCTCGCTCTGTTGCCCAGGCTGGAGTGCAGTGGTGCTATCTTGGCTTACTGCAACCTCCACCTCCCAGGTTCATGCGATTCTCCTGCCTCAGCCTCCCTAGTAACTGGGACTATAGGAGCGTGCCACCACGTCCGGCTAACTCTTTGTATTTTTAGTAGAGGCGGGGTTTAACCATGTTAGCCAGGATGGTCTCGATCTCCTGACCTCGTGATCTGCCTGCCTCAGCCTCCCAAAGTGCTGGGATTACAGGTGTGAGCCACCGCGCTCGGCCAGAAGTGTTACTTTTGAAGTGAGTAATGGAAATGATTTGGAGTTTCAGCACTGGCACTATAATACTGAGAAAATATGTGTGGAGTAGATTAATAAATGAATAAATCATATTAATGATTTTTCAGCAAAGATTTATGTTAAATGACCAATACGTAAACAAACAAACAAAAAAGCACATAGGTAAGAAGAGACTTTTCACTTCCATTTTGTGGGACCCAGAGCTCAGGAAACAGAGAAATAATTATCTTGTTTTCCGAACCTCTGCTATGCCCTGAAATGGAAGTGGGAGAAGAACAGAGAACTCAGGAACAGGGAAGCATGATGCTTTGGGCCGTTGGGTAGTGTGTACTCAATGCAATAAAGGTGGAAATTGGCTTTTGTCTGTCAAACCAGAAGAGGCCCTTGCAGACTCTTTCTTCCCCACTGGGTCATTGAACATCAAGTTATGAAATGACTGCAGCCCTCCCAGGGTCTTGCATCTGGCCAGAAACCCACTGAAAGCCTTGTCTTAATGCTATTTCCCAGGGAAGTACCTTTACAGGCAACTCAGCCCAACCCTGCACTATTAGCTTCAGATGATCTGGGCAATGCAGATTTATCATCCTTAATCTAGTGGTTTAGTCTGATTCCCAGGAAAGAGCTTTGAATCCTGGTTTCAGTAAACATCTTCTCTCTAATCTGTAAGCTATTTATCAAATATGAATGCGCTTTTTGAAATGAGTAACTCATTTCCCTGGCGTTTTTGTTCCGAAAATAATTGAAAGTGACAATACAAAGAATTACACATAGAGTTGAATCATCATAAAATAAATATAAAGTTGGAACTGC
Organism: Papio anubis; assembly: GCF_008728515.1. NCBI lineage: Eukaryota > Metazoa > Chordata > Mammalia > Primates > Cercopithecidae > Papio > Papio anubis. The sequence continues at coordinate 6,192,795 of NC_044996.1, read as the reverse complement.
CCTTGGAGGCTCACTCTCTTGTGCAGCTTCCTCTCTGAGGAGGCACAGATACTTCCATAGGCAGATCTATGTTCCATTATTGATTAGCTTTTAGACTCTTGTTACATATTATATTAGAATGGTTCTGTGAATAAAGAATGAATAGTCCACCCATACATATAAACATCTTATGAAAGAACTTCTAACTTTTTTAAAGGAAACCTCATTTGGGCAAAATTTGAGAAAATGACAGAAGCCATTAAACCCATGTTCTAGGTGACTTCTTACATTTCTATTCTGTTCTTTTCAGAAGGAAGCCAAAGATCACATTTACCCAATTTGGCTTGTAGGTGCACGTGAATGTGTGTGTGTGTGTGTGTGCGCGCGCATGTTTGTGTATATGTACCCACCACTTTGAACAGCAATTTGAAACTAAGGCATTAGATAACATTCTAAAGGAGAATAAATGATGTATGAGACTATTCTTTAAGACTAGCCATTAAAAGTCTAAGGTTGATGTTTAAAGGGGGATTCAAGTTCAAATATTCTTGAGTTTAGCCAAAAACATCTGGCAGCATGCTGTTACTCCTGCTTCCTCTCCCTCTCCAGCTCTCCCTGAATTTTCCTTTCTTTTTTATGTAAGTGCAACTGCCTTAAAAGCTGCATGGGCAAGGGGCCAGTGAACCTTGGAAAGTTATGTTGGTCGCCAAAAACAGACCACTGAATGTGGGCCAGTTTATCCAGAGCACAATTTTGGCATTACTCCAACTACAAAATCCTGGTTGCTACACTTACCTCCACTTTACTCATTCTAGAATTTATTCCCACTGGTTATAGTGGCACACAATATAGCCCTTCAGGCTGTCATTGTTGTCCTCTAATAGAGAAAATAACCTTCTTGACCAGGCACTTGTTGATCAATATCTGAGCTTGTATATGTTTTATATTGTTGCATAACAAACTACTACAAACTTAGAGGCTTAAAACAACAGAAATTTGTTGTCTTACAGTTGTGGGGATCAAAAGTGAGACATGGAAGATGGCCGAATAGGAACAGCTCCAGTCTCCAACTCCCAGCGCGAGCAACACAGAAGACCGGTGATTTCTGCATTTTCAACTGAGGTTCGGGTTCATCTCACTGGGGAGTGCCGGACGATCTGTGCTGGTCAGCTGCTGCAGCCCGACCAGCGAGCTGAAGCAGGGCAAGGCATCGCCTCACCTGGGAAGCGCAAGGGGGCAACCTTTTCCTAGCCAGGGGAACTGAGACACACAACACCTGCAATCGGCAACTCCCACCCCAATACTGGGCGCTTTAAGCAAACAGCACACCAGGGAGATCATATCCCACACCTGGCCGGGAGTGGGTCCCACGCCCACGGAGCTCTCCCCATTGCCAGCACAGCCTGTGATCTACTGGCAAGGCAGCAGCCAGGTTGGGGAGGGGCTCAGCCATTGCTGAGGCTGGGCAGGTAAACAGCACAAGCTGGGAAGCTCGAACTGGGTGAGCCTCACAGCAGCCTCAAGGAAACCTGCCTGTCTCTGTAGACTCCTGTACCTCCAACATTGTACGTAAACAATAACAACAAACGCAGCAGAGACCCTGGCAGATGCAAAATGACTCTGTTCCACAGCTTTGAAGAGAGCAGGGATCTCCCAACACGGAGGTTGAGATCTGAGAAGGGACAGACTCCCTGCTCAAGTGGGTCCCTGACCCTGGAGTGGCCTTAACTGGGAGATATCCCACTACGGGCAGTCTGACTCCCCACACCTCTGGCCAGGGCTGAGTACACCCCTGAGAGGAAGCCCCAGCAAGAATCAGACAGGTACACCTCGCTGTTCAGGAAATATTCATCTTCTGCAGCCTCTGGCCAAGGATAGCCCAAGCAAACAGGGTCTGAGTGGACCTCAAGCAATCTCCAACAGACTCATTAGCTGAGGGTCCTGACTGTTAGAAGGAAAACTATCAAACAGGAAGGACACCTACACCAAACCCCATCAGTACATCACCATCATCAAAGGCCAGGAGGCAGATAAAACCACAAAGATGGGGAAAAGCAGGGCAGAAAGCTGGAAATTAAAAATAAGAGCGATCTCCCCGCAGAAGTGAGATTAGCCTCCATCGCCAGCAACGGATCAAGCTGGACGGAGAATGACTTTGATGAGATGAGAGAAGAAGGCTTCAGTCCATCAAATTTCTCAGAGCTAAAGGAGGAATTACGCACTCCAGTGCAAAGAAGCTAAAAATCTGAAAAAAAAGTGGAAGAAATCTGATGGCTAGAGTAATTAATGCAGAGAAGGTCATCAAATCTAAATGAAAGATGTCCATGACACAAGAAATACGTGACAAATGCAATAAGCTTCATAAAGTAACCCACTGACCAACTGGAAGAAAGAGTATCAGCGATTGAGGATCAAATGAATGAAATGAAGCCGGTAGAAGAGAAACCAAAAGAAAAAGAAGAAAAGAAACAACAAAGCCTGCAAGAAGTATGGGATTATGCAAAAGACCAAATTCCACAGTCTGATTAGGTGCCTGAAAGTGAGGGGGAAAGGCTGGAACCAAGTTGGAAAAACATTCTCAGGATATCATCCAGGGAGAACTTCCCCAACCTAGTAGGGCAGGCCAACATTCAAATCCAGGAAATACAGAGAACGCCACAAAGAGGCTCCTCGAGAAGAGCAACTCCAAGACACATAATTGCCAGATTCACCAAAGTTGAAATGAAGGAAAATCTTAAGGGCAGCCAGAGAGAAAGGTCGGGTTACCCACAAAGGGAAGCCCATCAGACCTCACAGCAGATCTCTCGGCAGAAACTCTACAAAGCCAGAAGACAGTGGGGGCCAATATTCAAACATTCTTAAAGAAAAGAATTTTAAAACCCAGAATTTCATATCCAGCCAAACAAGTTTCATGGGTGAAGGAGAAATAAAACTTTACAGATAAGAAATGCTTAGAGATTTTGTCACCACTAGGCCTGCCTTACAAGAGACCCCGAAGGAATCACTAAACATGGAAAGGAAACAACCGGTACCAGCCATGGCAAAAACATGCCAAAATGTAAAGACCATCGAGGCTAGGGAAGAAACTGCATCAACTAACGAGCAAAAATAACGGGTTAATATCATAATGGCAGGATCAAGTTCACACATAACAATCTTAACCTTAAATGTAAAATGGGACTAAATGCTCCAATGAAAAGACAGACTGGCAAACTGGATAAAAGAGTCAGACCCATCAGTTTGCTGACTCAGGAGACCCATCTCACACGCAGAGACATACATAGCTCAAATAAAGGGATGGAGGAAGATTTACCTGCCAAATGGAGAACAAAAAAGCTGGGTTGCAATACTAGTTCTGATAAACAGACTTTAAACCATCAAAGATCAAGAGACAAAGAAGGCCACATAATGGTGCAAGGATCAATCCAAACAGGAAGAGCTAACTATCCTAAATATATATATGCACCCAATACAGGAGCACAATTCCAGATTCATAAAGCAACCTAGAGACTTACAAAGAGACTTCTAGACTTCATGCTGGACAATAATGGGAGACTTCAACACTCCACTGTCAACATTAGACAGACTAACGAGACAGAAAGTTAACAAGGATATCCAGGAATTGAACTCATCTCTGCAGCAAGCAGACCTAATAGACATCTATATAGAACTCTCCACCCCAAATCAACAGAATATACATTCCTCAGCACCACATCGCACTTACTCCAAAAATTGACCACGCAGAATTGGAAGTAAAGCACTCCTCAGCAAAATGTACAAGAAGAGAAATTATAACAAACTGTCTCAGACCACAGTAACTGCAAACTAGAACTCAGGACTAAAACTCAATCAAAACCAAGCCAACTACATGGAAACCTCGAACAACCTGCTCCTGAATGACTACTGCGCTATTAACCTAAATGAAGGCAGAGAAATAAAGATGTTCTTTTTGAAACCAATGAGAACAAAGATACAACATACCAGAATCTCTGGGACACATTTGTGCCAGTGTGTAGAGGGTACTCGGCAGCACTAAATGCCCACAAGAGAAAGCAGGAAAGATCTAAAATTCGACACTCTAACATCGCAGAATTAAAAGAACTAGAGAAGCAACAGCAAACGATTCAAAGCTAGCAGAAGGCAAGAAATCACTAAGATCAGAGCAGAACTGAAGAGATAGGTGACACAAAAACCCTCCAAAATCATCAATGAATCCAGGAGCTGGTTATTTGAAAAGATCAACAAAATTGACAGACCACTCAGCAAGACTAATAAAGAAGAAAAAGAGAGAAGAATCAAATCGACGCTAATAAAAATGGACAAAAGTGATATCACCACTGACCCACAGAAATACAAACTACCATCAGAGAATACTATAAACACCTCTACACAAATAAACTGGAAAATCTAGAAGAAATGCATAATTTCCTGACACTTACACTCTTCAAGACTAAACCAGGAAGAAGTTGAATCCCTGAACAGACCAATAGTAGGGCTCTGAAATTGAGGCAATAATTAATAGCCTACCAACCAAAAAGTCCAGAACCAGATGGATTCATACAGCTGAATTCTACCAGAGGTACGAGGAGGAGCTGGTACTATCTCTTCTGAAACTATTCCAATCATTGTGAAAAAGAGGGAATCCTCCCTAACCATTTTATGAGGCCAACATCATCCTGATACGAAAAGCCTGGCAGAGACACAACAAAAAAAGAGAATTTAGACCAATATCCCTGATGAACATCGCATGCAAAAATCCTCAATAAAATACTGGCAAACCGGATTCAGCAACACATCAAAGCTTATCCACCATGATCAAGTGGGCCATCCCTGATGCAAGGCTGGTTCAACATTCCCAAATCAATAAACATAATCCGGCATATAAACAGAACCAAAGACAAGAACCACATGATTATCTTAATAGATGCAGAAAAGGCTTTTGACAAAATTCAACAGCCCTTCTTCATGCTAAAAACGCCAATAAATTCGCATTTATGGAACGCATTCTCAAAATCATCATATTTATGACAAACCCACAGCCACATCATACTGAATGGGAAAAAACTGGAAAAATTCCTTTGAAAACTGGCATAAGACAGGATGCCCTCCTCTCACCACTCCTATTCAACATAGTGTTGGAAGTTCTGGCTAGGCAATTAGGCAAGAGAAAGAAATCAAGGGTATTCAGTTAGGAAAAGAAGAAGTCAAATTGTCCCTGTTTGCAGATGACATGATTGTATATTTAGAAAAACCCCATTGTCTCAGCCCAAAATCTCCTTAAGCTGATAAGCAAATCTCAGCAAAGTCTCAGGATACAAAAAATTAATGTGCAAAATCACAGCATTCTTATACACCAGTAACAGACAAACAGAGAGCCAAATCAGGAATGAAATTCCATTCACAATTGCTTCAAAGAGAATAAAATACCTAGGAATCCAACTTCTACAAGTGATGAAGTCTCTGAACTACAAACCACTGCTCAGAAATAAAAGAGGACAAACAAATGGAAGAACATACCATGCTCATGGATAGGAAGTGAATCAATATCGTAGGCCATACTGCCCAAGGTAATTTATAGATTCAATGCCATCCCCATCAAGCTACCAATGAGTTTCTTCTACAGAATTGGAAAACTACTTTAAAGTTCATATGGAACCAAAAAGCCCTGATCTCCAAGACAATCCTAAGTCAAAAGAACAAAGCTGGAGGCATCACGCCACCTGACTTCAAACTATACTCGGCTACAGTAATCAAAACAGCATGGTACTGGTACCAAAACAGACATATAGACTACGGGAATAGAACAGAGTCTGGTAGAAATAATACTATCATCCATCCCACGCCCACACCGTCCCAGTCCAGGTACTAATTCAAGATGGATTAGAGACTTAAATGTTAGACCTAATACCATAAAAATCCTAGAGAAACCTAGGTAGTACCATTCAGGACATAGGCATGGGCAAAGACTTCATGTCTAAAACACCCAAAGCAACGGCAGCAAAGCCAAAATTGACAAATGGGATCTAATTAACTAAAGAGCTTCTGGGTAATAAGCAAAAGAAACTACCATCAGAGTGAACAGGCAACCTACAGAATGGGAGAAATTTTTGCAATCTATATTCATCTGACAAAGGGCTAATATCCGTAAACCTACAAATAACTCAAACAAATTTACAAGAAAAACAAACAACCCCATCAAAAAGTGGGCAAAGGATATGAACAGACATTTCTCAAAAGAAGACATTCATACAGCCAACAAACACATGAAGCATGCTCATCATCACTGGCCATCAGAGAAATGCAAATCAAAACCAATAATGAGATACCATCTCACACCAGTTAGAATGCATGCATTAAAAAGTCAGGAAAACAACAGGTGCTGGAGAGGATGGAGAAATAGGTCACTTTTACACTGTTGCGGGATTTCGTAAACTAGTTCAACCATTATGGAAAACAGTAATGCATGACTCCTCAAGGATCTAGAACTAGATGTACCATAATGACCCAGCCATCCCATTACTGGGGATATACTCCAAAGGATTATAAATCATGCTGCTATAAAGACACATGCACACCTATGTTTATTGCAGCACTATTCACAATAGCAAAGACTTGAATCTACCCAAATGTCCATCAGTGACAGACTGGTTTAAGAAAATGTGGCACATATACAATTCATGGAATACTATGCAGCCATAAAAGGATGAGTTTGTGTCCTTGTAGGGACATGGATGCAGCTGGAAACCATCATTCTTAGCAAACTATCACAAGAACAGAAAAACCAAACACTGCATGTTCTCACCATAGGTGGGAACTCTACAATGAGATCACTTGACTCAGGAAGGGGAACATCACACACCGGGGCCTACTGGGCGGGGAGGGGAGAGGGAGGAGGGATTGCATGGGGAGTTATACCTGACAAATGACGAGTTGATGGGCAGCACAGCAACATGGCACAAGCATACATACAAACAAACCCGTAACGCTATGCAACATGTACCCTAGAACTTAAAGTATAATAATAATAAATAAATTTTAAAAATAATAAAAGTGAGACATAAAGTATAATAAGTCTAAAGTCAATGTGTTAGCAGGGCTGTTTCCTTTCTGGAGGAAGAATCTGCTTCCTTACCATTTCTGGCTTCTAGAGACATTCCTTGACTCATGGTCCTTTTTTCCATCTTCAAAGTCAATAGTGTCACCTTTCTCTTACCTTTCTTCCATTGTGACATTGTTTTCTGATTATGGTCAGGAAAGTTAATCCACTTTTAAAGACTCATGTGATTAAAATGAGGGTCCACCTGGATAATCCAGTACAATCTTCCCATTTCAAGGTCATTCACTTTAATCCCATTTGCAAAGTTAACTTAACCATGTAAGGTAATAGGTTCTGGATTTACAACATAGATATCTGTGGGGGCCATTACTCTGCCTTCTGCAGAGCTCCATCTTTTTTTTCCTTGTGGTGGTGGTAATAGTAGGAGAACCTACCTACTTCCATTGGATCTGAAGAAAACAAGACTTTATTCAATCTAAGAAACTAAAGAAAGAGCCTCCAGTGTTTCAGCCATCATGGTGGTCATTGAGATGCTCACTGTCTACAGCCTATCAGCAAAATGAGAAACTCATCTAGTTGGCTCAGATGAACCTGCACACTCAGGCTCTCTGGTGTTTGGAGTCCATGATACAACCTGGCTACTTAATAGCTCTTTCTTCCTGAAATGAGAAATTGTTTCTGCAGAGGTGGAAATTTTCGACATCCATAAAATTGTACTTTTACAGTTGTCTGTTCACAGATATATAAAGTATGTATACTTTTAACATAAAAACCACATTTTCTTTTGCCAAATTAGCACATACCATGCTTTTGCTTTCACTTGATAAATATATATTTTTATTTAAATGCCTACTATACAGCAATATAATTGTACACTAAAGGTAATGGAAAACTTAGCTGAGATGCCATAATCACCTTTTAAGTCAAATTGCTAGGCTTTCATTGAATCATGATTCCATGGCAGTTAAAACAAATGTAGGCGGCTGATGCTGAGAAGATCAATTGCATTTTTCAGCACAGGGAAGTAATGTATTTGCCCCCCTCAAAAGGTGTTTAAGTAATAAAATATTTCACAATGCAAATTGACTGGTGAGGTAGGGGAGGCAGTAATTTCCGGTGAGGTTTGGTGTGGGAGTTGATTCAGGCGCTACAACTCACACAGACAAATCCAGGCTGCCAAGTCTAGAGCATTAGCAATGTCTTATAAATTTGGGCAGTTCAGAATGTATAATTCAGCTTGAAAAAATAAACAATCCCTTTCTCCCCTTCACTTCCTGTGTAATTAAGGAAAATATTGACTTAGTCACCTGGATAATTACAGGGCTGTAGGCCTGGCCTCAGGCAGTTTACAGAACTGCCAGTAATACCATCTGAAAAGTGAAAAATATCAGGCAATCAACTGTTGGCTTTGTCAAATACCTGGTTTAAATGATTTCCTTACTCCTCTCCATTTTGAATTGAAGAGAAAATGTTAACATGCCTGAGGGGTTCGTTGCATACACACTTGAGCTATGGAAGATGCTGACAAGGACACTCCTGAATGTCTGCTATTTTATACAGTGAACTCTCCTATTCACCCAGTGACTCCCAGCCTTAAAACCAGAGACAACACCGATTCCCTCCTGTGATCCTACTTCATCAAGGAAATTGAAGCCAAGGGGCATGAATTCATCTCAATTTAATGCCCTCTTCCCATCTGCTAAAGTATTGTCTAGGACCATTCTTACTTGTCTCCCTCCTATTAGTTGTATGAACTTGAACAAGCCATTTTACCTCTGTGAGCCTCAGTTTGCTCATCTGTAAATAGGGAAGATTTGAAGGCACACTATAATAAGTGCTCTAGGGAGCATGACTGAAGATGATGATGGGAATGTGATGATGGTGACTCTGCTGTGTCTCCTGAGGGAAGAAGGAGGAAAATGGGGTGAGACTGGGGAGTTGCCTGCCTCGAAGAATCTCTGCTTGTGCTTTTCTCCACCCCTCACTTCTCTATCTCATCTCAACTCACTCAGTTGAGGGCTTAGATGAGAGAAGAGGGAGGGGGAGGATATAATACATCTCTAGAACATACAATGGTGAACAGTTCTGAGAGAGGTCAAGTTGCCTTTTGTGCTTCTTCCTCTCTTCTGGGAGAAGGAACCTGTATCAAGGGATCAGTGGAACCAGAAGCACAACCATAATTTTTCTAATTTAAACATGCAAACAAAACATGGTTTGTAATCCAGAAGCATTTCTCTACTACCTGGATTCCTTTTAGATTAGTGGGTTAGATGTTCAAATAGAGGCAGGAAAATCATAGGCTATGGAATTAGTGAGATGTGGTTTGAAGTTCTAGTTCTTCATGTACAAGCCTTTATAATATGGGCTACTCACTTTATCTTTCAAAGTCTTGGTCGACTTACTTTTACAATGGGAATGAGGATTACAGGGGTCTTAGTCACTTTTAAACATATGAAACTGTTATAACAGCTATTTTTGTGTTTTTAAAATAAGCATTCTTAGAATAGCTTTAGATTTAGAGAAAAATTATAAAGATAGTAAAAAGAGGCAGATCCAAAATGGCCAAATAAGAACAGCTCCAGTCTGCAGCTCCCAGTGTGAGCGACACAGAAGACGGGTGATTTCTGCATTTCCAACTGAGGTATCAGGTTCATCTCACTGGGGCTTGTCAGACAGTGGGTGCAGCCCACGGAGCTGGGCATTGCCTCACCAGGGAAGCACAAGGGGTCAGGGAAATCCCTTTCCTAGCAAAGGGAAGCTGTGACAGATAGTACCTGGAAAATCGGGACACCCCCACCCTAATACTGTGCTTTTCCAATGGCTTTAGCAAATGGCACACCAGAAGATTATATCCCATGCCTGGCTCAGAGGGTCCCATGCCCACAGAGCCTCATTCACTGCTAGCACAGCAGTCTGAGATCCAACTGCAAGGTGGCAGCGAGGCTAGGGGAGGGGCGCCACCATTGCTGAGGCTTGAGTAGGTAAACAAAGCAGCCAGGAAGCTGGAACTGGGTGGAGTCCACCACAGCTCAAGGAGACCTGCCTGCCTCTGTAGACTCCACCTCTGTGGGCAGGGCATAGCTGAACAAAAGGCAGCAGAAACTTCTGCAGACTTAAACGTCCCTGTCTGACAGTTTGAAGAGAGTGATGATTCTCCCAGCATGGAGTTTGAGATCTGAGAATGGGCAGATTGCCTCCTCAAGTGGGTCCCTCACCCCCAAGTAGCCTAACTGGGAGACACCTCCAAGTAGGGGCCAACTGACACCTCATACAGCTGGGTGCCCCTCTGAGACGAAGCTTCCAGAGTAAGGATCAGGAAGCAGCATCTGCCATTCCACAATATTTGCTGTTCTGCAGCCTCCACAGGTGATAACCAGGCAAACAGGGTCTGCAGTGTACCTCCAGCAAACTCCAACAGACCTGCAGCTGAGGGTCCTGACTGTTAGAAGGAAAACTAACAAACAGAAAGGACATCCACACCAAAACACCATCTGTACATCACCATAATCAAATAAAACCACAAAGATGGGGAGAAACCAGAGCAGAAAAGCTGAAAATTCTAAAAATCAGAGTATCAGAGTGCATCTCCCCCTCCAAAGGAACACAGCTCCTTGCCAGCAACAGAACAAAGCTGGAGGGAGAATGACTTTGACGAGTTGAGGGAAGAACGCTTCAGACGATCTGTAAGAACGAACTTCTCCAAGCTAAAGGAGGATGTTGGAATCCATCGCAAAGAAGCTAAAAACCTTGAAAAAAGATTAGACAAATGGCTAACTAGAATAAACAGTGTAGATAAGTCCTTAAATGACCAGATGGAGCTGAAAACCATGGCATGAGAACTACATGATGCATGCACAAGCTTCAGTAGCTGATTCGATCAACTGGAACAAAGGGTATCAGTGATTGAAGATCAAATGAACGAAATGAAGTGAGAAGAGAAGTGTAGAGAAAAAAGAGTAAAAAGAAATGAACAAAGCCTCCAAGAAATATGGGACTATGTGAAAAGACCAAATCTACGTCTGATTGGTGTACCTGAAAGTGATGGGGAGAATAGAACCGAGTTGGAAAACACTCTTCAGGATATCATCCAGGAGAACTTCCACAACCTAGCAAGGCAGACCAACATTCAAATTCAGGAAATACAGAGAACTCCACAGAGATTCTCCTTGAGAAGAGCAACTCCAAGACACGTAATTGTCAGATTTACCAAAGTTGAAATGAAGGAAAAAATGCTAAGGGCAGCCAGAGAGAAAGGTCGGGTTACCCACAAAGGGAAGCCCATCAGACTAACATCGGATCTCTCAGCAGAAACTCTACAAGCCAGAAGAGAGTGGGAGACAATATTCAACATTCTTAAAGAAAAGAATTTTCAAGCCAGAATTTCATATCTAGCCAAACTAAGCTTCATAAGTGAAGGAGAAATAAAATCCTTTACAGACAAACAAATGCTGAGAGATTTTGTCACCACCAGGCCTGCTTTACAAAAGCTCCTGAAGGAAACACTAAACATGGAAAGGAACAACTGGTACCAGCCACTGCAAAAACATACCAAATTGTAAAGACCATTGATGCTAGGAAGAAACTGCATCAAATAACAAGCAAAATAACCAGCTAACATCATAATGACAAGGTCAGATTCACACATAACAATATTAACCTTAAATGTAAATGGGCTAAATGCTCCAATTAAAAAACACAGACTGGCAAATGGGATAAAGAATCAAGACTCACCAGTGTACTGTATTCAGCAGACCCATCTCATATGCAGAGACACACATAAACTCAAAATAAAGGGATGGAGGAAGATCCACCAAGCAAATGGAAAACAAAAAAAAGGCAGGGGTTGCAATCCTAGTCTCTGATAAAACAGACTTTAAACCAACAAAGACCAAAAGAGACAAAGAAGGTCATTACATAATGGTAAAGGGATCACTTCAACAAGAAGAGCTAACTAACCTAAATATATATGCACCCAATACAGGAGCACTCAGATTCATAGAGCAAGTCCTTAGAGAACTACAAAGAGACTTAGACTCCCACACAATAATAATAGGAGACTTTAACACCCCACTGTCAACATTAGACAGATCAACGAGACAGAAAGTTAACAAGGATATCCAGGAATTGAACTCAGCTCTGCACCAAGTGGACCTAATAGACATCTACAGAACTCTCCACCCCAAATCAACAGAATATACATTCTTCTCAGCACCACATTGCGCTTATTCCAAAATTGACCACATAGTTGGAAGTAAAGCACTCCTCAGCAAATGTGCAAGAAGAGAAATTATAACAAACTGTCTCTCAGACCACAGTGCAATCAAACTAGAACTCAGGATTAAGAAAATCACTCAAAACCACTCAACTACATGGAAACTGAATAACCTGTTCCTGAATGACTACTGGGTACATAACAAAATGAAGGCAGATATAAAGATGTTCTTTGAAACGAATGAGAACAAAGACACAACATACCAGAACCTCTGGGACACATTTAAAGCAGTGTGTAGAGGGAAATTTATAGCACTAAATGCCCACAAGAGAAAGCAGGAAAGATCTAAAACTGACACCCTAATATCACAATTAAAAGAACTAGAGAAGCAAGAGCAAACACGTTCAAAAGCTAGCAGAAGGCAAGAAATAACTAAGATCAGAGCAGAACTGAAGGAGATAGAGACACAAAAAAAACCCTCAAAAAATCAATGAATCCAGGAGCTGTTTTTTTGAAAAGATCAACAAAATTGATATACTGCTAGCAAGACCAATAAAGAAAAGGGAGAAGAATCAAATAGATGCAATAAAAAAAGATAAAGGGGATATCACCACCCATCCCACAGAAACACCAATTACCATCAGAGAATGCTATAAACACCTCTACACAAATAACCTAGAAAATCTAGAAGAAATGGATAAATTCCTGAATACATACACCCTCCTAAGACTAAAACCAGGAAGAAGTTGAATCCCTGAATAGACCAATAACAGGTACTGAAATTGAGGCAATAATTAATAGCTTATCAACCAAAAAAAAATTCCAGGACCAGATGGATTCACAACCAAATTCTACCAGGGGTACAAAGAGGAGCTGGTACCATTCCTTCTGAAACTATTCCGATCTATAGAAAAAGAGGGAATCCTCCCTAATTCATTTTATGAGGCAAACATCATCCTGATACCAAAGCCTGGCAGAGATGCAAAAAAAAAAAAAAAAAAAAAAGAATTTTAGACCAATATCCCTGATGAACATCAATGCAAAAATCCTCAATAAAATACTGGCAACTCATCGAATCCAGCAGTACATCAAAAAGCTTATCCACCATGATCAAGTTGGCTTCATCCCCGGGATGCAAGGCTGGTTCAACATACGCAAATCAATAAATGTAATCCAGCATATAAACAGAACCAAAGACAAAAAACACATGACTATCTCAACAGATGCAGAAAAGGCTTTTGACAAAATTCAACAGCGCTTCATGCTAAAAACTCTCAATAAATTAGGTATTGGTGGGATGTATCTCAAAATAATAAGTGCTATTTATGACAAACCCACAGCCAATATCATACTGAATGGGCAAAAACTGGAAGCATTCCCTTTGAAAACTGGCACAAGACAGGGATGCCCTTTCAAGATAGTGTTGGAAGTTTTGACCAGGGCAATCAGGCAAGAGAAAGAAACAAAGGGTATTCAATTAGGAAAAGAGGAAGTCAAATTGCCCCGGTTTCCATATGACATGATTGTCTATTTAGAAAACCCCATTGTCTCAGCCCAAAATCTCCTTAAGCTCATAAGCAACTTCATCAAACTCTCAGGATACAAAATCAAGGTGCAAAAATCACAAGCATTCTTATACACCAGTAATAGACAAACAGAGAGCCAAATCATGAGTGAACTCCCATTCACAATTGCTTCAAAGAGAATAAAATACCTAGGAATCCAACTTACAAGGGATGTGAAGGACCTCTTCAAGGAGAACTACAAACCACTGCCCAACAAAATAAAAGAGGACATAAACAAATGGGAGAACATTCCATGCTCATGGATAGGAAGAATCAATATCATGAACATGGCCATACTGCACAAGGTAATTTATAGATTCAACACCATACCCATTAAGCTACCAATGACTTTCTTCACAGAATTGGAAAAAACTACTTTAAAAGTCATGTGGCACCAAAAAAGAGCCCACATTGCCAAGACAATCCTAAGCCAAAAGAACAAAGCTGGAGGCATCACGCTACCTGACTTTGAACTATACTACGAGGCTACAGTAACCAAAACAGCATGGTACTGGTACCAAAACAGAGATATAGACCAATGGAACAGAACAGAGCCCTCAGAAATAATACCACACATCTACAACCATCCGATCTTTGACAAACCTGACAAAAACAAGAAATGGGGAAAGGATTCCCTATTTAATAAATGGTGCTTGGAAAACTGGCTAGCCATATGTAGAAAGCTGAAACTGGATCCCTTTCTTACACCTTATACCAAAATTAATTCAAGTTAGATTAAAGACTTAAATATTAGACCTAAAACCATAAAACCCTAGAAGAAAACCTAGGCAATACCATTCAGGACATAGGCATGGGCAAGGACTTCATGTCTAAAATGCAAAAAGCAATGGCAACAAAAGCCAAAATTGATAAATGGGATCTAATTAAACTAAAGAGCTTCTGCACAGCAAAAGAAACTACCATTAGAGTGAGCAGGTAACCTACAGAATGGGAGAAAATTTTTACAATCTACCCATCTGACAAAGGGCTAATATCCAGGATCTACAAAGAACTTAAACAAATTTACAAGAAAAAAATCAAACAATCCCATCAAAAAATGGGCAAAGGATATGAACAGACACTTCTCAAAAGAAGACATTTATGCAGCCAACAGACACAAGAAAAAATGCTCATCATCACTGGCCATCAGAGAAATTCAAATCAAAACCACAATGGGATGCCATCTCACACCAGTTAGAATGGTGATCATCAAAAAAATCAGGAAACAGGTGCAGGAGAGGATGTGAAGAAACAGGAATGCTTTTACACTGTTGGTGGGAATGTAAACTAGTTCAACCATTGTGGAAGACAGTGTGGTGATTCCTCAAGAATCTAGAACTAGAAATACCATTTGACCCATCCATTCCATTACTGAGCATATACCCAAAGGATTATAAATCATGCTGCTATAAAGGGGAACATCACATAGCGGGGCCTATCATGGGGAGGGGGGAGGAGGGAGGGATTGCATTGGGAGTTATACCTGATGTAAATGACGAGTTGATGGGTGCTGACGAGTTGATGGGTGCAGCACACCAACATGGCACAAGTATACATATGTAACAAACCTGCACGTTATGCACATGTACCCTAGAACTTAAAGTATAATAAAAAAAAAAGACACATGCACACGTTATGTTTATTGCGGCACTATTCACAATAGGAAAGACTTGAATCCAATCTCTAATGTCCAACAATGATAGACTGATTAGAAAAATGTGGCACATATACACCATGGAATACCACGCAGCCATAAAATGAATGAGTTCATGTCCTTAGGGGACATGGATGAAGCTAGAAACCATCATTCTGAGCAAAACTATCACAAGGACAGAAAACTAAACACTGCAATTCTCTTGCTCATAGGTGGGAAGTGAACAATGAGAACACTTGGACACAGGGTGGGAATGTCACACTGGGGACTGTTGTAGGGTGGGGGGGAGGGAGGAGGGATAGCATTGGGAGATATACCTAATGTAAGTGATGAGTTAATGGGTGCAGCACACCAACATGGCACATGTATACATATATACCAAACCTGCACATTGTGCACATGTACCCTAGAACTTAAAGTATAATAATAATAAATAAATAAATAATAAAAGTTAAATTAAAAAAAGATAGTAAAAAGAGTAATCATGTACTCCACATCAATTTTTCCCTATTGTTAACATCTTACACTAGTATGACATATTTGTACAACTATTGAGCTAATATCAATACATTATTATTACTAAGGTCCATATTAATTGTCTTAGTTTTTTCTGTTTGTTTGTTTTGTTTTGTTTTTGAGATGGAGTCTCACTCTGACACCCAGGCTGGAGTACAGTGGCGCAATCTTGGCTCACCGTAACCTCCAACCCCCGGGTTCAAGCAATTCTCCTGTCTCAGCCTCCCAAGTCTTAGTTTTTACCTAATGTTATTTTTCTGTACCAGGATCCCATCCAGGGTTACATTTCATTGTCATGTCTCCTTAGGTTCCTCTTGGCTGTGGCAGTATCTCAGGCCTGACTTATTTTTGATGACCTTGATGGTTTTATGGAATACAGATTGTCCCCATTACAATGGTTTGACTTAAGATTTTTTGAATTTATGATGGTGCAAAAATGATATAGAGTCAATAGAAACTGTACTTTAGTACAGTATTCAATAAATTATGTGAGTTATTTGACACTTTGTTATAAAACCGGCCTTGCATTATATGATTTTACCTAACTGTTGGCTAGGATAAGCTATGATGTTCCGTAGGTTAGGTGTATTAAATACATTTTCAACTTAATATTTTCAACTTATGATGTGTTTATTGGAATATAACCCCATCATAAATTGAGGAGCATCTGTATTGGTCAGGTATTTTGTCGAATGACCATAAACTAGGAATTGTCTGATTTTTGTCATAATTAGATTGGTATTATGGGTTTTGGGGAGGAAAGCCACAGACGTAAAGTGCCGTTTTCATTACATCATCTCAAAGGAACATGATATCACCATCTGCCATCCATTTACTTATTTTTTTCAATCCCATTCTACATGTACAGTGGTTTCAGAATTTTTCATCCATACAGTAAAAAACAACTTCACCAGTACAGTTCTTTTTGTCTTTAGACTTAACATCTCTGCTTATTTCCAAAGTTACTTAAGTCAGCAAATTTTCCCCTACCCCTTTTAGTGTGGTTATGTCACACATTTCTAACACAACTAGATTATTTTGTCACAGTCTGCCAATTTGGGTTCATAATCTCCCAGATGATTTTCTAAATATACATACATTAAGATTCATACTTTGTGCTTGTGTGGTTATTGACAAATACAGTGTCATGTACCCACCACTACAATATAATACAGAGTAGTTGCACCACCCTAAGAAATCCCATAGGCTTCACCTATTCAATCTTACCCCCATCCCAAACCTCTGGCAACTACTGACCTGTTTTCTGACTTTATTTTGTCTTTTCCAGAATGTCATATAAATGGAACCATATTCTGCATATTCACTTTAAACTGGCTTCTTTTACTTAGCAAGATGTATTTAAGATTCATCTATGATTTTGTGTGGCCTGATAGCTCATTCCTTTTCATGACTGTATAGTATTCTATTATACAGATGTACCACAGTTTGTTAATTCATTTGCTAATTGAAGATATATTGGCTGCTCCCAGTTTTTGGTGATTATGGTTAAAATTGCTATAAATATTCATGTGCAGGTTTTCTACATAAACATAACTTTTCAAGTCAGTTGGGTAAATACCCAGAAGCATAATTAGATTTTATGGTAAGACTATATTCAGCTCTGTGAGAAACTGCGAAGCAGCCTATCAACGTGGCTGTACCAGTTTGCTTTCCTACCATCAATGAATGAGAGTATATGTCGCTCCACATCCTCATCAGAAATTGGTAATATCTGTTTTTTGGATTTGGGCCTTCTAATATGCATGTAGTGGTATTTCATTGTTGTTGTAATTGGCAATTCCCTAATGACAAAAGATGTTGAACCTCCTTTCACATGCTTGTTATGTGTACATCATCTTTGGTGAGATATTTGTTCAGATGCTTTCTACATTTTTAAGTTGGGTGGTTTGATTTCTTATTGTTGAATTTTAAGTGTTCTTCATGTATTTTGTATACAAGTCCTTTATCAGTCAGTGACTTGTCTTTTGATTCCCCTAACAGTGTCTTTTATGGAGTAAATTTTTAAAATTTCAGTAAAGTCTAACTAATGCATGTTTTATTTCATAGACCATGTTTTTGGTGTTATATGAAAAAATTGTCACCAAACCCAAGGCCATGCTGATTTTCTCCTATATTCTTCTAGAAGCTTAAAGGTTTTGCATTATGAACTTACCTTCTCATTTTTAAAATGTTTTGCATTTCACATTTATGTCCTTGATCCATTTTAATTTAATTTTTTTAAATTTAGGGTGTAAGATCTGTGTCCAAGTTCTTTTTTCCTTTTTGCTTATTAATCCCAAGTTGTCCCAGCTCCACTTGTATTCTTTTAAACCGGCTTCTTTTACTTAGAAAGATATATTTAAAATTCATCCATGATCTGTATTCTTTCTCCATTTGTATTCTTTCTCTATTAAACTGCCTTTGTGCTTTGGAAAAAAATCAGTTGACTATAATTGTGTGGTTCTATTTCTGATCTCTATATTTGGCTTTATGGATCCATATGCCTATTTTACACCAATACCACACTGCACTGCCTTGATTAAAGTTGTTCCGTAGAAAGTTTTGAAATTGGGTAATATGAGTCATCCATCTATGTTTTTCTTTTTCAGAATTGTGATGGTTGTTATAGGTCATTTGCTGTACGTATAGGTTTTATAATCAGTTTGCCAATACAGTTTTTTGGTTTTGTTTTTTTGTTTCTTTTTTTAGAAAAAGAAGCGCTTCTAAAAGTTTAAATGGGATTGTGTTGAATTTGCAAATCTAATAGGGAAGAACTGATATCTTTACAATAGTGAGTCTTCTATTCATGGATTATCTCTCAATTTCTTTGTATATTTGACTTATTTCATCAGTGTTTTGTAGTTTCCTGGGCTTAGATATCAAACACATTTTGTTAAATTAATACCTTAGTATTTCATTTTTGCTGTTATTATAAGTAATATATTTTAAAATTCAAATTCCAGTTGTCCATTGCTGATATATAGGAAAGCATTTGACTTTTGTATATAGACTTGTACCCTGCAATCTTGATATACTCACATTAGTTCCAGGAATATTTTTTAATTTGTTTGGGTTTTTTACATAAAAAATCATGTATCTTCAAAGAAAGACACTTTCCTTTCCAATCTGTACACATTTTATTCCTTTTACTTATCTTATTGCACTAGCTAGGACTTCCAGTTGTCTTAGGATTTCCTATTCCTATGTTGAATCGGAGTGGTGAAAAAGGATACCGTTGCCTTGTTTCTTATCTTAAGAAGAAAGTATTCAGTCTCTCTCTATTATGATGTTAGCTGCAAGTTTTTCATATATACTCCTTATTAGCATAAGGAAGTTCCCTTCTTTTCCTAGCTTTTGAGAGTTTTTATTATGAATATGTATAGAACTTTGTCAGATGCTTTGTCTGCATCTATAGTTACATCCTCATTGTTTTTCCTATTAATGCCGTTAATATGTTGAATTGCATTGACTGATTTATTAATGTTGAACTAGCATGTATTTCTGGAATGAACCCCACTTGTTTATAATGCATTATCCTTTTTATATATTGCTGGATTTTATTTGCTAGTATTTTGTTTAGAATTTTTTGCATCTGTGTTCAGGAGAAATAGTATGTAATTTTCTTTTCCTAAAATGGCTCTGCATAATTTTCATATTAGAGTAATTCTGGCCTCAGAAGATGAGTTGGGAAGTGTTCCTTCTGCTATTTTCTGGAAGAGATTGTGTCAAATTGATATTAAGTCTTCCTTAAGTTTTTCGTTGCATTCATGAAAAAAGACATCTGGGCTAGATGGTTTACTTGTTTGCTTTGGAATGTTTTAAACTACTAATTCAATTTATTTTCAACACTTCCAGGTTATCCATTTCTCACTGAGTGATATTCTTGGTTTGTGTGTTCCAAAAGATTTGTTCATTTTATCTAAGTTATCAGCTTTATGTGGACATAGAGTTGTTCATAGTGTTCTCATATTATCTTATTTAATATTCATAATATCATTAGTGATGAAACTTCTTTCCTTCTTGATATTGGTAATTTGTGTCTTCTCTCTTTTGTCTTCATTGGCCTAGTTAGAGGCTTGTCAATTTTACTGATCTTTTCAAAGAATCACCTTTTGGTTTTACTGATTTTCTCTGTTGTTTGTCTGTTTTTTATTTCCTTGGTTTCTGGCTTGATATTTATTATTTTCTTTCTTCTGCTTACTTTAGTTTATTTTTTAATTCATTCTCTATTTTCTATAGTAGGATCTTGGGATTATTAATTTTAGATCATTTTTATTTTCTAATATTTGCAAGTAATTCTATAAATATCTCTGTAAGCACTGTTTTAGCTGTATCATGCAAATTTGATAAGATATATTTTCATTTCCATTCAGTTTAATAAATCTTTAACTTTCTCCTGACACTTCTTTTTTGACTGATGATTTATTTAGAAATGTGTAGTTTACCAAACATTTCAGACTTTTCCAGCTGTCTTTTTGTTTTTACTTTCTAATTTAGTTACATTTTTGTCAGAGGACATATTTTATATAATTTCTATTTATTTAGATTTGTTAATGTGTGCTTTATGACCAATAATGTTATCTATCTTGATGAATGTTTCATGTATACTTCAGAAGAATGTGTATTCTTTTATTTGATGGATTCTGCTATAAATGTAATTTAGATCAAGTTGATTGATTGATAGTACTGTTCGGGTCATATATATTATTATTGATTTTCTGCTTCCTAGATCTTGCAATTAATGACACAGAGGTGTTGAAATCTCTAATTGTGATGGTAGACTGATTATCTAGTTCTCCTTTTAGGTCCATCAGATTTTGCCTCATGTACTTTGATACTCTGTTACTAGGTGCATATGTGTTAGGAATTGTTATGTGTCTTTGGAAAATTTACCTTTCAACATTATGTAATGTTCCTCTTAATCCCTGTTAATCTTCATTGTTCTGAAGTTTGCTTGTCTAAAATTAAGAGAGCTACTCCAGCCTTCTTTTGATTAGTGTTGGCATAAGGTAACTTTCTTCATCTTTACTTTTAACCTATTTGAATCTTCATAATTAAAGGGTTTTTATAAACAATATGCACTTTACCCTTCTATTTAAAATTTATTCTGAAAACGTCTGCCCTTAACTGGCATATCCAGAGAATTCATATTGGGAATGGTTATTGATCTACCATTTTTGCAACTATTTTCTTTTTGTTTCTTTGTTTCTTTTTCTCCCTCTCTTTCTGTTTTCTCTGGTTTTAGGTGAGTATTTTATAAGATTCCAATTTATTCATTTTATTTGCATATAATTTATACATGATTTGTAAAAAACTTTAGTTTTGTTCTATGGTTTACAATATACATTATTAAATAAATAATATATGCCCTCAAACAACACTATACCAGTTCACATAAAATACAGGTATTTTATAGCAGATAAGTCTCATGTTCTTTGTTCTGTCTCTTATGACATTGCAGTAATTCATTTAACTTATCCATTTGCTATAAACATCCAACAAATTGTTATTATTGCTTTAAGCAAGCATTCATCTTTTACCAATTAAGAATAAGAAAGATATTGCAATGAGAAAAGGATAGTCTCTTCAATAAATGGTGTTGGGAAAACTGGATAACCACATGCAAAAGAATGAAATTAGACACTCATCTCACGCTCTACAAAAATCAACTGAAAATTGATTAAATACTTAAGCATAAGACAAGAAACAGTAAATCTACTAGAAGAAAACATTTAAAAAACTACATGACATTGGTCTGGGAAGCTATTTTTTATATTTGATCCCCCAAGTTGAAGCAATAAAAGCAAAAATAGACAAACAGAATCACATCAAATTGCTGGACACGGTGTCTCATGCACGTTATCCCAGCACTTTGGGAAGCCAAGGTGGGAGGATTGCTTAAGGCCAGAACTTTGAGATCAGTCTAGGCAACATAGTGAGACCCTGTCTCTGCAAAAAATTTAAAAATTAGCCGGTCATGGTTGTGCATGACTGTAGTCCCAGCTACTTGAGAGGCTGAGGCAAAATGATTGCTTGAGCCCAAGAAGTCAAGGCTGCAGTGAGCCATAATCACACTACTGCACTCCAACCTGGGCAACAGAGTGAGACCCTGTCTCAAATATATTTATATATATATATTTATATATATATTTATATATATTTTATATATATATATATGCTAAAAGCTTCTGCAAAGGAAACAATTAGCAATGAGAAGAGACAGCCTATGAATTGGGAGAACATATTTGCAAGCCATACATCTGATAAGAAGTTGTATGAGAAACTCCAACAACTGAATAGCAAGAATACAAAAAATCCAATTAAAAAATGAGCAAGAGACTTGAATAGACATTTCTCAAAAGAAGACATACAAAGAAACAACAGATGCCAAAGAGGTTGTGGAGAAAAAGGAACGCTTTTACACTGTTGGTAGACTTGTGAATTAGTTCAACCAATGTGGAAGACAGTGTGAATGTGGTGATTCCCCAAAGATCGAAGCAGAAATACCATTTGACCCAGCAAGCCCATTACTGGATATATACCCAAAAGAATACAAATCATTCTATTATAAAGATATGTGTACATGTATGTTTATTGCAGCACTATCACAATAGTGAAGACATGGAATCAACCCAAATGTCCATCAGTGATAGACTGGATAAAGAAAATGTGGTACATTTACACCAAGGAATAGTATGCATCCATAAAAAGGAATGAGATCATGTCCTTTGCTGGGACATGGATGGAGCTGGAAGCCATGCTCCTCAGCAAACTAATGTAGGAACAGAAAACCAAACACCATGTTCTCACTTATAAGTGAGAGCTGAACAATGAAAATACATGGACACATGGTGGGATACAACACACAGTGGGGCCTGTCCAGAAGGTGGGGGGAAGGAGAGCATCAGAAAGAATGGCTAATGGATGCAGGGCTTAACACCAGGTGAGGGGTTGATCTGTGCAGCAAACCACCATGGCACATGTTTACCTACATAAAAAACCTGCATATCCTGCACATTTACCCTGGAACTTAAAATAGAAAAGAAGACGACATACAATGACCAACAGATATTTTTTTAAATGCTCAACATCACTAATATTAGGAATATGCAAATTAAAACCACAATGAAATATTATCTTACACCTGTCAGACGGCAATTATCAAAAAGACAAAAGATAACAAGTGTTGGCAAGGATGTAAAAAAGGGAACTCTGTACATTGTTGATGGGAACGTAAATTAGTATACCCATTATGGAAGACTGTATGGAGGTTCCTCAATAAACTGAAAATAAAACTTCTATATGATCCAGCAACTCCACTGCTGGGTATATATTCAAATGGTATATCAAAGAGATATCTGCATTCCCTTGTTTATTGCAGCACTATTCACAATACTAAATTACAGAATCGACCAAAGTGCCCACCAACAGATGAAAGGATAAAGAAAATGAGGTACATATATGCAATGGAATACTATTCAGCCTTAAAAAGAAGGAAATTCTGTCATTTGTGACAACATGGATAAAACTGGAGAACATTATACTAAGTGAAATAAGCCAGGCACAGAAAAACAA
Source organism: Papio anubis (assembly GCF_008728515.1). NCBI lineage: Eukaryota > Metazoa > Chordata > Mammalia > Primates > Cercopithecidae > Papio > Papio anubis. Next base: position 6,169,237 of record NC_044996.1, on the reverse strand, counting down.
AATACACATGTTCTCACTTATATGTGGAATCTAAAACAAGCTTACAGAATTAGAGAGTAAAATAGTGGTTGCAGAGACTGGAAGGGAGAATTGGGAGATGATAGCCAAGAGTACAAAATCTCAGAGAAGAATAAGGTATTTTTTGAGATCTACTGCACAGCGTGGTGAATATAGTTAATAATAGTGTATTTTACATTTCGAAATTGCTAAAAGTAAATCTAAAATATTCTCACTATAAAAAATAAGTACTTGAGGTGATTGATAAGTTAATTAGCTTGATTTAATTATGCCACATTTTAAAAATAAATTATAATATCACTTTGTATCCCATAAATACATACAATTACAAATTATCAATTCATAACAAAAAAATAAGGAAAATAAAAGATTTTATTTTACCTTCATGTATTCATTTTATGACACTCTTCCTTCCTTTATGTAAAATCTAGATTCTATCCAATATCATTTGGCTTCTGTATGAATAACTTTTAATATTTCTTGCATAACAGGTCCACCAAGAGTGAATTCCCTGAATTTTTGTTTATATAAGAATGTCTATTTCTTTTTCATTGTTTAAGGATAATTTTGCTGAAACAGGTAAATTCTTTTTTTCTTTTTTTTATTACATACTCTTTAAGTTCTAGGGTACATGCATAACGCAGGTTTGTTACATATGTATATTTCTGTGCCATGTTGTTGTGCTGCAATCTATCAACTCTCAGCACCCATCACCCCACATTACATCAGGTATAACTCCCATGCAATCCCTCCCCTCTCCCTCCCCATGATAGGCCCCGTGTGTGATGTTCCCCTTCCTGAGTCCAAGTGATCTCATTGTTCAGTTCCCACCTATGAGTGAGAACATGCGGTTTGGTTTTTCTGTTCCAGATAGTTTCAGCAGTCGATGGTTTCAGCTGCATCCATGTCCCACAGCGACACAAACTCATCCTTTATGGCTGCATAGTATTCCATGGTGTATATAAAGCACATTTTCTTAATCCAGTCTGTCACTGATGGACATTTGGGTTGATTCCAAGTCTTGCCAGAATAGTGCCTATAAACATAATGCGTGCATGTGTCTTTATAGCAGCATGATTTAACTTTTGGGTATATACCAGTAAATGGGATGGCTGGGTCATGGCGCGACGAATTTAGATCCTTGAGGAATCGCTTTACACTGTTTTCCATAATGGTTGAACTAGTTTACAATCCCAACAACAGTGTAAAAGTGTTCCTATTTCCACATCCTCCAGCACCTGTTGTTTCCTGACTTTAATAATGCCATTCTCACTGGTGTGAGATGGTATCTCATTGTGATTTTGATTTGCATTTCTCTGATGGCCACATGATGAAGAGCATTTTTTTCATGTGTCTGTTGGCTGTATGAATGTCTTCTTTGAGAAATGTCTGTTCATATCCTTTGCCCACTTTTGATGGGGTTGTTTGTTTTTTTCTGTAAATTTGCTTTGGTGCCCTTTTGTAGGTTCTGGATATTAGCCCTTTGTCAGATGAGTAGATTGCAAAAATTTTCCCATTCTGTAGGTTGCCTGTTCACTCTGATGGTAGTTTCTTTTGCTGTGCAGGAAGCTCTTTAGTTTAATTAGATCCCATTTGTCAATTTTTGGCCTTTTGCTGCTGCTTGCTTTTCTGGTGTTTTAGACATGAAGTCTTTGCCCATGCCTATGTCCTGAATGGTACTACCTAGGTTTTCCTCTAGGGTTTTATTAGGGTCCTGAACATTTAAGTCTCTAATCCATCTTGAATTAATTTTCGATAAGGAGTAAGAAGGATGCAGTTTCAGCTTTCTACTTATGGCTAGCCAATTTTCCCAGCACCATTTATTAAATAGGAATCCTTTCCCCATTTCTTGTTTCCTCTCAGGTTTGTCAAAAGATCAGATGGCTGTAGATGTGTGGTATTATTTCTTGGAGGACTCTGTTAAGTCAAAAAGAACAAAGCTGGAGGCATCACGCCTACCTGACTTCAAGCAAACTATACTACAAGGCCATGCAACTAAACAGTGCACGGCCTGAACATAGAATTCTATGTTGGTGAATTGGAAGAAAATTCATCATTTAAAGTGTACAATTTAGTGGTTTTTAGTATATGCATAGCTTTTGAAACCATCATCACTGCCTAATTCTAGAATACTTTCATTACCTTATAAAGAAGCACAGTAAGACTACTGGTTAACAGTCACCTTCCTTCCACCTCCCCCTGTCCCAGGCCCTGGCATCCACGAATGTATTTTCTGTCTCTATAGAATTGCCTAGTATGGATATTTCATTTGAGTGTATTCATGCAATATACAGCTTTTTGTGTCCGTCTCTTTAAATCAACATAATTATTTCAGAACTGTAGCATGTTGTAGCATGCATCAAAACTCCAGTCCTTTCATGGCCAGATAATATTTTATTGTATGGATATACCAAGTTTTGTTTATTCAGTTGATGGGCCTTTGGGTTGCTTTTACTTTTTGGTTATTAGAAATAATGCTGCTATGAACATTTGTGTTCAACTCTTCGTGTACACATATGTTTTCAATTTTCTTTGGTAGACGCCTAGGAGTGGAATTTCTGGATCATACAATATCCCTATGTTAACTTCCTAAGGAAACTCCAAAATATTTTCCACAGAGATTGCACCATTTTACTTTCCCACCAGCAACGTATGAAAGTTTCAATTTCTCAATGTCCTTGTCACACTTGATGCTTTCTGTTTCTTCATCATAGCCATCTATGCAGGTGTGTAGTGCTTACTTACATTCCTATATCTTTTTCAATGAATTGACTGTACAAATCTGTTGTCTATTTTTTTATGTTGTTGTCTCCCACGTATTTTGTGTGATTTATCCCTAAGTATTTCATACTTTAATGCTAGTGGAAATGACTTTACTTTTTAAAAATATTTTGATTATTTGTCCTAGTATATTAAAAATGAATTTATATATTGACTTTTATCTTGCAACCTTGCTAAAATCATTTAATAGTTTTAGTAGTTTTTTGTAGATTTCATTGGATATTCTACATAAATGATCAAGCCATCTGCAAATAAAAACAGTTTTAGTTCTTTTCCAAACTTGATGCTTCTGATATCCTTTTACAGTCTGATTTCATGGTCTGAACTTCAGTAAAATGGAAGTCAACATCTTTTTCTTGATCTTACATTAGAAGTAAAACATTCAGTCTTCTACCATAAAGTATGATGTTATCTGCTGGGTTTTTATAGATGCTCTTCATCAGTTTGAGGAAATTTTCCTTCTATCTCTAATTTGATGAGAGTATTTTTAAAGTAAAGAATACGTATTGCAGCTTATCAAATTATTCCTCTGCATTTATTGAGATGTACACATAGATTTTCATTTTTAGTTTTTTAATAATATGAATTACATTGATTTTCAAATGTTTAACCAACCCTTCTGGTCTCACTTGCTCATGGTGCATTGATTTTTTATGTATTGATGGACTCTGTACTTCATTCTAGGTATTTTCTATATGTCATCAAGAACACAAATTTCTCCTTCTGCCATGCCTAATCTGCTGTTAATTCCAACCACTGTGTTTGTCACCTCAGACACTATAGTTTTCATCTCCATAAGATCAATTGGAGTCTATGATTTCTATGTCTCTACCTAATTTTTGGATATATGAAATACAGTTATTACAAGTATTTTAATGCCCCATCTGATAATTCTGAAATCTGTGCTAGTTCTGGGTCAGATTTGATTTCTCAAGGTAATTTTCATTTGATTTTTCTTAACTTAGTGAGGTTAACCATCTTTTAATATGGTTAAGACTGGTTCTATATCTCTTTTGCAAATTGTCTGCTCATGTCTTTGTTCACATTTTTCTGTCGGTTTACAGTATTTTGTTTCAACAATTTTTAAAGTTTTTACATGTTAGTGATATTAATTATCTAGGTTATAAATTTTCTCCAGTTTTTCAGTTGCCTTTTGAATTTTTTATGGTGGTTTTGTTCTGCTTTTTAAAATTTTAAGCAGTGTGATGCATCTTGGGTGAGTATACAACCAGCAGACACCAGAAAGGAAGTGCTGCATAGGAAATCATGGGAAGCCCCACTAACCCCAAGGTTGTGTGCTCAGGGGACTTCAGGCAGGCTGAATCCACTAGTTGACCAGAAATATAAGACCTATGGATAACTTCACAATCTCTTTTCCCTTTCCTTTAGGGCCAAAAATTTGAGTTGGATACCCTCTAACCAGGGAGCTACATGGATATAAATTAATCACACAGTGCCCCATCCAAGAAACTGGAAGCTTGTTAGAGCTATTCATAAAAATGAATTCCACCAGTGTATCAACTGTGAGGCAAGATCCCAGGAAGGTAGGATGCTAACAGTGACAGCAATAAAATAAGGCGAGAAAAGCATCCGGCTTGTGAGGACACATTTTGAGAAGACCTTTGCACCTAAAGGTCACACACCTATGCTAAGGCAAACGCCTCCATGGGAATACTCATCAGTCTTAGGTGGGAGTTTTCTGCATGCAGTCTTCCAACATAACTTCTAGCATATTAATATCTGCCTCATCTCTCCTATACTGTTGAAACCCAAGTCCAGTACTACATCTGCTGAGATGACCATGACCCCAAGGTTTGTGATGAGATAAGGATACCCAGTGAAGCAAGTCTGTTTACTGAACACAGACTAAGGGCAGTGATTTTAGAATGGATTATGAAAAACTGAGGAGAGTTGCATGGATGCTGGGAAAAGGAGATGGGATGGAAAAGTTTTCTGGTAGTAGCCACGAAGTGAGAAGTCTTCCATATGCATAAGATAAATTTTTAGTAAGAAAGTGGATGATTTATGTCTTCACAAACACTTAAATATGGCCACATCACCATGGGTGGATTGTAAGTAAGACGTACAAAAACTAGGTAATGGTGAAGAATGGTAGAAAACAGAATGTAACACTGAATGGGGTGACTGTGGAGAAAGGCTTGGAAGAGACATCCTCTCCTTGCTATGTGGTCCACCAGAAATAACATTGGAAGATAAGGACGGTGACACGTAAGTCTGGAAGCTCTTTTGGGGGTGCGAAAGAAGTGCTCCCTTTCTCCAACTAGAACATTATGACTTCCTTCACACCACCCCTTCCACACTACCCCTTCCTGTAATAAGCTGTCAGGATAGTACATTTGATCTCTAAACCTCTCTCCCCTGAAAACCCAGGACTACCATTGGCTTGGCTGGGTGGTGGCTTACTGACCAATCAAAGCTCAGGGGTGAGACTCATCACTGTCCTGGGAGGGGTATATATAGGAAGAGCAGGTGGGCTGAGGTAGACCATTGAGAGTCACTGACATGGTAAAGATGACTATGACACCATGAGCTTCCAGCCCAGTTGTGGAACAACCACCTGCTGACACCAAAGAGCCAAGGAAGAGGGTGGCCCCTTCTCAACCAAAGCCCAAAAGTCCTATCAAGGTAAGAAACCCACCCAAGCTCCTCCTCGTCTTCCCCTTGACTCCTCCCTCTCAACACTCCTACCCTGTTCTTGCCTGACACAACCCCCACCCCAGACTGTACCACTTCTCATGAAGCCCCTATTTCTACCCCTCCTCCATCCACTTCCTTGACACAGATGTCCTTCTGTGATCTCCCTGTTGTTCTTCCAGGTTCCCAAGACTACCTGAAGGAAAAAGGAACACTTTGAGGGAGTTCCAAGAAAAAGGCCACTCCCTAAAAGACCACCTTTTTAAGAAAATGTGAGAAAGAGAGCAGGTCAACACTATCTGACCACTGTGACCAGCTGAATGAGGAGCTCAGTTAAAATGAGCCACAGCAGGACCAAAAATGTGAGGAGACCTCCACCATCTGCAGCATCTCCCTGGACAGTTAGTAATTTCAGGACAAGGCCAGAGACCTCAGATCTATCTGAAAAGTCTCCAGAGGTCTGACCCCAGAGAAATAGCCAACAGGGTCTAGAGTACATTCTACACCCCATGGTGTATGAAAATAAAATAAACCGTTTGTAAAATGATTTGTGTGTCTGCATGTTCTAGGATGGTGGAGAGGGCGGAAGGAGGGAAGAGGTGGTGTGTGGGAAGGGAGGGAAGTGGATTCTGTGGGGTTGGGGTCAGACCGACAGGTCTGCAGTTAACCAGACATGGAGGATAATGATTAGGTAAGTCCTGAACACTGAAGACAAATTGCGTACTGAACACTTTCACCAATGGGTAAGGTAGAAAAGAACTTGGTATCTTTGCCTGTGGGGTTGGGGGGCAGACCCAGATGAGATGTGATGTGTGGGGTGACAATGACACTCCCTGAAAAAAGGCAGACAACAAAATCAACTGCAGGCCACCTACCTGATAATGGTGCTTGTTGCACTCTACCCTATGATGTAAGCACCTAAAAGCCTTCAAAAAACCCCAAACGTCTTACTCTTCTAAAAGTTAGTCCAAAGAATTAAAATAGTGGTGTTTCTGGAGATCTCATACACAACACTGATTATGCAACTTTCTTCCTAAGAAACGGGGCAGAGTAGTGGATGAACAAGGGAGTAGCAGTTGGGGGTAGTGGTCTGCATTCCACGCAGGCAAAAAAGTAAAGCATTATCTGCAGAGGTTTTTGTTTTGTTTTGTTTTGTTTTGTTTCTATAAACATAAACCCCCAAAAAGTTATTCCTGTTTTTAATTATCACCTTCATACTCCAAAATTTTTGAATAATGTCAGATGTCAATGATGAAATACTCTCCACTCCCCACAAAGTCTTTTGTTGGTCTAAGTTCTAGAAGTTTGGTGTGATTTATGTTGTATGTATATGCGTATGTGTATGTGTGTTTGTTTGTGTATATATATGAATGAAATTATTTCATGTTACCACATTCTTAGCACTTATCCCTTAAAAACTGGTGTATTCTTCAAGGGAGTTAATTTGGAGAGCTCCCTGTTATACAGGTCGGCCCCTAGCCCTGGCTGACAGTTACCATTGCTCCTTTTTGTAGCAAATTTCTAATAGTTTGAAATTGCTTTAGGTCACTTTCAGTGCAATCCCAGTCTTCAATTCCTGTGTTGATGTGTGGAATACATATATCTTATGTTGGTTATAAACAAACAATGATAGCACAAAGGTTGTAAAGGTTTACACTACTGCATTAACTTGTTTTTATTTATGTTTAAATCAGCAAAACAGTATGAACTCTGAGGTGCAAAGTTTTGCTTGAGAAGTCCAAAATTTTCCTGTATTCGAGCATAAAATATTTTATACTTATTTTGAAAAATGTCTTCATTTTTCAAAAATAAAAAAATAAAAATAAAGTGGAATTTATTATTCTTTAATTGTCAGTTACTTATTTTAAGACTGTAGAACAAAGCAAGAAAATACAGCATTATATTAGTTGTGGTTACTTACATTGTACCCTTTGCAAATGTTTTGGTTGCCTTAAAATATTTTTACTGCCATAATTATAAATAAAAGTCAATAAAATAAGTTTTTAAAAATGTATATATTTGAAGCATTATTGTTATTTTCCTTATATTACTGAAAATTTGTTCAATTAAGGAGGGAGTTTTTTTAAAAATAGTTTCTGGTATGGAATATATTATGTATGCCACTTGTGGGAGACTTTTTTTGCCAAAACCTTTTTTAATTCACCTGTAGTGTCCAGGCTTTATTTTGTATTTTTGCTGAGACCTTTCCCTTCAATTCCTACTTTACTAAGAGTTTCTATAAGGAACGATTGTTGGATTTTGTTAAATGTTCATTCTGCATGTATTGTTTTCTTTTTTAGTCTGTTAATAAGGCAAATTACATTGACTGGTTTTCAAATGCTTAAGCAACCCTACATTCCTGGGAAAAGCTTCACTTGATCATGGTGTATTATCCATTTTATGTATGGATGAACTCTGTTTCATTCTAGGTGGCTTCTACTGCTATGTCTTCAAGGTACACAAACCTTTCCTTCTGCTATGTCTAATTTACTGTTAATATTATCAAATGTATTTCTCATCACAAATGTTAATTTTTATTTCTATAAGTACAAGCTAAGTGATATTTATGTCTCCCATAATTCTACTATACTGCTTGAACATATAGAATTCAGTTTTAATAACCATTTTAATGTCTTTGTCTAAGTCCAAAATCTGTCAGTTTGGAAATAGTTTCCATTTCTCAGGATAGTTTTTTAAAATTTAAATTCAATTTTTCTTTTCATTTTAAATTAGTATTAGTCTTCTAAGGCTACTATAAGAAAATGCCATAAATTAGATGGCTTATAAAGATGGATAGTTATTTCTCACAGGTCTAGAGGCTGAGAAATCAAATTTCAAGGCAACAGCAGATTTGGTGTCTGTTGAGGGCCTGCTCCCTGATTCATAGTCAACTATCTTCTTGATGTGATTTCAAATGGTAGAAAGAGCAAGGAGGGTCTCTCTCTCGGACCTCTTTTATAAAAACACTAATCCCATTCATAATGGCTCCACTCTCAGGACCTAACACCTCCCAAATGCTCCACTTCCTAATATCATCACCTTAGGTGTTAAGATTTCAACTTATGAATTTTAGGGGGACACACATATTCAGTGCACTTAACTTAGTGAGGTTAACCAGCTTTAAATATGGTTAAGGACTGTTTCTACACCTACTTATGAATTGCCTGCTCATGTCTTTTTCATATTTTTCTATTAGATTTGGGTCCACTGTCCAAAAATTTGTCAGTTTTTACATATTAGGGATATTAGCCCTGTAAGCTACACATATTTGTAGCCTACAGTATAATGTTTCCCCAATTTGTCAGTTGTCTTCTGATTTATTTCATGTTGTGTTTTGTTTTTCCTTCTAAAATTTTAAGAAATGTAATGCATTTTGAATGAGTAGGCAATTAGTGGACACCAGGAAGTAAGTGCGTCACAGGACACCCTGGGAAGCCCCACTATGCCAAATAGGTGTGTACTCAGGTGAGGACCACAAACTGGCTCAATTTGCTAGTCAATTAGGAACCTAAGGCCTGGGGTAAACCCCACCATGCCTTTCCTCCAGGTCCATAAACCTGAATAAGAGATCCTCTACTTGGGGAGCTACATGGACAGGACTTGATCACACAGTGTCTCCTTCAGGAAGCTGGAAGCTTGTTATAACCACAGCCAACTTCGTAAGCATGCAACTTACACACTCACACAGGGCCTGAAGCTTACAAGGGCTCTGTGTACTTGGTTTAATTACTGAGGAGTCCTGAATTTTGTAACAATTTTTGAACAGGAGTCATATTTTCATTTTACACTTGCCTTGAAAATTATGCAATTGGTTTCTTCCCCACCCTCAGCCTTCTAGAATCAGGATTTCTGTGGTGAGTGCTAGACCTAGAAGTAAAAAGGCTTCAGTCTCATTGCGCTACTACTTCCCAGCTGCAAACAATTCTGTGACTCTCTCCTCCTATTTCACATGGGAAACACATAAAGATATAGACAGAAAACAAATATGTTCCTCAGGATACTCTCGCCAGCAGGTCCTCATGCTGGCCTGCTGTGACTTCCAATCTGGCATGCATGCAAAACCAAGACACCAGCTGTTGGAGTCTCCTGTCTGCATCAGGAAAACTCATATGGAACTTGTTCTTTCACTTTCCAGTTAAACTTATACCTTGAAACCACAGGCAGCCCGGCAAGTAGGCAATATGGACTGACTCCTGGAGTTGAAATCCTTGAATACTCTTCACTTCTAAGTTCTGAAATGAGGCCATGATCTGCTGGAGTATTGTGGTATCCTTTGCCTCTGAGTCAGAAGAAAGGAACTGGCAAAGGCTTTGTAGGTTGTTAGGACATCAAAAGGCCCTTATGACCTTTTTATAATTGTAAAGAATTCAGTAAGATTTGGATGAGATTTTGTCTCAAGCACTCACAAATTCTACCATGAGGAAAAGGTGATGAGCAAAATATGTTGGTCAGATGTCAAAAGCAGCAGAGTAAAGATGACTCCAGATGAAACCTCACTTTTCTTTCCCAGGTATGGATCAAGCCAAATGGAAGTGCTTTATCTGTTTGGAAACCTGGATTTTTACCATCTGGTCCAACAGTCATGGAAATCTGAGAAAGCAGCTTTCAAACACTAGTGACCACATACTCTGGAGAATGATACATTCAGGGCAGCTTTTTTCATACCTTTGTTTTCTAACCTGTTAGCTAAAAGAGTTCTTGCCTGCCATAAAAGCCATGTCATCTATATCTTTCATAGATGTTTCAAGTTGATAGTGACCCAAGTACAGCGAAAGGGTACTTTTGTACCTTTTAGGAATTGCCTAAAGGTGTTCCTTTCTGTATTGCCTCTTCTGCTCAGCTTCTTCCAGGGCTGAAGATGAGCATGAGGGTCCCACTTCCCATGTGTCTTGTGGCATGACAGCTCCAAACCATACCAGCATTCCCATGTCCCCTTACATTTAGGCAATTTTTTAAAATGGGATGACCAGGAATTGCTGAAATTTGGAGGGAGATTGATTGTACTCATTCTGTGTGTTTAGAGATGAAGCATTAGGACAAATGGGCTTGGCAGTTGTGGGACAGGTACCTACCCCTGCCAAGACACTTCAATTCTGACCTGTGACAGTGTTCTTGGGACAGCTAGCTGAATCAATCTCCCAGGCCTTTATTTGTGACATGTAGTGATAGAGGCTCATTCACAGGTCACAAAGATCTAAGTATGCTTGGTGAATGGAGTACTGGCTGGTCTGCCATGTGAAACAATGGAAGCAATCACCTTTGGGGTGCTTTAACTCTTTAGGCCCCTATGATATAATTTGGTGGTTACCTGATTCGTGAGCCACTAATGTCCTGATTTTTCACCAATAGAAGTAGACCCCTTATTTTGAAAAGACTGCTAAACACCGATTATCATGCAATGATCTCTGACACAGGCTGCACCAGTAGCAGTTCCCAATTCTTATCCCAGCTTTCTCTCATTGGAGAGATCAGTATCCAGAAGTATACAACTCCCTGAAGTGAAACAGATTCTAATCAGAAATAAGTAAACATATTTCCTCTTAACAAATAAAAATGCTTCAAACTGAGAAGGCAGAAAGGCAAACACAATTCCCTTCCAAAGCCAAACAAAGCCTCCAAATTGTGTGGTTCCACACTGGTGTCTTTAAAGATCTTACACTACTTCTGTAATGTGCAAAATTGCTGTATATAAAAAATGCAATATGCAAAAAAATTTTTAAATTATAATCCAAATCAAACCCATTAAAGCAAAACAAAACAAAAGAGAAAATAACAAGTATTGGCAAGGATGAAGAGCAAAGGGAAAACCTGTGCACTGCTGGTGGGAAGATAAATTGATACAGTCACTATGAACAACAATATGGAGGTTCCTCAAAAGCTAAAAATAGAACTACCCATGATTCAGCAATCCTACTACTGGATATTTATCCAAAGAATATAAAATCAGTATACTGGAGAGATATTAACACTCCCACATTCATTTCGGTATTATTTACAATAGCCAAGAGGGGAAAATAATGTAAATGTTCAACAAATGAATGAATAAAGGAAATGTGTTATATTCATACAATGCAACATTCACCCTTTTTTTAAAAAACAGAAGTCCTATCATGCTACAATATGAATGAAACCTGAGCACATTAGATTAAGTGAAATAAGACAATCACAGAAGGGCAAATATTGCATGAATACACATATATGAAGTATTTAAAGTAGTCAACCCATAGAAACACAAAGTAAAATGGTGGTTGCCAGGGGCTGGGGTTAGGGAGAAAAGGGAGGTTGCTGATCAATGGGTATACAGTTTTGGTTGTGCAAGATGAAAATAAATTCTATAAATCTGCCATGTAACAATGTGCATATAGTTATCTATACTGTACTGTACATTTCAAATTTATTAGAGAATATATTTGATGTTATGTGTATTCTTTTTAACCAAAGTATAAAAAAGTAATTTATTTGCAGAAGCATCAACAGTAGCTGCAAGTGGTTGGCTGCAGTGGGCTTGTGGTGGGCCCAAATGATGCTTTCCAACTCTGAATCAAACCCAACGGACATAGGGGACCCAGGGCCACTCTAGGCACCAATCTTACTACCCTTCCGACTTCACCCATTTTTTCATTATCTGTTAGGCTATATCACTCCTCTTCTTAAATGAGAAAAATAAGACTATATGTCTAGCAACATCTTGAAAGGCCACTTAAATCACCTATGTCTTTAAACACAGCTCAAGTATAACATGGGCTCTGACAGGCCATGAAGAGTGGAACTGGCAAGGTAAAGACTGGGGATGAAGCAGGAAGCCAGATGTCTTAGTCTATTGAAGTAGTTATAACATAATACCATAAGCAATAGAAATTGATTTCTCATAGTTCCAGAGTCTGGCAGTCTGAGATCAGGGTGCCAGCATGGTTGAATTCTGGTGAGGACCCTCTTCTTGGTCATGGAATGCTGTTTTCTTGTGTCCTCACATGGCAGAAAGATAGCAAGCAAGCTCTCTGTGGCCTCTTTTATAAGGGCACTAATCCGGTTCAGGAGGGCTTTACCCTTATGACATAATCACATGACTCCCACAGGCTCCATCTTTAAATACTATCAAATTGAGGGTAGAGATAGCACCATATAAATTTTGTGGGGGCACAAATATTCAGTCAACAGCACGGGGCTTTGAGCTTCACCAGTGAGCCTCATAGGTCATCGATTCCGCTGAGTCTGGGGCCAGTGATTCTCAGGATGGCTTCTAGCTGCAATTGATAATGTTTAATAAGGAGAGTCCCAGCATTTCAGAGCCAGGACAGCACACTTGACTGATTTTATTTATGTGCCATTCATGATTGTATTAGTCCATTCTCACACTGCCATAAACAACTACCTGAGACTGGGTAATTTATAAAGAAAAGAGGTTTAATTGACTCGCAGTTACACAGGCTATAGAGAAAGCATGGCTGGGAAGGCCTCAGGAAAGTTACAATCATGGCAGAAGGTGAATGAGAAGCAAGCACATCTTACCATGGCGGAGCAGGAGAGAGAGTGCTAAGGCGGAACTGCTACACACTTTCAAAACAACCAGATCTCGTGAGAACTCTATCACAAGAACAGCAAGGGGAAAGTACACTCCCATGATTCAATCACCTCCTTTCAGGCTCCTCCTTCAATACGTAGGGATTACAATTCAACATGAGATTTGGGTGGGGACACAGAGCCAAACCCTATCAATGATACTGTCCCCTCGTGCACTTGCTCAGTCATTCATAACACACACATTTTCATGCCTTCTGTGTGTCTGACACTGTGTCAGGCCCAGAGGGAATAGTAGAGAAAGGTGGCCAGAGGAGCACAAGAGAAAATCTTTTGACCTGGGCTCTAGACCAATACTTCTCTACCCATAAAAACACAGATTTTTGAGGGGCTTTGGAGTTAATGAAGAAGGTTCAGCATGGAAAGCAAGCACCAACTCTGGACTGAATAAATAGTATAGGTGATTCATAGAGGTACTATAGCATAGTAGTCAAGAGCTGGGGCCCCAGAGCCAAACTTCTTGGGTTCAAATCCCAGTTCTGATATGTGGGTAGTTTCTTCATTTTGTCATGCCCCTGTTTCCTCATCTATATAATTGAAATAAATAATAACATTTACCCAAGTGTTAGCATATGTGAAGCATATAAATATTTGATTATTATTACATGTGTGCCACATTTTTTCAAATGTCTCTAGATGTCATTATAATAAATTAAATATAAATTTGTTTTGTAATATAACCTAATGTAGCTTATGGCTATTCTGCATTTTCTCAGTCAACTGATGCCAAGAAGCATAAATATTTTCAAGAGAGGATATTATGATTTATTTGTATGTATGAAACAAAAGATGGCACAAACCTCCTTGATGCCATTGCCCCGTGATTCTGGTGCTTTCTAGCCATTTCCTTACATAGACAGAGTCTAAGATTAGGGACTGGCTAGGTCCAGTTTCTCATTCCAGCTCTGCTCTGTCAAGCATTCAAAAACATTTATTAAGAAACTAATTATACAAGGCCCAGGGTGAAATACTACCTTTTACCTGCAAACCCTGCAACAAATTATTTCATCTGCCTAAATATCATTTTTAACCTGTAAAGTCAACATGTAACTTCCAGTTCATTTTGAAAATTAGAGAAGTAATACATGTAAAATCATCTAGCACAGTGCCTGGCACAGAAACTATGCCCAAGAAATGTATATTTTCTTTCTAACTCATGATACGACAGTTGAGAAATGGCTGCATAACCTGCCTAATCCTTTAAATATGAGAAATTATATTTGGTTTCATGATAGTCACAGAGGTGAAATGTACCCAGCTCTATTCAAGCACGGGTTGGGGATCATATAAAAATGAGATCCCATAAAGCATATCCTGGCTATAGGCTGCTGCTGCCCTTTATGGAAAAGAATCCAGCACACAAACACTGGTTAGGAGAGACTCTAACCTAGAAATGCTCAGTGGCTCAGAACTTAATCGGTTGGGTATCAACATTTAGTTATGGATATGGCTCCTAAGGATTTCTACTCTATATCAATATCCTTTAGATAAACATCCAGCCTGAAATGGCAAAGAGAGAAGGAGCATGGCTCTGAATTCTAGGATGAAGGATAGGAGGATGGATGGAGGCAGACCAGGAACATCAATTAACCCCAATCATGTAACACTCATTTGTAATTTCATCCCTGTGGTTTACATGGCATTAGAGTCTATGCATGAAGAACACTGCAGTAATGATGATAAATCCCTACCACATCAGGGATCAGGATGACATGTGCTATGAGCTTCCTGGAAAAAGGTTACATATCCCCCAACCTGGCATAGAGGATACAGAAATGAACAAGTTGGATAATGACCCTTCCCTCATGGAGCTTATAGTCTAGTAGAGGGACAGATAACAAACACATGAATATATAACATCAGGTGGTACTAAGCACTATGAAGTAAACTGAATCAGGGCAAGAGGTCCATGACTGACATATTTGAGGCTGGGGGTAAAGGTGCTCTTTTAAGATAGAGGGGTGAAGGAAACTGTCTCTGGGGAGGTAGCTTTGAACAGAGGGGAGTATGTGGTAAGGGAGGAAGCCTTGTGAGGATCTGGGGAAAGTGTCTCAGTCAGATGGCAAAGCAAGTGCAAAGGCTTTGAGGCATGAATGAGCTTGGTGAGCCCAGGAGTAGCATGAAGAGCAGCACGGAGTTTGTGAGTAAGAAAAAGTGCAGGAGAAGAGGTCACAATGGTAGTCAAGATATGACCACTTCTAGCCACCTCTGTCACTACCACCATGGTCTAAGTCACCACCATATCTTGCCTGGATTCCAATATAGCCTACTTAACTGATTTCCCAGGTTCTGCTCGTGATCTCCTTCAGTCTAATGTACCAGTTCCCAAATTTTGCTGTGCATTGGAATCACCGGGGGAGTTTTATTTATTTATTGCTAATTCATGTTTTTGAATAATGCCTGTTCACAAGTGGCAAAGCATTCCAAAGGCTAGTAGTGGAAAAATCAGAATTTGAAACTATTCAGTTAATTCCTGAGCCTCCTCCACCATAGCTATTATAGTTTACTGCCTACCTGCAAAGTAAAGATGTTAAATAGATCACAATTACATAGCACCTACTACGTGTTGTTAGCTCACTATCTTACAGATATTAACTTGTTCAATCTTCGTGGCAATCCTATGAGGTCAGTTTTACTTTTAACCTGTGATAAGGATGAGGAAACTGAGGCTCAGAGATGTTACACTGTTTACCTATGTTCGCACAGCTAGTAGGTGGTGAGTTTGGTATTCGAACCCATGTAATCTGGTTCTAGAGCATTCATTTTCAAGAGAGTTCATATCACTACCAAGGGGACACTAATTTATTTTTTGCAGGATGAAAAATTATTACTCTTATAGATAAGACCCAAATATACATACAGTACCTTAATATACATACAGTACCTAAATAGTATATTAGTCAAGTTTCTCCAGAGAAACAGAACTAATAGGATATGTGTATATATTTATACAAAGATACAGTTATTATAAGGAATTGGCTCATGTGATTATGGAGACTGGCAAGTCCAAAATCGGCAGAGTGGGCTGGCAGGCTGGAAATCTGGGAGAGTCAATGTTCCAATTCAAATCTGAAAGCTGTCTGCTATAGAACCAGAAAGCACTGATGTTGCAAATCAAGTCTAAAGGCAATTTGCTGGGGAATTCTCTCTTGCTTGGGGGAGGCTGGTCCTTTTGTTTTATTCATCCTTTGAACTGATTTGATGAAATCTACCCACATCATAAAGGGTAATCTGATTTACTCAAAGTTCACCGATTTTAAACGTTAAACCTATCCAAAAACACCTCACAGAGGCACCCAAAATAATGTTTGACCAAAATATCTGGAAACCTTATGGCCCAACCACTTTAACACATAAAACTAACCATCACAAATAGATGTACAGCATATCTGTGGTATTAACATCTCACGGGGAAGGCAAATTGGAATTTTTCAAAGTTTGAAAGGCTCCTTGAGTGGAGGGTGTATGGGCAATAATGAAAAAAGAGACTGAGAAACACTGTGCTAGAGTGTGCCTTCAATAATCATATAGTTTAGGACAGTCAATCAGCTGAAGAAACCACATAGGTGGACAAGTGGCTTAGCTATTATAACTGACTAACTAATACTTACTGCCAGCATGTAATGTGCAGATACTATGGTTAGATTTTTACATGCATGTGCAGGGAGTATGGCTAACCACTGTCATGGTTTCAGCTTGCTCTATTTAGCTCCTTCCTCCCCCTCCAGGGGTAGGGGCTCCTACAGGTGTAGGGGCTACGTCTACTATGCAAATCCCCCTTCTTTGAGATCAAGGTGTCATGGGCATTATGGGCTAGTGTCCACTGAGATAATAAGGCAATGACAGAGCAAAGCATGACTGGGCATCTCTCCTGCTGAAATTCAGAACCCCATCTTTAATGTACAGATAGGGGTGGTGAAGAGGTTATAGGCTCTGGGTGGGAAGTTCATGGGCAAGCAAGACTGTGACTCGTGGGCCCTTTAAGACAACTTCACTGACATCAGATCCCAGGATTTTAGGGCCCACCCAAAAAACGTTCTCACTCATGCCTCATTGGGGAGCTGTTAAAATTTCCCATTCCCACGTCATACACTTAAATGAAATCAGAAGACCCGTGGGTGGGAGTTAGGCATCAGCATTTTGTAACAATCCCCATGTGATTCCATTGTGCAACAAAATTTAGGAATCTCTGCCTTATTTTCAACAGTGCTCCTAGAGTTTCTTTAAAAACAAAGTCTAATCATACATTTCTCCCCTGCTTAAAACCCTCCAGTGATTACCTATTGCACTTAAAGTCCACCTTTTTCATGTGACCTATAAGGCCATCTCCCCGTTGTTATCTGAGTGCATTCCTCCTCCACTTACTGTGCTTTAACTGATCTCTTTTTGTTCCTCAAAGATGCTGAGCTTGTCCTGTCTCAGAGCCCTAGTACCTCAGCATTGGAATACTATTCCTAACCCTAACCCTTCTTGTTATTTAGACCTCATCCCAAATATCACCTCCCCTAAGATTCTTTCCCTGATTCCTCTAGATAATTTTGTACACAGACAACTTTTATGTAAATGCTGTGATGTGCCACCAAGATTCCCCTTCAGGGACTGAAGAACTTGCCACAGCTGCTGAGAAAGTTGTCAGCACTTGACTTTGGCTGGAAAGACTGCATCTTTTCAGGTGCAGCCTGCATCAGGTGACTTGCCACTGGTAAAGTTTGTGGACACAGACACCTTGCTGTAATATGGGACAACTGTGAAGGTCCATCCCAGCCTCAGCACTCCACAACAGGTGACAGAAGCCTTGGCTGAGAATACATCACAGCCCAAATTCTCCCTTGTCCAATTCTGCTTCTTCCCCTTCCATAGCTGTTGATCCCAAGAGCATTTCCCAAGGATATTATTGTACACTGATTTCCATCTCAGAGTCCAAGGTAACTAAAACTGCAAAGGTTGCTGCCAGGAGTAATCTGAGAAACGAAACACTAAGATGGCATTCTGGAGCTGGACCACCTGCCAGACAGTTGGCACCGTGGACCCCTTCACTGGAGATAGGTGACACAGAAATAGCTCTAGCACAAGGCAACAATTTAATTGTTAACAATTTTACCTGTGGGAACTGGGATGTGATGCTTGTGGAAAGAAATTCACTAGCAAGAGTAGAATTGGTTGGCCTGTGTTAAGCATAATTAATGCTTTGGAGAAAGGTAACAAAAGGCTACAAGTGATTATTGTAGAAGGTAAAGAAGGTCTCATGTCTTGCATCCAGAGAGCAGAGAAAGCTAAGACCCAGGTTTAAAAATGAATCATCAAAGTAACAAAGCTCCAAAGAAGTTTAAACTCCCAACCACAGGCCTGTTAGACCAAAGCCAGGGCCCTGATTGGGAAAGAATGGACCCCAAATCATAGTGTAGGGACACCTGGGTTGATATACCAGCAATCTGGAATCCTCAGGATTTCCCCCAAACCTTCTGCATATGCAGAAGTGGCCCACTCTTTCCTAGAAATGCTGTTTCATTTCCTGACAATGATGCAGAGGCCTCTCCCTTGAAAATGACACATGCATTCTCAGGGTCTGCCTCTGCCTCTACTTCTGGCAGATAGTCCAATGGGGAGGTTATGTCACAACATAACCTGGCTGGGGGAAATGATGGGCCTGCTAAGGCAAGAAAGAAACTTGACCTCAAAGAAGCTGCTGGACCTAGTCAACCTGAACCAACCAGCGGGAGTCAGGAGAATGTGCATGGGACTGAATTCAGACAGCACTGGACCAAAAGGAAGTCAGAACATTAAACTGGATAAAAAGTGTTTATATGGGAGCACCAACAGACACAAGATTTAACACTCTGACAAGGACCCTGGAAGATGACATGAAAAAGGTGCCTAAGATGATGCTTAGAAATATGGAAAAAACAGTAGTATGAACCAATTAAGGTAGAAATGCCAGAATTGTTGATACAGGCAGTAGTAAAAGGAATTAAAGGCCCTGGGAAGTGGGCATGCTACAGTAGCTATCCCATGGATGTCTGGAATTCCTACTGGATGAATATGTTGTACAGGAGGGCATGGAGGATATATCATTTCCCAAGGCCATTGGGAAAACACAGGAGAGAGGAACACCAGCATCACTAAGGTCAGTGGTAGATCTTCCCTGTAGGACAGGGCAGATGGTAGTAGATGAGATCATAGAGATGAATTTGCTGATAGCAATAAAAATGGCAATAGAGGACAGATGATAATATTTTACCATCAGAAGCAATGAGTATAATTACTCTAATGAGCAGCAAAATCAGAATTGCCATGAGGACCTGACCCATAGAGAGCTATGGAGATAGTTAAAAAAAAACACAGTATCCCTAGGGACAAGCTAGATGGGCAGCCAGCAAGTGTAGCATTCAATCTATACAGTCAGAGGAAATCAAGGACGGGTGAGCAAGAGGTTGTGGGCAGTCACACTGACAAAAAGTCAAAATTCCTTGTTTAGTTTCTAAACCTGAGCAAATTTTCAGATCTGGAATCCACTGAATGGAGGCTGGGTCCCTGGAAGGAAGGATCCTACTACACCAGGCAAGTATATATGGCAATGATTCCTTTACATGTTCTCAAAAGGGGCAAATGGTCATTTACTTGGATAACTGTATAGTTGTGAAAAGAGACTATCCAAACATTTCATAACATCC
Organism: Papio anubis; assembly: GCF_008728515.1. NCBI lineage: Eukaryota > Metazoa > Chordata > Mammalia > Primates > Cercopithecidae > Papio > Papio anubis. The sequence continues at coordinate 6,149,534 of NC_044996.1, read as the reverse complement.
AAGTTTCTACTGATAACCAAGGACTTGAAACATCATAATGACTCTCAATTACAGTAGGGGCATGTGAGGACCAGGTAACCAATGTAGTCCTGGCCCAGATCTGGCTCAGCAATGTGTCCTCAGGATCCACAGACCCAAATGATAATCACTGATTCTTCTAGTTTTCAAACATACAATTGGAATTGACATACTTGGTAGGTGACACATGACCTGAATTAGTTTCTTGGCCTGAGAGATATGAAGTATAATAGTGGAGCAGGCCAAATGAAGCCCCTTGTGTCACTTGGGTTTATGGCAATCCAAAATAGGAGAATCACAACAAAGACTTCTAGGGTTGAAGAAGAGCAAGGTCATGCCATCTATGGTGGAGAATTATATAACTTTAATAAAACAATCTCTGGCATGCTACCAGGCCCTGATAGAGATAAAGCATCTGATCATGAGTCATTAAATGACCATGGAGCCAGAGCTGCTCTACGTGAGCTGGGTGATTTTAGACCCACTAACTCATAAGGTTAGGTGTACTCAGCAGCAATTCCTTGTAAGACCAGTTGATGGAGGAGGGAAAACACAGAGTTTCTTTCTCAGACTGGCTGAAGAAACAGGAAGCAAGCTGAAGACAGGCCGTAGCTGCATTATAGCCCACTGAGGGGTGACCTTAAAAGAAGCAGTGAAGGTAAATCCTCCCAATGGGCAGAGCTTTGGGTGGTGCAGTTGTTCATTCACTTTATTTGAAAGAGATATCCTGAGGTTATAATATGTAAGGAATCACAGGGAATCACCAATAGATTGGTTGGTCAGAGGCCTGCAGATAGAAATATAAGATTGAGGACAAGGTGGTCTGAGATATGTATGAACTTGCAGAATTGAGTATGAAATGTAAAGATCTTTGTATATTTCATGATAAAAATCCATGAGAGAATATCTGCTATATAAGAGGCACCAAAATCACAAGGTAGACAAAATGACTAGACCAAATGATGTCAGTGTTACCCCAGTGCTTGCACAATGGACACATGAAAAGAGCAACCATATGGCAGAGATAGCAGCTATGCATGGGCCCACTTGCATGAGTTCCCACTCACCACGGCTGTTCTAGTTACTGTCATAGCAGAATGTCCAACTTGCCAGCAACAGAGACCAACACTTAGTCCTAATCCTCAATATAGGATATATTCCTGGTTTGAGGAAATGACCAGACACTTTGTGGCAAGCTGACTACATGGGAACTCTTCCACCTGAGAAGAGTGATTCATTTGACAAGTGCTTCATTTTGACAAGAATAAAACTATGTTCTAGAAATCACCTCAGACAGCACAAGAATATTCGATTTACTTACTGGTATAGGATTACATATAACATAACATCAAACCAAGGAATGTAATTTACAGACAAAGAGGTGCTGAAAAGAGTACATGACCATGGGATCTACTGGTTATAGCACACCTATACTACTTAGAAGCTGCAATCAAGACAAAGTACAGCCTGATGAAGGCACAGCAGAGGTGACAGTTCAAAGGGAGTTACCCTCCAGGATACAGTGTACACTATAAATCAAGACCTTTATATGGTTTTGTGTCCCCAGTGGGTAAAAAAATACGTTGAATCTCAATTCAAAGAGTAAAGGCAGGAATGGCCCCTCTTATAGGATTGGTGTTTACTGTTTTCACTCAGTGATCTTTCAGAGAATTTGTGTTTCCTGTCTTTGCAACTCTGGGCTCTGCGTTTAGAGTTTATAGTTCCTAAAGGGAAAACACTTCTACTAGGGGCACAGGAGGGAGATATGCTATTGTAGAATAGAACTAGGAAAGAATATGTGTGGAACATAGGTGACCCAGTCAGTTGCCTAATCCTGATGGTGAATAGACAAGATTAGCAAACATGGACTGAAAAGGTAAACAGGGATTCAGGCACTTTAGAGATAAGATCTCAGTCATGCCACCATGTAAGCCATCAAGACCAGTCAAAGTACTAACTGAGGAAAAGAAGAATTTGGAAAGGAGACTAGATAGGGATATTGAGTGTCAGTTGTGGCTTCAAAACTAGTTGCAACAAGGGCTATAATTTGTCTCCTAAATCCTCTTACAATTTTTTCCCCAGGAAAAGAAACTCACCAGAGTTCTGGAGTTGATGCTCCCAGAATTTCTACAAAGAAGGGGGTCCAAGTGGCAGAAGAGATGGACTCTAGTGGTTGTTAAAAAATGTACAACCCAAATCTGCCTTCAGGACTGAAGGATTTATTTCCCTAGCTTCCACAGGAGCTACTGGGCTTATTGTTTTCAGCTGTCAGCTCTCTTTGGCAATTGCCTTTAGCTGAACCTCTCCCAAGTTCATATCACCCTTCCTAAGGGAATTTGCACCCAATGACTGATAAATGTGAGTGTAAAAATGCTTCATCTTTTTGCCACAATGTGGTACAACTCTGAAGGATTGTCTCAGCTTGCACCCCTGTTGGAGTCAGGTATTTGTTGAACAGTGTTACAGTTCAACTTTTCCCTCTGCCAATCTTTCTTCCCTTTCTTCTCCACCCTTCCACAGTTGTTGATCCTGAGGTAGCTCTCTAGTACATTTCCTGTATACTAATCTTTGTCTCACAGTCAGCTTTGTGGAAAATCCAACGTGCAAAACACACACACACACACCGTTGTAGTAATTCTGTATTATATGACCATTTAATTGCTCCACTAGAGTTACAATACGTAAACTTTTCCTATGCATTTTTTGGTTGCTTATTATCTGTTTCTTCTCCTAAACTTTAATGCCACAAGAGCAAGGGCCGTGCATTGTTTATTCACCATGACTGGCTGTATCCTTAGTCCCTCCTTTGTACATATATGTAAGGAACATAGTTGCGCTGCAGACAGGCAGGCATAGGCCGAGGTAAACATCCTGCATGACTCAGTGATATTGGAGTGCAGGCACACAATTCTGTGCATTATACAACCACAGCGATGTAGCCATAACATGGCAAGGCTCATCACCTGGCTCTGAGCCACTATTGTCTGTGAGGTGTATAAATGCAGCACTGACACTGTGAAAGAGTTGCTGAATAAAGCCATGTCCCATCTATCTGCTGTCTCTCGAGTGCTGTTCCAGCTTCGTGCCCTCCGTCCACCCTCTCCTCTCAGATCTCAGCTGGGGCTTGAACCTGACATTTGACATAGTCGGCAGGATAAGGTGAGTGGACCTTAAGCCCCTGAGACTCCCGGGTCAGCTATGTGGCTGCAGAATGGGCTGTGGTACCCGGTGGCAACGGTGCTGCTAGGATGGGCCCCAAAGGAAACATAGGAGGTAGTGAAGGAGTCTCTCATGAGTGTGAAGAAAGCGCTGAAGGAGCCGGAAGCACATAGCACTGAGAAGGAATGCACCTTCACTGGCAGAGTCAGATGGGTGTTTCTGACTGAACTGTGGCAAGTACATGTTCAGTCCCTGTGGGATGCTGCACAGGTAAGAGACCTTCAAGCACAAGCCACATGCCTGGGGGCCCAAATACATAGCCTGGAGAAAAACCTGGGGGTAAGGGACATCCAGGCACAAACAGGGCACTTAGAGGCCCAGATAAATGGCCTGGAACAGGAGTTAGAGACTGCTGTCAGTGCAACCTTGAGCCCGTCCTCCTGGCCAGAAACTCCTGTTTAGTCTGATGCTGAGGAGGAAGAGACTCCTTCGCTGCAGGCTCACTTCGTGATCCATCAGAAGGTAGAACATGAGCAGCTGATAGGGCCTCAGGGTCGGGCTCAGGGACCCCCTACCGTGGTGGAACAGACTTCCTATAGTGCCTATACCCCCACTGAGCTGCAGGAGTTAGGCAAGCAATGTCGGCAGCGTCCGGGGGAGCCCCTCCCTGCTTGGTTACTCTGCCTTTGGGACAAAGGTGCTGACAACATTTCCTGCTCTGCCTCTGAGATGGAGAAGCTGGCTTCTATTACAACTAACCCCTCCCTTTGTCAGTGGCTGCAGCTGAGCCAACAGTTAGCAAAAGGCAAAGTGACCACACTCTGATTGAGTGGCTGATGGCAGCCATACAAACTGTGTGAAACAATGCTGGAGAAATACCAGAAACTGTGAGTAAATGGCAATCACATACAGATATGGTGCATATACTCCAGGAGATGGGTATGTGGCAGGCCATGGTTGATCTGAGTACCTGAGGGCCAGATGATGAATGCTTTATCTCCCAAATAAGGGATCTTGTGCTGGGCTCAGCACCCCCGAGTGCTTTTGGCTCTCTGGCCACTGTCCTCACCCTGTATGTGGGGTGTCGCTTACATGAAGTGACTATGGCAGCCCTCGGGGAGGCAGAAGGCCATTGGCAGAACTGGGGAGTTGTGCCATAAGAAAGGGGAAGATGCTCCCTCCGCAGGTAACCACTCCACAAGATAAAAAGGGGCCTCAGCGGGTAACTTGCATGCAGATGTGGATTGATTTAATTTCAGCTGTGGTTGCTCAAGAGAAAATTAGCAGGCAACCCAATAGAATGCTGTTGGCTCTGTGGAGGCAATTGTCCCCAGAGAAACAATTCCAGAAAATACTCAAGAGGGGGCAAAACAGTGTTGCTCAACCTAATCCCACCAGGACACTTCAACTCAAGGACTATTTGCAGGTGGGTGAAGATATAGAGACTTTGCTGTTTGATTTGGAACTGACCAAGGTGCCCGGCTTGGGGGGACACCAGACGACCGAAGGCCATATGTAGAGCTGGCAATCCACTGGTCTCCCACAAATGTACAGTGGGTCCTAGCACAGGTAGATACCGGTGCAGACTGCAGTCTTGTTTATGGGAACCTGGATAAGTTTCCAGGCAGAGCTGCATTTATTAACAGTTATGGGGGCCAGTCAGTGAAGCTGAAACCTGTGTCTCTGCATCTTGACATTGGTCGCTTGGCTCCCCACCTATACACTACGTATGTCTCTCCCATACCTGAATATATTTTGGGGATGGACATTTTGCATGGTCTGAATTTACACCCACAGCTGGAGAATTCAGAGTCCAAGTCTGTGTAGTAAAGCCAGTACTGTGTGGACATATACATCACCGGCCCCAAGTTCTGCCACAACCCTGACAGGTTACTTCCACTCATCAATACCATTTGCCAGGGGGGCATATGGAGATAACTGAGACTATTAAGAAGTTAAAGGAGGTACAAATAGTGCATGGCACCCATAGTCCCTACAGTTCCCTGGTACGGCCAGTCAGAAAGCCTGATGGGACTTGACAGATGACAGTGGATTATTGGAAACTGAATAAAGTAACACCCCCTCTGCATGCAGCTGTGCCTTCCATCATGGATTTGATGGACTGCTTGACAATGGAACTGGGACAGTACCACTATGTTGTAGACTTGGCTAATGCATTCTTCTCCATTGACATTGCTCCAGAGAGCCAGGAGCAATTTGCCTTCCCATGGAAAGAACAATGGACTTTCACCATCCTGCCACAGGGCTATGTGCATAGCCCCACCATTTGTCATGGTATTGTTGCCGGATTTAGCTGCCTAGAAATAGCCAAAAGGGGTCCACTTGTTCCATTATATTGATGATATTATGTTAACCTCTGATTCTCTTGCAGATTTAGAAGTGGTGGCACCCTTCTTGTGGCAACATTTGGCAGCATGTGGTTGGGCTGTCAATGAATCCAAGGTCCAAAGGCCTGGATTGTCTACCAAATTCTTGGGAGTTATTTGGTCAGGTAAGACAAAGGCCATACCAGAGGCTGTCATTGATAAAATCCAGGCATAGCCCCAACCCACCACGGTGAGGCAGCTGCAGACTTTTGTGGGCTTCTTGGGGGTATTGGCAGGCATTTGTGCCCCATTTGGCTCAAATGATAAAACAATTATACTGGTTAACAAAAAGAGGGGCTACCTGGGAATGGGATGATGAGGCTGAGACAGTCTTTCTGGCCTCCAAGTGGGCTATTCAGCAAGCACAGGGCTTACAAGTGATAGATCAGGGGTGCCCATTTGAACTTGAAATACATGTGACTACAGATGGTTTTGACCAGGGCTTATGGCAGCACACGAAGCATTTTAGTATGCCAATAGGCTTTTGGTCCCAACTTTGGAAGGGAGCAGAGCTCCAGTATTCATTGATAGAGAGGCAATTAGCTGCTGCATATGCTGCCCTTCAGGCCTGTGAGAGCATGATTGGACAGGCTACAGTTGTCATATGGATGGCTTACTCAATAGCAGGGTGACTATGCTCCTAAGTAACGACCCTCCAGACTGGGATGCCACAAACATCCACTTTAGCAAAGTGAGGTGCCTACTCAGAACAGTGAAGTACACTGAGTACAAGTCCCTTAGTAGCAGTTATAAGAGGTTTTGGGGCCTATAATCCTAATGCAAGATAAGGCCATGGGGCCTGAGGCACCCTAGACCCTGAGCCATCACTGTTTATGGAAGGGCACACTCCCCCTATTCCTGATGGTGCAAGGTACACAGATGAGTCCAGCCAGGGTGATACTGCTGCCTGGACTGCTATTACAGTCCAGCCTAGTCCTGACACTATATAGTTTCATACTGGGTCTGGACAAAGCAGTCAATGGGCTGAACTCAGAGCAGTGTGGATGGTGATCACCAAAGAGGAGACCTCTATGGTAATCTGCACCAATAGGTGAGCAGTCTATTGAGGCTTAACTTATGGTTGACTACCTGGAAGTTACAGAACTGGCTTGTAGGCCATCAGCCCATTTGGCGCCAAACCATGTGGCAAGACCTTTGGGAAACAGGTCACCAGAAAGATGTAACTATCTATCATGTGTCAGGCCATATACCTTTGGCCACCCCCAGAAATGATGAGGCAAATGCCTTGGCCAAGGTCCGATGGTTAAAGTCGGCATGAGATGTGGACTTGTGGCTACACAGGAAACTGGGACATGTTGGGGATAAGCTGATGCAACAGGTCAGTTGGTGCTGGGATCTGTCTTTGCCCCTGCGGGACATTTGCAAGGCCTGCCAGAAGTGCCCAGTGTGTGATCAGGCATACCTTAGACAGAGACAACTGCCTAGTGTAACACAACAAGTGGACAGTAGGGTGGATGCCCTTGACTAGATGGCAAATAGATTACACTGGGCCACTGCCAACATCGCAGGGTTACACACATTCACCGACTGCTGTAGACATGGCCACCAGCCTGTTGTTCACCTACCCTTGCAGGGTGGCCAACCAGCAACACACCATTCAAGCCCTGCAACACTTATGTGCCTTATACAGCCATTCCCTGGCCATTGAAAGTGATAGGGGAACACATTTCACTGGACAGCAGTCACAAACAGTGGGCACAGCAGATGGACATACACTTGGGGTTTCATGTTCCTTATAAGTCATAAACCGCTGGCATGATTGAGTGATATAACAGACTCCTGAAGAACAGGTTACATTTGTATGTTCCTCCCCTGTCTTTGCAGTCCTGAAGTTCCAGGCTGGACCTGGTGCTCCAAATCTTGAATGGGCAGCCACGGAAAGGTGGCCCAGCTCCAGTGGAGGCACTGTTACATCAGGCTGGTGCCCCTATCCAGCTACAGATACACACCAAAGACGGCCAGTTTCAATCAGGTATGGGGACAAATGGTAATCTGTTGTTGCCTGCCCCAGTGCCCCTGAAGGCAGAGGGAGAGAAAACCTGATGTTGGCCACGTACCCTCCAAGCCCCTAATTGCAGTTGGTAGGCTATCGCAGCCCACTGTGGGGAGGACCTGCAGTATGACTTACATGTTATTCTTAGGGGAATGGCCAGGGAAGGGACACTCCTCTGGGGGACATATGTGCTGTCTGTGTGGCCTATCATGAGCTCCCCTGCGACACTGGCATGGGTACAGAACCCAAAAGAACCACGGGGAGCTGAGAAGGTGTGGTACCATTGCCCAGGGCAGCAGCCCTTGGTGGCAGCATTGTTATCCAGAGATAAAAAGTTGGCCTGTATTTTGCCTGAGGGATGTGATTTACCCCTTTTATTACCTGTGCCTGGTTTGTCATTTCAGTCATAGGTTGGCATGCTCCAACAGCATTTTGGACAGGACCCACACCTATGGCAAAGTGACCAACATCTCCAAATGTTGGATCTGCACTGTCCTTCCAGCAGTAGCTGTAGATGGCTTGCCCTGGCATGTACATTCAGCTTCTGTGAAAAACTGGATGTGGCTAGAGACTTAGGGTCCCATGGACAATGGTTGGGATGCAACATGGCGAACTTTGGATAGGGAGCATTGTAAAACCTGCATTGCAAAAAATGCCTGCCCCCTGGCTGACCCATAGCATTCATGATGAATGGGGCTGGCTAATGGGAGAACACGTGGTGCCCCTATTGCAAGTACCATAATATATAGATCAACACTGGGATAAAGTCACTGTGGGATGGTTGCCCACTGTGGTCTGTAAAAACATAACACATGTCACTACACCAAGGCTGTGGTGGAACAAGCAGCCTTACCAAGGCTGAGCCCTGATGGACTTTGTGTCCCTGGGAGTTTACGAGTCTGAGGGAGCACGGGATGACCATATCTGCCAGCCAATTGGACTGGATGTTTTACTTGGTGATGCCCTTATGTGCTTGCCACCATACTTCCCTCATTGCCTCGGTGCCTGCACAACTAAGAGTTGCTACATTCCTGGTTTTTGCGAGTGTGGTGGGTCCCCTGGTGGCTCTACCCCTTAGCAATAACTCTCCTTGGAGCAGGTTTCATCACTGTAGAAATGCAGATTATAGCCCTTGCAGAACACACAGTTAAGGCCCTGAATTACACCCAAGTTGTCCTCCTTCTGTTAATTGATGAGGCTGATCAAACCAGGAAGGTAGTGCTGCAAAACTGGATGGCCTTAGACATAAGAACAGCTGACCAAGGTGGCACCTGTGCCCTTATAGAGTCACAATGTTGTATATATATCCCTGACAACCACCAGAACATAATAGCATCTTTACAAGGGGGGTTACAGGAGATTAAGGTGATTGAGCACCTTATTGATGACCTCCTACAGAGATGGTCGGTGTCTCTGGGCTCTAACCTACATTGGGGCCTAATAATAATGGGTAGTTATAGCAGAAATATTAGTGATAGGTTGTTGCTCCCTGTATTGTTGCTGTGGCCTATGGGTTCAGGGTGCTGTCATATGTGCACAGGTCCCCACTAAGAGGACTCCCTCAGCCTAGGGGATGGAGTGTAAGGAACATGGCTTCACTGCAGCCAGGCAGGCATAGGCTAAGGTAAACATCCTGCATGACTCAGTGGGATTGGAGTGCAGGTGCACAGTTCCATGCATTGTATAACCACAGCTATGTAGCTGTAACATGGGAAGGCTCATCACCTGGCTCTGAGCCACTATTTTTCTGTGAAGTGTATAAATATTGTCTGTGAGGTGTATAAATGCTGGACTGACACTGTGAAAGAGCTGCTGAATAAAGCCATGTCCCATCTACCTGCTGTCTCTTGAGTGTTCTTCTAGCTCCCTGTTCCCCCTCCACCCACTCCCTTTGGACCTCAGCTGGGGCTCAAACCTGGCAATATAGCTCCTCAATACTTTTTAAAAGAATAAATGAACATATGAATGATGAAAGACAACACTATTTTAGAGGTCTGAGGTATGTCTCTTGCTTGTTTCTAGGGCTCCTTAGCATTGATTTGGCTAAGGAAATGACAGATGTGTGATGGAAAAAGGGGAGTACTAGCCAGGCTTAATAGAAACTGATAGCTTCCTCCACCCACTTCTACCAGTACTGTGAGCAGAACAAAGTCAGAGTTTATGACTTAAAATTAGGCCTCAGGAATGGAGGAAGGTATCCAAGTCCCTTGAAGAGCAGGAAACCTGGAACAGCCTGTGTGCTGGTTACTAGCCATTAGCCACATCTCCATCTATACTCCACTCCAGAAAACTGATCTCTGAACTTCAGACCCAGGTTCCTTGATTACGGCTAATGGATGGGTGGCTAGTTATGTAATTGGAGAGAACAATATTGGCATTTTTATGACAAGGTTTGAAGAGGTATGTAAAAGGACATTTCAGAATGGGCACAGGGTGTTAAAATTAATGTGTCTTAGGCAAAATCCAAGAGAGAGCCAAAAAACTGAGTGTCCAAAGTGTGAAACAGGGAAAGCCCACCTCTGAACACACGTCCTCCCTGAGGAGCCTGAAAATCCAGATCACGGGAGAAGGATTTAACCTTAACTAGAGCTGAAACAAATTTAGAGAGCTGAGAGAAATATAAAAGTAGAAGAAGCAGCAGGAAGAGCCCTGTAGGCACTCCCAGACCCCAAGGAAGCCAATGAAACCCATTTCTGACTTTATCTCACAGGGATCCTTTGGGAGGTTGCCAGTGGAATTGGGGAAAGACCACAGGGAGAAGGAAACTTCCAGTTGAACTTTATAATAATTTTGACTGGGTGTGAATTTTCCAGAGCAGAATCCGGGGGTGTAGGGCAAATGGGAAGTGCAGGTATGAGCACGTAAGCCATGGCATGGAGCGGGTGAAGCCTGAAAGTCCTGTGGGGAGGCTTATAGCCTGGGGCAAATTCCCAGCCCTGCTCACCAGCTACCTGGATAGAAACTCAGTGCTGTTGGAGTAGCACCACAGAAGTGACACTGGCCTTTCTGGCTGTATGGAAGCTGGATGAGGCCTGTCACTGCTAGCTTTCCCTCACCTTACTTGGTGGCCTGTATGAGGCAGCAGAGGCAGTCATAATCCCCCTGGGAATGTAATTTTATTAGCCTGAGAAACACATCCCATCCCCCACAGCACCCACAGAAAGCCCTGCCTAAGGAGACTCTGAGCTCAGACAGGTCACACCCTGCCCCTACCTGATGATCTTTCTCTACCAACCCTGGTAGCCAAAGACAAAAGACATAATCTCAAAGACATAAGCTCTCTGGCCCCACCTACTGCCTGAGAAACCCGGTATTTATCCAGGAGACCCTAGGGCAAGCTTGTATCTTCCCTATACTATCATAGCTGATACTCTCTTGAAATTGCCACCTCCTGGCTGGAGGCCAACCGACACTAACCATTTCAGCAGCTCATAAAACAACAACCCAGCCCCAAGAAAGGAAAAAAAAACAGCTAACCTCACCGCCTGTAACACCCTGGCTAGCCAGAGGTCCTGAGTCTGTCCACATGACAACTTTACTGCCAGCACAACCAGCATTTGAGAAAACCAGCACACTAAACAAAACTACAACTAATGTCCCACACAGAGTCCACTTCACTCCCCTGCCACCTCCACTGGAGCAGGTGCTGGTATCCACAGCTGAGAGACTGAAGGTGGATCACATCACAGGAGTCTTTGCAGACACTCCCCAGTACCAACCTGGGGTGCAGTAGCTCCACTGGGTGGCTAGACCCAGAAGACAAATAACAGTCACTGCCGTCTGGCTCTCTGGAAGCCCCATCCCTAGGGGAAGTGGGGAGAGCACTATGTGAAGTGAGCACCCTTGGGATAAAAGAATCTGAACAGCAGCACTTGAACCTCAGATCTTTCCTCTGACATAGTGTACCCAAATGAGAAGAAACCAGAAAAATAATTCCATATTATGACAAAACAGGGTTATTTAACACTCCCCAAAGATCACACTAGCTCACCAGCAATGGATACAAACCAAGAAGAAATATCTGAATTGCCAGAAAAAGAATTCAGAAGGTCGATTATTAAGCTACTCACAGAGGCACTGAAGAAAGGTGAATACCAACTTAAACACATTTTAAAAATATTACATGATATGGTTGGAGAAATCTCCAGAGAAATAGAGAACATAAATAAATTTTTTAAAAAAACACAGCTTCCAGAAATAAAGAACACACTTAGATAAATGCAATATACACTGAAAAGTCTTGACAATAGAATTGAGCAAGTAGGAAAAAAATACTTCAGAGCTCAAAGACAAGGCTTTCAAATTAACCCAATATGAAAATGACAAAAAAAAAAAAAGAATTAAAAAAAATGAACAAAGCCTCCAAGAAGTTTGAGAATATGTTAAGTGACCAAACCTAAGATTAATTGTTGTTCTCGAGGAAGAAGAGAAATCTAAAAGTTTGGAAAACTTATTTTAGGGAATAATTTAGGAGAACTTCCATGGCCTTGCTAGGATCTAGACATCCAAATACAAGAAGCTCAAAGAGTACCCAGGTTATCTAAAGTCAAGACAAAGGAAAGAATCTTAAAAGCTGTGACGCAAAAGCATCAGGTAAGCTATAAAGGAAAATCTATCAGATTAACAGCAGACTTACCAGCAGAAGCCCTACAAGCTAGAAGGGATTGGGGTCCTATTTTTAGCCTCCTTAAACAAAACAATCATCAGCCAAGAATTCTGTATCCAGCAAAACTAAGCTTCATAAATGAAAGAAAAATAGAGTCTTTTCCAGGCAAGCAAATGCTAGGAGAATTTGCCACTACCAAGCCAGAACTATAAGAACTGCTAAAAGGAGCTCTAATTCTTGAAACAAAACCTTGAAATTCACAAATACAGAACATTCTTAGAGCATAAATGTTACACAACCTATAAAACAATAACACAATTTAAAAAAAGAAAGTATTCAGGCAACAATTAGCATGATGAGTTGAATAGTGCCTCACATCTCAATACTAATGCTGAATGCAAATGACCTAAATGCGCCACTTAAAAGATACAGAATGGCAGAACGGATAAGAATTCACCAACCAAGTGTCTGCTGTCTTCAAGAGACTCACCTAATACATAAGCACTCACATAAAATAAAGAGGTGGAAAAAGATATTCCATGCAAATGGGCACCACAAGCTAGTAAGAGTAGCTATACATGTATTGGACAAAACAGACTTTAAAGCAACAACAGTTAAAAATACAAAGAGGTACATTATATAATGATAAAAGGATTAGTCCATCAGGAAAATATCACAGTCCTACATATCTATGCACCTAACACTGGAGCTCCCAAATTTATAAACAATTACTACTAGACCTAATAAATAAGATAAACAGCAACATGGTAATAGTGGGGAACTTTAATACTCCACTGACAGCCTAGACAGGTCATCAGGACAGAAAGTCAACAAAAAAAGAATATAAACTATATCCTAGAACAAATGGACTTAACATATATGTACAGATCATTCTACCCAACAACTACATTCTTTTCATCAGTACATAGAACATTCTTCAAAATAGACCATATGATAGGCCACAAAAGAAGTCTCAACACATTAAAAAAATGAAATTATATCAAGTACTCTGTCAGACCACAGACCAGAGCAGAAGTGAATGAAATTGAAACAAAAAAATACCAAAAGATAAATGAAACAAAATTTAGTTATTTGAATAGATAAACAAAATTGATAGACCATTAGCAAGATTAATCAATAAGAGAGAAAATCCAAATAAACTCAATTAGAAACAAAATGGGAGATATTACAACTGCTACCACAGAAATAAAAAAGATAATTCAAGGCTACTATGAACACGTTTATGCACACAAACTAGAAAAGTTAGAGGAAATGGGTAAATTCCTGGAAATATAAAGCTCTTCTAGATTAAAACAGGAAGCCATAGAAACTCTGAACAGACAAATAACAAGCAGCAAGATTAAAATGGAAATTTAAAAATTGCCAACAAAAAAAGTTCATAATCAGATGGATTCACACCTGAATTCTATCAGACATTCAAAGAAGAATTGTTACCAATCCTGTTGACACTATTCCAAAAGATAGAGAAAGAGGGAATCCTCCCTTAATTATTCTACAAAGCCAGTATTACCCTAATACCCAAACCAGGAAAGGACATAACAAAAAAAGAAAACTGCAGACCAGTGTCCCTGATGAACATCGATGCAAAAATCCTCAACAAAATACTAGTTAACTGAATCCAACAGCATACCAAAAAGATAATATACCATGACCAAGTGGATTTTATACCAGGGATACAGTGATGGTTTAATATACACAAGTCAATAAATGTGATACACCACATAAACAGAATTAAAAACAAAAATCACATGATCATCTCAACAGATGCAGAAAAAGCATTTGACAAAATCCAGCATCTCTTTATGATTAAAACCCTCAGCAAAATCGGCATAGAAGGGACATACCTTGTGGTAATAAAAGTCATCTATGGAAAACTCACAGCCAAAATTATACTGAATGGGGAAAAGTTGAAAGCATTGCCCCTGAGAACTGGAACAGGACAAGGCTGCCCACTTTCACCACTTCTATTCAACATACTTCTGGAAGTCATAGCCAGTACAATCAGACAAGAAAAAGAAACAAAGGGCATCCAAATTAGTAAAGAAGAAACCAAACAATTGCTGTTCACCGATGATATGATCAAATACCTAGAATATGCTAAAGACTCATCTAAAAAAGCTCCTAGAACTGATCAATGAATTCAGTAACGTTTCCGGATACAAAATCGATATACACAAATCAGAAGCACTGCTATACACACCTACAGTGACCCAGCTGAGAATCAAATTAAGAACTCAATCTCTTTTACAATAGCTGCAAAAACTATAAAATACTTGGGAATATACCTAACCAAAGAGGTGAAAGACCTTTACAAGGAAAACTACAAAACACTGCTGAAAGAGACAATAGATGACACAAACAAATGGAAACACTTCCAATTTTAATGGATGGGTAGAATCAATATTGTGAAAATGACCATACTGCCAAAAGCAATCTACAAATTCAACCCAGTTCCCATCAAAATACCATTACCATTCTCAGAACTAGAAAAAAAGCAACCCTGAAATTCATATAAAAAAATGCCTACATAGCCAAAGCAAAAGTAAAAAGAACAAATCTGGAGGCATCACATTACCTGACTTTAAACCATACCACAAGGCCATAGTCACAAAAACAGCATAAAAATAGGCACATAGACCAATGGAACAGAATAGAAAACCCTGAAATAAAGTCAAATACTTACAGCCAACTCATCTTTGACAAAGCAAACAAAAATGTGATATGGGGAAAGGACACCCAATTTAACAAATGGTGCTGGAATAATTGGCAAACCACATGGAGAAGAATGAAACTGGATCCTCATCTCCACCTTATATAAAAATCAACTCAAGATGGATCAAATACTTAAATTTAAGACCTGAAACCCTAAAGATTCTAGAAGATAACATCAGAAAAAGCTCTTCTAGCCATTGGCTTAGGCAAAGACTTCATGACCAAGAACCCAAAACCAAATGCAACAGAAACAAAAATAAGTAGATGGGACTTAATTAAACTCAAAAGTCTTTGCACAGCAAAAGAAATAATCAGCAGAGTTAACAGACAACTAGCAGAGTAGGAGTAAATCTTTGCAAACTATGCATCTGACAAAGCGCTAATAATACTCAGAATCTACAAGGAACTCAAACAAATCAGCAAGAAACAAAACCAAACAATCCTATCAAAATTGGGATAAGGAAGAATAGACACTTCCCAAAAGATATACAAATGGCCAACAAACATATGGAAAAACATATGAAAAAATGCTCAACATCACTAATGATCAGGGAAATGCAAATCAAAACCACAATATGATGACACCTTTTTCCTACAAGAAAGGCTATAATAAAAAACAAATAAAAAAATAAGATGTTGGTGGAGATGTCATGAAAAGGGAACACTTTTACACTGCTGGTGGGAATGTAAACTGGTACAATCACTATGGAAAACAGTGTGGAGATTCCTTAAAGAACTAAAAGTAGATCTACCATTTGATCCAGCAATCCCACTCCTGGGTATCTACCCAGAGAAAAATAAGTCATTATACAAAAAGGATACATGAACATGGATGTTTATAGCAGCACAATTCGCAATTGCAAAAATATAGAAGCAGCCCAAATGCCCACCAATCAACGAGTGGATGAAGAACTGTTGGTATATATATATCGTGGAATACTACTCAGACTTAAAAAGGAATGAAATTATGGTATTCACAGCAACCTGGATGGAGTTGGAGACCATTATTCTAAGTGAAGTAACTCAGGAATGGAAAACTAAACATTGTATGTTCTCACTTGTAAGTGGGAGCTAAGCTATAATGATGCAAAGGCAAAAGAATGATACAATGGACCTTGGGCACTCCAAGGGAAGGGTGGGAAGGAGGTGAGAGATAAAAGACCACACTTTGGGTGCAGTGCACACTGCTCGGGTGATGGGTGCACCAAAATCTCACAAATCAGCACTAAAGAACTTATACATGTAACCAAACATCACTTGTTCCCCAAAAATCTATTGAAATTATATATATATATATATATACACACACATATATATATATATATGTCTTATATGTGTTCTTGCCAAAAAGACTTGCCCCTCCAGAGGAGGCCCCTGATAACCTGGTAGGCAAGATGAGACTTTCCCCAGCTACATCAATACTTGCTCAAGAGGTCTGTGTACAAAGTGGCCACAGTGGCATGGATGAAGGCTATGAATGGGCTCCATAACATGGCCTTCTGCCCACTGGGCTTGACTTGGATACTGTCACTACAGGGTGACAAGCCTGTCAACAGAGGAGGCCAATGCTTATCTCCAACATGGTACCTCTCCCTTGGAATGCCGATGTGTCTGGAGTTGGTTCCTTCTGGTGGGTTCTTGGTCTTGCTGACTTCAAGAATGAAGTCACGGGCCTTCGTGATGAGTGTTATAGCTCTTAAAGGTGGCACAGACCCAAAGAGTGAGCAGCAGCAAGATTTATTGTGAAGAGCAAAAGAACAAAGCTTCCACACCCTGGAAGGGGACCTGAGCAGGTTGTCAGCTTTTATTCCCTTATTTGTCCCTGTCCACGTCCTGCTGATTGGCCCATTTTACAGAGTGCTGATTGGTCCATTCAACAAAGTGCTGATTGGTCCATTTTACAGAGCACTGATTGGTCCATTTTACAAACCTCTAGCTAGCCACTGAGCACTGATTGGTGCGTTTTTACAGAACACTGATTGGCCCATTTTACAAACCTCTAGCTAGCCACAGAGTGCTAATTGGTGCATTTTACAATCCTCTTGTAATACAGAAAGTTCTCCAGGTCTCCACATGACCCAGATGTCCAGCTGGCTTCACCTCTCACTGAGCTAACCACCTAATGTCAGGTTTGTTCTGTACCATCATGAAGGAAGCAGAAATTTGTGGGAACAAATATTTTTCTGAGCACTGATTTGCCTTTCAAATCCACAGCACTTCTTCTACCCTCACCTTTTATGGATTTAAGAACTATTTTATGCTTCATCTTGTTATCACTCACAGCATTGCCTCTTTTGACCAGAGAACTAATTTTGCAGCAAAAGTGGAATCATTGTATTTTTCCTGTGGAATTCACTAGTGTTAACATGTATCCCCTCACTCGGAGGCGTAATAGAAGACGGGATGGCCTAGTGGAGACTCAGTGATAATGCCAGCAGGGTGATAACACTCTGCAAAATTGAGGTGCTGATCTATAGGATGCAGTATAGGTTTCAAAACAGTAGCCAAGATATGGTGATTTTCCATAGCCAGAATACACAGGTCTGGGAACCAAAGGGAAGAAATAAAAATTACCTCAATCACTATTACACATTACATAAGTGTGCTTCCTGTCTCTCAAGCCTTCAGGTTGATGGTTTTGGAAGTGCTGGTACCCAAGGGAAGAATATTTCCACCAGAGAATAGTGGTAATTGTTCTCATTGTAAGGAGCTTAGCTGAGCCGGGGGGAGCCAGCAGAGCTGCCAGGTGTCATTGTAGCCAATTAAAGTAACAAGTTACAAATGAGTTAAGCCTGTACTCACTTACTAAGATGGTATTAGCAAGCATCTAAACCAGAGTGCCAACTCCTTTTTTTATTTCCTCCTATGGAATGGCACACAAGTTGAGGGCCCAGTGGATCAGTGTGGATGTGGGAGTCATCTCACTATTGAAGGAGCCCTAAATAAAAGGCTCCAGTAGTTTTATGGGCCCTGGAATGGGGAATGGGAGAAAGAAGAGAGCTCAGGGTGCAAAAACACTAGGTCCTCAGTCAGAGTGTGAAGTGTCTTCAAGGTTTTCCCCTCCTCCTCCCATAAGAAGGTCTCAGCAGAGACACCTGAGACAGGCCTCTGCCCAAGGCCTCAGATAAACAGACCAGGTGTTAAGATGTCCAGGCTAGGAAAATACATACATAAAGATCATGACTGGCTAGAAGGATCTAAGGCCTTGACTCCAATTCTGTTTCTGTGCACCAAGTCTAGTGTGAACAGGGAAGATTTTTATCTGCCAAGTAAAGTCTTTGTAATCGCCTATGGTCAGGCCTGATATATCACATGTAGGTTTTTAAGCAGGAGCTGATGAATTAGAAGTTGACACTGCCTACTGGTCATTTCAGATTCCCCAATATGCTGAACCAAGAGGTGGAGAATAGGTGATCATAAGGGTGGGGTGATTGATCCTGATTGACAAGATAAAATTGAGTTACCATTACACACCAGCAGCCAGGAGGACTGCAAATGGACCCAGGTGATTCACTGAGGTCCTTCTAGCATTCCCATTGTCAATAACAAAAGTTAACATAAGACTGAGGCAATTCAATAAGAATGGACCAATAAGAACTTAGATCCTGTGGGAATGAAGTTTTGGGTCATCATGCCATGTAAAAATCTTTGCAGATATCAGAGAGTAGAAAGAAGATGGAATGTATGTAAATAAGACAGATACAATTTATCGATAGAGGCCTAATGATCAGCTACACAAAAGGGAACTGTGGTCGCCATGTGTTTTGTATGAATTATTTTCCTCCCTTCATCCTGGTTCGTTACAGGAAGAGTATCAGGTCCTCTTAATATTTCTAACTTCGCAAAGTGTGTTTTAGGCGGGAGTATGAATAAACAGATATGAACTTGTGATACATTGGCTAATGGGACTTTGTTTTGAGGATAGGAGTCTCTTCATCTAGGCAAAAGATGAGACTAGGTGCTTCAACGCAAAGTGGGCCTGTAGGGCTTATTTCCAATTTTCCCACACCAAAATCCATCATCCACCCTTCTCTGTTCTTCTCTGTACCCCCATGAGACTGCCTCACATGGACTCCCTAGCTTCTGGTCGGGTTTGGACAATTTGAGCAACAGTGAGAGAGAAGAGGGTGAGAGGAAAGAGGTTGGGATACTGGCTGTCTCCTCACCTAGTCCCCACAGTGCCATGGATTTTCAGGGGCTGCTTTCCTTTACCCATGGCCCAATAGGGTAGCCCCTGTTCTATGACTTTAACTGTCACTGAGCTGCAGTAATGATGTTCTTACTCTTTCCTCTTTAGGCCTTAGAGATGTAACAGCTTCTCACTGTTGCTAGCCTCTGAGTGCCCCACTACTCAGGCACTGAAGAGTGTGAGTTCCCTTAGCCCTCTCCATACTTTTATACATAGTTCCTTCATTAAATTATTTCCAGTTAAAGCCTTTTGCATATACTCTCTCTTTGCTCTAGAATTCTAGTGAATACACATGAAGATGACGATTCTGCGATGTGAGATTTTATGGAGAGATAGGTTTATGGGAAATTCTATGTTGAGGAAAGTAAAGTTGGAGAGGAACAGATGTCTAGAGAATAATGGCTAAAATCCCCCACAATGTTTCTTTTCTAAAGTTCAAAAATAATGTCACTACTTAGCTTTTTTTCTGGACAGCCATAGGCTAGTCTGGGAATAGTGGCTGGAGAGTCCTAGGACTCTAGGCTTGCAAGCCCCTTTCTTGTTCATGGGTGAGAAAGTTGGAGTCACCAAACCCATCAGAGGGAGACTGTAATACTCTCTTTCTTTATTCTAGCCTCCAATATCTTTCGTAGCCTCATCCTTGTTTGCTTTTCTTTGATTATCTGCTGAAAATCAATGTAAATTATTTTACTGATGTCATTGCTATTCCAGTTACAAGAAATTATCTAAGGAAGTTAAATCAGTAAATTTCAAAGGTGAAACTCCAAGTACTCCTTACATTATAACCATTATAACTCTCTCACTGGGTACAAATTTCAGTTTTTGTGGTAGAAAAGAAACAATGCTTAGTCCTGACGCCCACTTCCCAATAAACTAATTTTACACTTTGGGAACATTTTCTAATGTATATGAGCTTCATATTGGACTTGTATACCTCTTGCAGTTATTATAGGCTAATGAATATGAATCCTAGATAGGCCAAAAGTGAATATGGCAAATGCACCCTTAGACTCCTTCTTAGAGGGTATCAGCTACCGCCTACTGTATAGTCAGTCAGTTGTTATATGAAATATTCAGTAAATAAATTTATTGAGTACATGTTATATGCCTGGCACTGTGCAGAGCAAATTATGCACATACCTCTCAAGAAATGAACAAGATATCCAAATGTGAACCCATTTTAAAATTCTTCTGGATGGATTGTTTTCAAGCAATAGCCAGATTCTTGGCCATATTCTTCCTCACTGGGACTCTTGGTCTCACTTTTACATTGAAAAGGCTTAACTACATACTCTAAGCTTATCACAGATGATAACTTATTCCCAGATAACTGGATCTATAATATACCTCCTCCAACATAAATTCATATCATTCAAAGAATTCCAGAAGATCTGATATACACATATCACATATGTATATACCATATATATATATATACACAGGTATATACACCTATATATGTATACAGGTGCCCATTTCATGCACACACACATCTTTCCACTCAGGGATGATTATTATGATTAAAATTTACTGATGACTTATTATGTGTTCAGTGTCATTCATTATGCTAGGTGTAGTTTACACATTATTTCATTTAATCCACATAAGCAGTCTGTGTAGTAAATTCTGATTCTCATATTTTGCAGATAAGACTTAGTTTAAATGATTCACCCGAGGACACATAGATATAGTAAATGGTGGAGGTGGTATTTGAATTCAGTTTTGTCTGACTCCAAAAGGTGTCCCTGAACACCTTGCTCCACTTCATTTAATAGATGTGGCTGTGTTCCATACCATATGACCCTCATCCTTCACTGAACTATGGTTTGGTTAAGGTTTGTTTGTCCCTACCAAAACTTATGTTGAAATTTGATCTTCAGTATGGCAGTGTTGGGAGGTGGGGCCTAGTGGGAGGTGTTTGCATCATGGGGGCAGATCTCTCATCAATGGCTTAGTGCCATTCTCACAGTAGCAATTAAGTTTTCACTCTGACAGGACAGAATTCGTTCTTGTGGCAATGGATTCATTTCCTTGAAAGTACGTTGTTTTAAAACTAAAATGCCCTTCAGGTTTTGCCTCCTCCCGTGTGTCCACTTCCTCTTTGACTTTCTCTGACATGTTATGATGCAGCACAAAAAGCCCTAACTAAAAGCCAAGCAGATGCCAGCACCTCGCTTCTTGAACTTCTCAGTTGATAGAACCATGAGCTAAATAGACACTTTTTTGTATAAACTACTCAATCTCAGGTGTTCTGTTATAGCAACACTAAACAGACTAATGCAGGGTATATGAAAAAATGCTCAACATCACTAACCATCAGAGAAGTGCAAATCAAAATCACAATGAAATATTATCTCTTTATCTCTCTCCTGTTATAAAGGCTTTTATAAAAAAGGCCGGCAATAATAGATGCTGGTGAGGATGTGGAGAAGAGGTAATCCTCGTACACTGTTGGTGGGAATGTAAATTAGTACAATCACTGTGGAAAAATTTACAGAGGTTCCTAAAAATAAAAATGGAACTACCATATGATCCAGCAATCTCACTACTGGGTATATATCCAAAGGAAAAGAAATCAGTATATCAGAGATGTCTGTACTCCTGTGTTCATTGCAGCATTATTCACAATAGCTAAGATATGGAATCATCCTGAGTGTCCATCAACAGATTAATGGATAAAAACAATGTGGTATATATATACAATGAAATAATATTTGGTCATAAGAAGAAAATTCTATCATTTGCAATAATATGGAAGAACCTGGAGGACATCATGTTAAGTGAAATTAGGCACAGAAAGACATATACTGCATGATCTCACACATATGTGGAATCTAAATAAGCTGATCTCATAGAAATAGAGAGTAGAATGATGGTCACCAGAGGCTGTGCTGATTGGAAGGGATGGGGAGAGGTTGGCCAAAGGATACAAAATTACAGTTAGATAGGAGAAATAGATTCAACAGATCTACTTTCAGCATGGTGACAATATTTAAAGATGATGTATTCTTTTTTTTTTTTTTTTTACTTTTGTTTTAGATATGGGGGCAGATGTGCAGGTTTCTTACATGGCAGTGAGCATATCACCCAGTAGGTAATTTTTTCAACTCATGCTCCCCCTCCCTAATTTCCTCCCAACTCCAGTAGTCTGTAGTGTCTATTGTTCCCATGCTTATGTCCATGGGTGCTCAATGTCTAGCCCCCACGTGTACATTAGAACATGCAGTATTCGGTTTTCTGTTTGTGCATTAATTTGCTTAAGATTATGTCTTCCAGCTGCATCCATATTGCTACAAAGGACATGATTTCATTCTTTTATATGGCTGGGTAGTATTTCATCGTGTATATGTACCACATTTTCTTTGTACAATACACCATTGATGGGCACCTGGGTTGATTCCATGTTTTTGCTCCCATGAATAACAATGAACACATATGTCATGTGTCTTTTCAGTATAATGATCTATTTTCCTTTGGGTTTATACCCAGTAATGGGATTGTTGAGTCGAATAGTAGCTCTCTTTTAAGTTCTTTGAGAAATCTCCAAATTGCTTTCCACAGTGACTGAACTAATTTACATTCCTGCCAACATTGTGTAAGTGTCCCACTTTCTCCACAGCTACACCAGCATCTATTTTGCTGACTTTTTAACTAGCAATTCTGACTGGAGTGAGATGGTATCTCCTTGTGGTTTTGATTTGCATTTCTCTGATGATTATTGATATTGAGTACTTTTTCATATATTTGTTGGCCACTTGTATGTCTTCTTTTAAGAAGTGTCTGTCTTTGGTCTTTGCCCATTTTTTTTCATGAGGTTATTTGATTTTGATTGTTGATTTGTTTAAGTTTCTTATAGATTCTGAATACCAGCCCATTGTCAGATGCATGGTTTGTGAGTATTTTCTCCCATTCTGTAGGTCATCTGTTAACTCTGTTGATACTTTCTTTTGCTAAGCAGAAGCTCCTTAGTTTAATTAGGTCCCACTTATCAATTTTTGCTACTGTTGTGATTGCTTTTTGGGACTTAGCCAAAAATTCTTTGCCAAGGCTGCTGTTGGAAAGAATATGTCCTAGGTTGTCTTCTGTGGTTTTTATAGTTTGAGGCGTTACCTTTAAATCTTTAATCCATCTTGAGTTAATTTTGCATATGATGAAAGGTAAAGGTCCAGTTTCATTCTTATGCACATGGCTAGTTAGTTATCCCAGTACCATTTTTTCAATAGCAAGTCCTTTCCCTATTGCTTGGTTTTGTTGGCCTTGTGGAAGATCTGATGGTTGTAGGTGTGTGTCTTTATTTCTGAGCTTTCTATTCTGTTCCATTTGTCTATGTGTCTGTTATTGTACTAGTACTATGCTGTTGTGGTTACTGTAGCCTTATAGTGTATTTTGAAGTTGAGTAGTTCTATTCTTGAAAAATGCTAAAAGATGCCGGGTGCTGTGGATCATGCCTGTAATCCCAGCACTTTGGAAGGCCAAGGTGGGTGGATCTCTTGAGGTCGGCAGTTCGAGACCAGCTTGACCAACATGGTGAAACCCTGTCTCTACTAAAAATACAAAATTTGCCAAGCGTGTTGGTGCATGCCTGTAATCCCAGCTACT
Source organism: Papio anubis (assembly GCF_008728515.1). Classification (NCBI taxonomy): domain Eukaryota; kingdom Metazoa; phylum Chordata; class Mammalia; order Primates; family Cercopithecidae; genus Papio; species Papio anubis. The sequence continues at coordinate 6,125,829 of NC_044996.1, read as the reverse complement.
CAGGAGGGTGAGGCAGGAGAATTGCTTGAACCTGGGAGGCAGAGGTTGCAGTGAACCAAGATCACGCCGTTGCACTTCAGCCTGGGTGACAAGAGAGAAACTCCGTCTCAAAAAAAAAAAATGCTAAAAGAGTGGATAAGTATTCTTATCACAAAATAACTATGTGAGACAGTATGTTAATTAACTAGATTTAACCATTCCACAATATATATATTTCAAAACATCATATTATTCAAGAAAAATATCTGCACTGCGAAGTTTATTTCAGCAGTATATTATCTATCAATTTATAAATAAATATATTTGAACATTCTACCTAAAAGTTCTACTCATCAAAGATTAATTTCTACGAAATGTTTAATAGAAACTAAATGACTAAAATAGATACACATAATTGTCACTTTTTCTCAAAAAGTTAAATTTGGTATGTCACTCTCTGTGACCTGGGAAATGTTATAAAAATTGGATGAGCTAGCTCCAGCATTTTCACAGTTCTCAACTGTGAAAGCATAAATAAAAAAGAATATTTTCTTCATGTATTGTTGAAATGAAGCATGTAAATGCAGAGAGAGTAAGAAAACTACTTCAAGACCCTTTCAAGCAACGAAAAAAAGACCCAAGTAGTCAATTCCACTCTCAGGAAAAGAGCGAGGCACTTGCTAACCAGAGACCACAGGCTGATCCAGAGCAGAGACTCCAATGCCTTTGGCTCTGCCAAAAGCAGCAGAGGTAGCACATTGGAAGAAAATATTCCACCTATATTGGACTTCAGAAAATACAGTGACCTCACAGTGCCATTGTCATGCATACCAACACACACTCACACCTTTTTACACCTGAACATACATTTTCAGTAAATTCAACACTAAAAGTATGAAGGAAAGTTCAATAGATGAAGAATGGCCCAGACACTTCAATTTCCCTTTATGACATACTAGATTATTCAAACAACCTTCCCACACTAAACAACAAAAGACTAATAACAAATATTTTTTAGCTTTTTGAAGATGTGATAATAGAGTAAAGAATTACAAGGTCAAAATCTAAAGGGAAAAAGAAGTACACAAGTTTATAAAGAGTTAAACTGAGATCACTTTTGCTAAAGCCATATGCCAATCTTCTCTATTTTTAACTTGGGTTTTCTGAGGAGGCCAAAGGTCAAAACATAGGCTCCACCCAAAGTGGGAGACATCAGACAGAATAATCTTTTTACTTTAAACTTGGGTTTCAAAGGGCTGCCTCCTCAGTGTAAAGGTGAACCATGTGTAAACCTACCACTTAACTTCCAGATCACTGTAAAGAAAGTTACCTTAGTACTGAGGGGGAATTCACTCTCAGAAGTAGTAATCATAAACTAATATTCATAAAGATTCAAAGCCCAACTGGCCAAGGCCTGCATGATCCCAAACACCAAAAGTCATGAATTTAAATTAAAATGGTTCCAGGCTGCTAGTGACCCTGGTGCCTGGCAGAAGCAAATGCAATTCTACTCTTGAGAAAAACTTCACTGCCATAGACATTAAACAATTTCTATAAACAATTTTTAAAGGACAAGAATTTAGAACACAACTTTAAAAACTAAAGAAATAAGGAACAATGAGAATGATTAAATAGTAAAAGCAAACAGTAGAAACAGACCTGAAAGACATTAGATATTAGAATTATAGAACAAGGCTATAAATCAGCTATATTTTATGTGCCTAAAAGTGCAAGTTTGAAAATACATACAGGAAATAGGAAACCATAGAAAAGCAGATGTTTTAAAAGATAAATAGGCCTTCTAAAAATAGACAAAATATGGAAAATGCAAAAAGGACTGTAAAAAATACAGAGACTAGTGGAATAAGTGGGAGAGGGTTGGAAGAAAAAGAAAGAAAGGAAGGCAAGAAGGAGAGAAGGAATGAGGAAGAAAAGAAAGGAGGGAAGAATACTGAAATAAATGAGGAGATGTACTATGTTGACAGAATAGAAGACTCTACATTGTAATATATTAATTTTCTCAAAGCCAATCTATAGATTATGAGAGGATTTGGTATATTGGATATCAACACTTGTTATAAAACTACAGTAATTGAGACAGCATAGCATGAATACACAGAGAAATAAATAGACAAAGTGATCAGAATAGAAAGCCTAGAAATAGACCAACACACATATGGACGCTTTTTTATGTAAAGGTGACATTATACAGCACTGGAGAAAGAATAGCCTTTCCAATACATGACGTTGACTCAATAGGATGTATATTTGCAAAAAAGATGAAATTGGGCCTGTTCCTCATTCTATACATGAAAATAAATTAATTGTATCTTGTAGAGCTAAATATGAATGACAAAACACTAAACCTTTTAAAAATTAATATAAGAGAGTATATTTATAACCTGAGGATAGAAACGAAATAGTAAATAGGACACTAAAATCAATAAGCAATAAACGAAAATATTAGTAAGTTGGAGTACATTAAATAACTAATTTTTATCCAAATACTTCATTAAAAGAGAGAAAAGGCAAGGAATGCTTTCTTCTTTGCTTTTTATACTTCACTATGCATATAGTAGATAGAGTGTTTATTAAAAATATAAATCAGATCCCATCACTCCTCACTTACAGCTTTCCAAACTTTTTACCCTAGCCAACACTTGGTCTAGTATTACTCTCCCTTGTCCATTATAATTCAGCTACACTCCAAATTCCTTTCCTATCTCTGGAAATTCACACATACTGTCTTTCTTCTACTCCTCAAATCCTTCTTTCCTTCAAATTCTTCAGGTATCAGCCTAAATGTCTCCTCCTTAAAAAAACTGTCTTTGACCAACTATTATGAAGTCCATTTCTACATTATTGTGCCTTAGAACACCCTTGCTTTTTTTTATGGCACTTATAATGTATTTTCATTATATAAATCTGATATTTTATTTGTCCACTGAATTTATGCCCTATTAGACCTAGATTCCAAAAATGTGTTGAACATGAATGGATAGAGGGACGAATGACTGAACAATTCAGAATTTGCTTTTTACATTTGGCAAAAAGTCTCCATTTCCAGACTCCAAATCCAATAATTTTATTTCACCAAATATCCTTTCTGGTAGGCAAAGGATTAGTCATTTTTCTATCCGCTCATTGATTCAATCATATATTCAACAAGTATTTTTGAAGAGACTATTTGGGTAAGTAGATGGTGGGTTAAGCCATTGAGTGATCACACTTATGAATGAAAAGAGAAACACAAGGGTATGGTGAGATTCTTACATACAAATACACTTTAAGGACCCACAGAAATACGATTTGAGGGAGAAGTTTTCTGTATTTCAGTTGTGACTTTCTTTGCAGTTGTAATACTGAGATAGTAACATGCTCTGTAATGTCAACTACTTTTTATTCCAAAATTTGCAAATGAGTCATCAGTTATTTCTGTCAAGTTTTTTCAAGTATCGTATAACAGCTGTATTTTGGAAATTACATTGTTTACTGAGTTAACTATTATATCTTGCGGTTGTCTGAAAGTGTGAATAATTTTGGCAGCATCTTCCAATATATTCTACCTCTTTAGTAGACATAGGAAACAATTAAGAGAAATTAAAATGTCTGGTGGTTGTAAAACATGGCTGCAAGTTATTTGACACTCTTCTCATTGAGTGATGGAGTCCATGCCCCCTCCGTTTGAATCTGAGTGGGCTGTGACTTCTTTGATAATTAGAATACGTCAGAAGTGATATTGTGTGACTTCCAAGACCAGTTTATGAAAGCTTAGGCCAATCCTTCCTAGTTCTCTTGGAACATTTACTCTCTTTGAAAGCGTCATCTCAGGATGCTCTCTTTCAGAAGACAGCTGTCATATTATAAGAGACCCCAGTCATATGGTAGGCTACATGTAGGTACTCTCATCAACAATTTCAGCTGAGTCCAGCCTTCAAGACATTGTAGCCTAGGCATTAGTTAAACGAGGGAAGGACCCTCCAAGTAATTCCAGCCTTCAGCTATTCAAATTATCCCGGTCATATGTGTTCTCAGCTGAGGCTCCACAACACATGGAACAACCCCCACAGTGTTCTGTCCAAATTCTTGACTCAAGAATCCTTGAGCATAATAAATCAATGGTTGTTGGTTTTGACACTAAGTTCAGAGTAGTTTGTTGTGCAGCAATAATAATTAAAAAAAGATGATGAAATGAAAATTTTGGCTGAAGCACTGAAAAGTGGCAACATCTTAAATACAGAATTTTAAAAGATAAATAAATAAATAAATGCATTGTAAAAAGATTACAAAGCAGGGTGGGAATGATAGTTTGGAGGAAATAGTCTCCAAACTATTTCAAGGATAAATTATTAGACAATGTCCCTGGGTTATAGGATTGTTCATATTTGATCCATAATTTAGGAAGGATCAAACACTATTAATTTAATTATTTAAAGGTAAGTGTTCTCACATCCTCAGGCATCTCTAACATAGTAATCAGTATAGAAGTAAAAAATATGTAGCCATAAACAACAACAAAATCAACAAATAAAATAGATTGGTGGATATATAGAAGAATGAATAGATAGGTAGATATAGCAAGCATGGTGATAAAGTAAGTGTAGTAAAAGGTTAATTGTAGAATATGGGCATATGGAGGTATATTATATCTATAGCTGTGTAACAAATAATTCCAAAAGTTAGTGCTTTCAAACAGAAAACCTTCATCACCTCAAAATTTCTGTGGGTCAGAAATCTGAGTATAGTTTAGCTGTATCTTGTGGCTCTGTCTCTCACAAGGCTGCAATCAAGGTGTCACTGCTGCTGCAGTCATTTTAAAGCCTGACTTTGGTAGATCAATTTCTAAGTTCAAGAGGTTGTTGACAGGGTTCAATACCTTGCAGAATGTTGGCCAGGGCTTTCTTGGTTCTTTGTCACACGGGCTTCTCTACAGGACAGTTTGCAACATGGCAACTGGCTCCCTTCAGAGTGAGTCAGCAAGAGGACAAAATAATGCTAGCAAGACAGAAGTTACAGTCTTCTGTAGCCAAAAATGTCACTCTCATATCATCAAGATGAACTTATGTTTACTCTTAAGAAGTAAACGAAGCAAGTACAATGGCTTAGAAAGATTTCCAACCGAAAGAGCTCAAATCAAAAGTGTTATTGAGCTGAAGACTATAAACTATAAACTTCAGTTTTCTCAAATACTTCTTTATACGGAAGAGCAGCATTCTGCTGCTTTCCTGAAGAAGTCTTCCCTGACCTGTGAAGATTCTGTCCTTCCTTATTAAACCCCTGCATTTTTGCTCCAGAGTGCTTGCAACCATGGCAATCCACCAAGCCTATGAATCCTACCTAGGGTTACCACATAAAATATGGACTCTGGTTAAATTGGAATTCCAGATAAATACTTTTTAAAGGATATGTCCCAAATATTGCATGAGATATATATTTTAAAGTATTCATTGCTTTTCTGAATGTCAACTTTAAGCATCCAATATTTTTAGTTTCTAATCTGGCCACCCTGTCCCTCTAGATCTCTCCTGCTGAAGCCCCTGGACCTCCCACGCTCTTTCTCTTTGATTCCCCTGGGACTTTTCACCTTTCCACCTCGCAAGCCTGAAGGAAAGAGGAGACTGGGGTACTCCAGGCTCCAGCTGCCAGAGGCTAGACAGGGCTATGGAATTGCTGCTGGCATCCACAATTAGCCCCGGGAGCACATTTTCCCATAGAAACAATAATCTTAATGGCGGCTGGCTTTCTAGTGCTATGGGCCCTATAGTCCAGCCATATTCTTGGTTAAATAGGCCTTTGTGGACTGGCCTGGGAACCTTCTCACTATTTGTAACATTGTTTCCATGGGAAAAAATGCTTCTCAAGTTCCAAACAACTGACTTACAAACAAACTTTTGGAACAAAACGCTTTGCTAAATTGGAGAAGGCCTGTAGACTCTCCCAGAGTCATTCAAAGGCTGGTGACTTCACTCCAAGATGTTAGCAAAGTTTGGGCCTGCTTAGCATACCAAAGGGAGGCCACTGGGTTTGCTAAAGAAACTTTAATAAGCAAACAGACGAGATTGACAGATCCATAATAGACAAGCTGACTCTGTCTTTGATTGGCGACATAGACGAGCATTTACACTGAATGATTTCCCTTAATCAAACACATGCCTTATCTGGACAGGCAGGACACTTATCCGACTAAGTGGGTGGTTATTAAGGAGATGGCAGGTACTCTGTATCTAATTGTACATTTAGCACCCTTTCACATACACCAATGCGCCAGAGGAAAGACAAGCTTATTTTTTCCCTCTATTGTCTGATACTTTCAATGTTTCATTGGTTCGTTCACCTTGATGAAAACAGAGCAATTACGCAGCTTTCATCTGCTTCTTTGAAAGGCATATGGAAAATTCTGCTTTCAGGAAAAAGTTATTAATTCCACAAAAGTACTTCAAGGCATTCTGAGATGTGGTCTCCCATATTGCTGAAATTACACGCAGTGCTGCAGCATTTGCATAACAAATGTGACAGAATGGTTACTTAAGAGACTAAAACAGGAGGACTAAAATGTACAGAGATACCTCATTTCTCATTAATTATTATTCGAAATGAAATGTAATGCCACTAGCTATAGTATGCCAGACGTAGAAGAAGGAAATATATCATCATGTATTTAAAAATCCTTACAGAGCATAATAATAATTAAGAAATTATGACACTACTGATCTTTTAGAAGCAATGTAGCCACCTGTTCATTCCTTTATTAATCACCAATTTTCTTCCTCTTTAACACTACACAGTAAACATTATTAAAGGGAAGAATACAAAAATAGATGTAGGGAGAGATAATTTATATTATGTAGCAAAAGTATATTAAAATGTATCATTTTAATTAAGACTTTCACTAGTAGAGAAAGTCATATTTTTGGTCTGGTTTATAGCAACATATAATTTGACTTAAAAGGATAGCAATGCATATTAGTAATTGTTATTGTTGATATTATTAATTTGCTCTAAAATTAACTGTAAGTGATTCTTTTTTCTTCTTTGAGCAGCAAGTAATCCCTATCATAAAACTGTGTTTACTGGATGGTTGAGAGAGATGCATTCAGTCAGGGCTGTAAACAGGAGGAAGGTAGTGAGTTTCTCAGGGGGAATGATGGGGTAGGGTGCTGCCTGTGCAGGAAAGCTTGGTCCATATGTCCCAATCAGCTGAGTTTCTGCCTTAAAACTGGTGCGTGATTCTCATAGCTACTGGGCAGATATTGATGCCACAAGGGGCAGCAACAAATGCCCGTTTAAAGATGCTGGAAAGGAAAGTGGAAGTTAGAGTCACAAATCGCTATTCAAGTTCTAAACGGGCAATTTTTTTTATCATGTAACCCTGAGCCAGTCAGATTCAATTACTTTTTTTTTTCTGCAAAATCTTTCCAGGCTTTATTAAAAATATCCCAAAGGTCTTGATTGTTATTTTTAAAACTATGAATTTGGAAACTGCTTGTTAAAAAAATAAAGCAATGAACATAATCATTTATTCTGGTAATAATTATCATATAAATATTAAATTGCTTTATTAGTTGAATTGTGAGAACTCCAGCTATCACTGCTTATTCACAAACTTGATTTTTGATTTTATTTTTAAAGTTAACATAAAGTAAAATTGACTTTTGGGGGTGTATAGTCCTATGAACTATCACACGTGTAAATTTGTGTAACTACCAACACAATAAAGATATAGAATAAATCCATCACCCCATAAAACTTCCCGCTGCTATTCCTTTATAACGACAACTCTCCCACCCCTTTATAGGGGCACTCTCTCCCACCCCTCCTTAGCAACCAGTGATCTGTTCTCTATCACTATAATTTTGTTTTTTCAAAAATGTCACAAATTTTTCTCAATAAAGCCTATCCCTTAACCTACATTTTGTGACTGAAGTTTACCCTGAAGGGCTATGTATGACAGCGGATCACCCTGATGAGATGCATCTTGCATGCCAGTTGGGGCACCAGAGAGAACCACCTACCACAACAGTCACCTAATTCACCTCCCTGCACCCACATTGATTCTCTTTCAATTTCTTATTCACACTGCAGCTAGTGTGGGTCTTTTTAAACAAATCTGTCGAGTTACCTACTTTCCCCCACCAACCCAATTTAAGACATTTCAATGGCTTCCCATTGGTCTTAAAATAGAGCAAAATCATACACATAGCTTAATATGACAGCATGATCTGGCCTCTACCCTTCTCTCCAGCCTTATCTTACACTCTTCTTTCCTCTCTGATCTCTAGCCAAACAATATTTTCTCAGTCACTTATAATAAACATGCTCCCTCCTGCTGGTAGGCACATCCTCTTCCATCTAGCTGGAATGCTTTATCCTTTGCCTCTCCTATTCTTCAGTATGAATCAAATGTTACTTCCTCAGTGAGGGCTTTTCTCAACTCCTAGTCACATTCCCAGAGCATCAGGAAATCCAGGAAACAATTACTTGCCTGTCATTTGTATGAGTTTACACTTATTTGTATGAGTACATGGTTAGAGTCTGTTTTCCTCACTAGACTATAAGATTCATGTCTCTTTTTGGTCACAAGAAGCCTAGTTTATAATGCCTGTAATAAGGTGGGTGTTCAATAGTAGTTTAACATACTATTTTAAGTATAACATAGAAAAAGCTAAGCCTCAAAGACCACATATTGTATGATTCTGCTTATATGGAACGTCCAGAAAAGACAAATCTAAAACTAAATAAAGTAGATTAGTGATTGCCTAGGGCTGAAGGAAGGAATGGTGATTAAATGTAAACTGGCATAAAGAATTTTACAGAGGTAATGAAAATGTTCTAAAACTGCACAACTCGGTAAATTTATGAAAAAATAATTATATTATAAATTTAAATTCCTGTATATAGTTGGGTCTTATAGCTTTTCAAGTTTATTCTGACAATCTCTATCTTTTAATATGTATGTTTAAACCATTTGTATTAAATGTAATGGCTGATAGGTTTGGATTTGAATTCATCATTTGTTATTTGTTTTCTTTATTTTTCATCCATTTGTTTTCACTCTTCTGTCTTCTTTAGGTTTATTTGGACATAAGATATGCATGTCAATTTATCTACTGTGTTTTTGATTACACATCTGTGACTCTTTCAATTTGTTGCTCTAGTAATTACAATATACATGTTTAACTTTTTATAGTCTACTTAGAACTAATCAATTGCCACTTCAAAGGAATATAGGGCTCTCATCATCATATTGGTCCTTTTACCCTACCCCATTTTATATTATATTAACAGTTGAGTTCTGTATTACACCTTTGCACATTAAACCCCAATTGGTGTTATAAGTTTTGATTTTTTTTTTTTTTTTAGATTTAGTCTCACTCTGTTGCCCAGGCTGGAGTGCAGTGGCATGATCACAAGTGACTGCCACCTCGAACTCCTGAGCTCAAGTGATCCTCCCACCTCACCCTTCCGAATAGTTGGGACTGCAGGAACACGCCATCATGCCCAGGAAATTTTTTAATTTTGTAGAGACAGCATCTCACTATGTTGCCCAGGCTCGACTTGAACTCTTAGGCTCAAGTGATCCTCCCGAATCAGCCACCCAAAGTGCTGGGATTATGGGTGTGAGCCACTGTTCTCAGCAACTCTTGATTTCAACTCTTGAATATATTTAAGAATCAAGATAAGCATAGCCTAATTATCATTTATGTTGCACTTCTTTCATTATTCCAGGTGTTTCATATTTCCTTCTGGTATCATATCCCTCTCAGGGTAAAGAACTTTGAGCAAATCTTTAGAGCAGTTATACTGGCAATTAATTCTCTTACTTTTCCTTCATTTGAGAATATCTATTTTTTCTTTGTGTTTCCTGAAGTATATTTCCACCTAGAATTCTGGAATGGCAGCTTTTTTCTTTTAGAATTAAAAAAAATGTTTTGTACTTTCATTCTAGCCTAAATGGTTTCTGATGAGTGTCAAGCATTTCCTGAGCAGCAACATTGTAGCAACTGTTATGTTGGCTTCTTACAGTTCCATAGATTCAGCTAGTAAGGAGACAACAAGTCCAAATGCAGTTAGACAGTTGCACTCACACTGATAGCATAAGCAAGATCAGCATGGTGTCAACTATCTGCATCCCTGTTCCCACAGGATGACACTGAACTGAGTGGACCAGATGATTAACAATATAAGCAGAGGGTTGCTCTGTCATGGAACAGCCAACTCTAGACTTTAGTTAAAGGGGAGGAGGCAAGGTGAATAGCCCTACACTTCACCAGAACCAGGGAGGTAGGATGAGGACTTTGCTCATGGCAGCCTCTCAAAAACTAGGGAGGCAAGTGAGAAACTTGCAATCGCTCCTAATATGCTGCCTATCAAACCATGTTTCAGAAAGATCACAGGATTAGGTGAACGTATGGTTTAGCCTTGCCTGTGGAACCTATGTGGAAATGTGCAAGATGGCCAGAGTACCATGGTAGAGCTGTTCCACTGTGATAAGAAATCCACAGACAGGCAAGTCATTGCTTCCTTATAACTCATGTATTATATTTGGCTGCAGTTGATAATTATTTCTTTATTTTTAGTTTTCAGAAGTTTTAATATGATATGCTTGGGCCTCGATTTTTTTAGACTTAACTTGTTTAGATTTCACTAAGCTTCCTGGATCTGTAGGTTTGTGTCTTTTATCAAACGTGGGCATTTTTCAGCCATTATTTCTTCAAATTTTACCTGCATCACAGTCGTTATGCTCTATTTGTGGGACTCCTATAACTTCAACCCCTCTTATCAGAAAAGTAGATTTCCCTTTTGAAACCACCTTTGAAAAGTCTATGACAGTGAGAGAAATCCAACATGGCTAGCTCCTTTTTGGTTCTAGCCTCACAGGCTGGCAGTCTTCACTCATTCCTGGGCATTGGCCAAGCCAACTATGCAAGGAATTTAGTTTATGGTTTAACTTGGAAGAAAGGATTATAATAGTCCCTTCCTAAAACTAATCCCCTCTATGTTTGGGGGCTGAAACAATCTTCATAAAACTAATGAAAGACTACAAGATTAGATTATGGGAAGGACCTAAATTCTGCTAAAATATAGGCATATTTTCTATAGGCTCTTACTGCTCAAGAGTCAATATGGTCAGACATTATAAGATTTTTGACTTCCTTCCTCAATTGCTTCTATATATAACATCACTATTGTAGAACCTCAGATTGGTCTTTTGAGATTTTTTTTTTTTTTAGACTTTTGCATTCTGGCAACTGACTTACCCCACCCAGACACAAGACTCAACTAGTCCTATGGCCTCTACCCAGAGGTGGACTTATTGCATGAAGACCATTTTCCACACCCCATGACTGCATCTCCAACCAAGCAACAGCACCCATTCCCTAGCCCCTTGCCTACCAAACTATCCTTGAAAAACCCTAACCTCTGAACTTTCATAGAGATTTATTTGAGTGACAACACCAGGATTGCCTCTTGGTGGCCTTGTGTTAATTAAACTCTTTCTTGAGCAGGAGTTTCTACTCTTATATCAGATAAAAGTCTTTAAAACAATAAAAATTAAAGACAATGAAGGGCATCACATAATGATAAAGGGTAAACAAGGATAAAGATAAACAAGAAGACATAAGTATCTTAATTATATATGCACCTAGCATTAGAGCACCCAGATTCATAAAACAAGTTCTTCTTGGCCTATGAAAAGACATAGACAACCATGCAATAATAGTGAGAGCCTTCAACATCTCCACTGAAAGCTTTAGACAGATCATCAAGGCAGAAAACTAATAAAGAAGCTCCAGACTTAAACTCGACACTTGACCAATTGGACCTAATAGACAGCTACAGAACACTCCACCCAAAAACCACAGCATATACTTCTGATCTGCACATGGAACATATGCTAGATCAACCACATGCCCAGTCATGAAGCAAGTCTCAATAAATTCAAAAACATTGGCATTGTACCAAACACACTCTCAGAACACAGTGCAAATGGAGAAAAAGGATATTAGAGTTTGAAAGAAAAAAGCAGGCATTGCAATCCTAGTCTCTGACAAAACAGACTTTAAACCAACAAAGATCAAAAAATACAAAGAAGGGCATTACATAATGGTAAAGGGAACAATTCAACAAGAATAGCTAACTATTCTGAAAATATATGCACCCAATACAGGAGCATCCAGATTCATAAAACAAGTTCTTAGAGACCTACACAGAGACTTAGACTCCCACACAATAATAGTGGGAGACTTTAACACTCCACTGTCAGTATTAGACAAATCAATGAGACAGAAAATTAACAAGGATATTCGGACTTGAACTCAGCCCTGGATCAAGTGGACCCAGTAGACGACTACAGAACTCTCTACCCCAAATCAACACAATATACATTCTTCTCAGTGCCACGTGGCACTTACTCTAAAATCGACCACATAATTGGAATCAAAACACACCTTAGCAAATGCAAAAGAACTGAAATCATAACAAACATTCTCTCAGACTGTAATGCAATCAAATTAGAATTCAGGATCAAGAAACTCACTCAAAACCATACAATTTCATGGAAATTGAACAACCTGCTCCTGAATGACTCCTGGGTAAATACCGAAGTTAAGGCAGAAATCAATAAGTTCTTTAAAGCCAATGAGTATGAAGAGACAACATACCAGAATTTCTGGGATGCAGCTAAAGCAGCGTTAAGAGGGAAATTGATAGCACTAAATGCCCACATCAGAAAGTTAGAAAGAGCTCAACATCACAGTCAAAATAGCTAGAGAGGCAAGACCAAACTAATCCAAAAGCTAGGAGAAGACAAGAAATACCTAAGGTCAGGGAAGTATTGAAGGACACAGATACATGAAAAACCCTGCAAAAAATCAACAAATCCAGGAGTTGGCTTTTTGAAAAAAATAACAAAATACATAGACCACTAGCTAGACTACTAAAGAAGAAGAGAGGAAGAATCAAATAGACCCAATAAAAAATGATAAAGGGGATATAACCATTGAACCCACAGAAATACAAACTACCATCAGAGAATACTATAAACACCTATACACAAATAAACTAGGAAATCTAAAAGAAATGGATAAATCCCTGGACACATACAGCCTCCCAAGACTAAACCAGGAAGAAGTCAAATCTTTGAATAGACCAATAACATGCTCTGAAATTGAGGCAGTAATTAATAGCCTACCAACCAAAAAAGGCCCAGAACCAGATGGATTCAGAGCTGAATTCTACCAGAAATACAAAGAGGAGCTGGTACCATTACTTCTGAAACTATTCCAAACAATAGAAAAAGAGGAACTCTTCCCTAACTCATTTTATGAGGCCAACACCATCCTGATACTAAAACCTGGCAGAGACACGACAAAGAAAGAAAATTTCAGGCAATACTATTCAAGACATAGGCATGGACAAAAATTTTATGATGAAATCACCAAAAGCAATTGCAACAAAAGCCAAAATTGACAAATGAGATCTAATTAAACTAAAGAGCTTCTGGGCACAGCAAAAGAAACTATCATCAGAGTGAACAGGCAACCTACAGAATGGGAGAAAATGTTTGCCATCTACCCATCTGATAAAGGTCTGATATCCAGAATTTACAAGGAACTTAAATATGTTTACCAGAAAAAAACAAACAACCCCATCAAAAAGTGGGCAAATGATATGAAGAGTCACTCCTCAAAAGAAGGCATTTACATGGCCAACAAACATATGAAAAAAAGCTCAACGTCACTGATGATCATAGAAATGCAAATCAAAACCACAATGAGATACCATCTCACAGCAGTCAGAATGGCGATTATTAAGTTAGGAAACAACAGATGCTGGTAAGGCTACAGAGAAGTAGGAACACTTTTACACTGTTGGTGGGAATGTAAATTAGTTCAACCATTGTGGAAGACAGTATGGCAATTCCTTAAGGATCTAGAACCAGAAATATCATATGACTCAGCAATCCCATTACTGGGTATATACCTAAAGAAATATAAATCATTCTACTATAAAGACATGCACAGTATGTTTATTGCAGCACTATTTACAATAGCAAAGACATGGAACCAACCCAAATGCCCATCAATGATAGACTGGATAAAGAAAATGTGTTACATATACCCCCATGGAATACTATGCAGCCATAAAAAAGAATGAGATCATATCCTTTGCAGGGACATGGATGAAGCTGGAAGCCATGATCCCCGCAAACTAATACGGGAACAAAAAACCAAATGTCACATGCTCTCACTCGTAATTCAGAGTTAAACATTGAGAACACATGGATGCAGAGAGGGGAATGACACACACCAGGGCCTGTTAGCAGGTAGTGGGTGAGGGGAGAGAACTTAGAGGGCGAGTCAATAGGTACAGCAAACCACCATGGCACACTATGTATGTTACCTATGTAACAAACCTGCACATTCTGCACATGTATCCCATTTTTTAAGAAGAAATGAAGGGGAAAAAAAAAGACTAACAAAGTTAAAAAAAAAGAGAGAAGATCTAAATAAATACAATCAGAAATGACAAAAATGACATTGCAACTGATCCCACAGAAATACAAAAGATCCTCAGAGAATACCATGAACAATTCTGTGCACACAAACTAGAACCCCCAGAGGAAATGGATAAATTCCTGGAAACACATAATCTCCCAAGATGGAATCAGGAAGACGCTAAAACCCTGAGCAGACCAATATTGATCTATGAAATTGAATCAGAAAAAACAAACCTACCAATCACAAAATGCCTGGATCAGATAGATTCACACCCAAGTTCTACCAGATGCATAAAGAAGAACTAGTACCTATCCTACTGCAACTATTCCAAAAAATTGAGGAGAAAGAACTACCTAACTCATTCTATGAGGCCAACATCAGCTTAATACTGCAAAAATCTGGCAGTGACACAACAAAAAAGGAAACTTCAGGCCAATATCTCTGATGAACATAGATGTAAAAATCCTCAACAAAATATTAGCAAATCAAATCCGGCAGCACAACCAAAAGTTAATACACGATGATCAAGTACGCCTTGTTCCTGAGACGCAAGCCCGGTTTGACATATGCTCATCAAGAGATGTGATTCACCACATAAACAGAATTAAAACAAAAAACATATTATCATCTCAATAAATGCAGAAGAAGCTTTAGATAAAATCCAGCATCATTTCATGATAAAAACCCTTTAAAAACTAGGCATCAAAGGAACATACTTCAAAATAATGAGCTATCTATGACAAACCCATAGCCAACATCATACTGAATGGGCAAAAGTTAGAACCATTCCACTTGAGAACTGGAACTAGAAAAGGATGCCCACTTTCACCACCTATTCAACGTAGTACCAAAAGTCCTAGCCAGAACAATCAGGGAAGAGAATGAAATAAAAAACATACAAATAAGAAATGAAGTCAAACTATTTGTCTTTGCTGAAGACATGATTTCATGCCTAGAAACCTGCTAAGACTCTGACTAAAAGCTACTAGAATTGAAAAATAATTTTAGCCATGTTTTAGGACACAAAATCAATGTACAAAAATCAGTAGCATTTTTATACACCAATAGCATCCAGGCTGAAAGTCCAATCAGGAGCACGATCCCATTTACAATAGTCACACACACACAAAAATATCTAGGAATATAGCTAACCGAGGAGGTGGAAGATCTCTACAATAACTACAAAACACTGCTGAAAGAACTCAGATATAACACAAATAAACAGAAAGACATTCTAGGTGCATGGATTGGAAAAATCAATATTGTTAAAATGGCTATACTGCTCAAAGCAATTTAGAGATTCGCTGCTGTTCCCATCAAACTACTGAGGTCATTCTTCACAGAATTAGAAAAACTATTCTAAAATTCATATGGAGCCAAAAAAGATCCTGAATAGCCAAAACAATCCTAAGCAAGAAGAACAAAGCTGGAGGCATCACACTACCCAATTTCAAACTGTACTGTAAGATTACAGTAACCAAAACGGCAAGGTATTGGTACAAAAACAGACACAAAGACTAAAAGAACAGAATAGAAACCTCAAAAATAAAGACACACACCCACAACCATCTTATCTTTGACAAGGCTGACAAAACAAGCAATGGGGAAAGGACTCCCTACTCAATAAATGGTGTTGGAATAATTGGCTAGCCATACACAGAAGAAAGAAACTGGACTGTTACCTTTAACCATATACAAAAATTAACTCAATGTGAATTACAGATTTAAATGTAAGACCTCAAACTATAAAAATCCTAGAAGAAAACCTTCTCAACATCAGCTTTGGCAAAGAATCTTTGGCTAAGTCCCCAAATCCAATAGCAACAAAATCAGAAATTGACATGTGGGACCTAATTAAACTAAATAACTTTTGCATGGCAAAAGAAACTATCAACAGAGTACACAGATAATCTACAGAATGGGAGAAAATATTTGCAAATTAAGTACCCAAAAATGATCTAGTATCCAGAATCTACAAGGAACTTAAACCAACAAGCAAAAAACAAATAACCCCATGAAAAAATGGGTGAAGGACACAAACAGACACTTCTCAAAAGAAGATATGCAAGCAGCCAAGAAACATGAAAAAATGCTCAATATCACTAATCATCAGAGAAATGCAAATCAAAACCACGAGGAGATACCATCTCACACCAGTCAGAATGCCTATTATTAAAAAGTCAAAAAACAACAACAACCAACAAACAGATGCTGACAAGGCTGTGGAGAAAAGGGAATACTTACATACTGTTGGTGGGAATGTAAATTAGCTCAGTCACCGTGGAAAGCAATTTGGAAATATCTCAAAGAACTCAAAACAGAGCTACCATTCGATTCAACAATCCCATTACGGGGTATATACCCAAAGGAAAATAGATAATTATACCAAAAACATATACACTTGTATGTTCATTGCTGTGCTATTCATGATAGCAAAGACATGGAATTAACCTAATGTGCCCATCAATGGTGGATCCTATACAGAAAATGTAATACATGTACACCATGGAATACCATGCAGCCATAGAAAAGAATGAAATACTGTCCTTTGCAGCAACATAGATGGAGCTAGAGTCCATAATCCTAGGTAAATTAACACAGGAACAAAAAACCAAATCGCACATGTCTCACTTCTAAGTGGGAGCTAAACATTGAGCACCACGGACATAAACATGGGAACAACAGACACTACGGATTACTAGATGGGGGAGGAATGGAGGAGGGCAAGGGCTAAAAAACTACCTATTGGTGGGACCAGGCGCGGTGGCTCATGCCTGTAATCCCAGCACTTTGGGAGGCCGAGGCGGGTGGATCACGAGGTCAGGAGATAGAGACCATCCTGGCTAACACGGTGAAACTCTGTCTCTACTAAAAATACAAAAAATTAGCTGGGAGTGGTGGCAGGCACCTGTAGTCCCAGCTACTCGGGAGGCTGAGGCAGAAGAATGGCGTGAAGGTGGAGCTTGCAGTGAGCCGAGATCAGGCCACTGCACTCCAGCCTAGGCGACAGAGGGAGACTCCTTGTCAACAAAACAAAACAAAACAAAACAAAACAAAACAAAAACTACCTATTGGTACTATGCTCACTACCTAGATGTGATATACCCATGTAACACAACTGCACATGCACCCACTGTTTAAAAAATAAAAGTTGAATTTAAAAAATAAATACATAGGTTATTTCTCTACTGCAAAACCAGTCTCAGTGAATTGGTTTTGTCCATGCAGTGGGAAGGAAGAACCCATCGGGTAATACACTTTCTCACAGCTTTCAGCACCTGGAGCCTTGCTGCCATCACTGTTATTATCACCACTACCACTGTGGAACTGTCTGTGGGCTGAGAAGGAAAAGAAGAAAAAAAAAAAGTAAAATGAATCCTACTGCCTCTGAATATTAGCTATCCACTTTCCCGCTTCTTAAACCAGAAGTATGTTTTTTCCTGCAGTTCTGTCTAGGTTCCTACCTTGGACTCAGGACTGGAGATACTGGAGGGAAAAAATGGGAAACTCACCAACAATTGGTTGGTACTTCAAATTCTCACCTTCCTCTTCAATCTTCCCACTACCATTTACTTTTCAAAGCTCTCACTTAGCTGCTTCATGTAATCTGTTTAAATTTTATAACTGTATGCACTAAGAAAAACAAGGGAGAGTATGGTTACTCCATCCCAACTCTTGAATCCAGGACTTTCTCAGCCTCAATTTTGTCACTTGAGAATGGAAACTATCAGTGGTTACAAAGCATAATTGCATTAAGAACATGATCTTACTATCCCAGGAAATTCTTATCTGGGAAGATGAAATTGTATATAATTTTTGGTTGCTTCAGGGACTTCCTAAAAATTCAAATATTTGAACAAAAGAACACTCATCTAATTCTCATCAGGGCGATGGGTCCCTTCTCAAATTGGCAAGTCATTCAGTGCACTTTTTTTGTTACTGTTACTCTTCAAGGCTTGCTTCAAAACCCTTACCTCACTGTGTTCGTCAGTTCCAAATGATTGAAATATCACAAATTATTCCAATCCTAATCATGCTCCAGCGTTAAATAATCTATTCTAAATCAGACCCCCAAAATCTTATGCATATCTTACTATTGACTACCCCTTCCTAGACATTACTAAGAGAGGCAAATACTGATATCTCTTACTGCAGAATGAGATAAATGGACTTAGCTTGATCAATCAAAACATTATTATGGTGTGTGTATCATAATACGTATAATATGTGTGTGTGTATATGTATGTGTGTGTGTGTGTATATTCTCTTTCTCTGGAGAACCCTAACTGGTACACACACCATTATATATACATATGTGTGTGTGTGTGTGTATATATATGTATGTGTATGTATGTGTGTGTACATATATATATTTGTGTGTACCAGTTATATACGTGTGTGTGTGTGTGTGTGTGTGTGTGTGTGTGTGTGTGAAACAAGGAATTGACTTGCCTGATTATGGAGGCTAAGTGCCATAATCTGCTGTCTAAAATTTGGAGACCAAGGGAAGTTGATGGTGTAATCTCAGTCCAAACTTGAAGGCTTAAGAACTGGAAGACTAATGGTGTAAGTCCTGGCCTGAGTCCAAAGGCCTAAGAACTGGCTCTGATGTCTGAGGGTAGGAGAAGACAGATGTCTCCACTCAAGCAGATAGGAAATTCTCCCTTCATCTACCTTTTTCCTCTATTCGATGGATTGGATGATGCCCACTCACATTGGTGAGGGTGGATCTTCTTTACCAATTGATAGACCAGTTCAGTCTACCAATTCAAATGCTAATCTCTTCCTGAAACACCCTCACAGACACACCCAGAAATAATGTTTTGCCAGCTATCTGGGCATCCCTTAGCCTACCCAGTTTGACACATGCAATTAACCATCACAGGTGTGTGTGTGTGTGTGTGTGTGTGTGTTTGTGTGTGTGGGTGTGTTTGTAGAAGTCAGCAATTGACAGACCTATCCAAAAATATTCTTGTGGGACCAATTTAGCAATTGAAAACCCTTATCAGTTCCTCTACTTTCACAAAAATAGTTTAGACAAATCACTAAAGATCTTAACAAGAGTTTATATATTACAAATGAGAGACATGAAAATTACCCAATTTATTTACACCTGCCAACCTTTATGGACTAGAAAGTTCCCTGGATCTCACCATCCTAGCATTGTCAATGAGAAGTTTTCAATTTGTTTTGCTTTGTTACACATGATACCCAGAAGACAATTTTATTTTTCTATGTCCGCTTCTATGTTCAAGAACTTTCCTACATTAGAGTCATGTGGTTAGCTCCCATCTTCTGAGTCTCTCTCAAGCTCCCAAATACCCATCTCAAAACACTTATCTTCTGTACGCTTTTTCTTTAAACCAATGTTCCTTGTTTTCATAAGTACAAAAGTATCACCTGTTCTGTAGAGAACCAAACCATAATTATTGGATGCTTGAACTTGTAAATGCCACACACTAGTGTGTTAATATAGGTATGTGTGTGGTCAAATAAATATGTCTGAGCTAAAGGAAGAAAAATAACCCATGTGCCTTTAATCCAATTTATTTACAGGCTGTATGACTTGTCTGCTTTTTAAAGAATTTTGCCTAATATCTCAAAGGGTCTTCTCCGATTTTTGCTTTATATTTTAAACAAGACTGACATTAATGTCTTTAAAAGTATCATGTGAATATGTCATGCGTGGTATAATCAAAATGTAAGGCATTGTGATTTTAGAATCTGAGTCTTTAAAATTTTACATTGTGTTTTAGAAATATTTGATGTAGTTTGTCATATTGCAGTTTCCTTTGTTTCTCCAGCTTCTTTTCACTACCCAAAAGTCTCCACTTCTGCTTGACCATCTACTCCACTCTTCTTTCCATTTCCTATCTCAAATACCCCTTTCTCTAATTACCTCTATCAGGTTTGACTCACATATACTTATTTATTTATTTATTTATTTTTTATTATACTTTATGTTCTCGGGTACATGTGCACGATGTACAGGTTTGCTACATACGTAAACATGTGCCATGTTGGTGTGCTGCACCCATTAACTTGTCATTTACATTAGGTATATCTCCTAATGCTATCCCTCCCCCCTCTCCCCACCCCACAACAGGCCCCAGTGTGTGATGTTCCACTTCCTGTGTCCAAGTGTTCTCATTGTTCAATTCCCACCTATGAGTGAGAACATGTGGTGTTTGGCTTTCTGTTCTTGCGGTAATTTGCTGACAATGATGGTTTCCAACTGCATCCATGTCCCTGCAAAGGACATGAACTCATCATTTTTTATGGCTGCATAGTATTCCATGGTGTATATGTGCCACATTATCTTAATCCAGTCTGTCACTGATGGACATTTGGGTTGATTCCAAGTCTTTGCTATTGTGAATAGTGCCACAATAAACATACATGTGCATGTGTCTTTATAGCAGCACGATTTATAATCCTTTGGGTATATACCCAGTAATGGGATGGCTGGGTCAAATGGTATTTCTAGTTCTAGATCCTTCAGGAATCACCACACTGTATTCCACAATGGTTGAAGTAGTTTACAGTCCCACCAACAGTGTAAAAGCGTTCGTATTTCTCCACATGCTCTCCAGGACCTGTTGTTTTCTGATTTTTTAATGATCACCATTCTAATTGGTGTGAGATGGTATCTCATTGTGATTTTGATTTGCATTTCTCTGATGGCTAGTGATAATGAGCATTTTTTCATGTGTCTGTTGGCTGCATCAATGTCCTCTTTTGAGAATTGTCTGTTCATATCCTTTGCCCACTCTTTGATGGGGTTCTTTGTTTTTTTCTTGTAAATTTGTTAGAGTTCTTTGTAGTTTCTGGATATTAGTCCTTTGTCAGATGAGTACATTGCAAAAATTTTCTCCCATTCTGTAGGTTGCCTGTTCACTCTGATGGTAGTTTCTTTTGCTGTGCAGAAGCTCTTTAGTTTAATTAAATCCCATTTATCAATTTTGGCTTTTGTTGCCATTGCTTTTGGTGTTTTAGACATGAAGTCCTTGCACATGCCTATGTCTTGAATGGTATTGCCTAGGTTTTCTTCTAGGATTTTATGGTTTTACGTCTAACATTTAAGTCTCTAATCCATATTGAATTAATTTTTGTATAAAGTGTAAGGAAAGGATCCAGTTTCAGCTTTCTACTTATGGCTAGCCAGTTTTCCCAGCACCATTTTTTAAATAGGGAATCCTATCCCCATTTCTTGTTTTTGTCAAGTTTGTCAAAGATCAGATGATTGTAGATGTGTGGTATTATTTCTGAGGGCTCTGTTCTGTTCCATTAGTCTATATCTCTGTTTTGGTACCAGTACCATGCTGTTTTCGTTACTGTAGCCTTGTAGTATAGTTTGAAGACAGGTAGCGTGATGCCTCCAGCTTTGTTCTTTTGCTTAGGATTGTCTTGGCAATATGTGTCTTTTTTGGTTCCACATGAACTTTAAAGTAATTTTTTCCAATTCTGTGAAGAAAGTCATTGGTAGCTTAATGGGGATGGCATTGAATGTATAAATTACCTTGGGCAGTATGGCCTTTTTCACGATATTGATTCTTCCTAACCATGAGCGTGGAATGTTCTTCAATTTGTTTGTGTCCTCTTTTATTTAGTTGAGCTGTAGTTTGTGGTTCTCCTTGAAGAGGTCCTTCACATCCCTTGTAGGTTGGATTCCTAGATATTTTATTCTCTTTGAAGCAATTGTGAATGGGAGTTCATTCATGATTTGGCTCTCTGATTGTCTGTTATTGGTGTATAAGAATGCTTGTGATTTTTGCATATTGATTTTGTATCCTGAGACTTTGCTGAAGTTGCTTATGAGTTTAAGGAGATTTTGGGCTAAGACAGTGGAATTTCCTAAATATACAATCATGTCATCTGCAAACAGGAACAATTTGACTTCCTCTTTTCCTAACTGAATACCTTTTATTTCTTTATCTTGCCTGATAGCCCTAGCCAGAACTTCCAACACTATGTGGATGTGGATGTTGAAGGCATCCTGTGTTGTGCCTGAACCCCGGAGATGTTTCCAGTTTTGTGGTGTGATCTTAGGTTTGTGAAATAGATTGTTGTGAGACCACGTTTCCATCAGACCTGAATTTTTGGGGGTTTTTAAAGGATGATGATGATTTTGTCAGGATATTTCCATCTGAGACAATCATGGTTTTGCTGGGATGTTTATATATTGTTGTTGGTTGTATATTGAACAATATCAGGATGAAACCCATGGCAATCTTGATGATTGATGGCATGCTGGATTTGGTTTATGGAGATATTTATTGAGGATTTTTTGCATGTTCATCAAAGGTCATTGAATAAAATTCTTTGTTGTGTCTACCATTCTTTGTTATCAGGATGACCAGCTCATAAAGCCAGACCAGTTATCAACAAATGATTGGAACTTCGTTTCAGATAGTATCCATCCTCCTCTGTGGACGACTATGAATCCATCCAGGATGCTGGACACTTTTGTAGGTTGTTGACTATTAATTATTACTCATTCGACAATTAGTGTCAGGATTCAACAACTGGTTTTAATCTTGGATGTATGTAATAGGTTATCATTTTCTTCGTTTCAATTGTTGCATGAGGGATGTTTATAAATATTCTCGTGACGTTTAGCATATTTCCTTCATGGGAATGAGTAGGTAATGTATATTTTATTGTCTATTTGATTCTCACTCTATTTTCTTCTGTAAAGTATTGTCATCATTTTATTTAGTCTTTCAAAAAATTGGTCTGGTTTAGTGATTTTTGAAGGGTTTTGTTGTATGCCAGCTGGTTTCATAACCAGTGTTGGTGTTTAGCGTTCTGCTTTGGATAATATTGCTCTTACTTCTCTAGTTCAGGTGTGATGTTTGGGTGTCAGTGCAAGATCTTTCCTGCTTTCTCTTGTGGGCATTTAGTGCTATAAGTTTCCCTCTACACATTGCTCTAAATGTGTCCCAGAAATTCTGGTATGTTGTGTCTTTGTTCTCATTGGTTTCAACAAACATCTTTTTTTCTGTCTTTATTTTGTTATGTACCCCATAGTCATTCAGGAGCAGGTTGTTCAGTTTCCATGTAGTTGAGTGGTTTTGATTGAGTTTCTTAATCCTGAGTTCTAGTTTGATTGCACTGTGGTCTGAGAGACAGTTTGTTATAATTTCTGTTCTTTTACATTTGCTGAGGACTGCTTTACTTCCAAATATGTGGTCAATTTTGGAATAAGTGTGATGTGGTGCTGAGAAGAATACACATTCTGTTGATTTGGGGTGGAGAGTTCTGTAGATGTTTATTATGTCTGCTTGGTACAGAGCTGAGTTCAATTCCTGGATATCCTTGTTAACTTTCTCTCACGTTGATCTGTCTAATGTTGACAGTGGGATGTTAAAGTCTCCCATTATTATTGTGTGGGAGTCTAAGTCTCTTTGTAAGTCTCTAAGGACTTGCTTTATGAATCTAGGTGCTCCTTTATTGGGTCCATATATATTTAGGATACTTAACTCTTCTTGTTGAATTGATCCCTTTACCATTATGTAATGGCCTTCTTTTTCTCTTTTGATCTTTGATGGTTTAAAGTCTGTTTTTTCAGAGACTAGGATTGCAACCCCTGCCTTTTTTTGGTTTTCTATTTGCTTGGTAGATCTTCCTCCATCCCTTTATTTTGAGCCTATGTGTGTCTCTGCATGTGAGATGGGTCTCCTGAATACAGCACACTGATGGGTCTTGACTCTTTATCCAATTTGCCAGTCTGTGTCATTTAATTGGAGCATTTAGCCCATTTACATTTAAGGTTAATATTGTTATGTGTGAACTTGATCTTGTCATTATGATGTTAGCTGGTTATTTTGCTCATTAGTTGATGCAGTTTCTTCCTAGCATCGGTGGTCTTTACATTTTGGCGTGTTTTTGCAGTGGCTAGTACCCATTGTTCCTTTCCATGTTTAGTGCTTCCTTCAGGAGCTCTTCTTGGGCAGTCCTGGTGGTGACAAAATCTCTCAACATTTGTTTGTCTATAAAGGATTTTATTTCTCCTTCACTTATGAAGCTTAGTTTGGCTGGATATGAAATTCTGGGTTTAAAATTCTTTCCTTTAAGAATGTTGAATATTGGCCCCCACTCTCTGCTGGCTTGTCGAGTTTCTGCTGAGAGATCTGATGTTAGTCTGATGGGCTTCCCTTTGAGGGTAACCCGACCTTTCTCTCTGGCTGCCCTTAACATTTTTTCCTTCATTTCAACTTTGGTGAATCTGACAATTATGTGTCTTGCAGTTGCTCTTATCGAGGAGAATCTTTGTAGCGTTCTCTGTATTTCCTGTGTATGAATGTTGGCCTACCTTGCTAGGTTGGGGAAGTTCTCCTGGATAATATCCTGCAGAATGTTTTCCAACTTGGTTCCATTCTCACCATCACTTTCAGGTACACCAATCAGATGTAGATATGGTCTTTTCACATAGTACCATATTTCTTTGAGGCTTTGTTCATTTCTTTTTACTCTTTTTTCTCTAAACTTCTCTTCTTGCTTCATTTCATTCATTTGATCTTCAATCGCTGATACCCTTTCTTCCAGTTGATCAAGTCAGTTACTGAAGCTTGTCCATTTGTCACGTGGTTCTCGTGTCATGCTTCTCCTCTCTACCAGGTCATTTAAGGGCTTCTCTACATTGGTTATTCTAGTTAGCCATTCGTCAAATAATTTTTCAAGGTTTTTAGCTTCTTTGCGATGAGTTCAAACTTCCTCCTTTAGTTCAGAGAAATTTGATCGTCTGAAGCCTTCTTCTCTCAACTCGTCAAAGTCATTCTCCATCCGGCTTTGTTCCATTGCTGGTGAGGACCTGCGCTCCTTTGGAGGGGGAGAGGTGCTCTGATTTTTAGAATTTTCAGCTTTTCTGCACTGTTTTTTCCCCCATCTTTGTGGTTTTTATCTACCTTTGGTCTTTGATGATGGTGACGTACAGGTGGGGTTTTAGTGTGGATGTCCTTTCTGTTTGTTAGTTTTCCTTCTAAAAGTCAGGACCTTCAGCTGCAGGTCTGTTGGAGTTTGCTGGAGGTCCACTCCATACCCTGTTTGCCTGGGTATCAGCAGCAGGGGCTGCAGAAGAGTGAATATTACTGAACAGCAAATGTTGCTGCCTGATGGTTCCTCTGGAAGCTTCATCTCAGAGGGGTACCCGGCCATGCGAGGTGTGAGGTGTCAGTCTGCCCCTAGTAGGGGATGTCTCCCAGTTAGGCTACTTGGGGATCAGAGACCCACTTGAGCAGGCAGTCTGTCCATTCTCATATCTCAAACTCTGTGCTGGGAGAACCACTGCTCTCTCAAAACTGTCAGACAGGGACATTTAAATCTGCAGAGGTTTCTGCTGCCTTTTGTTTGGCTATGCCCTGTCCCCAGAGGTGGAGTCTACAGAAGCAGGCAGGCCTCCTTGAGCTGCGGTGGGCTCTACCAAGTTCGAGCTTCCTGGTGCTTTCTTTACCTACTTAAGCCTCAGCAATGGTGGGTGCCCCTCCCCCAGCCTCGCTGCCACCTTGCAGTTAGATCTCAGACTGCTGTGCTAGCAACAAGGGAGGCTCCGTGGGCATGGGACCTCCAAGCCAGGCACAGGATATAATCTCCTGGTCTGCTGTTTACTAAGACCCTTGGTAAAGTGCAGTATTAGGGTGGGAGTGACCCGATTTTCCAGGTGTTTTGTGTCACAGTTTCCCTTGGCTAAGAAAAGGAATTCCCTTCCCCCTGGCGCTTCCTGGGTGAGGCGATGCCTCACCCTGCTTCAGCTCTCACTTGTTGGGCTGCACCCACTGTCCTGCACCCACTGTCCGACATGTCTCAGTGAGATGAACCTGGTACCTAAGTTGGAAATGCAGAAATCACCCATCTTCTGTGTCACTCACACTGGGAGCTGGAGGCTGGAGCTGTTCCTATTCGGCCATCTTGGAACTGGGAATCGACTCACATATACTTAAACAAAGATTTGTTTCTGGTAAAGTATACAGAGATAAAGCTGTATACACTAGAATTTTGCTTGAGGGGAACTCACAGTGGGGAAAGGATTTGTATAATTCCATTTTTAATTTGGGGACTTTATCTCTGTTCTCTTGGCTTCTTATCAAACCAATTCACAGGGCTCTTCTGTATAATATTTGCATTTCCTGTTTACAAATCACTTTGATATACATTTGATGCTTGCGAGAACGTCTTAAGACAGGGAGCAAAATTACCCTTCTTGAACAGATTGGGAAACTGAGACTCACCCAAAAAAAGGACACCCATGGGCCACGTGCTAAACTAGGCAGCTTTTCCATGTTTTTTAAAAAATTTACTCATTCATTTATTTACTCAAGAAATATCTTCTGCACTCTTAGGCTGTGTGAATTTCTGTGTTAGGTGCTAGGCCTTGATCCTATATTACTTTCAGACTTCTGAAGTATACAGATAAGACACCTTCCTTTAGAATTTGGATAATAAAATTCTTTTGCTTAGCTGTCTTTTTTATTTCTAGATTAAACCCAGGTGTATTTCAGCTCAACCCAAGTTGAATTAGAAATTAATGAAAGGAGACAGAAACAACACTAAATTGGAACTCAAGAGACATTAGGTACCAAACCTTACTCACTCTTTCACTCCAAGTATGACCTTAGACAACTTCATTTTTCTCTCTGAGTCTGTTTTTCCATCTGTAAAGAGAGGCATTAGACTAAGGGGTATGTACAGCTCTAAGAATCTGCCTTTAAAGACTCATAGTAATTGGCTTTTACTATCTATTCAAAGACCAGTGACTCCTAGTGGTGAGTGAGGACTACATTCCCCAAGTTGGGGGTGTCAGAATCTCAGAGTGTGTGGAATTTTAAAAAATGCTTTTAATATTATAATTGTGCGTTTTAAAAAGCGAGAAAAAGCCATCGCTTTTTTATTGAAACTCTCAAATGCAAACTTACGGTAGCCCTCTAGACTCATGAGAACAGAGAACGTAAGTGCAATTTTTATAGTTAATTTGGGGTGGGAGGAATAGCATAATATCCTTTGACTTAAAGTGTCCATAGGTTTTAAGAATTAGAAAATGCGCTGCTTAGCTTGCAGGGGGCTGGCATCACAGACCCTGTGGCCACCCTTAAGAGTTTCTGGTGGGTTGCCTGCTGGATGTCACTCCCTCTTCCTTCCTCCAGGTTACTGTCTGTCTTGTGGGGAGGAGGCTTTTGCTGCAGCACTCTCTCATGGCCACAGCAGCTCCCCTTTCTGATGGAGCTACTGATTGAATTACTGCCTGCTACAAGCCAAGTGTGTTATTTAACAGTCATTTACCTTGTTTCACTGTCTTCCTTTGTAGATAATTTAATCTTGGTTTTGATCTCCATGTTGTGCTTCTTCCCTTTTGGTCTCCTAACCTCCTGATTTCAGCAAGCATGCCCTTGCTGCCCATTCCTCCCTTGATTTCATCTCTCATTTCACCTAACCTGTCTCTACCTGGGTCACTCCTTCTCACTGTTTTTTATTTCCACTTTGCCAATTAGCACTTTGGTGTACACCCCCTCTCTCAGCCTCATCCATAGCTTTTGCCTATCTAGCATTTAGCCACTCATATCTTTCTGTCATATTCTTGCAGATTACTAGACCTGATGCATCAATTTTCCCCCTTTCTGCCTGAGAAAATAGTTACTCGCTAAATGATTGTGCTTTTCAAGCCTCCCCTACTTGAAGCTCACAAATTATCATTGATCAAAGAATTTCATTAAGTGCATCATTAAGCAAACACTGTTCTTTAACACACCTGCAACCCGTCTTTCCCAGAAAGAAAGCAGGGAGAAGACCAGGGCAATTCCGTTGCTAAGTTCTTCCTATGAAGACAGCGTGAAGAGCAGCCCTTCATCTCCATGGGGCTGCTCTCATCTCCACATGAGCACATAACTGGCAGTGACATAAATCAATTTTTTACGGATTAACACAGGCTTCCATGCAGAAGACAGGCAGGGCTCCTAGTGACTCGCATCTGAAGAATGCTCCTGATTTCTTTTCTCGCCCCCTTTAAAGTAAAATAAATACAGAGGCTTGGAGTTGAAAGTTTCCTGAACGCTAGCAAAGCTCTGTTGAACGAAGCAAGTTGCCACGCACTGCTGAACTCTCTTTGCTCCCAGAAATGCCACTTGAGCCATCTTCCAAACCTCAGCCTCTGTGGCACCCCTTTGAAAAGCCATTGTTTCCATTTCAACTGCTAAATGTGGCCACTGACTCCTCATTTACCCCTTTGAAGCCCAGCAAAAAGGGGGAAATTGGAGGGAGGAAAGCACCTGGGAAAAGCCGCCCAAGAGCAAACATCAAAATGCCTACACCCTGCATGTGTTAGAAAAAAAAAAAAAATCAGTGAAAACCAGTGGGAGCCAATAGCATGTGTTTCTTATTCTCAAAACCCCAGCAGGCTTCACTTTACCCAGACCAACTTTTGAAATGTAAAAGAGAACAAAAGAAAGAGGAGATGATTAACAAAGAAGAAAAGCCATGCTTAGATGATGATTTTATTTCCCAGATACGCCTTTCCTGCCTCATTAATATACTTCTGGAGTGGATGAAAGTACTTGGCATCCAAAGCAGGTAGTAATGGCCCATCAAGAGATACCATGTCAGCTTCCTTAATGCCTTATCAAAGGTTTATTGAAGAATGCAGTCATCTTGCTACTCTCACTGGTTTTAAAGAGTTACATGAAGACAAATGAAATGCCCCTCTCCTTCATACGTTTTCTCTCAACCATTTCTGACAATATCTTTCATGTATAAATCATTCTTCTCTGATAGCATTTGGCTGGGTCTATCATATTAACAATGGGACCAAGACAATGCCAAAGGTCTGGGTAAATACTTTATGTTCATTTAAAGATGCAGAAATGTGTTCACAGCATATTAAACCCCAGAGAGCAGTGGGCTGTTGTTCATGCTATGTACAATATTACTGGTGCTGAAGCAACTTGGGCTTTGTAAAGTGGCAAATATATTACTGGAAGTTTGTATAGAGATGTAGTTGAGACTATATTATTAGTAACAACAAAATGGAAAAGCTATCTCTCACCAGTGGTTTTATTGAAACCAAGCTTGAATGGCTTTTGCCTGCTTGCTTCTGTGTAGTAGTGGAAGCAGATTTACCCAGGTGCCCAAACTTGAGAGGTTCAATGTGCCAGACACTAGCAGTGGGTCTAGTCTCTTGTTTATGAAAGGCCAACCCATTCCACCCCATCATCATCCTGCCATTTCCTCTAGTTCCAGGCTTTGAACCATATTTGGACCCGTTCTCTGCCTCTCATCAGATGCTATTATGCCCCATTGTTTCTCTGTCTTATAGAGTCTTCTACCTGCTTCAGCCTCTCTGGGGCTGCTCTTGCTTAGCACCTCATCATCTCTTGTTGGGATATTGTAATAATATCTCCAAGGGTCTGCATACCTGTGTTGTTCCGCCCAAGGCACCATGGCAGTTTCTATCCTGAAATTCAGCTCTGATCACTTGCCTCCTTGCTCATCACTCCCAACACAAAACCTTAAAATACTTCAATTTGCTTGCATAAGAAAGTCCTGTTGCCTTGTACTGGCATTTAAAGACACGTTCCAATGAGAACACTTGGACACAGGGTTGGGAATATCACACACCAGGGCCTGTCGTGAGGTTGGGGGAGGGGGGAGGGATAGCATTAGGAGATATACCTAATGTAAATGACGACTTAACGGGTGCAGCACACCAACATGGCACATGTATACATATGTAACAAACCTGCACGTTGTGCACATGTACCCTAGAACTTAAAGTATAATAATAAAAAAATTGAAAATAAAAAATAAATAAAGACATGTTCCATGAGAATCCAGAAACCCTATTCATACCACATTTCGACGCCAATATTTTGCTACTACAACCCTTCATGTAATCCCCTCCTCCAGACAACTAAAATACTTGTTCTGCATACACCTAATAAACATTTCTTCCATATTTTACCCTTTGTTCCCATCCCATGCCTACATATCCAACTCTTCTCCATCCTTCAAGATATAGTTCAAAGGTCAATTCCCCCATAAAGTCTTCTGTTTCCCACAGCCGTAAGTGATTGTTTCCTCTTCGGACCCCCACTCAGAGTACTTGATTTCTGCCTCTGTTGTGCTTTGTCACTCTCTAGCCTATATTTGAATAGTTCCTCCTGATACATGTAATAGCAGTTTTTATTTTATAAAATTGCTATATATCTTAGTACTATGGGCTGAATGTTTGTGTCAGCCCAAAATTCATATGTTAAAATCCTACCTCTCAGGATGATGGCATTAGGAGGCAAGGCCTTTGGGAGGTGATTAGGTCATAAAGGTGGAGCCCTCAGAAATGGAATTAACGCCCTCATAAAAGAGGCCCAATGGACCTAGGTCACCTCTTCTACTTCTGTGTCTCTCTGTGAGGACACAAAGAGAAAATGCTACCTATGAACCAGGAAATGGGCTCTTATCAGATACCAGTTCTGCCAGTGCCTTGATTTGATCTTCCCAGCCTCCAGAACTGTGAGAAATAAATCTCTCTTGCTTACAAGCCATCCATTCTATGGTATTTTGTTATGGCATCCTGAACTAAGACTCTTTATAATCTTATTCACAACTCTATCACATAGGTAGGCATTATTATCCTAATTTTACAGATGAAGAAACTGAGACTGAGAACGATGAAATGAGTTATCCAAGGACCTACAGTTTGTGGCAGATTCAGGAGTTGAACCCAAGTTTGTTCCTCCAATTCTGAGTTTATAACTTCTGCTTGTCAATATGAGGAAAAAATGTGGTTGAAGTTTTTTGTTTTTTTGGTTTTTTTTTTTTGGAGGAATCAGATTTTAATTAGAATAATAATTAGTTATTTGATTCAATTCATCCACTTATCATCCTCCTCTGATTTGGGTATGTGGATGCCATAGGACAGTGGGAAGGATAAGTTTGAAACTGTGATTTGCCACCTTTGGCTTATATGTTTTTGGCAAATCACTTTCCTAATTTGGTCTTCACTTTCCTGATCTGTGACATGGACATAATTGTGCTTACCATCAAAAGACAAAATTACAACACATTTAGTTTAAGATCTAATTGGTTTTTATTTGCAATCTGGGAATTTGTCAACACTTCATTTCATAAAATAGAATGACTGTCTCTGGGCATGACAGAACAATTCATTTCTGTAGGGTGGGAAAAAGCAAACAGAACAATAAAAAAAGCAGATTGCTTAACATCAGGTTATTACCAGTCACTCTTCTTGTAAGGGTTAAAGAAAAGGGGATTTCCTTATTACACTGATTCAGGGAGGTTGGGCTCTTTCTGATTGGTTGCTGTGAATTTCCTGTTTCCAGGAAAAAAAGTAGTCTATTTGGGGATCTACCTGCTTCCATAAAGTTTCAGTCTGATTGTTTGGAACTTGGCATAAGTGACTCCATTTTTGTTTGGTCTGGTTTGTTGGGGCCTAATATAGGAGACTAGTCCAAAGCAATGGCCTCCCATTAACTTTAGCGTTACCTAGTCAGAATTAAGAGGATAATGTATTTGCCAGAGGATTGGTCATCACCATGCCTTTACTTATGTGCTCTAGGTGCTCCCTGGGCTACTTAACACAGTTCCCCACCCACTTTGGGAAATAGGGAGCACGGAGATAAATACTCCTACCCCTGCCAGCAACTTTTACCTGACTCCTGTCCTAGGATAAATCAATGCAACAGATTGTTTTCTGATCTTTTCTAAGTGAGATGTGCTCAGCAGTATCCTGAAAAGTCAGTTTTCTTTTTCAAAAATAACTTCAGGCAAATGGTAAGGCATTTATCCCCTGGATACTGGTCTGCTCATAGCTCTACCCAGAGCACACCCAAGGTTGGGAATCAATCATTTGGAGGTAAAAATAACCACTATTTGATGCAAAAGACTAATTTGTGATAAGGCCACTTTGTGGTGACTGGACTAATTTAACTCAATTGGCTAGAGCATAGTGCTCACAGGCCAAGGGTTCCAGATTGATCCACATGTGGACCGCTTGACCCGGTAGCATGCTGTCCCATTCATTCCTCCAGGCAATTTGTCATAGGCCTTTCCTCTTTGACAATTATTGGGAAACTGAGTGATTGATTCAAAGTGGAATTAAATAATAGAGACAGAAATGAAAACAGAGGTAAATGGTAGGAACTAAAAAAAAAAAACTAAGTAAACATAAAGAAATATATAAAAAATCAATCATTTTTCAAAGTGAATGCACTCATACAACTCCACCCAGGTCAAGAAATAGAACATTACCTGGATCCCAGAAGTCTCCCTCATGATCACTTCCAAGCACTATTCTCTTCTCCAAAGGGTATGAATTTTGTCAGAAAACCAGATCCAGAGGAGGTGAAACTTCTGGAAGGCAACCAGTATGGAAGACAAGTTACTTCACTTTGACTTTCTGATTTTTCCCCATTGTAGTATCAAAAAGATAATGCTTACCTTGGAAGGCTGTTGTGGTAATTAAATGAAGTCATGCATAGCTGTACAAACGGTTCCTGACATATGATGTTTTGACTTACAATTTTTCAACTTTACAACGATGGTTCAAAAGTGATATGCATTTAGTGGAAATGGTATTTTGAACTTTGATCTTTTCCTATGCTACTGATATGAGGTGTGGTAGTCTCTTGTGATACTGGGCAGCAGCAATGAGCTGCAGCTCCCAGTTAGCCATGACATCACAAAGGTAAAGAACCCATACTCTACAGTGTACTGTATTTCCAGATGATTTTGCCCAACTGTGGGCTAACGTAATTGTTCTGAACATGTTTAAGGTAAGTTGGGCCAAGGTATGATGTTAGATAGGTTAGGTGTATTAAGTCCTTTTTCCACTTATGGTATTTTGAATTTATGATGGATTTATCAGGACATAACCTCACTGTAAGTCAAGGAGCAAGGAGCATCTGTATAAACTTAATAGGTGCTCAATGAATAGGTGCTGTTATTTTGCCATCAGTATCATTGATGAATTTGGATGATGGATGATGCAGAGTAAACCCAAACTCAAGGCATGTGCACGGTGCCATCTACACTTTATTGTATCTCAATAGCAGCTGTTGCAAGAGATGTAGCCTGTGGCTGATCTCACCAACAGATACAAGACCTGTTTCTACAAACCTCACTGAGGACCAGGCTGTGGATGCCCAAGAGTTCATTCTACCTGCTTCATCAAATAACTGATGTGTTTCTGGGCAGTCAGGCCCAATCTCAGCCCTGCCACCTGTAACTAGTTTGAACTACTGGCAAATGCTGAACAGAGCCCAGCAGCAGTTCCCCAAGGGAAGGACTGCAGGAGCAGAATTGGAGAATAGAACGTAGAGAGTCTGAGGGCTGTGGCTGTAATGGGTAACCTGAGAAAGAATAGGGCGATGTGTTCAGAATGTCCTCAAACCATTTTTTGTGAGTTGCTATGATCTTGTTACAGTCATCTCTTTTTAGTTGCGTGTATTCTGATGAGTTGAGAAATGGGTTACCTTTTCTGTTCTTCTAAAGAACAATTAGCAGTAGGTGGGGATGGTGATTGGTTAAGCCTTCTTCTAAAAGTTATGTCAATAATCATGGCTTCCATGATCCTTTGCCTCAAAACACTCAAAGGAAAAAAAGCACTTGGTAATATCTGGTAGGATGTTTCTTGCCCTCAGGAGAAAGTAAAGCTATGGTCTTTGCTTTTTGGGCTTCCTTTTTACAATGCCTGATCATCCTCCCATTGAATTTCATCTTATTTTGGGACCCATCTGATGCCTGCAGGCATCAGCCCCTGTCTTCTTCCTACTGTCTAGGATTCTTACTCTGTAGGGATGGACACTCAGCTTGGGCTTTTCAGCCATGATTGCTCGAAGACTTCTCTTTAGAAACTCTGGTATCCTGAGAAAACCACTGCTCTTTAAAGAGACTAGGTCCAGCTTATGCTTCTCCCATCTTGGGAAGCTTTCCTGAATGCACCCAAGCAGACTTGGTTTCTCCCCTCCTTGTTGCCACTCTTGTAGGTATCTGGAGCTCAGCACAGATTTCTCTGCATTGAATGTATTGTTCATTTATTTGTCTCACATTCTGATCTCCCTGAGTGCTAAGAGCAATTTCCTTATTCTTCCCTATATCTTCAGCTTTTAGCTCAGTTCCTGGCACATAAGGGTAAGCAGTAATCTCCCAGATTGATGAATAAATGTTTGTGCTGATCATACACTATGAAAAAGTCAATTGCCAGCTCTTTTTTTAATATATATACTTTAAGTTCTAGGGTACATGTGCACAACGTGCAGGTTTGTTACATATGTATACATGTGCCATGTTGGTGTGCTGCACCCATTAACTCGCCATTTACATTCGGTATATCTCCTAATGCTATCCCTCCCCCTCACCTCCTCCCCACAATAGGACCCGGTGTGTGATGCTCCCCTTCCTGTGTCCAAGTGATCTCATTGTTCAATTCCCACCTATGAGTGAGAACGTGCGGTATTTGGTTTTCTGTTCCTGCGATAGTTTGCTGAGAATGATGGTTTCCAGCTGCATCCATGTCTCTACAAAGGACACGAACTCATCCTTTTTTATGACTGCATAGTATTCCATGGTGTATATGTGCCACATTTTCTTAATCCAGTCTGTCACTGATGGACATTTGGGTTGATTCCAAGTCTTTGCTATTGTGAATAGTGCCACAATAAACATATGTGTACATGTGTCTTTATAGCAGCATGACTTATAATCCTTTGGGTATATACCCAGTAATGGGATGGCTAGGTCAAATGGTATTTCTAGTTCTAGATCCTTGAGGAATCACGACACTGTTTTCCACAATGGTTGAACTAGTTTACAGTCCCACCAACAGTGTAAAAGTGTTCCTATTTCTCCACATTCTCTCCAGCACCTGTTGTTTCCTGATTTTTTAATGATTGCCATTCTAACTGGTGTGAGATGGTATCTCATTGTGGTTTTGATTTGCATTTCTCTGACGGCCAGTGATGAT
This sequence comes from Papio anubis, assembly GCF_008728515.1. Classification (NCBI taxonomy): domain Eukaryota; kingdom Metazoa; phylum Chordata; class Mammalia; order Primates; family Cercopithecidae; genus Papio; species Papio anubis. The sequence goes on along the minus strand of NC_044996.1, from coordinate 6,090,384 downwards.
GAGCATTTTTTCATGTGTCTGTTGGCTGTATGAATGTCTTCTTTTGAGAAGTGTCTGTTCATATCCTTTGCCCACTTTTTGATGGGGTTGGTTTTTTTCTTCTTGTAAATTTGTTTGAGTTCTTTGTAGGTTCTGGATATTAGCCCTTTGTCAGATGAGTAGATTGCAAAAATTTTCTCCCATTCAGTAGGTTGCCTGTTCACTCTGGTGGTAGTTTCTTTTGCTGTGCAGAAGCTCTTTAGTTTAATTAGACCCCATTTGTCAATTTTGGCTTTTGTTGCCATTGCTTTTGGTGTTTTAGACATGAAGTCCGTGCCCATGCCTATGTCCTGAATGGTATTACCTAGGTTTTCTTCTAGGGTTTTTATGGTATTAGGTCTAACATTTAAGTCTCTAATCCATCTTGAATTAATTTTCGTATAAGGAGTAAGGAAGGGATCCAGTTTCAGCTTTCTACTTATGGCTAGCCAATTTTCCCTGCACCATTTATTAAATAAGGAATCCTTTCCCATTTCTTGTTTTTGTCAGATTTGTCAAAGATCAGATGGCTGTAGATGTGTGGTATTATTTCTGAGGGCTCTGTTCCATTCCATTGGTCTCTATCTCTGTTTTGGTACCAGTACCATGATGTTTTGGTTACTGTAGCCTTGTAGTATAGTTTGAAGTCAGGTAGCGGGATGCCTCCAGCTTTGTTCTTTTGGCTTAGGATCGTCTTGGCAATGCGGAGTCTTTTTTGGTTCCATATGAACTTTAAAGCAGTTTTTTCCAATTCTGTGAAGAAAGTCATTGGTAGCTTAATGGGTATGGCATTGAATCTATAAATTACCTGCTCTTTTTATCTACATTTTTCCTATAGAGTAATAATAAAGTAATAATAACTTCAATCTTTCTTACATTCAATCTAAAGTAGAAATTTGTTTTAGTGACATATCTCCTTGTATTAAATAATAACAAACCAAGTTATTTTGCCCAGGCTGCCTTGTCTCTTGGCAAGTTTACTTTCGCCTTTCTTTTCAGATTCCCCAGTGGATATTCAGGTCTTCTAGGCCCATCACATCCCTCAACCTGAGGTTTCAATATTTGAATATAAATTTTGGGGGCTTGAAGAGTAACATTCAACTCACTCTGTAGCCAAGTATTTAAAATTTTTCCTACAATTGGCCCCCAAACTGCTTTTTAAGTCTTACATCACAGCATCCCTTTGGAGTTTGGGTCACACTAGACTACTCCTGTTTTTGTTACATATACAATCACCTTTCATGCCTTCACACCTGAAGGTTGGTTTTGTTGAAATGTAATCTCCATTGTTGGAGGTGGGGCCTTGTAGGAGGTGTTTGGAACACTGCGGGCGGATCCTTCATGAATGGTTTGGGCTGATGATAAGTGAGCGCTCACTCTGAGTTTACACAAAATCTGCTCATTTAAAAGTATGTGGCACCACCCCTCCGTCTTGCTCCTGCTTTCACCATGTGAGCCCCCTGCTCCCCCTTTGCCTTCTGCCATGATTTTAAGCTTCCTGAGCCCTTCCTAGAAGCCAAGATGATGCTTGCAGAACCATGAGCCAATTCAATCTCCTTTCTTTATAAATTACCCAGTCTCGGGTGTTTATTTATGGTAATGCAAGAATGGCTTAATACAACACTTTCATTCAAACTGGTCACTCCTACAATGTCCTTCCCTCCCCTTTTGGCCTACTGCCATCTTACTGAGGTTCACATTCAACTCTAATGTCATCTCCACTATAAAATAAGTTGCCTCCTTCTCTATGCTTCCATAATTCTTTGTATGCACTTGTCTGGTCACAATTATCCTTTATCCTTTGTATCTTACAATATTATTACTTGTGAGCCTGTCTGGTTCCTGCCTAGTCTTCATAATCCTGTGCATTCTCCATGTTGGTATCTATCATACCTGCCCCAAGTGAGTGCCCAAAGGGTTCATAATCTGTCCCTCAAATGTCATTTTATTTAACATAGAATTTAAAAACCTTAAAATGTGCTTAGATAAAATCAAACAAATTATAATTTGAAAACAGGATTTCTCTATTAACTTTTCCTGGAAACAGTTTTACTTATCAGAAGAAAGCAACTTCATCATAATTAACTAGGAATCCTTTTGTAAGATTTCTCAAATTAGTAAAGATGTCTTAGTTGGATCACACAGCCCTCATTACTTGATCATATGTGACAATGATTCAACTGTCATTAAATAGGAATTAAAATATTTCCCGATAATCTTTATTTGAACATGCATTTTAATATGTATTGATGGAACTCTAATGAGGACTACAGGCAGCAGAGTTACCACAGATCAGAAATCATTTTTCCCTAATGCCAGTTATTGAGGGTCAATTGCCATTTTCATCCTGAGATGTGATTTTCAGGTACAACTGGCTCAGAGTCATGAGCTGAATGTGAAATACTTGATTCTGAAAGGCAAGTCACAGAAACCATGCAATTTTTGGAGATTAAAAATGATCTATTGCTTTCTTTGGGGTTGGCTACGAAAAGAAATCACCATGTATGGAATTGCTTTGCTTTGGGGGAATTGCTTTTGTATTTTAGTAGTTAAACCAGATTTATTTTCCAAAATGAACTCTTTCTCTCAATATTTTCTGAGGGATACCCTGTGAATGATGCTTGCACATTTGGCAATCAGTTGGCCCTTTTCCATTGTGCCACTGCTCATTCACAAGCTTCTCATAAACCAAGCAGTCAGGAGTCTCTTGATAATAAGAAAAAACAGAGAATGTACTGATGACTTGTCCTTCCCATCCAAGTTGGAAGGAAAGCCTGGTTGAGGTCTCTGAGCTGTTTTCTATCCATTTAGGTCACTTAACACCTTATCAAACTAAGTCATTTATTGAGCATTAAAATTAATGTCCAAGAACATTAAATGTAAGTGAACATATCCGGGAGATTTAATCACTCTGTCTAATCAACCTAAAGGCTCTAAAAGCTAAACAAGCAGTCTATGTGAGGAGTTACATCAGAAAGGTCAAAGGGTGCTGACTATCCTAACGCCAGATCGCAAGCTTCAAAACAAGGGCCAGTCAAGAGTGACAGATTCTAGCCGTGATGATGTATGGAGACCTTCTCGGGTGACCTGAGGTGTCAACTCACAATGTAATGACTCATCAGTGAAGAAGAAAGGTGGAAAGGGATCAGGAAAACAGTAATCTGGTTATGACATGTAATGTATGCCTAGAAACGAGTGTCAATTTCACCCAGACAGCCTTTTTAGCCTTGAAAAACTGAATCAACACAAATGAATGGAGTTCCGAAAGTTCAAAAGGTTTTCCTTGAGGAGAAAAAAAAAAAAAAAAAAAAAGATTACTTCCTTAAAATCAAGCAATCACTCAGGAGGCATACAATGCTATTACTTCCAAATGTCTCTCATTACCACTCAGAATATTTTTGTCTCAGATTTATGGCAGTTTGAGTTTGTTTTCCCTCAAACTGTTCTTTACCCAAGGAACCCCTTTTAATTTGTAACTTGAAAAAAAAAAATTCCCCACAGACATTTGCAGACAGCTGCTGCCTAGTATTGCAAATTCTGCTTTCAAATGGGATTCAATTTTTGCTCATTTTCAACCTGAATCTTTTTGTTCTGTACAGTGGAAGCATGCATTTCTATTTCCACTGCCTTTTGTACTTCTCTTATTAAGACTCCTAGCCCCTGTTTAAAAAATCAAGTATTTTGAAGGCAGATTAATAAAAATCAGAAACAACAACAGAATTTATGTTCTCAAGAACACACATAACCACCCTGATGTCACCAAGAGCAATGGATATTGGAGGCCAGAGTCTCACTTGACAGACAAATGTATTTATTGCATCTACATCTTAGTCACTTGGGTTGAACAAAGGAATCCACTTAGCAATTCACTTATTGCACCCCAATTCCAAGGTTTGTTTCAGCTTGGAAAATTTGCGAGGTTTCCAGATGCTGACAACATGAAACAGTAACTATGATGTCTACCGTGAGGGCAAAGGGTGACCCTCAGGAAATTTCTCATGGCAGTCATTTTTGCCATGGCAATGATGACTGCATAGGTGCAGTCTTTGTGTCGGTTGGAAAGGTTTTAAAATGCAGAGTTTGCGGAATAAAGATGGTAAGACAGAGTAGCCCTTAGACAATCCACTGTATGATTAGCTTCTGCTGAAATTAAAGGCTAAGTGACATGCTATCTTGTTGTCAACTTGAACACCATTGCAAGAGATTTAACATAAATCATACTTTCCTATTCCTGCATATAGCATTACCCTTAAAACACACACACACACACACACACACACACACACACACACACACACACACAGATGTATAGATTCTCTTTAGAATAGGCCTGCCCTTCCCGAATCCCGCTGAATAAAATTTGCTACTTGTTTCAAAATAGCAACTGTTTTTAATCAGCTCAATATAGATAAAAGTCAAACACCCAAAGGAGCTCACATGGAAAAGTTTCCTTTGAGTTGTAGCTGACGTTATTCTCCATATTTTTAGATTTAGCAAATATAGATCCAAGCCAGTTTTAGCTACCTCAAATTTTAAAGAGTATTAGAAATATCCCACTTTTTTTTTAGTAGGAGGAAAGTTATTGTATCTTGGTTGCACTTAGGATTTGAGACTTTGAAATTATTTCCTGGGTTGAATTCCAGGTTGGGGTTGGGGCTGAGATGGGAATGGGAGATCTGTTTAGGCTGGTTTCCAATGCAATCCTGTTTGCAAGTAGAGAAACCTGATCCTACCTACATAGGGCTCACTGTAAGAGACCTTTGGTTTTTTAGGTGAAGGTCTCCAATTTCTTTTTTTCAAGAGAAAACCTGGACTCAATCCATCTAAGTGAAGGGCAGGTCTTTTAGTTTATTTAAGTCTCAAATGGGAAAAAAGCCCCCTCAGACATAACCCTTTGGTTACAAATCTATTGTAACCTTTTCCAGGCAAGTCACATTTCCCTCTCCAGTTTCCAATGCATAAATATGAGAGGTGAACAGGAACGGCCCTTTCCAGATCATTAAAATATAAAGTTAGTTATTCTTCTATTAAATACTGACCAAGATAGTACGCTTATTTATAAGATTCAGTACTCCTCCACCACTCCCACTACATACACTACTAACTCTTAATGGATTTTTGTCCTTGAATAAGACAACCTGACTCATCTGTGCAATGATTCACTGTTCCTTAGAGTATATATTATTCCAATTCGCAAGAGTTAAAAATGTCCAGACAGAAGTGAACCATACAAAACCCAAAGGAAAAACAAATTAGTGGACAATCGTCAGGCAGCAAAGGAAAATCTAAATTACTTTCCACAAACATGCGTATACTTTGCCAAAACATGGTTAAATTGAGTCAAAAATGGAATGCTTTTATTCTAAACACTGCATGAATCCAGAGGTTAATATAATACTTTGCTCCTTATAAACATGGCTAAAAGCTGTGAATACAACCTGGAAAAAAATGACCATAGGCAAAAATGACTACAGCCAAAAATGAATGCATAAGAGATTGACTGAAAGGTTTAAAGCACTGTGTCTGTCAGGTAGGAAGGAGAAGGCCTCTCTGAGAGGAGAGAGAGCTGTTACATTATTTGTGAATTGATCCTGTTGATTTTATGAGGTATGTTACAGAGTTAGGAAATAGTTTATGCTCAAATATATGGTCCACAAATGAACAACTACAGTCATATCATTTCTAAATGACAGTATAGCATTGGTTAAATGACTGTTTCTTTACTAATGATATCAACTTCAAAAATTGTTTCTATCTGATTTTTATGAAGAGGATTTACAACCAGATCCATATAATATATTATGCAAGGCAATTTTGTTGGAGGGAACATTGGATTGGCCCAGATCTGACTCAGCATCTTGCCTTCATGGGATTGGTTGTTAAAAGACCAGAATGAGCATTCATACACCATGTCCCAAAAGACTCTGGAATCAAGCTGCAGTGCTCCAGACAAAGGCTTCAAGGCATTTTTTAAAGATAAGGTAGAGTCAGGCCACCAAAAAAGGCAAGACGTGGAGGCAGTGTATCCAACTGTCTGGATTCAAATCCTGACTCTACTACCACTAGCTATGTGAATATGGTTATGTTAATGTCTCTGAGCTTCACTTTCCACATCTGTAAACTGGACATCAGCATAGTGCCTACTTGAGAGGGTTGTGTTGTAAAAATAAAAGGAGATTACACATGTTAAGCACTTAGAAGAACGATACAGTGTAAGCACTAACTGAATGTTAGCTCTTGCTTTTGCTGATACATAAAGTATTCTAGACCATTGGTGGAAGATTTCACACATATGACTGCCTTTGAGATTGTACCCACAAGTTACCACTGGTCAAAATGTAACCTAGCCTCCACATAAGAATAGAAAAAGACAAGAATGAGGACATAACTTTATAATTGGCATCTTCTTTCTGCACAACAAGTTCTTCCTATTTTATTTATATATTGAGCAACAAGTATGGCTCAGGCACAAAGAATAGAACAGTTATATAAATCACTGTGGTCCTTGAATGAGTGGAGCTTACAGTCTACCCTATGCTCACATTTGTGGCCCTGAGGGATCTGGAATGGCTTTTCGTCACCATGTGGAGACTCCCATATTTCTTCCTCTGGAGTCCCCGTGGCTGAGACACAGGTTATCAAACTGTCTCCAAAATAACACATGACCGACTGCTTTCAGAATTTCAAGATTTGCAGTAAATATTTGTGTGAAAATGAACAGGTTTGATAACTTCCATGATTTTTATTTATGTTTTTGTGTTTGATATTTTTAATCTGCCCAGTTCCACAAAGGTTGGGACACAACATAAATGATATTCTCCACAATAAGACAAAAATAAGTGTGGAGGCTCCCATCAACATAGCAGATTAAGCCCGTCCTTCCTCATATTATTAGAAAATACAGAAAAATATGTTTTATAGGGAAGTAATAAATGTAAAGAAGTGCTGATAAACAAGAAAGACTGTCATTGGGAGACCAGAAATGTTAAGGAATCCCTGGAAGATAGAAAACAGATTGGACTGAAACTGAGACCAATGTACACATAGAAGATCTCTTCAAGCTCACAATCAATAGAATCAAGTAGCCAGAGGGGCTCCAGGGTTAACAGTTAAGGTAATTAATTTGGGAACTGCTTCCAAGAAGAATTCTAGACAAACAAAAGAGAGAATGGAGGGGAAAATGGTAAGAATAATTAATATCTACTCTTAGAAAAGTTCAAGTATACAATGCATTATTAATTATAGTCACCATGCTATATGTTAGCTTTCCAGAACTTGCTCATCTTAAGTTTGTATACTTTGACAAACAACCACGCCCCAGACCCTGGCAACCATCATTTTATTTTTTGTTTCTAAGACTTCAATGTTTTTTAGATTCCACCTATAATTGAGATTATGCAATATTTGTCTTTCTGTGTCTGGCTTATTTCACTTAACATAATATCCTCCAGGTTCATCCTACTTGCCACAAATGGCAGGATTTCCTTCTTTTTAATGACGGAATATATGTATACATATACATACACAATGGAATATGTGTATATATATTCCATATATATGTGTGTGTATAGATATCTATTCCATATATATACAGAAAATGTGAGATATATGTTTATCAGTGAATGCTTAGGTTGTATTCATATCTTGGCTATTGTGAATAGTGCTACAATGAACATGGGAGTATATATACCTCTTTGACATACTGATTTCATTTCCTTTGGATATGTGCCCAGGAGTGGAATTGCTGGATCATATAGTAGTTCTACTTTTCTTTTTTTGAGAATTTTTCATACTATTTTCCATAACGGCGGTACCAATGAACTATCCCATCAACAGTGTGTAAGGGTTCTCTTTTCTCTACATCTTTACCAACATTTACATTCTGACTTTTTTATAATAGCCATACTAATGTGTATGAGGTGATATCTCATTGTGGTTTTAATTTGCGTTTCTCTGATGATTAGTAACGTTGAGCACCTTTTCATATACCTGTTGGCCATTTGTGTAACTTTTTTTTGGAAAAAAAATGCCTATTGAATTCCTTTGCCCATTTTAAAATTGTGCGTGTGTGTGTGTGTTGTTTTTCTTTTCTCGCTATTGAGTTATTTGAATCCTTACCACACAAATGATTTGCAAATATTTTCTCCCATTCTATAGGTGGCCTTTTCACTTTGTTGATTGTTTCCTTGCTGTGCAGAAACCTTTTAGATTGACATAGTTTCATTTGTTTATTTTTACTTACATTTGTTGCCTGTGCTTTGGTATTATATCCAAAAAAATGATTGGCAAGGTGACCGTCAAGGAGTTTTCTCCCTATGTTTTATTCTAGGACTTTTATAGTTTCAGGTTTTGCATTTAAATACTTAATCCTTTTTAAGATGATTTTTTTGTATGGTATCAGATAAAGGTCCAATTTATCATTCTGCAAGTGGATATTCGATTTTCCCAAAACTATTTACTGAAGAGACTATCCTTTTCCTATGGTGTATTCTTGATGCCTTTGTCAAAGATTTGTTGACTGCATATGTGTAGGTTTATTTCTAGTACTATATTAAACAGAAGTGTGACGAGAGTGGGTGGGCATACTTGTGTTCCTGATCTTAGGGGAAAAGCTTTCAGCTTGTCACCTTTGATTATGAGTTTAGTTATGGGCTTGCCATACATAGCCTCTATTATGTTGAGATACATCCCTTCCATAGTGTATTTGTTGGGAGATTTTGTCATGAAACACATGAAACAATGGTAAATGGTGTCAAATATTTTTTCTGCATCTATTGAGAAGATCACATGATTATAATCCTTCATTCTGTTAACGTAGTGTATCATACTTATTTATTTGTGTATGTTCAGTCATCCTTGGATTTCAGAGATAAATCCCAGGTAATCATGGTGTAAGGTCCTTGGCATGTGCTGTGGGATTCAGTTTGTTAGTATTTTGTTGATGACTTTTGCATCTATGTTCTTCAGGGATACTGAACTTTCCTTCTAACGTTCTTTTCTTGCTTTGGAATAGAGGTATTCCTGGACTCTTCTTCAAGAGAAGAAGAAGAAAGAAGACACATCTAAACCAAGTAGAAATGAGAAAAGGAATATAACTGCATATAGCTATTAAGATTTTGTAAATTACAAGAGGATTAGAGGACTTACAAGCTTATTCTGATAATTTTGACAGTCAAGAAAGCTTCCACATGATGTAAATTGTTTCACAGCGTTTAAGGACATTGACAGTTTGCTTTCAAGTTATACAAGGCTACACTACCTTTATATTTACAAAAGATAAGTTTAGCACCAAAGGAAAACCTATAACCAATCTCTTCTCTGAAAATAGATCTAAAATCCTAAGTCAAATATTGGCAATCAATTGCAGCAGTTGATCAAGTAGGCTGTGGAAAAGACTGCCAGTTGCCTATCCATTATCCACTTTCCTGTTCTTTCTTTCCAGTAGAATCTTCATTTTATTTAGTAGGAAAATGTGGCCAGATGAAAAGAAAAAGAAAAAAAAAAAAGAAAAGAACAAAATTTCCAATCCTGCCTGTAGATATATGTGATCTTGTAGCTAACTCAGTGCTGGAAAATGAGATGTAAGTAGAATTACTGAGTGGGAATTCCATGAAAGTCCTTAAAATAGGTACATGCAGGTAGCCTAATCTCTTTTACCTTCTCTCTCCCCTGTAATGAATACTATGCATTTCTTCCTCCAGAATTGCTCTACCCTTTTCCACTCTGCTGTGCGGCCCCAGGCCAACCTGTATGGATCTCATCAATGTCCTTGTCCTCTGGCTTCTTGTTTGGGTTTGGCCAATGAGAGGCACTGGTAGGAGAGTGATGCTGGATGGGCAGAGAAATCAAGATCTTTTTTCCCTGGGCTCTCTCCCGGTTGAGTCACAAGTTGACAGTGGCTTCTTATCTCTACCAAAGGCCACAGCTCTGATCAGGCAACCCTCTCTGACAACCATAGCTGCAGCTCTTTTTGCATTACTATAACCGTTCCTATCCCTTTCCCCTTCAAGCCAAGGAGTGGTAATGGCTCCCTATTGTTGCTAACTCCTGGGTTTCTTACCATCCTTTTTTTTTATTTCCCTCTGCCCATATAATTGTAAAAAGTCCATCCATTAAATTTGATCAGTTAACTCATCTGTTTCTTGCCAGGACCCTGACTTATATATTCATTCAGTCTCTTGTGTGGAACATAGATGTGTTACCTGGAGTTAAATTCTTTTGTGTTTCCAATTCAGCTATCACATTATTTCCTGGAGACTGTGTTGGCCAAAGTCTAGTTTGAGTGTATAACGGTGATGTGGTAAATAAATGGATAGTAGGGATAGAAAAGATGTGACATATTATTATTTCATGTATTTCAGTGGAATGCATGCTTATGTTCCCTCAAAATTTATATGTTGGAATCCTACCCTCCTAATGCAATGTTATTATCAGTTGAGGCATTTGGAAGGTGATTAGGTCATGAGGTTGGAACCTCATGAATAAGATTAGTGTTCTTATAAAAGAGATTTTAGAGAGCTCACACACCCTCTTTCTGTCATATGAAGACACAGCAAGAAGACAATAGTCTGCAACCCAGAAGGGTGGCCTCATCAGAACTTGACCATCATGGCACACCAATCTTAAACTTTAAGCCTCCAGAACTATGAGAAATAGATGTTTGTTGTTTAAACTACTCAGTGTGTGGTCATTGGTTATAGCATCCAGAACTAAGATGTGTATCATCCCACCACATGCAATAACATGTCATCAGTTGACTTCTTATTCAGGTGAAGATAATTAGCAAGTGGTGGGAAGGAGTCCAACTCTTGAAGATCAAACCACCTGACCCATTTTGTTTTTAATAAATTTCTACATCTAATCCTCCACATAAAACATCATGCCAGCTTAACCCTGAAGGGGTCAATTCAGATCCTTCACTGAAATGCCCCATTTGAGCAAGTCTCCAAAATCAGAATGGTCTTTACTGGCATTGTTTCAATGCAGTGAGGAAATCTTATCCTTCTTTTCAAAATCACATGCAGCATCTTTCCCCTTGACGGTCAGCATACCTCATTGTAGAAAAGCAGAGTCTTAGATTCATTGCTTGATTCTTCTCATGGCAATCTGAAAAGAAATGGAATTGAGCACATATTTTGATCATATTAGTAATTGTCATTATTCCTTTCAAAACTGAGACAAGATCAGGAGACCAGTTGTTGAACACTGGTTATTTTCTATAAATAAATCTATGTATGCTTGGATATTCAGGCATAACCTCTAATGTTTCGTTTGGCAACACCCTTCCTTGATATACACATTGCAGATTCTCCATCAGTACTAATCCAGATGCACTGTTTTCCCCAGTTTAAGCAATCACTCATGAAATAATTATTAAGTAAATTAAGAAAGCCCCCTCCCCTTCTGTACTGTTAGTTGTCAGTGATAAATATAACAATAATAAAAGTAATTGAATTCAACAATCATATATGTCCCACACATATGCCAAGAGCTGATTTATACTCTATACATGAGTGATTTTGTTTTGCAAAGTATCTGCTTTCATGCACCATGCACACATGATAGTAATTGCTCTTTCTTTTGTTTGTTGTTGATGTTTTGTAACATTCAACAGTGTCATCTAACACCTTTTTCTTCTTTCTCTCTGAGTAGTATATTTATTACTAAATTTGCAATGCTATCACAAACTTCTTGGCAATCAAGTGGCTTCATACCTGTGATGAAGTCTGAGTATGTGTTTGCTTGCATGAAACAGACCAAAATTAGCAGAGGCTTCTATTGTTTATAACAGCCTGGAGTTAGAAGATTCAGGAATGGCACGTAGGCTCTGCTCCAGGAAATCATCCGGAGATCTAGGTTCCTTCTAGCTTATTGCTTCTCCTTCTTTTAAGTGCTGCCCTCACCCATGTGGTTCAAGATAGCTCACTACCATATCCACAATGCAGGCAGCAGATGGGAGAGAAAGGGGAGAAGGCACAATGTCTCTTTCCTTTAAGGACATACTCAAGTCTCATGTGTCACTTACCTTTATATTCATTGGCCAGAATTCATCACTTGGCCACACATAGCTGCAAAGAAGCTGAGCAATTACACATTTGTTCTGAGTGTCCACATGCCCAACTAAAATGTCAGAGCTTTTCTTTCTGCAAAAAAGTGGAGCACAGATATGGGTGACCTCTAGTAACCTCTGTCACTTCTTGATATTTCTACAAGCAGCAAATCCTTAAATAATGCTCTTGTAATTTGAACCTGTTCTTTGTGTTTAATTAATTACTGGAAAACTTAATTATTCACTTGCATAACAAATATTTAATGCCATGTGTTTTGTTAGAAAAGGACATGAAAGCTGTGATGCCTTTATGCAACCATTTAACAATTCTTAATATTTTGAACAGTCTTAAGCATATTTTCTCATCACACTTTTCCTTTTCTCTTTCTCCCTTCCTTCCTTCTTTTCCGCCTTCCTTTCTTCCTTCTTTTTTGCCTGCTTATATGAAATCATTGCAATCACACATTCACTTGTCCTAGAACATACAGATACATGGTCTATATTTGTACTTGAGTCCTGCTCACCATTTAAATTTACCACTTTACTCTGAGTTACAGTGTTTTGGTTACCATTTTCATAAGTTTTTTATATACTTCATTAAACAATTTTAAGTCACTAATCTATCTTTGAATTGAGCTTAAAATCAAACACAATGAAAAAGGAACAACAAAAAATACTGTACAACACCCAAAAGCAATAATATACAAATGACATAAAAATATGAAAATGAAGAACTATCTTATAATTAATATTAGGCAAGAGAAGTTAATCAACTAAGTCCTTATAGTGGATGTGCGATTTTAAGACTATAATGATTATTAAGAACATTAAGACATTTCTGTGACAATCATAATTAATCTTACATTTCAAATCTAGGGAACATATGTGGATAAATTAATTTCATTGCCTTTTCCACTGAAACTATGAAACGCTTTTGGAATCACTTAATATCCCATCAGAGATCTATATTGGTGTTCTGAAGACTGAAGCCTGCACTTTGAGAAATACTATTTCCTTACTTAAATTGGCCCTGGTGTGGTTTGTGTACTCATTTGCTTGGATCAACCAATCTGTTTCAGCCTGGTATTGTAGCCAGCAAAAAAGATTAAGGCAGAAGAGTGGTTGTTCCTGTTATTTTATGGTGGGGCATATATTAAGAGTTTGGGAGCAAGAAAGGCAGAAAATCAATACTACTTAACAAAATAATCTTATTAACAGGGATTTCAATATCTCTGAAAAATCAGTGTCAGTCAGTGGTATAGTGGATTACTAAGTCACCTTTGCTATCCAGTGGTTGCTTTTCTCTAACTTCAGAAAGATTTGGAGAGATAATTTAGATATACATTCCACCTAGATTCCAGTGATCCTTGCATTTTTAAAATTTCTAGCAACAGTACTAATACACTAACATTCTAAGACCAAAGTTCTCATGAAAAATAGAGATCAAAATGACTGTCAACTCACCATTTACCCCTTGCAAGGCAGAGAAATCGGTCATTGGCTTGAGGGGTTGTGGGGACAATAGAGAGTGGAGGTGGTGGGTAAAAGAGGTGTTTAGAGAAAAGCAGAAGAAAAATAATGAGTTTGGTTTTAAATATGTGGTGTTTGAGCTGCCTGAGAGAGGTAAACAAGTAGAGCTGTCCAGTAAGCATGTAAATATAACAAGTAGAGCTGTCCAGTAAGCATGTGAATATCACAAGTTGAAAAGTTTGAGGAGTCATCCCTCCGAAAAGAGTACTGGCCTGGGAGACTATAGATGGGATCGCTCATTACTTAACCCCTAACTTGCTGAGTGACCATGGGCAAGCCCTCCTCCTCTCTCAGAATCAATAATCCTGACATACACTGAGAGAGATGGAATTTTAGGGTTCATTTTTGCTCTAACAGCGTGTAACGGTGTTTATTATCAGATGCTTACGTATTTCTTGTTCTGTCACAGAAACATAATATAGTTGAAATCCTGGTGGTCTTAAATAAGTTTACCATTCAATGAAGATAATTCAAAAAATCAAATTTACCATCTAAGAACTTCTGAAAGAAAAAAGACATCAAATGTAACTTAGACTTCTCAGAGTAGCATTAATAAGTCTCTTAAGTACTCACAGAATATAATTCACCTCAGAAAATCACCCTCAGGAAGCCCACATGATATAGGGTGTGCTGACTGTGTCACAAATAGAAATGGGGTACTTCTGACCAATCCTAACCTAGGTATATTGGAACATGTTGTGACCATTCCTTTCAAATAGAATGTACATAATTCCAACATTGACTATCTGCTTTTATCATGGAGCTATTTCCAATACCATGTGTCCAATGTGGTTCTTAATCTTGTTGGAGTTTCCATGAAAGCTAGGGAAAGTCTCTCCAGAAGAGACTTTCTTTACACAATTTTTTCATACAGTCATGAGGAATTTACAGACCTTCCCCCGCCCCCCGATCATGGACTAGCAGGCTAAGAACCTTCAGATTAAGACTGTTGTATTCTCTTTACCAGTAGATCAACTTCCAAACAACACTTACTATGTAATCATGGACAGGCTTCTCAAATTCCTTACCTACTACCCTGCTTTCTCATTTATTGTTTTATTATAATCTTTTTAAAAATAGACTTTAGTTTTAGAGCAGTTTTAGGCTAATGGGAAAATAATGCAAAGTATAGAGTTTCTATACATCCCATTACCTCACACATGCACAACCTTCCTTATTATTGATATCCCCCACCATAATGGTACATTTCTTGCAACTGATGAACCTACATTGACACTTCATTCTTACCCAAAGTCCATAGCTTATGTGATGGTTCATACTTGGTGTTGTACATTCTTTGAGTTTCAACAAATGTATGATGACATCCATCCCCATTATAATATTATACAGAGTAGTCTCACTGCCCTAAAAATCCACTACCTATTCATTCCATTTAAAAAATCAGGATTTTTTAATGTCTTCATAGTTTTACCTTTTGAAAAATGTCGGGCCGGGCGCGGTGGCTCAAGCCTGTAATCCCAGCACTTTGGGAGGCCGAGACGGGCGGATCATGAGGTCAGGAGATCGAGACCATCCTGGCTAATACGGTGAAACCCCGTCTCTACTAAAAAATAGAAAAAACTAGCCGGGCGAAGTGGCGGGTGCCTGTAGTCCTAGCTACTCGGGAGGCTGAGGCAGGAGAATGGCGTGAACCCGAGAGGAGGAGCTTGCAGTGAGCTGAGATCCGGCCACTGCACTCCAACCTGGGTGACAGAGCAAGACTCCGCCTCAAAAAAAAAAAAAAAAAAAAAAACGAAAAATGTCATATAGCTGAAACCATATAGTTAGTAAAGTTTTCATACTGGGTTCTTTCACTTAGTAACATGCATTTAGGTTTCCTCCATGTCTTTTCATGGTTTGACAGTAGTTTATTTATTTTTAGTGCTGAATAATATTCCATTGTCTTGATATATCCGTGTGTTTATCCATTCACTGACTGAAGAACATCTTGGTTGCTTCCAAGTTTTTGCAATTATAAATAAAGCTGTTATATTTCTAGTTTGCTGATAGGTTGTATAACAAATGGGTGTTAAATTTTGTCAAATTCTTTTTCTGTACCTGTTCATATGATTATGTGATTTTTCATTTTTAGTGTGTTGATGTAATGGATTATCATTTATTATTTTAAGAGCAGTAAATAAGCAGAAAGAATAATATCTACCTTGCATTGTCATTTTAAGGCCTAAACTGACTAATGCATGTAAAAGGCCTAGCCTTGCAAATGGCATGTAATTGGAGTACAGTAACTTACCATTTTCTTCTTTTTAATCTGTCCAACAAAGGTGTAAACTACTGATACTTAAGCCGTGATCTCCAATCTGCTCCCAGAAAAGCTCTAAATCTCCAGAGGAGCACCCAGGCACTTGGGAGGATGCTACCACCATGTGGCTATCTCAGCCTTCTGATCTTTGCTAACTTATCAAAGGGCAAGTTTTGTAGTGTAGTGCTCCTACAATATCTTCAAAACAATAATTATCAACATCATCACACACAGTTTTCTTATATTAGCAGTGCAAGTGCCTGCAAGATCATTATATATTAACTGATAAACAGATTTTTTTGACCCTACAATCTGTGAAATATCACAACCGGTACAATGGAACAAAAAGTCCACAGCTTAGAGACCATCAGTGTTTAATTCCTCCCAGAGAGTGTTTGGAGAGATCCAGATTCACGTCAGTGACTTAATGGAGCTTTCAAACATGTTGACCAGAAATAGGATGGACTCCAGTAGGAGTATTGTCCACAGTAAATTACATGCACACTTTGAGAATTGAGATGGCAACAGATACGCATTTTCTTATACTGACTGGCATGAAGTTCTGAAACAGGCACACTTTGAAAATTAAGGCTTGCCTACTCTATCTTCTGTACCCCCCTGACTTTGTTGTATAAAATAGAACAGGTCGGGAGGGTCACATGCAGTTGGTTAAAGCTGAGGTCTAGCAAAAGAATATACTAAGACAGACATGGATCTTCCCTGTGTGTCCAAGAGCCAGATCTGCCTCCTGAGGAGCCCTGCTAGAGGGCCTGTGTGCCTGTGGGTGTGAGTTGTGGTCTGCTGAGTCATTACTCTTTATTATAGTTACAACTAATGAGGCTGTTGCTTTACAGGCAATTTTGTGGGTTTTCCTGCAGTTTTACTAGTTAGGAAGTAATTCATAGCTATGAAAACTCTGCCTTCTTCCTAAATTTATGTGCCTAAGGAAGGGAGGTGTCTTATGTCAGATGTGCCAAAGAAACTGCCACAGCAAAAGTCAGTCCCCATTCATTCCATGCAGCAAACATTCATTGACAGCTCCCTTGGGGTTAGGCCCTAGGGTGGGAGTGGGAAGTTGGAGAGGCAGCAGGGTTGAAGATGTCATAATCCATGCCTTCTCAGAGCTTGCAGTCTCATGGTGGTAGCAGACATGCGAACAGGTCATTCAAAAGCCAAAAGCAAAGCCAAGAGAGACCTGGAAAATCACCAGAAAGCACCTGGGATGCTGTTCAACTAAAAATCCTTGGATGAAAATGTCTTCAATCCAAAAAAAAGAAGGCCAGGTCTTCTTATGCCATTGCCCTATTTAAAAACAAAAACAACAACAAAAAACAAAAAAACCTTTCCACAGATCCCCAGCAACTTAAACAAAACAATTCACACTTCAATTGTCACTTTACAAAAGCTGGCTCCATTCTACCTTATAACCTTATCTCCTCTGGCCAAGGTTTCGTTCCGCCCCTGCGTTTTCTCACTGCTATACTGTTTCCCCTGTCTTGTGGGGTTTTAAAAATAATTTTTAAATAATTTTTATTATAAAAATTATACAAGCTAGTGAAAATAAATAAAACTGGTGGTGGCAGCAGACTATCTAGAGTGGCTGCTTTGAAGACACCAGCAGCAGTGGGGAAGGCATGGCAAGGGCTATGTGCTCTGTGGAGCCATTGATTGTTGTAGACAGGTGATCTGAGTGGGAACCCCACCAAGTTGGCATGGCAGGAGCCCCTGCTCTGGGGTGCACCTATAGCCACCCCGCCATGGCTCTAGACCCAGGCATCCCTGCACTCTTAGGAGCCCAGGGAGTGCCTGCTCCTGTTCCCTGGCCTCTCCCTGTTCCTGGTGTCTGCTCTAGTGTGGAACAGAGTTGTGGTGAACACAGTTGGGTGTGCACATGCTTTGGGTGGCGTTGACAGGCTAACTATCTGCTGCCTCAGCCCCCTCTGGACTTTGGGCACTGACAAGCACAGGAGAGATGCTGGGGGGCTGAGGGTGGCTTGGCATGGGTCTGCAGGCACTTCTTAGCAGGGAAAGCCTGGGTACCATGGGTGGCATGCTGATGGCAGCAGAGGCAGACAGGTTCCTGGGGGAAGGGGTGGGTCCCCAGTGAAACCTCACCTTCAAGCCAGGCCTGAAGCCTGGGGCCCAGGGCCAAGCTGCCAGTTCAGGTGGAGTCCACCACATGGAGTCAGAATTTCATTGATGCCCTTCAGACAATTGAATGGTGCTTTTTAAGGCCCACCCATGGCCACTCATGGGCTAATCAGCATGCACTCCCTCCATTCTGAGCACATAAAAACCCCCAGACTCAGCTAGATATAGACACTCATCTAGACAACCTGCCTGTGGAAAGGAGCTGCGCACTTCGAGTCTCTTGAGAGCTGTTCTGTCACTCAATAAAGCTCCTTTCCACCTGGCTCACCTTCCAGTTGTTCACATAACTTCATTCTTCCTGGACATGGGACAAGAACACAGGGACCTACCAAATGGCAGGAATAAAGGGAGCTATAACATATTCCTGACTGGCTCTCTGAGATTTGGGTGGTAACAAGCTCCTGGACTGTGGGATTGAAGAGTGGCAACCCTTCTGGGGGCCCAAACCTTGGGATTCCTCAAGCCAGAGCTGCTGTAACACTATAGCCCTCCTGTCCTCTGTCAGTGCCAGGCAGCCACCCCACACGACAGGAAGCAGCAGCAGAGCCAGGCCAGCCCAGCAGCCACCAGCTGGAGTGAGGTGGTAGGACTGAAACAGCTGTAAGAAAATGGGCTGAAATACACCCTTCCAAAACAAACCTCCCTCCCGCTCCACTCACCATGCTGAGGGCCACAAGAAGAAGAGAAGAGCTGTGGCCCTTCTGGAAGCCCAGACCTCAGGTATCCCTGAGCCAGGGTTGTGACATGCTCTAACACCCTCTTTGGGGCTCTATGGTTCCTGACATCTCTGAGCTTTCAGGTGTCACCATGTTGTCTTATTTGGATGTTGGTGTTGGCAATGAAAGCAGCTTGCAGTACGTCTGTTCCAGCTGCAGTCTCACATGGAGCTGGGCTAGTGTGCCTGGCTGTGAGCAGTGGCCAGACCCCATGCTTGCTCTCTCACACACCCCTTTCTGCTCCACGCCTGACTTGCCCTTGGCAGGCATGGAATCCAAGCCAGTAGCACAAGCTGAGCACAGCCTGCCAGGCCTAGCAGGTGGAACAAACCCAGTGGATGTGAGCAAAACTCAGAGATGCCACCAGCCACAGTCTCTGGCTGGTGAATCGACACCCTAAGAATCCTGTGACAAAACCATCCAATGATGATACACTAAAAATGCTTATAATCTCCCCGTTTTCCCATTTTTAAGGTAATCAATGTAAAAAGTCTGGTGCCTCTCCATTCAAGCCTTTCTCTAGGCTTATGTGAACATATATTCCTCTGTTTTGAAGGCCAGCTCCCTCTTGCTTCCCCCTAGTCATTACATATTCTAATCCTACCTATCTTCAAAAGCCATTTTCCAATTCTTCAAGAAGTCTTTCCAGATCTTCCTTCCAGTTGGAAGCAATCTTTTTCATCTTCGTGCTCAAACTATAATGATAACAACATAACAATAACAATAATGGCTAAAATTTTCTAAGGACCAAGTATGTACCTGCTCCTGATAACTGTATGTATTTACCTATTTTAATCCTCCCAACTAAAAGTGGACACTATTTTATCCCTCTTATAAATAAAGAATTTGAGGCTCAGAACATTTTAAAAACCTTGTCCTGGTTCTCCCTCCATTTAATGAGGGGAGGAGCTAGAACTTGATCCCAGGTCTGTGTGTTCTAAAGACAGTGCCTTTTGCATTCCACTCAACTACTGTTTGGGCAGATTTCATATTTCCCCAATGGAACCTGAGTGCTCTAACAGAAGGATACACTGTGATGTGTGGTGTATCATGAGCTCAGAAACTGTTGTGGAATGCTTCTTATTTTTTCAAGATGGCAGAGTAAAATGTAATCAAAAGATCACATTTGACAAAAAATGTATGTGATAGAAGTGCTTTTTCTCTACTCAGGACCCAAGATTTTACTCAAAATGTGACAGAAAACTCTAAAAGCCCCCACAAGTTAGACAAGTAAATTCTAAGGCTACAGCTTGTGACAGCTGTTATATATAACCTGAGGCTATTGTGTAGTTCAACTGTGTTCCTGTTCCTTGAAAGTATCTTGGGTATCATATTCGAGTGATTTAAGGTGGGGGTTATTTTAGCAGCCATAAAGTATGGTCTAGTTAAAGGCTTACTTGCTCTATGCCTATCCTACTACGAATAATTAATATACCAGTTCAACAATTATCTGTTGTACATTGATCTTGTATCTGCTAAATTCAATTATTAGTTCAAATAATTTTCTTGCAGATTCAATCAGATTTTCTACCTAATCATGTCATCTGCAAATAAAGATAATTTAATTTTTGTTTTAAATCTAGATGCTTTTTATTTCCTTCACTCTTCTTATTTACACTGGTGAAAACCTTCACTACAATGTTGAAGCAGTGGTCTTTAGCAGACTAAAGAATCCTTCTATTCTTAGTTTACTAAGCGTTTTTATCAGGAATGCATGTTGGATTTTGTCAAAAGTTTTCTATGCATCTATCGAGTTGATTATATACTTTTTCTTTTGTAGTCCATTAATATGGTAAATTACATTGATTTTCAAATGCTAAGCTAACCTTGCATTGCTAGACTAAACCTCACTCTGTCATGATATATTATTATTTTATATATTGTGCAATCCAATTTGGTGAATTTTGGCCAATTTTTTTTGCATCTCTGCTCAAGGTAGCTATTCTGTGGTTTACTGCTCTTTTAAATTTTTTTTGTAATATGTGTTGGATTTTGTTATCAAGATAATATTGGCCTCATAGAATGAGTGGGGAAGTATCTCCTATTCAGTTTTCTGGAAGGGTTTGCAAGTTGCTATTATTTCTTTTTCTAATGTTTAGTAGGATTCACCAGTGAATCTACATGGCTCCAGAGTTGTCTTTGTAGGAAGGTGATTAACTACAAATTCAATTTCTGTAATAGATATAGCTTATTCAGATTATCTATAGCTTTTCCAGTGAGATTTGATACTTTGCGTCTTTCACAGAATTTTACCACTATATCTAACTTAGTAATATTATTGACAAAACATTATTGGTAATAGTCCCTCATTTTTTTTTTTACCATCTAATATATCTGAATAGATGCCACCTCTGTCACTCCTGATGTTAGTACTTTGTATCATCTCTATGTTTTCTTACTAGTCTGGCTAGAAGCTTATCAATTTTACTGATCTTCTGAAAGAACTATCCATTCATTGATTTAAAAAAATATTCTGCTGTAGTTTATTTCATTGATTTCTTCTCTGATTTTTATTATTTTCTTTTTCCTGCTTAATTTATGTTTAATTTGCCTTTCTTAATTTAATTTTTAAATATTAGTGCTGATGTAATTGATTTGAAACCTTTCTTCATTTCCAATATAAGCATTTTTTAACAAGACAAAAATATAGCTATTTATTCTTTTTCAGTAAGTTTCATTACTACTAAGGTATAAGCATTTAAATTGTTTGTGTAAGCAGTTATTCTTGTTACCCCAGTTTTACATTTTGTACGAGTTACAACCTTCCACAGAGCATAAGACAAAATATTATTTAAAATGTGATATCCTGCAAAAACTACAATCAAATTCACCAATTAGAATATCTTGCATCTAAATTCAAAACATATTTAAATTTTTAAAAATAATTTCAACTTTTATTTTAGATTCAGGGGGTACATGTGCAGGTTTGTTACATGGATATATTGTGTGATGCTAAAGTTTTGGGTATGGATGATCCCACAACCCAGGTAGTGAGCATAGTACCCAATAGGTAGTTTTATGACCCTTACGCCCCTAGCTCTAACTCCTCTCTTGTAGTCCCCAGTGTCTATTGTTGCCACCTTTATGTCCATGTGCACCCAATATTTCTAATATAAACTTTTTGATACTTGTAAATTTCCCTCTAATGACTAGTTAAGCTGCATTCTACAAATTTTAACATGTTGTATTTTTATTTCTAGTTATTTTTAGATACCTTATAATTTCTCTTTTGGTTGATTTTATCAACCCTTTGGTTATTTGAAAGTGTGTTGTTTACTTGCAAATAGTTGAGGATTTTTCCGGTTATATTTCTAGCATTGATTTCTAATGTAACTCCATGTTGTCAAAGAACATAAGTTGTATTCTTAAATTCATATTCTAGAATATGATTTGTTTTGTTAAATGTTCTGTGTACACTAAAAATAATTTGTATTTTACTGTTGTTGAGTGGAATTTTTATAAATGTCAATTAGATTAGCTTGGCTGAGACTGTTGTTCAAATCTCCAATAATCTAATTGATTTTCTGTCTACTTGCTCTGTCCATTATTGATAGAGGGGTGTTGAAATCTGTAATTGTGAATTTGTCTATTTCTCTTTGAAATTCTATTAGTTTTTGTTTTTTGAGTTTTGAAGCTCCGTTTTAAGGTTTATGAACATTTAAGATTCTTATGTCCTCTTGATGAATTGACCCCTTTATCATTATAAAATTACTCTTTACCCTGGTAATATTTTTGTTCTGAAATCTACTTTGTCTAATATTAATAAGGCCACTTCAGCTTTTCTTTCATTAGTATTTGCAAGATATTTCATTTTCTCTCTGTTTGCTTTTAGACTATTTGTGCCTTTATGTTTAAAGTTGTTTCCTCCTAGGGAGCATATAATTGGCTCATGCTTTTTTTTTTATTGAATCTGACAATCTGTTCTTTAATTGGTATTTTGAAACCATTTACATTTAATCTTATTATTGATATGATTGTGTTTAAATTTATTCTTTTGATATTTGTTTTCTATTTTTCCCATTAGTTCTTTGTTCCTTTTCCCCCTCTTTTCCTAACTTGGCTAATCGAGTAATTTTTATACTTTCATTTTATATCCTTTGTTTTCTTATTCATTATAACTATTTGTTATGTTTCTTTAGTGGTTGCTTTAGGATAGATTTATAGTATACATCTTTAACTTGTCACGACATGCTTTCAAGTGATGTTATTACCACTTCATGTATAGTATAAGAACCTCTTTGTCCACATTACATTCTATACTACTTTTACATATATTATAAACCCCACAATACATTGTTATTACTTTTGCTTTAAATGGTCAATTATCTTTTACAAAGGTTAAGAAAAAAATGTCAATCATACTTACTCATGCCAATAAATTTCCCATATTGTTCATTCTTTATAGATCCAGATTTACATTTGATATGATATTCCTTCTGCTAAAAGAAATTCTTTAAAAATTTACTGTCATGCAATTCTGTGGGTAATGCATAATTTCAGCTTTTGTATGTCTGAAAACATTTTTATTTCATCTTCATTGTTGAAAGATATTTTAACTGGATTTGATGGCAAGTTTATATGTTAACTTGGCTAGGCTATATACTACCACATTATTCAATTAAAGACGAATCTACTTTCTGCTGTTAAAATATTTTTTTAGATGTAGATAGCATCCACAATTGGTTGAAATTTAAGTAAAGGAGATTATCTTCAATAATCTGGATGGGCCTTATCCAGTTACTTCAGTGGTCTTAAGAACAAAACAGGTTTCCTTGAGGAGGAAAATATTCTGCTTCAAGAATGCAGCATCAGCTCCTACCTGAGAATTCCCAGCCTACAACTCTGATCTATGGATTTGAGGACTGCCATTCACCAAAACTGCATGAGCCAATTCCTTAAAATAACTAGCAACTCCCCCACTACCCCTCTCTCCTACTGGCCCGGTTTTCCTAAGAACACTGATTGGTACACTGGATAAAAATTCTAGGTCATAGGATTTTTTTCTTTCAGCATTTTAAAGAAGTTACTCCACTCTTTTCTCATTTGCATTTTTTCTGATGAGAAATGTGCTGACCTCCTTATTTTTACTCTTCTACGTATATTCTTTTTTGTCTGCTTTTAAGATTTTTTTTTGTTTATTACTAGTTTTAAGTAATTTGATTATCATGTATCTTGGTATTTACTTCATGTTTCTTATTCTTGGATATGTTTGAGTTTCATGAATTTGTAGGTATGTTAGTTCATTCTCACGCTGCTAATAAAGACGTACTGACACTGAGCAATTTATAAAGGAAAGACACGTTATTGACTCACAGTTTTGCATGACTGGGAGGCCTAGGAAACTTAAAATCATGGCAGAAAGGGAAGCAAACACGTCTTTCTTCACATGACAGCAGCAAGGAGAATTGCTTAGTAAAAGGGGGAAAAGCCCCTCATAAAACCATCAAATCACTCACTATAGCAAGAACAGCAGCATGAGGTAACTGACCCCATGATTCAATTAGCTCGTACTGGGTCCCTCAAACAATACATGGAAGCTAGAATTCAAGATGAGATTTGGGTGGGGACACAGCCAAACCATACCATTCTGTCCCGGCCTCTTCCAAATCTTACGTCCTCACATTTCAAAACCAATCATGCCTTCTCAACAGTCCCCTACAGTCTAAATTCATTCCAGCATTAACTCAAAGTCAAACTGAAAAGTCTCATCAGAGACAAGACAAGTTCCTTCCACCTATGAGCCTGTAAAATCAAAAGCAAGTTGGTTACTTCCTAGATACAGTGGAGGTACAGGAATTGGTTAAATACAACTATTCCAAATGGGAGAAATTGGCCAAAACAAAGGGGATACAGGCGCCATGCAAGCCTGAAATCCAATAGGGTTGTCATTAAACTTTAAAGTTTCAAAATGATCTCCTTTGACTCCACGTCTCACATCCAGGTCACACTGACGCACAAGGTAGGTTCCCATGGTCTTGGGCACCTCCACCCCTGTGGCTTTGTAAGGTACAGCCTCCCTACCGGCTGATTTCATGAGATAGCATTAAGTGTCTATGGCTTTTCCAGGTGCACAGTGCAAGCTGTTGGTGGATCTACCATTCTGGGGTTTGGAGGACGGTGGCCCTCTTCTCACAGCTCCACTAGGCAGTGCCCCAGTGGGGTCTCTGTGTGGGGGCTCTCACCCCACATTTCCCTTTCACACTGCCCTAGCAGAGGTTATACATCCAGGCGTTTCCATACATCCTCTGAAATCTAGGTGGAAGTTCTCGAACTTCAATTCTTGACTTCTGTGCACCAGCAGGCCCAACATCATGTGTAAGCCACCAAGGCTTGGAGCTGGCACCCTCTAAAGCAACAGCTTGAGTTGGCCCCTTTTAGCTACAGCTGGAGCTGAAGCAGCTGGGATGATGGGCACAATGTCCCAAGGCTGCATAGAGCAGGGGGTGCCCTGGGCCTGGCCCATGAAACCATTTTTCCCTCCTAGGCTTCCAGGCCTGAGATGGGGCTGCCGTGAAGAACTCTGACCTGCCCTGGAGACATTTTCCCCATTGTCTTGGTGATTAATATTTTGCATCTAGTCACTCATGCAAATTTCTGCAGCAAGCTTGAATTTCTCCCCAGAAAATGGGGTTTTCTTCTTTATCACAAAGTCAGGCTGCAAATTTTCCACATTTTTATGTTCTGCTTCCTCTTCAACACTTTTCCACTTAGAAATTTCTTCTGCCAGATACCCTAAATCAACTCTCTCAAGTTTAAAGTTCCACAAATCTCTAGGGCAGAGGCAAAATGCTGCCAGTCTCTCTGTATAACAAGAGTGATCTTTACTCCAGTTCCCAACAAGTTCCTCATTTCCATCTGAGACCACCTCAGCCTGGACTTTATTGTCCATATCACTATCAGCATTCTGGTCAAAGACATTCAATAAGTCTCTAAGAAGTTCCAAAGTTTCCCACATCTTGTCTTCTGAGCCCTCCAAGTCTCTACGAAGTTCCAAACTTTCCTTCATTTTTTTATCTTCTTCTGAGCCCTCCAAACTGTTCCAACCTCTGCCTGTTACCAAATTCCAAAGTCACTTCCACATTTTCAGGTATCTTGATAGCAACATTCCACTACCCGGTACCAATTTACTGTATTAGTCCATTCTGATGCTGCTGATAATGACATACCCAATACTGGGTAATGTATAAAGGAAAGAGATTTAAGTGACTCACAGTTCTGGATGGCTGGGGAGGCCTCAGGAAACTTGCAATCATGGCAGAGGGAGAAGCAAACATTTCCTTCTTCCAGTGGTTGTAGCAGGGAGAAGTCACCAGCAAAAGTGGAAAAAGCCCCTTATAAAACCATCAGGTCACTCGCTATCCAGAGAACACCAGCATGGAGGTAACCACCCCCATGACTCAATTACCTCCCACTGGGTCTCTTCCACAGCATATAGGGATTATGGGAGCTATA
The DNA here is from genome assembly GCF_008728515.1 of Papio anubis. Taxonomy (NCBI): domain Eukaryota; kingdom Metazoa; phylum Chordata; class Mammalia; order Primates; family Cercopithecidae; genus Papio; species Papio anubis. The sequence continues at coordinate 6,064,208 of NC_044996.1, read as the reverse complement.
ATTCAGAATGAAGTTTGCATGGGGACACAGCCAAACCATATCAGTTGGTTTATAGCTTATATCAAATTTGCAAAAAGTTTCATTCATTATTACTTCAAATATACTTTCTGCTTTCTTCTCTACCCCACCCTCTCGTCTTCCAGGAATCTAATTACATATATAGTAGAGTGCTCAAAATTGTCATGGAGCTCACTGATGTTTTGTCCATTTTTCTTTATCTTTAGTCTACATTTTTATTTTGGATAGTTGCTATTGCTGGTCATCAAGTTCACTAACCATTTTCGATTTTTAATTTTTGTGGGCACCCAATAGTGGGGGGTGGAGGTGTAGAGATTATTAATGTGTACCAAAAAAAAAACAGAAAAAAAAATAAATAAGACCTATTATTTGATAGCACAACAAGGTGATTATAGTCAACAATAACTTATTTATACATTTCACAATTGCACATTTTTAAAAAAGAGTGCAATTGGATTATTTGTACCACAAGGATAAATGCTTGAAGGGATGGCTGTCCTATTCTCCATGATATGATTATCATGCTTTGTATGCCTGTATTAAAACATCTCATGTCAATTGAGGGGCAAGATGGTCTACTGAAGACAGCCAGGAAGAACATCTGCCACCAAGAGACTGGGACATCAGGAAGATTGGCACACTACTAGCAGATCATCAGAGAGAAGGCATTGAGAGTGGATGGAGGAAAGATACAGATGCTGGAATGAATGAGGAGGCAGCTAGGAACCCTGAATAGTGATAAAAGACACTGGGACTCATTCCTGGCCCCCAATGACTCCTGGGAAATGGGTAAGTTAAACAGGCGAAGAACAACCCACTCTCACCACAGGCCTCTGGAATCCCAGCAGGAGGAGACTCTGTGGTCACAATGGACACTTGAGTTGGCAGGGAAAGTTGCTTAGAGAAGTGTTAGGGGTGGAACTCTAGCTGGTGCAGAGCCCAGAGAGTTTAGTGTGGGAGAATCTGTAGTGGAGCACAGTCAGGGAAGCCCATCTGTCTAGGCTCGACTTGCTCCTACAGAAGACTTTAGCTGTAGGGGAACTATGGTACCTGAACTCTGCAGGGTAGTCCTGCCCATAAGAGAGGTCCAGTCCAACCTGAGCACCTGTCAGTCTGCTGGCCTCTCCTGGGACTCAGTCTGGCCATGCTTGCTTGCACAGCAGCCTCTGGTGCCCAGGGGGCATACCCCCTGGGGACCTGCATCATAGCTCCTGAACTGGCAGACTATGCCTGACCAGCAGAGAGCTTCTCCAGAGTGGCCCCTGTGGACATGCACCAGCCTGCCCATGCCTTCCCCCTACTGCGGCCTCCCCCATGTCACTTTGCCTGAATACACTCACCCACAGTCACCTTCAATATCACTTTGCCAGTGCATGTTTGCACAGGGGAACTTTGCCTCTCCTTCCCTACCAGTGCACATGTGTGTGTGCACCCTGTGGTGCCACTGCTGCCAACATGAGTCCATCCCTGCCCCTCCTCCATCATACTGCCAAGATTCTTGTGTTGAACCCTGGCTCCCTAAAATGTTCCAGAAACAAAACCAGTTGACTGAACCCACCTTATATCATAATCAAACCTTCAAGGTCATCAAATAAGGCAAAGGAAATAAAAAATTTCCTAAGGACAGCAATTTCAATGATTGATGGAACATCAGCCTATAGAGTTGAGATTGAACCAGCGCAAGAACTCTGACAACTCAAAAAGTCAGAATGTCTTCTTTCTTCCAACAACTGCACTAATTCTCCAGCGAGGGTTTTTAACCAGGCTGAAATGGCTGAAATGACAGAAATAGAATTCCGACTATGAATAGTAACGAAGATCATCAAGATTTAGGAGAATGTTGAAACTCAAGCTAAGGAAGCTAAAATCACAATAAAATGATACAAGAGCTGACCGACAAAATAGCCAGTATAGAAAAATAATGTAAGTGACCTGATAGAACTGAAAAACACACTAGAAGAATTTCCTGATGCAATAGCAATTGTTAACAGCAGAATAGACCAAGCTGAGGAAAGAATCTCAGAGCTTGAAGATTTGCTTTCTGAAATAAGACAGTCAGTCCCTGAAAGATATGGGGAGAAAGAAAGCAACTTGGAAAACATATTTCAGAATACCCATGAGAACTTCCCCAACGTAGCTAGAGAGGCCAATGTTCAAACTCAAGAAATGCAGAGAATCTCCACAAGATACTTCACAAGAAGATCATCACCAAGACACATAATCATCAGATTCTCCAAGGTTGAAATGAAAGAAAAAATGTTAAAGGCAGCTAGAGACAAAGGACAAGTCACCTACCAAGGGAAGCCCATCGGGCTAACAATAGACCTCTCAGCAAAAACCCTACAAGCCAGAAGAGATTGGGGACCAATACTCAACATTCTTAAAGGAAAGAAATTCCAATCAAGAATTTCATATCCAGCCAAACTACACTTCCCAATCAAATAAAATTCTTTTCAGATAAGCAAATGTTGAGGGAATTTATAACTACCAGATCTGCCTTACAAGAGTTCCTGAAAGAAGCACTAAATATGGAAAGGAAAGATCATTACCAGTCACTACAAAAACACACTTACGTACAAGAAACAGTCACACTATAAAGCAACCATACAAAGAAGTCTGTGTAATAATAATACTTTGATGACAGGATCAAATCCACAGATACCAATACTAATATTGAATGTAAATGAACTAAATGCCCCAATTAAAAGATACAGAGTGGAAAGTTGGATAAAGAAGCAAGACCCAATGGTATGCTCTCTTCAAGAGACCAATCTCACATGCAGTGACACTCACATGCTCGAAATAAAGGCATGGAGGAAAACCTATCAAGCAAATGGAAAACAGAAAAAATGGGGGTTGTGATCCTAATTTAAGGCAAAACAGACTTTAAACCAACAATGATCACAAAAGACAAAGAAGGGCATTACATAATGGTAAAGGGTTCAATTCAACAAGAAGACCTAACTATCCCAAATATATATGCACCCAACCCAGGTTCATAAAGCAAGTTCTTAGAGACCTTCAAAGAGATTTAGACTTCCACACAATAATGGTGGGAGACTTCACCCCATTGACGATATTAGACAGATCATCAAGGCAGAAAATTAGCAAAGATATTCAGGACCTGAACTCCACACTGGACCAAATTGACCTGATAGACATCTATAGAACTCTCCACCCCAAAACAACAGAATATACATTCTTCTCATGGCCACATGACACATATTCTAAAATCAACCACACAATTTGACATAAAATAATCCTCAGCAAATGCAAAAAGAACTTAAATAATAACAACCACTCACTCAGTACATGGTGCAATAAAAACAGAAATCAAGACTGAGAAAGTCATTCAAAACCATACAATTACATGGAAATTAAAAAAATTTGCTCCTGAATGACTTTTGGGTAGATAATGAAATTAAGGCAGAAATAAAAAGTTCTTTAAAACTAATGGGAACAAAAATACAACATACCAGGATCTCTGGGACATACCTAAGGAAGTGTTAAGAGGGAAATTTATCACACTAAACACCCACATCAAAAAGTTAGAAAGCTCTCAAATTAACAATCAAACATCACAACTAAAACAACTAGAAAAGCAAGTGCAAACCAATCCTAAAGCTAGCAGAAGACAAGAAATAATCAAAATCAGAGCTGAACTCTGTGAAAGAAACCTGAACAAACATTCAAAAAATCAACAATCCAGGAGCTGGATCTTTTAAAAAAAAGTTAATAAGATGCATAAACCACGGCTAGATTAATAAAGAAGAAAAAAGAGAAAATCCAAATAAACACACTTAGAAACAACAAAGGGGATGTTACCACTGACACCACAGAAATACAAATAACCCTCAGAGACTACAATGAACACCTCTATGCACACAAACCAGAAAATCTAGAAGAAGGGGATAAATTCCTAGACACATACACCCTCCCAAGACTGAAGCAGGAAGAGATTGAATTACTGAACAGACCAATAACAAGCTCCAAAACTGAATCAGTAATAAATAGCCTACCAACCAAAAAAAGCACAGGACCACATGGATTTACAGCCAAATTGTACCAGATATATAAAGAAGAACTGGTACTTTTCCTACTGAAACAATTCCAAAAAATTGAGGAGGAGGGACTCATTCCCAACTCATTCTATGAGGCCAGCGTCATCTGATATCAAAACCTGGCAAACATACAACCAGAAAAGAAAACTTCAGGCCAATATCCTTGATGAAAATAGAAGCAAAAATTGTCAACAAAATACTAGCAAACTGAATCCAGCAGCACATCAGAAAGCTAGCCTACTACGATCAAGTAGGCTTTATTCCTGGGATGCGGGGTAGGTTCAACATACACAAATCAATAAATGTAATTCATCACATAGACAGAACTAAAGACAAAAACTACATGATTATCTCAATAGATGCAAAAAGGCTTTCAATAAGATTCAATATTGCTTTATATTAAAAACTCTCAGTAAACCAGGTATGAATGGAACATAACTCAGAGTAATAAGAGCCATCCATGGCAAACTCAAAGCCAACATAGTCCTAAATGGGCAAAAGCTGTAAGCATTCCCCTTGAAAATGGCATAAGAAAGGATGCCTTCTCACCACTCCTATTCAATATAGCATTGGAAGTCCTGGCCAGAGGAATTGGGCAAGAGAAAGAAATAAAATGCATCCAAATATGAAGAGAGGAAGTATAACTATTCCTGGTTGCAGACAACATGATTCTATATCTAGAAAACCACATAGTATGAGCCCGAAAACTCCCTAAGCTGCTAAACAACTTCAGCAAAGTTTCAGGATACAAAATCAACATAAAAAAATCACTAGCATTACTATACACCAACAACAGCCAAGGCAAGAGTGAAATCAACAATGAAATCACATTCACAATTGCCACAAAAAGAATAAAATACCTAGAAATCCAGCTATTCAAGGAGATGAAAGATATCTACAAAGATAATTACAAAACACTGCTTAAAGGAATCCTACGCAAAAGAACAAGCTAGAGGCATCACATTACCAGACTTCAAATAATACTACAGGGTTACAGTAATCAAAACACCATGGCACTGCTGCAAAGCTAGACACACAGACCGATGGAACAGAGTAGAGAGCCTAGAAATAAGACTGCACACCTACAACTATCTATCTGATCTTCAACAATGCTAGCAAAAGCAAGCAATGGGGAAAGGACTTCATTTTTAATAAATGGCGCTGGGATAACTGGCTAACCTTAAGCAGGAGATTGAAACTGAACCCCTTCTTTAAACTATACTAAAAAATCAACTCAAGATGAATTAAAGACTTAAAACTCAAAAGCTATAAAAACCCTAGAAGAAAATCTAGGCAATACCATTCAGGACATAGGCACAGGCAAAAGTTTCATGATGAAGACACCAAAAGCGATTGCAACCAAAGCAAATATCGACAACTGGGATCTAATTAAACTCTAGAGTTTCTGTACAGCAAAAGATACTATCAACAGACTAAACAGACAACCTAAATATTGGGAGAAACTGTTTACAAACTATGCATCTGACAAAGGTCTAATATTTTTCATCTATAAGGAACTTAAATTTACAAGAAAAAAACCCATTAAAAAGGGGGCAAAGGACATGAACACTTTTCAAAAGAAGACATACCATGGAACCAATAAGCATATGAAAAAAAGCTCAGTATCACTGATTATTAGAGAAATGCAAATCAAAACTACAATGAGATATCATCTGACACCAGACAAAATGGCCATTACTAAAAAGTCACAAAAATAACATATGCTGGTAAGGTTGTAGAGAAAAGAGAACACTTACAGAACTGCTAGTGGGTGTGTAAATCAGTTCAACCATTGTGAAAAGCACTGTGGTGATTCCTCAAAGAGCTAAAACCAGAACTACCATTCAACCCATCAATCCCATTACTGAGTATATACCAAAGGAATATAATTGTTCTATCATAAAGACATGTGCATGTATATGTTCATTGCAGCACTATTCACAATAGAAAAGACATGAAATCAAACTGGATAAAGACAAATGTGGTACATATACACAATGGAATACTATGCAGCCATAAAAAATAATGAGATCATGTTCTTTACAAAAACATGGGTGGAGCTGAAGGCCATTATCCTTGGCAAAGTAACACAGGACACAAAACCAAATACCATATGTTATCAGTTATAAGTGAGCAGCTTAATGGTGAGAAGGCATGGAAACAAAGAAGGGACTAACAGACACTGGGACCTCTCTGAGTGTGGAGGTTGGGAGGAGGGATAGGATCAGAAAAAATAACTATTTGGGTAGTAGGCTTAGTACTTGGGTGATGAAATAATCTGTAAAACAAAGGTCTGTAACATGAGTTTACCTATATAGCAAACTTGAACATGTACCTCTGAACTTAAAATAAAAGTTCTTTTAAAAAATCTCATGTGCTCATCATCACTGGCCATCAGAGAAATGCAAATCAAAACCACAATGAGATACCATCTCACACCAGTTAGAATGGCGATCATTAAAAAGTCAGGAAACAACAGGTGCTGGAGGGGATGTGGAGAAATAGGAACACTTTTACACTGTTGGTGGGATTGTAAACTAGTTCAACCATTATGGAAAACAGTATGGCGATTCCTCAAGGATCTAGAACTAGATGTACCATATGACCCAGCCATCCCATTACTGGGGATATACCCAAAGGATTATAAATTATGCTGCTATAAAGACACATGCACACGTATGTTTATTGCAGCACTATTCACAATAGCAAAGACTTGGAATCAACCCAAATGTCCATCAGTGACAGATTGGATTAAGAAAATGTGGCACATATACACCATGGAATACTATGCAGCCATAAAAAAGGATGAGTTTGTGTCCTTTGTAGGGACATGGATGCAGCTGGAAACCATCATTCTTAGCAAACTATCACAAGAACAGAAAACCAAACACCGCATGTTCTCACTCATAGGTGGGAACTGAACAATGAGATCACTTGGACTCAGGAAGGGGAACATCACACACCGGGGCCTATCATGGGGAGGGGGGAGGGGGGAGAGGGGAGGGATTGCATTGGGAGTTATACCTGATGTAAATGACGAGTTGATGGGTGCAGCAGACCAACATGGCACAAGTATACATATGTAACAAACCTGCACGTTATGCACATGTACCCTACAACTTAAAGTATAATAACAATAAATAAATTTAAAAAAAAAAATCTCATGTACCCCTAATAAATATATACACCTACTATGTCTCCATAAGTTCACTAATCTTTTATTCTGCAATGTCTAATCTGTTGTTAATAGAATAGCATCCATTGGATTGTTATTGTCAGACATTATGATTTTATTTCTAGATGATAGGCTTGGGTTTTTTCCATACATTTTGTATCTCTACCTAATATTTTTAATATTTCCCTTGGCTTCTTGAACATACAGAATATAGCTATAATAATCATTTAATATTATTGCCTATTAATTCTATCATCTGTATCATTTCTGAATCTGTTTTTATTGATAAATTTTATTTTTTTTCTGTTTCTCTGCATGACTGATACTTTTTATTGGGTGTAGACATTCTATCTTTTAAATTGATGTATGTTGCAGATTTCTGTATTCCTATAGTCTCAAGGTTTATTTGTAAATTCACCTAAATTACTTGGAAATAGTGTTTTCCTTTTAGGTCTTACTTTCTAGCTTTCTTAAGGGGGACCAGAGCAGCATTTACTTTAGGGTTAATTTTACACTATGACTGAGGTAAACCTCATCTATATATTCAACTTAATGTCCAACGAGTTATGAGATTTTCCACTATGGCTCTTGAGAACAAGCACTATTCCAGGAAATGTATGGACCCCACGGATAGTTCCATCTATTCTTTTTAGGTGATTCTTTTCATGACCGTGGGTGCTTTCCTCACATGTATGCATTTATCAGTACTTGGTTGAATACTCATGGGGGACTCTGTGCAGATCTCTAGAGTTCTTTCTCTACATAGCTTATCTTCTCTGGTATTTTACCCTGTGATCTCCAGCTGCCACAGCCTACATGGACTCCTAATTCCTTCTTCTCAAATTAGAGAAATAGCCCTACCTACTACCTAGCTTGGAGAATTTCTCTAAATAGTAAGCTAAACCAACTGTAGGCTATATTTGTTTCCTGTCCCTCTAGGATCCCAGTTCTTCATTGTCTAATCTTCAATGTTTTGAGAATTGTTTCATAGAGTTTGCCTTTGTATGTTATTTCATCTGGGAGGGAAAAACTAGTCCCTGTGATTTCAATTTACTTAGAAGCAAAGTCTTCAATAGTTTATTTTAATGGAAGAGGCTTGAGCACGTTTTAAGGCAGAGGAAGGTCATCATTAAGAAGGGGTGGTTTAATATTTAAAAAGGAGACAATCAGTGGTGCTCAGTTGTTGAGAAGTCAGATGTGGATTGAATCTAGAATGCAGGTGGAAAACTGACTTTATATGTGAGGAAGAGCAAATCCTGTGTTATAATGGGAGGGATGGAGAATAGGATGGGTGTATGTGTGGCAGGATTTTCTATTTAATGGGCTCTATTTTTCTATTAAATAGAAGGAAAATACATCTGCTGAGAATGAAGGTGGTAAAGGTTAGAGACATTTTAAGAGACACATGTAGTTTTATGAAAAGTTGTAGAAAGAGGAAAATTGTTTGACCAGAAAAACATACAAGGAAGGTCAAGCCTTACTAATGATCCATTTAAGGATGGTGATCATAAATACATACTGGAACAAATCTAGCCTAATATCTCCTCTTGACCATGAATAGCTCAAATTCAACATATTCACAACTGAAAACATAATTTTAAACTGACTCTCTGACATGACATGGTTAACAGGATGAATGACAAATCACATTTGTTGAAATGGCCAGCATTTAAGAGGAAGGCAAACTTAGAACAGAGATGTGTTTAGTTTTGGACAACCCGAATTTAGGAGAAGCTAGTGACCACCAAGACGACCCAACTTCAGGTTCACATAATAGATCACACTGATTCCAATGGCTACATTTGGTCCTCAGTATTCAAGATCATTAATAATCTTGACAAAAGCCAATTGATATGGTTTGGATATTTGAGCCCTCCAAATCTCTTGCTGAAATTTGAAAGCTGAAGGTGGGGCCTAGTGGAAGGTATTTGGGTCGTGGGGGTGGATTTCTCATAAATGACTTGGTGCCATCTTCATGGTAGTGAGCTAGTTCTTGCTCTATGAGTTTCCACAGGAGCTGGTTGTTAAAGAGCCTCACACCTCCTCCCCTCTGTCTTGCCTCCTCTCTCTGCATGTGATCTCTGCACACACTGGCTTCCCTTCACCTTCCAACATAAGTAGAAGAAGCTTGAAGCCCTCGCCAGATGCAAATGCCAGATTCATATTTCTTGTACAGTCTGCAGAACCATGAGCCAAATAAACTTCTTTTCTTTATAAATTACCCACCCTCAAGTATTCTTTTATAGCAGCATAGAAACAGACAAAGACACCAATTCAGTGAGTGGTAGCAGATGAGATGAGGTGGCAACTGGTCAGGACAAGGGTAGGAAGAGGAAATAGAGACCAAAGAGCATCTTTAAAAGAGATAAATGATTGGAGCATGTTTAAACATTATTGGAGAAGATACAGTGTAAAGAGGAAAATGGTGAATACACATAAGAAAGAAAGAAATTATCATTGCTGTATGATTTTGTAAAATTGGGCAGGGATGGGATACGTAGCACAGATGAAAATGTTGGCTTTATTATTTTTTACTGCCCACAATTATGCAGATAGAATCTATCAATAAAGCAAAATACATGAGATTGCCATATAATCCTGATTATAAATGTCTTTGCAAAATGTGTGTATTGTATCACTACAAGAATCAGTGTAGGCATAAATGTTCCCCTGATATAACAGAAAATAATTTCCAGAGATAAAATAGAGGGCTATATTTTAGTACCTTTTTAAATTTGAGAGGCTTTCAGAAGTAATTGGCCCTGGTCAAAACTAAAGTTGTCTTTGTAGACCTTGTAAACACTCACTACGCTATAAATAATAACACTCAGCAGGCAAACTTGGTCAGTTATTCCAGGGCACATTTGGCAGACAACTCATCTTGGCAGCCTCATATAGAATCAGACCTTCAGAGGAGGGTGAATGAGTGTTTTCTATGGCTGAAGGGAGTAACACTCATTTTGAAATTCTTCTAGATCAAGTGTATTAGCGCATTCTCACACTGCTATAAAGCATACTATCTGAAGCTCAGTAATTACAAAGGAAGGAAGTTTAATTGACTCACAGTTCTGCAGGCTTAACAGGAAGAATGGCTAGGAGGTCTCAGGAAACTTACAATCAAGGCAGAAGGGGAGTCAGGCATGTCTTACATGGAAGCAGGTGAGAGAAGAGTGCCAACAAGGGAAATGCCAGACACTTATAAAACCATCGGATCTCACGAGATCTCCCTCACTATCATGAGACCGCCCCCATGATCCAATATATAATCATTTCCCATCAGGTTCCTCACTTGCCACATGCGGATTACAATTCAAGATGAGATTTGAGTGGGAACACAGAACCAAACCATATCATTCCACCCCTGGCTCTTCCCAAATATCATGTCCTCACATTTAAAAACCAATCATGCCTTCCCAACAGTCCCCCAAAGTCTTAACTCATTCTAGCATTAACTCAAAAGTTCAAGTCCCAAGTTTCATTTGAGAGACAAGGCAAATCCCTTCAGCCTATGAGCATGTAAAATCAAAAGCAAGTTAGTTACTTCCAAGATACAGTGGTGTACAGACATTGGGTAAATGATCCCATTCCAAATAGGAGAAATTGGGCAAAACAAAGGGTCACAGGCTCCATGCAAATCCGAAACCCAGTGGGGCAGTCATTACATCTTAAAATTCTGAAATGATCTCCTTTGACACCATGTCTCACATCCAGGGCATGCTAATGCAAAGGGTGGGCTCCCACAACCTTGGGAAGTTCCTTCACTAGCTGGTGTTCAGTGCCTGTGGCTTTTCCAGGCACATGGTGCAAGCTGTCAGTGAATCTGTCATTCTGGGGTCTGGAGGTCAGTGACTGTCTTCTCACAGCTCCATTAGGCAGTGCCCCAGTGGGGACTGTGTGTGAAGACTCCAACCCCACATTTCCCTTCCACACTACTCTAGCAGAGGTTCTTCATGAAGGCTCCACTCCTGAAGCAAACCTCTGCCTGGGCATCCAGGCGTTTCCATACATCCTCTGAAATCTAAGTGAACGTTTCCAAACATCAGTTCTTGACTTACGTGCACCTGCAGGCCTAACAACACATGGAAGCTGCCAAGACTTGGGGCTTGGACACCCTGAAACAATGGCTGGAGCCATCTGTACCTTGATCCCTTTTAGCCACAGCTGGAGCTGGAGTGGTTGGGACACAGGGCACCAAGACCGTGGTCTGCTTTTGCATGGAGCAGAGGTGCTTTGGGCCTGACCCAGAAAACCATTTTTCCCTCCTAGACTTCTGGGCCTGTAATGGGCGTGGCTGTTGTGAAGGTCTCTGACATGCACTGGAGACATTTTCCTCATTGCCTTGTCTATTAACAATCAGCTCTTAATTACTTATGCAAATTTCTGCAGCCAGCTTGAATTCCTCCCCAGAAAACAGGTTTTTCTTTTCTACCACTTGGTTATGCTACAAATTTTCCAAACTGTTACACTGTGCTTCCCCTTTAAATATAAGTTACAATTTCAAACCATCTCTCTGTGAGCATACACAACTGAACACTTTCAGAATCAACCAGGTGACCTCCTGAATGCTGTGCTGCTTAGAAATGTCTTTTGCCAGATTCCCTAATTATCTCTCTCAAGATCAAATTTCCACAGATCTCTAAGGCAGGGATGAAATACCTCCATTCTCTCTCTCTCTTTTTTTAAATTATACTTTAAGTTCTAGGGTACATGTGCACAACGTGCAGGTTTGTTACATATGTATACATGTGCCATGTTGGTGTGCTGTACCCATTAACTCGTCATTTACATTAGGCATATCTCCTAATGCTTCCCCCCCACCCGATCTCATGACAGGCCCCAGTGTGTGATGTTCCCCACCCTGTGTCCATGTGTTCTCATTGTTCAATTCTTACCTATGAGTGAGAACATGTGGTGTTTGGTTTTCTGACCTTGCGATAATTTGCTCAAAATGATGGTTTCCAGTTTCATCCATGTCCCTGCAAAGGACATGAACTCATCCTTTTTTATGGCTGCATATTATTCCATGGTGTATATGTGCCACATTTTCTTAATCCAGTCTATCATTGATGGACATTTGGGTTGGTTCCAGGTCTTTGCTATTGTGAATAGTGCCACAATAAACATACATGTGCATGTGTCTTTATAGCAGCATGATTTATAATCCTTTGGGTATATACCCAGTAATGGGATGGCTGGGTCAAATGGCATTTCTAGTTCTAGATTCTTGAGGAATTGCCACACTGTCTTCCACAATGATTGAACTAGTTTATAGTCCCACCAACAGTGTAAAAGTGTTCCTATTTCTCCACATCCTCTCCAGTACCTCTTGTTTCCTGACTTTTTAAAGATCACCATTCTAACTGGTGTGAGATGGTATCTCATTGTGGTTTTGATTTGCATTTCTCTGATGGCCAGTGATGATGAGCATTTTTTCATGTGTCTGTTGGCTGCATAAATGTCTTCTTTTGGGATCCTCCATTCTCTTTGCCATGGCATAGCAAGAGTCACCTTTGCTCCAGTTCCCAATAAGTTCCTCATCTCCCTCTGAGACCACCTCAGCCTGACTTCATTATCCACATTATTATCTGCATTTTGGTTAAAACCATTCAACAAGTCTCTAGGAAGTTCCAAACTTTCCCACATCTTCCTATCTTCTTCTGAGCCCTCCAAACTGTTCCAACATCTTCCTGTTACCCAGTTCCAAGGTTGCTTCTCATAAGTTGTGGAACTCCAGGATGTCAGTGAAGTACCTGTACAAGAGGTAGCATATCATTGTAGTAAAAGCATGAATCTTGAAGCCACATTGCCTGAGTTCAACTCCTGACTGCTGCTTACTGGCTGTGTTCCCTTATGTAAGTATTTTTAAAAGATATCTGTGCTATATTTTCCTTATCTATAAAACAGGAAGGGGGAGAAGTTACAGTACTTACCCCATAGGATGATGATTAAATGAATTAATCTTTGTAAAGCACTTGGAGTAGTGTCAGGTACATGGGAAATATTTGGTGTCTGTTAAATAAAAAGTAATATTTAAATTGGTGAAGAACTGCATTTTGAGAGAAATTCTGTCTACAAGATAAACTTTTATCTGGGTGAACATATTGGTCACTGTAGTTAACTTTAATAGCATCACCAACTTGTCTATTTGCTAAATTATATTAATCTTAGCTTAACTGACTAACCAGGTTACCAGATATGTTAAACAGAGTACCAAAATTTTGAAGTGGATGTCATAAAACTAGCAAAACTCTAGCAGAGAGGTATAAAAATTAAAGAAGTTGATATCGAACATTCTATTTATAGATGCTATAGCTTGTGTCTGCGTTGTTCTTTAAAATGAAAGTGTTATTCCATGAGAAAAGCAGATAATTTAGCTCATAACTCCAAATTGAGACAATCATTGGACTTTGGTACATGGCAGAAGTGCTTTTATATGAACTTCCTATTTTGTCACATGGAACATTAAAACGACATGTGCTCAAGGGTCAAGATTTAATATAATTAATAATTTTTAATGATTCATCAAGGACATTCTTATGTGAAATTGGCTTTTTTTTTTTTTACTACAAGCATGTGACAGTGAATAAAACAATGGCTACTAACATGTTTTTTTGCCACTGTATTGATTCACTAAAATCATGGTAAATAAATATGCTATAAAAAGTGATATTTCAAAATTAAAATTTCAGACAGAAACATCCTCCTGAATTTAATCAGCACAACAGTTTTTAGTTTTTATATATATATATTTTATATATATTTATATATATATATATATATATATACACACACATATATATACACACACACACACACACACATATATATGTATAGTGGAACAAAGTTGAATTGTGCATTAAGTCTAAATGAATCCAAACATTTTGCCTGGCATACATACCAAGTAAGAGGAATGAAGAGGTAGCTTCATTCTGTTGTGCACATGAGCTATTTCACATATTTCAACACAGTCTAGTGATTTTTCTTTATTTTCCTCTAAAGTTGATTTTCTGTTCTATAATTTTATTTTTAGATGCAGCATCAATACAAGATAATCATGAGTCCCCCCACTCCAACAAAGAAAAATAGATCAAGATTATGATATATACAGAAAAATAAAGCATAATAAACCTTGATTACTTTATTTTTTTTTTTAATTTATTTATTATTATTATACTTTAAGTTGTAGGGTACATGTGCATAACATGCAGGTTTGTTACATATGTATACTTGTGCCATGTTAGTCTGCTGCACCCATCAACTCGTCATTTACATCAGGTATAACTCTGGTCACAATCCCTCCTCCTCCCTGCCATTTGGTATGGCTGATGTTCCTTCCTGAGTCAAAGTGGTCTGGTTGTTCAGTTCCTATAGGGGTAGGAACTTGTCTTTGGTGTTTAGTTTTTCTATTTCACTTCTGATGGTTTTGCTAAGAATGATGGTTTCAATGCATCCGTATCCCTAATCCTTTTATGGCTGCATAGTATTCATGGTATATATATTGCCGTATCAAATCTGCTAGTGGACATTTGAGTTTGATTCAAGTCTTGCCTGCTATTGTAGATGTTGCTGCGTAAACTTGTCATTATTTGCATGTGTCTTTATAGCAGCATAATTTATAATCCTTGGGTATATCCCCGAAGTATTGGGATGGCTAGGTCATATAGTTACATCTAGTTCTGATCCTTGAGGATAGCCATACTGTTTTCCATAATGGATTGGGCAAGTTTACAATCCACCAACAGTGTAAAAGTGTTCCTATTTCTCCCACATCCTCTCCAGCACCTGTTGTTTCAGCTTTTTAATGAGTAGCCATTCTAACTGGTGTGGATGGTATCTCATTGTGGTTTTTTGATTGCATTTCTCTGATGGCCAGTGATGATAGGCATTTTTTCCTTATGTCATTGGCTGTATGAATGTCCTCTTTTGAAATGTCTGTTCTATATCTTTGCCCACTTTTTTGATGCAAGGGTTGTTTGTTTTTTTTTTTTCTTGTAAAATTTGTTTGGAGTTCTTGCAGGTTCTGGATATTAGCCTTTGTCAGATGAGTAGATTGCAAAATTTTCTCCCATTCTGTAGGTTGCCTATATTCCTCTGATGAAGGTAGTTTCTTTTTGCTGTGCCCAGAAGCTCTTTAGTTTTAATTAAAGACCCCATTTTGTCAATTTTAGCTTTTGCTGCGTTGCTTTTGGTGTTTTAGACATGAGTCACTTTGCCCATGCCTATAATAGATGTTTCAGTTTTTCCTCTAGAAGTTTTATGAGTATTAGGTCTAACATTTAAGTCCTCTAATCCATCTTGAATTAATTTTTAAATGGGGAGTAAAGAAGGGATCCAGTTTCAGCTTTCTACTACTTACCTAATGGCGGCTGTGAATTTTCCCAGCACCATTTATTAAATAGGAATCCTTTCCCCATTTCTTGTTTTGTCAGGTTTATCAAAGATCAGATGATGGCTTAGTGTGGTATTATTATTTCAGGGACTCTGTTCTGTTCATTTGGTCTATATCTCTGTTTTGGTACCAGTACCATGCTGTTTTGGTTACTGTAGCCTTGTAGTATAGTTTGGGAATCAGGTAGCGTGATGCCTCCAGCTTTGTTCTTTTGACTTAGGATTGTCTTGAGATGCGGGCTCTTTTTTGGTTCCATATATGAACTTTAAAGCCGTTTTCCAATTCTGTAGAAACTCATTAGTATGTGATGGGGATGGCAGTGAATCTATAAAATTACCTTGGGCAGTATGGCCATTTTCGATATTGATTCTTCCTATCCGTGAGCATGGAATGTTCTTCCATTTTGTTTATGTGCCTATTTTATTTCACTGAGCAGTGGTTTGTAGTTCCTATACTCCTTGAAGAGGTCCTTTACATCCTGTAAGTTGGATTCCTAGGTATTTCATTCTCTTGCAGAAGCAATTGAATGGAAGTTCACATTCATGATTTGGCTCTGTGTTTGTCTGTTGGTGTATAAGAATGCTTGTGATTTTGCATACATTAATTTTGTATCCTGAGACTTTGCTGAAATTTGCCATAAACAAGGATTTTAGGTTTCCAAGGACAATGGGGTTTCTAAATATACAATCATGTCATCTGCAAACAGGGACAATTTGACTTCTTTATCTTTTCCTAACTGAATACCTAGTTTCTTTTCTCTTGCCTAATTGCTAATAGAACTTTAACACTATGTTGAATAGGGTGGTGAGAGAGGGCATCCCTGTCTTATTACTTGATTTTCAAAGGAATTTTCCAGTTTTTCCATTCAGTATATGATAATTGGCTGTGGGTTTGTCATAAATGGCTCTTATTATTTTGAGTCGTTCCAATAATGCAGATTTATTGGCGTTTTAGCATGAAGGGCGGCTGTTGAATTTTTGTCAAAAGCCTTTTTCTGCATCTATTGAGATAATCATGTGGTTCTTGTCTCTTTTGGTTCTGTTTCTTGGTTATGTTTATTGATTTCTGCGAGATGGTAGACCAGCCTTGCATCCCAGGGATGAAGCCCCTTGATCATGGTGGATAAGCTTTTGATGTGTGATGAATCCGGTTTTGCCAGTATTTTTGTGAGGATTTTTGCATCGATGTTCATCAGGGATATTAGTCCTAAAATTCCCTCTTTTTGTTGTGTCTCTGCCGGGTTTTGCACGAGGTATCAGGATGATGTTGGCCTCATAAAATTCGAGTTAGGGAGGAGTTCCCTCTTTCTATTGATTGGAATAGTTTCAGAAGGAATGGTACCAGCTCTCTCCTTATACCTCTGGTAGAATTCAGCTGAATCCATCTGGTCCTGGACTTTTTTTGGATTTGGTAGGCTATTGGTGTGCCTCAATTTCAGAGCCTACTATTGGTCTATTCAGGGATTCAACTTCTTCCTGGTTTGATCTTGGGAAGAGTGTAAGTGTCAGGAAGTTATCCATTTCTTCTAGGTTTTTTCCAGTTTATTTAAACAGAGGTGTTTATAGTATTCTCTCTACAGTGGTGGTTGTTTTCTGTGAGATTTAGGTGGTGATATCCTTTATCATTTTTAATTCGTCGATTTAGTTCTTCTCTCTTTTTCTTCTTTATTAGTCTTGCTAGTGGTCACCTACATCAATTTGTTGATCTTTTCAAAAACCAACTCCTGGATTCATTGATTTTTTGGAGGTTTTGTGTCTCTATCTCTTGGTTCTGCTTTCGTCTTGAATTATTTCTTGCCCTGCCTTCTACTAGCTTTGGAATGTGTTTGCTCTCTTGCTTCTCTAGTTCTTTTTAATTCTTGATGTTAGAGTGTCAATTTTTGATCTTTCCTGCTTTCTCTTGTGGGCATTTAGTGCTATAAATTTCCCTCTGCACACTGCTTTAGAAATGTCCCAGGATTCTGGTATGTTGTATCTTTGTTCTCATTGGTTTCAAGAACATCTTTATTTCTGCCTTCATTTAGATTTATGTACTTAGTAGTCATTCAGGAGCAGGTTGTTCGAAGTTTCACATATGGTTGGTTTTGATTGAGTTTCTTAGTCCTGAGTTCTAGTTTGATTGCACTGTGAGTCTGAGGAGACAGTTTATTTATAATTTTCTGTTCTTACATTTGCTGAGGGAGTGCTGCTTTAATTATATGGTCAATTTTAGATACCAAGTCTGATGTAGGTATCGAGAAAAGAATGCATATTCTGTTGATTTGGGGTGGAGGGCCTATAGATGTCATTAGGTCTGCTTGCTGCAGAGATGAGTTCAATTCCTGGACATCCTTGTGCTTTCTTGTCTGTTGAAGTCCTGCTCTAATGTTGACAGTGGAGTGTTGAAGTCTCCCATTATGCATTGTATAAGTCCTAAGTCTCTTTTCTTAATAAGTCTCTAAGGACACGCTTTTATGAATCTAGGTGCTCCTGTATTGGGTGCATATATGTTTAGGATGATTGGCTCTTCCTGTTAGATTGATCCCTTGACCCATTTATGTAATGCTTCTTTGTATCTCTTTTAAGTCTTTTGATGGGTTTTAAAGTCCACCATTTTATCAAGACAGGATTACGACCCCTCTTTTGTTCTCCATTTGCTTGGTAAATCTTCCTCCATCCGCTATTTTTGAGCCTATGTATGTCTCTGTATTGGCCAGAAGGATGGGTCTCCACGACCACCCAGCAGACTGAGTGGGTCTTGACTCTTTATCCAGTTTGCCAGTCTGGCTGTCTTTTAATTTGGAGCGAACAGTCATTTACATTTTAAAAGGTTAAAGATTGTTATGTGTAGAGACTTGATCCTGCCATTATGATATTAACTGGTTATTTTATAGTTAGTTGATGCAGTTTCTTCTAGCCTCGATGGTCTTTACATTTTGGCATGTCATTTTTTATTAGCTGGTGCAGTTGTTCCTTTCCATGTGAGTGCTTCCTTTAGGGTCTCTTGCCAGGCAGCAGGCCTGGTGGTGGCCAAATCTCTAAGCATTTTGCTTATCATGAGGATTTTTATTTCTCTTCACTTATGGAAACAGTTTGGCTGGATATGAAATTCTGGGTTTAAAATTCTTTTCTTTAAGAATGTTGAATGTGGCTTCCTCTCTTCTGGCTTGGAGAGTTTCTGCGAGAGATCTGCTTGTGGAGTCTGATGGGCTTCCCTTTGTAGGTAGCTGACCTTTCTCTCTAGCTGCCCTTAAGATTGCCACTTCATTTCAACTTTTGGTGAATCTGGCAGTTATGTGTCTTGGGTTGCTCTTCGAGGAGTATCTTGTGGCGTTCTCTGTATTTCCTGGTTTGAATGTTGGCCTGCCCTAGGTTGGGAAGTTCTCCTGGATGATATCCTGAAGGAGGTGTTTTCCAACTTGGTTCAAATTTTCCCCCCACTCACTTTCCAGGCACCCCAATCAGGCCCGTAGATTTGGTCACTACATAATCCCATACTTCTTACCGGGGCTTTTATTTCATTTCTTTTCTTCTTTTTTTTTTCTTTTGGTTTCTCTTCCTCCATTCATTTCATTCATTTTGATCCTCAATGCAGCTGATACTCTTTCTTCCAGTTGATCGAATTGAGTTACCACTGAAGCTTGTGCATTTTATCACACGTGTTTCGTGTCATGGTTTTCATCTCTTTCTCATTTAAGTTTATGACCTTCATTGTTAAATGCAGCGTCAATTCTTCACTTTTTCGGATTTTAGTTTCTTTCGCTGGAGTCGTGAATTCCCTCCTTTAGCTCTACAAGGAAGTTTGATGGTTCAAACCTTCTTCTCTCTCATCTCGTCAAAGTCATTACCATCTGGCTTTGATCGTTGCTGGCGATGAGCCCTCTGCAGCTCCCTTTGCGAGGAGATGTATCTTATTTTTGAATTTCAGCTTTTCTGCCCTGCTTTTCCCCATCTTTGTAGGACTTTATCTGCCTCTGGTCTTTGATGATGGTGATGTACTGATGGGGTTTGGTGCCAAATTAATCGCCTGTTTGATAGTTTTTCCTTCCCACAACAGTCCAGGACCCTCTCAGCTGTGGAATCTGTTGGAATTGCTTGAAAGGGTCCTCAGGGCCTATTATTTGCCTGAGTATATCAGCAGCAGGGCTGCAGAAGATGAAATATTTCTGAACAGCGGAGTGTACCTGTCTGATTCTTGCTTTTGGGAAGCTTCCTCAGGGGTATACTCCACCTGTGAGGTGTGGGTGTCAGACTGCCCCTAGTGGGGATGTGTCTCCCAGTTAGGCTACTCAGGGGTCAGGGACCCACTTGAGCAGAGCAGTCTGTCGTTCTCAGATCTCAGCCTCCCGTGTTGGAGATCACTGCTCTCTCTTCAAAGCTGTCAGACAGAGTCGTTTGCGATCTGCAGAGTTTTCTGCTGCTTTGTTGTGTATTTGTTGTTGTGTGGCTGTGCCCTGTCCCCAGAGGTGGAGTCTACAGAGACAGGCAGGTTTCCTTGAGCTGCTGTGAGCTCACGGTTAGACTTCCCAGCAGCTTTGTTCTACTTAGAAGCCTCAGCAGCGTGGTGAGCCTCCCCCAAGCCTGGCACTGCCTTGCCAGTAGATCCACAGACTGCTGTGCTAGCAGTAGGGAGGCTCGTGGAAATGGGACCCTCCCGGCCAGAGTGTGGATATATGATCTCTGGTGTGCACATTTTGCTTAAAGCAATATTGGGGTGGGAGTTACGATTTTCCAGGGCTGTTGTGTGTCTCAGTTCCCTGTGGCTGAAGGATTCCCTTCCCCTTGGAGGCTTCCCAGGTGAAGTGATGCACCAGCCCTGCCTCAGCTAGTGGGGCTGCAGCAGCTGAGGCCAGCACCGATCGTCGGCACTCCCAGTGAGATGAACAGTACCTCAGTTGAAAATGCAGAAATCACCGGTCTTCTGTATGCGGCTGGCTGGGAGTTGGAGCTGGGCTATTCCTATTCGGCCATCTTGCTCCGCCCTACCTTGATTACTTTAAACCTTATGTTCAGACGATATTTATTTTCACATTGTTGTTTATTACATGCATATACTTGTTTTCATTGTTTAATTATTCAATTTTATTGTTCAGTATCAGTGATAATTGCTTATGTATCTTGAATTGAGATGGATGCATATTAATTTTTCCTGTTAAAATTAATGGGATTTTTTTTTTCATTTAGCAGCTTTTCACTCAGCAGCAGGGTTTTCAGGAGCAAATTAAAGTCATTAAATTAGGGATAGATATGTGCTATCTAGTATTTTAGTTATATTCATCAAGAGTGTTGTTCAGGATATCTAAGACATAATACTATTGGAAACTGAAGTTCCCTAACTCCTCTTTAAATAAAAGTAATCAACTGACACATTAATGTAAGAGTGGCCCCATGTTGAATGTAATCTTATTATCACCATAAAATCTCATTCTCAAATAATGATCAGTTCACACTGACATGTATGTACGCCTTTATTGATTTATATCCCTATACTTTTTCAAAAAGTTTTGCAGCAGCGTACAATGACATAATTTAATCAAAGCTCCTCGATCAAGTAGTAAGAACTCAATAAATGTTTGCTGTTATTGTCATTATACAGACATACATTGAAATCAGTAGGATAAAACTGGAAGATTAACTATATGCAAATGCAAAGGGAAAATAAGCTAACATTAAGCCCTGAGAGTTATAGTGATTGAGCATTAAACTTCACTCAGATTTTCCAAGCAACTATAGAAAAAGGGCTATAGAAGCATTTTCTGACAGAAGGAAGTCTAATAATTCTTCAAGAAAATTAAAC
The DNA here is from genome assembly GCF_008728515.1 of Papio anubis. Lineage (NCBI taxonomy): Eukaryota > Metazoa > Chordata > Mammalia > Primates > Cercopithecidae > Papio > Papio anubis. The sequence continues at coordinate 6,042,790 of NC_044996.1, read as the reverse complement.
TTTCTCTTGGTGGTGTGGTTTTTATACCAGAGACTGTGAAAAAACATAATGGACAATATCTTACATGATAGTTTTGTAGTAAATGCAGCAGTTAATTTATCCATCCATTCATTTAGAAAATATTTTGTCATTTTCTTTGTGGCCAAGGGCATAACAATAAAGCACAATTCAATTAGGGCGTCTCTATAGCAAGCTAAACAAATGAGGCCAAATATAAAGCTTTCCAGAAATCTAGATAACTAAGGTTAGAATTTACACTACCTAGCGTAACAATACCTACTAACAAAAAACAATACCTACTAACAAAAATAAATACCTAACAAATAAACATGTTAGTTGCCATTGTTTTATTCACCGTCTCATGCTTGTAATGAAAAAAGTCAATTTCACATAAGAATGCCCTTTATGAATCATTAAAAATTATTAATTATGTTAAATCTTGACCCTTGAGCATGTCTTTTTAATATTCCATGTGACAAAATGGGAAGTTCATATGAGAACACTTCTGCCATGTACCAAAGTCCAGTGATTGTCTCAGATTGGAGCTGCAAGCTGAATTATCTGCTTTTCTCATGGCATTACACTTACTTTAAAGAACAACTCAGAGACAAACTACAGCTATTCAAATTTGGGTATTTAGCAGACATTTCCTTGAAAATGAACAAAATCAGACTACAACTTCAAGAAAAACAACTGACAGGCCGGGTGCGGCAGCTCATGCCTGTAATCGCAGCACTTTGGGAGGCTGAGGTGGGAAGATCACTGAGGTCAGGAGTTCGAGACCAGCCTGGTCAACATGGTGAAACCCCGTCTCTACTAAAAACACAAAAATTAGCTGGGCGTGGTGGTGTGCCCCTGTAATCCCAGCTACTCGGGAGGCTGAGGCAGGAGAATTGCTTGAACCCAGGAGGCAAAGGTTACAGTGAGCCGAGATCGTGCCACTGCACTCTAGCCTGGCAGACACAGCAAGATTCTGTTTCAAAAAAAAAAGAAAAGAAAAGAAAAGAAAAGAAAAAAGGAAAAGGAGAAAAACAACGGACGGTATTTGTTGCCTATGATAAATTCCATCATTAAAGTGAAAATTAGAATTTAGGAAAATTTGAATCTGCCACCTAGAATTTGACAGCTTTCTAGTACTTAAGGATTTTTATGAGTTGGGGGGAACATTAATGAATGTGAATTCCTGATGTTTCATATTGAAATATGTGAACATTTGGAAGATCTGCAAAACTAAGTGAAACAGTATTTTACCAAAAAAATCCTAATGTATAACACTAAAAGTTATGCTTGAGTAAAAGATTAATTCAAAGTGTAAGCAAGACCAATGGATTTTGATATAACTAAGTATAAAAGATTCATTGATATTATTTCAGAATTCAGATTTTAACTTTTAGAAAGCTAACTTTTGGGGGTTTGATGTAATATCAAAGAAGAATATCCACAATTATATAAAAAGGTGAATAGAAACCTCACTTATCTTACTATGTATCTGTGTGAGGTCATATTTCCTTTAACCAAAATTATATAATGCAACAGATTGAATACAAAGCAAATATGAGAATCCAACTACCTTTTATTAAAGGAAACATTACAGAGATTTAAAAAATATTAAAACAGTGGAACTCTCCTGACTAAACTGTTTTGTTTCAGAAAATATATTTCATAAAATAATGTTTTAATTATAGCAAATACTTTCTTATTGTTCTAAAATTAATAAATATGTAAAAATTAAATCAATTTTAATTTTGAATATGGTACATATTGAGAGTTATAAACCATATAAACAAAAAATCTTTGAGTTTTAAAATAATTTTTAAGGGTGCAAAAAGTTCCTAAACCTACATCATTTGAAAACACTGCTTTGGCAATGGATGTTTAAGCACTTTCTGTAGAAACTTATAAAACTTTAAAGACATTAAAGGAAACTAAATAAATGGAGAAATGGGTGATGTTCTCAGGTAAGAAGACTTAGTATTGTAAAGATGTAATTCTCTCTAAATTGATTTATAGATTCAAAGCAATTTCAATAAAAATTGCAATTTTTTTCCCAGGAGAAGTTACACTTATTCTACATTTTACATGGAAAGAGTAAATGTGTTGAAACAGTCAATACACTCCTAAAAAAGAACAAAGTAGGGAGAATTACCCTACTTTATATCAAGACATAATTTTAAGCTACAGTAAATAAGACAGTGCAATATTTTCCCTGGGATAAACAGATTAGTGTAACAGCTTAGAGAGCCCAGAAAACAACCCACACATATATGGAAATGCTATATGACAGAATAACATTGCAGACCATGGGTAGAAACACCATTCAAAATATAGTACTGAGACAATTGGCTAGTCACATAAAGAAAAATACAAAATTGAATCCCTATCTCATAGCATATTAAAAATTCAATTCAAAGTGGAGTAAAGACTTGAATGTGAACTGTGAAAGTATTCAAACTTTTACAAAAATAATACATTTACTATATAACCTTAGAGTGGGAAAATTTTAAAACAGGTCACAAAAGGCACGAATTATAAAGGGAATGACTAATAAATTCAAATACATCAAAATTAAGAACTTTGGTTCATCAAAAGACACAATGAAGGGAATAGAAAAACAAGCTACAAGCTGGCTAAAAATTTTTGTAACATGTATCACCTACAAATAATTAGCATACAAAATATATAAATGACTCTTATAAATCATTTACAAAAATACACATAGCCCAACAGAAAAAAATATATATAGCACAAAAACTGAATAGGCATTTCCCAGAAGATGAAATACAAATGACCCATACACTATGGATAGATGCCCATTCTCATTAGTAACCAGGGGAATGCAAGTTGAAATCACAATGACATATCATTTTACACACAAAACACTGGCAACTATTAAGCGGTCTGACAAAACTAAGTGTCAGCAAGGATGCAGAGAAACAGGAATTGGGTGCTGCTGGTGGGAGTGTGAATTGATGTAGCTACTGTGGCATCATAGACATGTACTGCTCATCGGCCTCTCTTTTCACAGGTCCAGATCTGTATTGAAGTTTGAAGCTTCTCTTTGCTATACCTGTCTCTCCCCATTATCCTTCACACATTTCCCCAATAAATCTCTTGAATATCAAATTCCATTCTGGCAGATGCTTCTTAATACACAAAGTGACTCAAGCTCTTTGGAAAATATCTTTACATTACCTGGTAAGGTTGAACCTGGTGTGTTTTATAATCCAGCGACGTTACTCTTAAGTATGGCCTAGAAAAATTCATACCATGAGAAATGTACAAGAATCTTCGTAGCAGCATTGCACCAAATAGCCAAAACCTGGAAGTAAGTTCAATTATTGATCACTGGCAGAATATGTAAATGAATTGTGGTTTACTCACACAATGATTACTTTACAGCCTGGGCTACTCTGTTTATGGCAGAACTCCAGGGAAGGGGGCATTCACACAGGTTAAGAACCCACTACAGATAGTTGCATCAACCTGGAAAACCTCAAAAAGACAAAGTGAATAAAAGAAGCAAACAACAGAAAATTCCCTAGAGTATGATTTCACTCAAAACCCCAAACCACACAAAACTAGACAATACACTGCTCAGGAATGTATGTATAAGCACAAAAACTCAGGGAGGAGTAGGGGTAATTCTATGATTTGGTTATCTTAATTTTTATCTAGAAAATGGGAAAAACAAAGAGCAAAGGAGCAATCAATACAAATGCTGGAGAAAGGTTACAACTTGGGCAAGGAAGGAGGGACAGGGCATAGAGGGGGCTTCTAAATTACTGGTACTATTTCTTAAGGTGGGTGGTGGGTGATTTTGTATTAACTGTTATTAGTAGTATTATTTTGTGTGCATGATATACTTCACAATATTTTGAAGGGGTTGGCACCTCCATGCCGTAACAATTTAAAGCAACCTTTTGGCTTATCTCTTCTTAAAAGCAACTCCAATAACTTTCAGCATATGCCTTACTAGGTCGATGTGCTAAACCTGATTTGGGGAAAGGAAACAATAAGCCGTTGCTAATGACGGTGTTCATATTTCTCCTCTTTACACAGTGAACATGTTCTCTGGAGAGCAGAGATAGTAACAACAGATAAAACAGGTGTGCTGCTGGATGCTTCCCTCAAGTCCCAATTAGTCATGCAGCAAAAGAAACACAAAATAAAGCAGGCCTGTGTTTAAGTGGCTATAAAGGTAATTTTATAGAAATATCATGTGTGAATGCTTCCCTTTCAGAGTCAGAGAATTTGAGGAGGTGAGTTTGTGAGGGAGCTCCTTCACAAGACAAGGCCAGCAGAAACAACCTCTTCCTTCTTCCTTCATTTTCACAGACACAGTGTGTGTAGGTGGAAGTGCTTCTTAACCAACCATTGGGCCTCACTCTGGCTATGGCCAGATGTAGGAGCTTCAAAACAAGCCCTTTAACATTCCCACTGCTCTGGGGTGAAGATGCTCCAGGAGGGTCTCCGTCAGGGACAGGAATGCCCCACCATTGAATGAGAATGGTTCAGAGTAATCCTGAAGATATGGAATACATAGTTTCAAGCAGTCCAATGGCCCCAGCTGCTGTAGTCACAGGATCTCCTGTTAACTCCACTTTCCCTGTAATAATACCAAGAAGGTATTTGCAGAATTATCTCATCAAAAGATAAGAAAACATAATGATGTTTCAACATATGTAATTTTGACAACAACCTCATGAAGCAGATACTTATCATCCCCATTTTACAGGTGAGAAAACTGAGGCACAAGAAGAGAAGTTACATGCCCAAGGGCACTCAGCTTATGAGTGGTATAGGTCTCCTAGCATTGGATCACAGAGCTCATTCACAGTCTCTGTCCCCTGCAGCATGTCACTTTCCATGTTCTGTGGACTGTGAGACCCAAGTCTCTCTTATCCATCCCTCTTTTCGATTCCCACCTACACTCACTTCTCTCAGTCTCTCAGTACTTTTCTACTTGATTATTTGAAGAGCCTTTTGAAGGGTCTCTCCGCTCCCTGTCTCTGGCCTCCTTTGTTCATCCATTACATTGTCCATTGACTGCCTTCTCTATGTAGCCTCCATGTATCCCCACACCCCATTCTCCTTTCCCGAGTTCCTATGGCATTTTGCTTCAACCACCTTTAAGTAGTGAGTTCATGCAGCATTGTATATGGCACAACTATATCTCCCAATTATAATACTTATAATAACATTCTAGGCAATGCAAATTCACTTTTGGCCTTTTTAGCATCAGTGTTAGTTTTAGTCTCAGTGCACAGGAATTAGGAGTCATTCCTACTGGTAATAATTTGAAGGAAAAAAAGAGGGAATAAGAGGTAGAGAAATGAAAAGGGAAGTAAAGGGAAATGCAAAGAAGGAGTTGAGAGTCTTGCAGTGAAACCTGAGGAGGAAAAAAAAAAGAAGGTAAGGAAAGGTTAAACAAGGCCAAGATCAATACACTTGGTCTTGCTGTTTTCCCCATGCAGAACCAAGGCCAACAAAGACAGTGGCTGACCCTGTCAAGTGTAGCCTGGTATCTACTGATATAGTTCAGTAGTCCAGACATTAGGACAGTATATTAAGGTGGAAGCATGGGTAACCCCTCTACCACTGTAGAGTTTAAGGCAAATAAATGTTGTTCAACGGAGAAAGGATCCAGAGCCTTAGAAGTCTCCACAGCCTTAGATCAACCTAGAGGGGCCTTGAACATGATTCATAACCTCAGTCCCCTTAATCCTTTTTTTTCATAAGGTCTAAATTTCTTTAGGGATGAAGAATTTTGTGTAATAAATATAATAATAGCAGTAAAACACATTTAATATTTGCTGTGTGCCAGACACTGGACTAAATGCTTTCTGTAGATTATCCCATTAATCCTCACAACACAAACAAGTTGGGTTAAGAAAGAAAATATCATTTTCTTCACTTCACAATAGAAGTAATACAGGTTTTACAGATGTAGTGCATTGCCTAAGGCACACAGTTGTAATGGGGAAGTTTAGGGATTCAAACACAAGGCTGTGACTCTGAAGCTGGTGCCTTCACCCATTAGGTTTTGCTGTTTCCCAGACTGCTCCAGGGAGAGACTAGGGTGGTAATGGGGTACACTGCAAGTGTTATGGGAGGGAAGGAAAGGGAAAGACTGTTTCGAACTGAGTAAATCTGTGAAGACTTTGAGGAGGAGGTAGGCTTCATTGAAATATATTGTCATTACAGGGGAGCATCTGTACTACTGCACTGTATCAGTAGATACCAGGCTACACTTGGCAGGGTCAGCACTGTCAATTTCCTCCAGCCAGAAACCATCAGGCACATACTGTAGTTTAACAAATCAGAATTATTGATTTGTTGCAATGAGAGTGACCTCACATCATGGGGAATTGTATGGTGCCGAAGAGGAGGATAGAAAGCACTTACAAGATTATCACAGGATCTGGGATTGTATTAAGTGGTTTAGGGGAAGTTTCAACGAAGTGGGACTCTGTTATGGATTGGATGCTGTGAGGAGTGGGGGTAATTCTATGATTTGAGTATCTTAATTTTTATCTTGAAGATGGGAGAAACAAAATGAAAATAAGTCTATAACTGGTTAAAAAAAGTAGCAGTTACCATATTAGCCAGGATAGTGGAATATTTGGTAGGTTTTGTGCTTTGGACAATGTTTTTGTTTATGCCTGTGCTCAGACTTGTTTACAAGTAGTCTTGATCCATCAAAGTCACAGAATGGCGTTATCTGCTGTTGATGCTCTGTGTAATTGTTTATGCTTAACCAGAGAACGCCAAGGTCTAGTTGTGAATGTGCAACCAGCTTTCAGATGTCAGAGACTGCTTTTCTCTTTTAACACTTAACTTCTGTTCTTAGTCCTTGGTTCATGGGTTTCAGCTAGTTAAAGCCAAATAGATACATTTAATGAGATAATACACACAAGGATGATAACTATCACTTACTGAATGCCAGGTACCATGATAAGTACTCTGTACACGATGACTTATTTAATTCTATGCAATCAAGTAAAGTAGTGTTAAATATTATTATCTCCATACGTTTTACTATTGTGTAAAAACATACAACACAAAAACCTCCATCTAAACCATTTTTTAAGTGCACGGTACAATAGTTTTAACTATATGAACATTGCTGTACAACAGATCTCTATAACGTTTGAATCTTGCAAAACTGAAACTCAAACTCTGTACCCATTGAACAACTCCTATTTACCTCTCTCTTTAGCCCCTTAAACCAGTATTCTACTTTCTTCTTCTATGAATTTGACTACTTTGGATACCTCATATAAGTGGATTAATGCAGTATTTGCCTTTCTGTGGTTGGCTTATTTCACTTAGCATAATGTCCTCAATAATATATCCTTAGCACAATACTTCATGTGGTACAACTTGGGTGAACTTGGAAGTTGTACCATATGACAGAATTTTCTTCTTCTTCAAGGCTGAGTAATATTTGATTGTATGTATGTACCACATTTTCTTTATCCATTTATCAATCAGTGGACATTTAGGTTGCTTCCACTTCTTGGCTACTGTGAATAATACTGCAATGATCATGGCTGTGCATATATCTCTTTGATATCCTCTTTTCAATTCTTTCAGATATAAATCCAACAGTGGAATTGCTGGATCATATGGTAATTCTATCTTTAATGTTTTGAAGAACTTTTGCACTGTTTTCCATAGTGACTGCATCATTTTACTTTCTCACCAACAATGCAAAAGGATTCCAATTCTTGCACATTTTTCTCAACACTTACTTTCCATTTTTGAATAGTGGCCATACTAATGGACATGAAGTGATATCACATGGTAGTTTTCACTTGCATTTCCCTGATGATTAGTGATGCTGAGCATTTTTACATATACTTGTTGGCCATTTATATATCATCTTTGGAGAAATGTCTATTCAAGTCCTTTTCCCATTATTGATTGAATTATTTGGTTTTTGTTGTTGAGTTGAGGAATACTTGATATATTCTGGATATTAACCCCATATCAGATATATGCTTGCAAATATTTTCCTTTCTTTTTAAAAAAAATTATTTTAATTTTAGATTCCTGGACACGTGTGCAGGACGTGCAGGTTTGTTACATAAGTAAATGAGTGCTATAGTGGTTTGCTGCACCTATTAACCCATCACGTAGGTATTAAGCCTTGCATGCATTAGCTCTTTATCCTGATGCTCTCCCTCCCTTGGCCCCCCTGATGGGCCCCAACATGTGTTCTCCCCTCCCTGTGTCCATGTGTTCTCACTGTTCAGCTCCCACTTACAAGTGAGAATATGCAGTGTTTGGTTTTCTATTCCTGTGTTAGTTTTCTGAGGATCATGGCTTCCAGTTCCATCCATGTCCGTGCAAAGGACATGATCTCATTCCTTTTTATGGCTGCATAGTATTCCATGGTGTATACGTACCACATTTTCTTTATCCAGTCTATCATTGATGGGCATTTGGGTTAATTCCATGTCTTTGCTATTGTGAATAGTGCTGCAATAAACATATGTGTGCATGTATTTTTGTCATAGAATGATTTATGTTCCTTTGGGTATATACCCAGTAATATGATTTTGGGTCAAATGGTATTTCTGGTTCTAGATCTTTGAGGAATCACCACACCATCTTCTACAATGACTGAACTAATTTACATACCCACCAACCATGAAAAAGCATTCCTATTTCTCCACAGCCTCACCAGCATCTGTTGTTTCTTGACTTTTTAATAATTGCCTTTCTAACTGGTGTAAGATGGTGTCTCATTGTGGTTTTGATTTGCATTCCTCTGATGATCAGTGATGTTGAGCTTTTTATCATATGTTTATTGGGTGCCTGTATGTTTTCTTTTGAGAAGTAAGTGTCTGTTCATATCATTGGCCCACTTTTTAATGGGGTTGTTTGTTTCGTTCTTGTAAATTTGTTTAAGTTCCTTGTGTAGATTCTGGATATCAGACCTCTGTCAGATAGATAGATAGATAGATAGATAGATAACAAAAAATTCCTCCCATTCTGTAGGTTGTATGTCCACTCTGATGATAGTTTCTTTAGTTCTTTAGTTTAATTAGATTCCATTTGTCAATTTTCGCTTTCGTTGCAATTGCTTTTGACATTTTTGTTATGAAATCTTGACTTGTCCCTGTGTCCTGAATGGTATTGCCTAGATTTTCTTCTGGGGTTTTTATAGTTTTGGCTTTTACATTTAAGTCTTTAATTCATGTTCAGTTAATTTTTGTATAAGGTATAAGGAAGGAGTCCAGTTTAAATTTTTTGCATATGGCTAGCCAGTTTTTCCAGCACCATTTAATAAACTGGGAATTCTTTCCCCATTGCTTGTTTTTGTCAGGTTTGTAAAAAATCAGATAGCTGTATATGTGTGGTGTTATTTCTGAGATCTCTATCCTGTTCCATTGTTCTATGTGTCTGTTTTTGTACCAGTATTATGTTGTTTTGATTACTGTAGCCTTGTAGTATAGTTTGAAGTCAGATAGCATGATAACTCCAGCTTTGTTCTTTTTGCTTAGGATTGTCTTGGCTATGCAAGCTCTTCTTAGGTTCCATAAGAATTTTAAAGTACTTTTTTCTAGTTATGTGAAGTATGTTAATGGTAGTTTAATGAGTACAGCATTGAATCTATAATTTACTTTGGGCAGTATGGCCATTTTCATGATATTGACTCTTCTTCTCCATGAGCATGGAATGTTTTTCCTTTTGTTTGTGTCCTCTCTTATTTCCTTGAGCAGTTGTTTGTCGTTCTTGAAGAGGTCCTTCGCATCCCTTGTTAGCTATATTCCTAGGTATTTTATTCTCTTTGTAGCAATTGTGAATAGGAGTTCATTCATGATTTGGCTCTCTGCTTGTCTGTTGTTGGTATATAGGAATGCTTTTGAATTTTGCACATTGATTTTTGTATCCAGAGACAGCTCAAGTTGCTTATCAGCTTAGGAAGCTTTTGGGCTGAGACAACAGGGTTTTCTAGATACAGGATTATGTCTTGCAGAGTTTCTGCTGGAAGATCCGCTGTTAGTCTGATGGGCTTCCCTTTGTGGGTAACCCTACCTTTCTCTCTGATTGCCCTTACTATTTTTTCCTTCATTTCAACCTCGGTGAATCTGACAATTATGTGTCTTGGGGTTGCTCTTCTCAAGGAGTATCTTTGTGGTGTTCTCTGCATTTCCTGGATTTGAATGTTGGCATGCCTTGCTAGGTTGGGGAGGTTCTCCTGGATAATATCCTGCAGAGTATTTTCCAACTTGGTTCCATTCTCCCCGTCACCTTCACAAACACCAATCAGATGTAGATTTGATCTTTTCACATAGTACCATATTTCTTGAGGCTTTGTTCATTTCTTTTTACTCTTTTTTCTCTAAACTTCTCTTCTTGTTTCATTTCATTCATTTGATCTTCAATCACTGATATCCTTTCTTCCACTTGATCAAATCAGCTACTGAAATTTGTGCATCCGGTCTGCCTCACAAGAGCTCCTGAATGAAGCACTAAACATGGAAAGATACAACCGGTACCAGCCACTGCAAAAACATCCCAAATTGTAAAGACCATCGATGCTAGGAAGAAAGTGCATCAACCAATGAGCAAAATACCAGCTAACATCATAATGAAAGGATCAAATTCACACATAACAATATAAACCTTAAATGTAAATAGGCTAAATGCTCCAATTAGAAGACACAGACTGGCAAATTGGATAAAGAGTCAAGACCCATCAGTGTGCTGTATTCAGGAGACCCATTTCATGTGCAGAGACACACATGGGCTCAAAATAAAGGGATGGAGGAAGATCTACCAAGCAAATGGAAAACAAAAAAAGCAAGGGTTGCAATCCCAGTCTCTGATAAAACAGACTTTAAACCAACAAAGATAAAAAGAGACAAAGAAGGCCATTACATAATGGTAAAGGGATCAATTCAACAATAAGAGCTAACTATCCTAAATATATAGGCACCCAATACAGGAGCACCCAGATTCATAAGGCAAGTCCTTAGAGACCTACAAAGAGACTTAGACTCCCACACAGTAATAATGGGAGACTTTAACACCCCACTGTCAATATTAGACAGATCAGTGAGACGGAAGGTTAACAAGGATATCCAGGACTTGAACTCAGCTCTGGATGAAGTGGACCTAATAGGCATCTACACAACTCTCCACCTCAAATCAATAGAATATACATTCTTCTCAGCACCACATCTCATTTATTCCAAAATTGACCACATAGTTGGAAGTAAAGCACTCCTCAGCAAATGTAAAAGAACAGAAATCACAACAAACTGTCTCTCAGACCACAGTGCAATCAAACTAGAACTCAGGACTAAGAAACTCAATCAAAACCGCTCAACTACATGGAAACTGAACAACCTGCTCCTGAATGACTACTGGGTACATAACGAAATGAAGGCAGGTATAATGATGTTCTTTGAAACCAATGAGAACAAAGACACAACATATCAGAATATCTGGGACACATTTAAAGTAGTGTGTAGAGGGAAATTTATAGCACTAACTGCCCACAAGAGAAAGCTGGAAAGATCTAAAATCAACACCCTAACATCACAATTAAAAAAGAACTAGAGAAGCAAGAGCAAACACATTCAAAGATAGCAGAGGCAAAAGAAATAACTAAAGATCAGACAGAACTGAAGGAGATAGAGATACAAAAATCAGCTAAAATTAATGAATCTAGGAGCTGGTTTTGAAAAGATCAACAAAATTGATAGACGACTAGCAAGACTAACAAAGAATAAAAGAATCGAGATGCAATAAAAATGATAAAGGGATATCTCACCAATCCCACAAATACAAACTACCGTCAAGAAAATACTATAAACACCTCTCACTTAAAATAAACTAGACAAATACAGAGAAATGGATAAATTCCTGGACACATACACTCTCCCAAAGACTAAACCAGGAAAGTTGAATCCCTGAATAGACCAATAACAGACTCTACAGAAATTGAGGCAGTAATTAATAGCCACCAACCAAAGGAAGTCCAGGACTAGACAGATTCACAGCAAATCCTGCCAGAGGGTATAAGAGGAGCTGGTACAATCACAAACTATTATTCCAATCAATATAAAAGAGGGAATCCTCCTAACTCAGGGCCAGCATCATCTTGATACAAAGCCTGGCAGAACACAACAAAAAAGAAATTTTGAAGACCAATATCCCTGATGAACATCAATGCAAAAATCCTCAATAAAATACTGGCAAGCCAAATCAACCTTTTATCAAAAGTTTATCCACCGATCAAGTTTGCTTCATCCCTGGGATGCAAGCTGGTTCAGCTTATGCCTGCGTCAATAAATGTAATCCAGCACACCAGCAGACAAAGGAGCCAAAAGCCACGCAGTTATCAATGCATGCAGAAAAAGGCCTTTTGAGCAAATTCAGCAGTTCTGCATGCTAAAAACCCTCAATAAACTAGGTATTGATGGAACGTATCTCAAAATAATAAGAGCTATTTATGACAAACTCACAGCCAATATCATACTGAATGGGCAAAAACTGGAAGCCTTCCCTTTGAAAACTGGCACAAGACAGTGATGCCCTCTCTCACCACTCCTATTCAACATAGTGCTGGAAGTTCTGGCCAGGGCAATTAGGCAAGAGAAAGAAATAAAGGGTATTCAATTAGGAAAAGAGGAAGTCAAATTGTCCTTGTTTGCAGATGACATGATTGTATATTTAGAAAACCCCATCATCTCAGCCCCAAATCTCCTTAAGCTGATAAGCAACTTCAGCAAAGTCTCAGGATACAAAATTAATGTGCAAAAATCACAAGCATTCCTATACACCAATAAAAGACAAACAGAGAGCCAAATCATGAATGAACTTCCATTCACAATTGCTTCAAAGAGAATAAAATACCTAGGAATCCAACTTACAAGGGATGTGAAGGACCTCTTCAAGGAGAACTACAAACCACTGCTCAACGAAATAAAAGAGGACACAAACAAATGGAAGAACATTCCATGCTCACGGATAGGAAGAATCAATATCGTGAAAAAGGCCATATTGCTCAAGGTAATTTATAGATTCAATGCCATCCCCATTAAGCTACCAATGACTTTCTTCACAGAATTGAAAAAATCTACTTTAAAGCTCATATGGAACCAAAAAAAGAGCCTGCATTTCCAAGACAATCCTAAGCAAAAAGAACAAAGCTGGAGGCATCACTCTGCCTGACTTCAAACTATACTACAAGGCTACAGTAACCAAAACAGCATGGTATTGGTACCAAAAGAGAGATATAGACCAATGGAACAGAACAGAGGCCTCAGAAGTAACACCACACATCTACAACCATCTGATCTTTGACAAACTTGACAAAAGCAAGAAATGGGGAAAGGATTCCCTATTTAATAAATGGCGCTGGGAAAACTGGATAGCCATATGTAGAAAGCTCAAACTGGATCCCTTCCTTACACCTTATACAAAAAATAATTCCAGGTGGATTAAAGACTTAAATGTTAGATATAAAACCATAAAAACCCTAGAAGAAAACTTAGGCACTACCATTCAGGACATAAGCATGAGCAAGGACTTCATGACTAAAACACCAAAAGCAATGGCAACAAAAGCCAGAACAGACAAATGGGATTTAATTAAACCAAAGAGCTTCTGCACAGCAAAAGAAACTACCATCAGAGTGAACAGGCAACCTACAGAATGGGAGAAAATTTTTTTTGTCTGCCCAGCATCTGACAAAGGGCTAATGGCAGAATCTACAAAGTACTGAAGCATGTTTACAAGAAAAAATCAAACAACTCCATCAAAAAGTGGGCAAAGGATATGAACAGACACTTCTCAAAAGAAGACATTTATGCAGCCAACAGACACATGAAAAAATACTCATCATCACTGGCCATCAGAGAAATGCAAATCAAAACCACAATGAAGGATGCAAGTTAGAATGGTGATCATTAAAAAGTCAAGGAAACAACAGGTGCTGGAGGATGTGGAGAAATAGGAGCAGCTTTTACACTGCGAAGGTGGGGTGTAAACTAGTTCAACCATTATTGAAGACAGTGTGGCGATTCCTCAAGGATCTAGAAGTAGAAATACCATTTGACCCAGCCATCACTGGGTATATACCCAAAAGGTTATAAGTCATGCTACTATAAAGACAGTGCTCACATATGTTTATTTGTGACACTATTCACAATAGCAAAGACTTGGAACCAACCCAAATGTCCATCAATGATAGACTGGATTAAAATATGGCTGGGCGAGGCGTGGCTCCACGCCTGTAATCCCAGCACTTTGGGAGGCAGTGAGATCCGGAGTCAGAGGCCAGGGGACCGGGTGAAACCCGTCTCTACTAAAATACAAAAAAGGAGAATTAGCTGTTGTGATTTGTGGGTGCCACTGTAGTCCCAGCTACTCGGGGAGGCTAGGGCAGGAGAATAAGTGACCCGGGAAGGAGCTTGCAGTGAGGCAGAATGGCAGCCACTACCTCCAGCCTGAAGCTGACAAACAAGACTCTGTCTCAAAAAAAAAAAAAAAAAAAAAAAAAAAAAAGAAAAATGTGGCACATATACACCATAGAATACTATGCAGCCATAAAAAAGGATGAGTTCATGTCCTTTGCAGGGACATGGATGAAGCCGGAAACCATCATTCTCAGCAAACTATCACAAGGTCAGGAAACCAAACACCGCATGTTCTCACTCATAGGTGGGAATTGAACAATAAGAACTCTTGGACACAGGGCGAGGAACATCACACACCAGGGCCTATCATGGGGTGTGGGAAGCAGGGAGGGATAGCATTAAGAGAAATACTTAATGTAAATGATGAGTTAATGGGTGCAGCACACCAACATGGCACATGTATACATATGTAACAAACCTGCATGTTGTGCACATGTACCTTAGAACTTAAAGTGTAATAATAATAATAATAAAACACATAACAAAAAAAAGGATTATGTCATCTGCAAATAGAGGTTGTTTGACTTTCTCTCTTCCTATTTGAATATTCTTTATTTCTTTCACTTGCATGATTGCCCTGGCCAGAACTTCCAATACTATGTTGAATAGGAGTGGTGAGAGAGGGCATCCTTATCTTATGCTGGTTTTCAAGGGCAATGCTTCTGGCTTTTACCCATTCAGTGTGACATTGACTGTGCATTTGTAATAAATGGCTCATATTATTTTGAGGTATGTTCCATCAATATATATTTGGGATAGTGCTATATATTTGGGATAGTTAGGTCTTCTTGTGGAATTGAACCTTTTCCCATTATGTAATGCTCTTCTTTGTCTTTTTTTATCTTTGTTGGTTTAAAGTCTGTTTTGTCAGAAACTAGGATTGCGACCCCTGCTTTTTTCTTTCCATTTGCTTGGTAAATTTTCCTCTATTTCTTTATTTTGAGCCTACGTGCGTCTTTGCACGTGAGATGGGTCTCTTGAAGAAAGCATACCGTTGGATTGTGCTTCTTTATCCAGGTTGCCATTCTGTGTCTTTTAATTGGGGCATTTAGCACACTTACATTTACATTTAAGTTTAATATTGTTATGTGTGAATTTGATGCTGTCATCATGATGCTAGCTGGTTATTTTTCAGACTTGTCAATGTAGTTGCTTCATAGTGTCATTGGTCTTTGTACTTCAGTGTGTTTTTTTAGTGGCTGCTAATGGTTTTTCCTTTCCATATTTAGTGCCTCCTTCAGGAGTTCTTGCATGGCAGGCCTGGTGGTTACAAATTCCCTCAGCATTTGCTTGCCTGAAAAGGATTTTACTTCTTCACTTATGAAGCTTAGTTTGGTCAGATATGAAATTCTGGGTTGGAAATCCTTTTGTTTAAGAATGTTGAATACTGGCATCCAATCTATTCTTGCTTGTAGGGTTTCTGCTGAGAGGTCCACTGTTAGTCTGATGGGCTTCCTGTTGTAGGTGACCTGGCCTTTCTGGCTGCCCTTCACAATTTTTTCCTTCATTTCGACTTTGGAGAATTTGATGATTATGTGCCTCAGGGTTCATCTTCTCATGGAGTATCTTTCAGAGAACTGTAGTTCTCTGAATTTCCTGAATTTGAATGTTGACCTGTCTTGTTAGGTTGGAGAATTTGTCCTGGATGATATCCTGAAGTATATTTTCCAACTTGGTTCCATTCTCCCCATCTCTTTCAGGTACTCAGTCAGTTGCAGGTTCAGTTTTCTTTACATAATCCCATAGTTCTTGGAGGTTTTTTTCACTCCTTTTAATTCTTTTTTCTCTAATCTTGTCTACCTGTCTTATTTCAGCAAGATAGTCTTCAAGCTCTCAAATTCTTTCCTCTGCTTCGTCTATTCAGTTATTGATACTTGTGGTTGCATTGTAAAGTTCTTGTCTTGCATTTTTCAGGTCCATCAGGCCATTATCTTCCTTTCTTAACTGGTTATTCTTGTTAACAGTTCCTGCAATGTTTTATCATGGTTCTTAGCTTCTTTGCATTGGGTTAGAACATGCTCCTTTAGTTCAGCAAAGTTCATTATTACTCACCTTCTGAAGCCTACATCTATCAACTCATCCACGTCAGCCTCTGCCCAGTTCTGTGCCCTTGCTGGAGAGGTGTTGTGATCTTTTGGAGGAGTTGAGGCACTCTGGCTTTTTAAGTTTTCAGGGTTTTTTCATTGATTCTTTATCATCTTTGTGAGTTTATCTAGCTTTGATCTTTGAGGCTACTGACCTTTGGATGGGGTTTTTGTGGGAACTTTTTTGTTCATGCTGTTGTTGTTGTTGCTTTCTGTTTGTTTGTTTTCCTTTTAACAGTCAGGCCACTCTTCCATAGATCTGTTGCCATTTGCTGGGATTCCACTCCAGACCCTATTTTCCCGGGTCCCTCCTGCACCTGGAGGTGTCACCAGTGGAGGCTGCAGAACAGCAACAATGGCTGCCTGCTCCTTCCTCCAGAATCTCTGTCACTGAGGGGCACCAACCTGATGCCAGCAGGAACGCTGCTACATATAAGGTGTCTGGTGACCCCTGTTGGGAGATCTCACCCAGTCAGGAGGCACAGGATCTAGGACCTGCTTAACAAAGCACTCTGGTTACTCCTTGGCAGAGGGGGACCACTGTACTGGGGGGAATCTCACTCATCTGGACTGCCTGGATTCCTCAGAGCCAGCAGGTGGAAAGACTAAGTCTGCTGACACACAGAGAATGTGGCTGCTCCTCCTCTCAGGGGCTCAGTCCCAGGGAGATCAGAGGGTGGTGGCATGGGCTCACAAGGGGGATCTACTGATCCATAGGTTGCACAGATCTGTGGAAAAAGTGTGGTTTCCCAGTCAGTGTAGCATGATCAATCACTGCCTCCCTTGGCTGGGGGTGGGAGTTCTGCTTGCCCCATGTGGCTCCCAGGTGGGCCATCACACCACTCTACTTTTCCTCATTCTTCATGAGTCACACCAACCACCTAGTCAGTCCAAATGAGGGAACCTGGATACCTCTGTTGATGATGCAGGATTTGCTTGCCATTTTGTTCTTCTCTTTATGGGAGCCTCCAATGACAGCTGTTTCTAGGAGGTCATCTTGGCCCCTTGATTTTTGTTTTTAATTCTGTTTATGTGGTGTGTCACATTTGTTGACATGCATGCGTTAAACCATCCCTGCATCCCTGGTATGAAACCCACTTGGTGATGGTGGATTATCTTTTTGATATGCTGTTGGATTCAGTTAGTATTTTTTTTTGAGGATTTTTGCGTCTATGTTAATCGGGGATATTGGTCTATAGTTTTCTTTTTTTGTTGTTATGTCTTTTCCTGGTTTGGGTATTAGGCTAATACTAGTTTCATAGAATGATTTAGGGAGGAGGCTCTCTTTCTCTATCTTCTGTAATAGTTTCAGTAGTGTTGGAACCAATTCTGTTTTGAATGTCTGACAGAATTCAGCTGTGAATCTGCCTGGTCTCATCTTTGTTATTTATTTTCCTCTGTTGGGTTTGGGATTGGTTTGTTCTTTTTTCTCTACTTCCTTGAGGTGCGGCCTTAGATTGTCTATTTGTATTCTTTCAGACTTCTTTCAGGCATTTAATGCTGTGAACTTTCCTTTTAGTATTGCTTTTGCTGTATCACAAAGGTTTTGATAGGTTGTGTCACTATTATCATTCAGCTCAAGGAATTTTTAAATTTCCATCTTGATTTCATTGTTTACCCTAAGATTATTCAGGAGCAGGTTATTTAATTTCCATGTATTTGTATAGTTTTGAGGGTCCCTTTTAGAGTTAATTTCCAGTTGTACTCCACTGTGGTCTGAGAGAGTATTTGATTTAATTTCGTTTTTCTTAAATTTACTGAAACTTGATTTGTGGTCTATCATATGGTCTCGCTTAGAGAATGTTCCATGTACTGATGAAAATAATGTATATTCTGCAGTTGTTGGGTTGAATGTTCTGTAAATATCTGTTAAGTCCATTTGTTCTAGGGTATAGTTTAAGTCCATAGTTTATTTGTTGACTTTCTGTTTTGATGACTTGTCTGGTGCTGTCAGTGGATTACTGAAGTCCCCCACTATAATTGTGTTGTCATCTATCTCATTTCTTAGGTCTAGTAGTAATGGTTTTATAAATTTGGGAACTCCAGTGTTAGATGCATATATATTTAGGATTGTGATATTTTCCTGTTAGACTAATCCTTTTGTCATTATATAATTACCCTCTTCATCTTTGATATATCGTTCAGCTCCCTAAATCCATTTCAGCACTAGATAAGGTTAAATTTTCCTTGTGATATCTTCTTTGACCCATTGGTTGTTCAATAGTGTATTGTTTAGTTTCCACATATTTTTGAATTTTCCAATTTTTTTTCCTTTTTCTGTTGATTACTACTTTTATTCCATTGTGGTCAGAAAACATCCTTGGTATAATTTTAATTTTGTTACATTTGTTAAAACTTGTTTTGTGGCCTAACATGTGATCTCTTCTAAATGATGCTCTATGTTTGCTTGAAAATCATGTGCATTCTGCTGTTGTTTAGTAGAACATCTTGTATATGTCTGTTAGGTCCAATTGGTCTATAGTGTTGTTCAAGTCCTCTATTTACTAATTGATCTTCTGTGTGTTTGTTCTACCTGTTATTGAAAATGGGCTATTGAAATCTCCTAGTACTATTATATTACTACTATTTCTCTCATCAGTTCTGCCAATCTTTGCTTCTTATATTTGGCTACTCTGCTGTTAGGTGTGTACAAATTTGTGATTCTTATATCTTCCTGGTGAATTTACACTTTTATCATTATAATAATGTCTTTCTTTGTTTCTTATTACAATTTTTTACTTAGTCTATTTTGTCTGATATAAGTATAGACAACCGAGCTCCTGTAGATATTTTATTTTTGGTTAACATGGGGATTACATAAAATATATTACAATTATAATAATCTATTCTAAACTGATAACAATTTAACTTCAACTACATATAAAACTCTATTCTTTTACCCTTACCCCTCCATTTTATATTATCAATGTTATAAATTATCTCTTTTTATATTTTGTATTCATTAACATAGTTTCATAATTACACTTATTGTTTATGTTCTTATATTTTAAAGTTATATACCTGGACTAACAGTGATTTATGTACCATCATTACAATATTATAAAATTCTGTACTGATCTATTTATTTATCTTCACAGAATTTTATATTTTTGCATGCTTTTTTGTTGATGTTTAGTGTCCTCTTATTTCAATTTGTACAGCTCCCTTTAGCATTTCTTATAAGGCAGGTCTGATGGTGAACCTCCCTCAGCTTTTGTTTAGCTGAAAAGGATTTTTTTTCTCCCTCATTTTTGAGGAATACTTTTGTCAGATTTAGTATTTTTGGTTGGCAAGGTTTTTTTTTTAATTTCTGTACCTTAAATATATTATCCCAATCCCTTCTGGCCTGTAACATTTCTGCTGAGAAATCTGCTGACAATCTTATGGGTGCTTCTTTGCACATGACAAGTTGCTTTTCTTTTGCTACTCTAAAGATTCTTTCTTTGTCATTGTCTTTTGACAGTTTGATTATATTGTGTCTCAGTGTGGATCTCTTTGGGTTCATCATAGTTGCAGTCCTTGGACCTTGGATTTGGATGTCCATTTGCTTCTTCAGATTTAGAAAGTTTTCAGCTCTCATTTCTTCAAAGATGCTCTCCTCCCCTTTCTCTTTCTCTTCTATTTTGCACTTGCACTTTTTAAGGGATGAGCAGTTTGAGGCTAACAGAGATTAGATCAAATTCCCAAAGATACACAGTGATAATGTTGCAGAGCTAAGTTCTGAATGAAAGACGATCTGAATCATAGACTCTGCTTAGTTAGTATCTGTACCCCATACTCAGCTGGAAGTCAAGGAGATGATGAAGAGCCATACAATCTGAGGCCATTCAGTGCAGGAGCGAAAAGGACTATGTCACTGAGTCAAATGGGAAAAAGTCTTCTTTTCTACTTGGTATTGTATTTACTCAAGAAAATTAACATATAGATAATTTTAGAATGGTTTACATTAAAATACATATTTTATATATAAATATATACTGTTAAAATTTTAAAAAGGATAAGCTTTAGTTTTTAAAAAATCACTTATATGAGAGGTGCTTTTAAGCCTAGCTCTATCACTGTCTCACCTTATAAGCTGAAGCAAGTCACATTGCCAGGAAGTGTTGATCTCGGATTTGAGCCTATGGCTTCTCAGCCCTAATGCTCCTCTACAGGACAGGAGCCATGTGAAATTAAGCTTTGCAACACTTAATGTCATACTATAGCATGTGGCCTGGCACTTAAAAGCCCTGTATCAAAAAATGTAGATACTCCAAAGTTGGAAATAGTCACCTGCAGAACTTACATGGCCCAACTCTTAAAGTATTTTCATGGCTGTAGCGGTGTTAGGATTACAGAGGATGGTGGAGTCCTCACAGCTATTGGGGTAGAATAAGTCTTAGGAAAAAGGAAAAATGCAGAATGGGCCGAATACCTGAAAGACAGGACCAGAGGACTGGTGGGAGAGCTATCCCTACTTGCTAAACTGGTGAATCTGGAAAGGGGACATGTGAATAAGGACAGGAATCACTACAAGTTCTTGCATATTTCTTTTTTTCCTCTGTGTCTTGTTTCTTTCTCTCTTTCTTTCTTTCTTTTTCTTTTTCTTTCTTTTTTCTTTCTTTCTTTTTTTCTTTCTTTCCCTTTCTTTCTTTCTTTCTTTCTTTCTTTCTTTCTTTCTTTCTTTCTTTCTCCTATCCTTCTAATCACTACAGAAAAATATCAGGAAAAAAATATGGGGAAAACAAAGATTACAAGATGTTCTCACAACCACTCTTGCTGAATTACAGTCATTAACTTCCTTGCTAAAGGGTATTTTGAATCTCCATTATTCCAGTTATTTTTATACATTTATCATTCATTACTTTTTATAATAACATTATAACATTAATAGAAATCAAAAACAGACTAATGTACCTGCAGTCCCACTAGATATATGAATCAAACAGGATCTCATAATCAGAGACAACCAGTTTTTGAGTCCTGATTTTGCCACTCCCTAGCAATGTGGTCTGAAGCTGCTCAGCTTCACTAAGCCTCACGCTCATTCTGCAGAATAAGCATGACAATAATGCCAACCACCCAGGGTTTTTGTAAGCATTAAATGAAATAATGTACATAAAAGTACCTCATAACTGTAATTTACTGGGTACTTTGGTTATAATTACTTTTGTCTTTTATATTCGCTTCCCACTCTTGTCCATAAGCATATAGACCTTTCCCAGCTGCAATTGTTTTACACAGAAATTCGTAACTTGCCCTTTGCTCTTATCATGGACTTGCTTGCTTTTTGCTATATCACCACTATCATCATTTTTAAGGTTGTAGGCTATGTTAAATGGATGCACCAAAATGCATTAAATCATTTCCCCCACTGTTGAGTAGTGTATCTGTTGGTGAAACTTTACTATATAGATAACAAAAAATGAGCATCTTTTAATGGTTTGTAAGTTTTTGAACATCAACAGGACATTTAAACTCAAAGTCTCTAAGGGCTTAAGAAGTTTTTCTTCTGAGTGTGTAAATGGTCAACATCAGGCTTGCTCCCAGTAAGGCCTTCATGAGCCAGAGCTGTTCTGCCACAAAGACAGTACTGAAGGGCTCATAAATTGTGCTTGTGCCCCTGCAAAGACAGGAAACAAAGACAGAGCAGGGCCTAGGCAATGATTTTTCAGTGTGACTATGCGAGTTACTATGCATTTTGCTGGGAGCAGTTATTTAGGAATCGGAATAGATGTAAACACAACTTTCAAGCACCACAAGCAAAAGTTCTTGCCCAAAGAGGTTATTATTTAAAATAGTCTAATTTGATGTGGGAACAAAGAGCAAAGCCATCCAGGTTTCCAGTCACAAAAAGTCTGGACATGAAATTAATGCCATCAGAAGTCTTGCTAGGAGGCAGGTCTGGGGCAGGTCAGAGTTGGAAAAATGATCAGAAGGAAAAGAGGCCAAAGCCAAACACCACTTAGGTGGAAGGAAAGACTAGGAGAGCAGAGGCAGTTAGGTAAAGCAAGAGAAATCAGAATCTAACCCTAGGGGAAGAAGCTTCTTCAAAGCTACCTCATTAGGAAAGACCAGGTGGAGTGGAGAGAAATGGCCTCTCCTTTTAATGGGGAAAAAAAAAAAAAAGAAGGTGACTGGCTTCAGGAACAGGAAGTGGCCCCAGAGGACACAGATGCTAACCATCATATAAATCCAGGGAAAAGCCAGACTCCCCCCATGGTGACACATGGAAGAGGTGATGGGGAGTGGATGCAATCACAGACTAATTTGACAGTGTCATTTCCCTGCTTAAGACCCTTCAAAGGTTTCCCCTTTGCTTTTAGGACAAAATCTGATTCCATGATATGGCTTACAAGGCCCTGAATCTTCTGACCCCTCCCGACCTTGTCAGCTTCATGTCTTCTCACTGCCTGTTGTTCTGGTTCAAAGCTTGCCCTCTCAGTTCTTTGAATGAGTTTTGCTTTCTTTCACTTTCAAACCTTCTTACATACTGTTCCTTCTGCTTGCAACACTCTCCCTTCCCACTTTCCTCACCTAGCTAATTCCTATTCATCATTAGGGTCTCAATTTAAATGTCACTGTTTCCTGAAAGTATATGTTTATGCACTCCTTGGCGTTCTGTGTATATTCTGTAGTGACACTGGCCACACTCTTCAGTAACTGCTTACTTTCCTGTCTTTGCATAATCTGTAAGCTCAAATGAACCAGGTACTACACCTTTCTTGGTCATCACTAACTCCCTACTGTCTGGCACAGAGTAGGTACTTGATAAGTATTTTGAATAAAATAATAAATAGAAGCAAGCAAGTGAGCCAATTACTTTTAGTTCATTCACCATTTACTGAGTGCGTAGTCTGTGGAAAGCTTTGTTCTAAAAGTAGTTAACAAGACAGCATAGTCCCCGTCCCTGTTTGAGCCCACTGTCTAGTCTACTGGGAGCATAGACAGGCACACAAACAATCCAGACATAATTAATAATCCAAGAGAGATGCAGAGTGCTCTTAGTGAATGGGGCAAGTGGTCATGCCAAAGAGGAAGAAAGAGGAAGACTCCATGGAGAGGAAAGGATTCGAGTTTGGCCTTGGAGGTCCAGTAATGCTTTAGCAGACAAAGAAGGGTGAGGAAGTGTGTTTCTGGCAAATAGAGTAGCTACCGCAAAGCCGTGGAACCAGGAAAGAATGGAAGATGTTCGGTGGACAGTGGGCAGGCTGAGTGGCCACTGTCAGAGACACGTACTTGGGCTGTGAGATGAGAATGGAAGGTAGACAGTGACCAGATCACAGAGGGTCGTATTTGCCAAGCTGAAGAAAATGAACTTTAGCCCATAGTCAATGGGGAGATATATATATCATGTTTAAGCACGGAAGTCACAGGAGAAGAGCTGTTCTGTGGTTGACGGGAGAACTGCCAGAGGACAACAGCCTGCATGATTGGGGAATCCTCATTTTGTAAGCACCAAGCCTGGGAGAAAATTTTCTAAGAAAAATCTGCATTTCATAGTTTATAGTATAAAACTGTATAAATGTTTATCAAATTACAGAGGATGTAGAAAGAATGTTGGCTGAATCCTGGAATACTCAAATGAAATGGGCTCATTTGGGGCCAAACCTAATGATATGCATTTACCTGGCATATACCAACCAAACAGAAGGGCTGCAATATAGCACAGGTGAGAGGTAAAAAAAATGGACGAAGGACAGGAAGACAGGTTAGTGTTCTAACTCCAGCTCTGCCTCTGGCTTGCTGTGCAACCTTAAGCAAGTTCCTTATTCCCCTTGGGCCTCTGTTTTCTCTGTTAAACCCTTTTCATTCTAATGTTGTATAGTCAGATGGGAATCTCAGAGTACACAGTTTAATTTCGGAAGATGTCCCATCCCAAGGCTGCTGTTAGCCTTTGTGAAAATAAAAGAAGAAGTGCCCCTCCCTCTAGACACTTTACTTACTTTAGTTAGACAACTTCTCTAAGAAATATACCAATCTTTTCCATCTACTAAGTGAGGGGTATCCCCTAGGGATATACAGTGCACAACCTACATAATTGTCTGGCAACCCTAGATTCATACAGTACTTGTGTCCCAAAAGAGAGGCTGACAAAGTAATTGGGCTGGCCCAGTGAGACATATATTGCTGTTTCAGAACAGATAAGAAAGAATGTGCCTTTTGAGGTGGGCAAAGTAGATTATAAAAAGCCTGTGATAAGCAAGAATAACAATGACACCCATCAACAGGGCGATGGTGGCAGTCCTGCAGTCATCCCTTCTCCATCCACCATGCAGAACTTTCTGAAAATGACTTTAGCCAGAGACTTACAAGCGGATGTGGGGCTGGGGTCATGAGGATTAGTTGAATAGCCCAATTGCTTTGGGTGGCAGAAAAGGCATGCCTTTCTGGCTGGCCCCTATGTAGATAATGACAGCTACATGAGCATGTCCTCTCAAGCAAGATTTTCTCAAAATCATTTCAAAAGGAGCCCTACACTGTGGGGACTTTCTCAGATACTTCAGACACCCAGATACAGAGAGCAACAGTGGACTTGGCATGTAAGTCTACTGAATACTTTGAAGGACTGGTGTTTCTTCCTCCACAGAAGAAAACCTTGTAGCACGCGATGAGTACATTTATCTAGGACTGACTTATTTACCACCAACTAAAACATGAAATTAGCCAGTCCTTAAAGACAATTTTGTCTTTCTCTGCCTGATGCTTTACTAAATCATCCCAATCAAGGTCGGCAGGCATTGGGGGAAGGTACCACATTTGCTTTTCATATTCTCACATTCTGCATGAACAATCATTTTCCATTCAGGGCCTGTGATGACCCCCTTGAGACCGTCTGCATGATCTTGTGTTTTCTAGTTTCTGAGGGACTGGTCGTGTATTTGCCTTGGCAGACTATAACAGAAAACTTTATTTCCTTTTTTTTGGTTTCAAAATGTAAAATCCTGGGAATGTTTTAGAAACAGGCCTCTGACCAAGACAATGTTTCCACTTTAATAGAACATAACAGGGAAGGTTCTCGTGAGCAGAATCCTTCTCCTGCCCTAGCCATATTTTTTTAAAAGAGTGAAACAGACTTTATGTGATAGGTCATATTTCTATCAATCTCTCCTGCTGCCATATGTGTGAAACACATTCCTCTTGTGTTCTCCCAGAAGCCCCAGAAGATGTCATTTTTTTCTGCCAAATAGTAAACTTACATGCTTCTAGGAGAAAGAAGGACTTAGACAGGATGGGGATGGTCCAGCTAATGGTCCAGCAATGGTCAATAATGGTGATGGTGACAGTCATCCTAAGGTCTAATATCAGAGGGGTCTTTCTCCTGGGCTGAGGGGGTGTGAAGGAGGACCTATAATGTGTGAACTTTAGCAATCTACTTAGGAAGATAGGCAATGTGCAATCTGGCCCAGGGGTCCCAATGCTAGGCTAGCCATGGGTCTCTAGTAATCAGCCCATTCTGCAATGGAAGGGGTACTCCTGAGGATTTTAAAAACCAACAAGATATGAAAATCACACACCCCATTTAGGTTTTTGGTCTTCCTAGGTAGGCATTGCATTAGCTGAATCCAAATTTCCTCATTGGGTATTTGTATTTTCTTCAAATTTTTATGCTGTACAAAACAAAGCAAAACAAAACAAATTGGCACTCCTGACACCAGGATCTGGAAATGAGGAAGCACATTAACAACTATCATGATCTTAGAGATCATTTTTTAATTAAAAAAAATTGCTAAATTTTAGTGATGTCTTCAATAATAATTTCATGAATCAAGCCACCACTTATCTCATTTGATAGCTATTTCCACATTTTACCTGAAAAAGGAAGCCATGAGGACGCTCAAAATTTTGCAGTCTGCTACCCTACATTTTTTGCTTTTCCAAAACATTAACTCTTTGTGATGCCTTTGACAGAAATGAAGAGAATAAAATTAACTTTGACATTTTATCACGAAGTTAAGATACTATAGGAAAATGCGAGTGCCTATTCTGGTGAGAAGGAGAGATGAAGAGAGAGAGAAGGAGAGAGAGGTGAATCTTTGAACTTTGGAACCTCAGTTTTTCACTTGTAAAAACAAGGTTGTTAACACAGGTGGATGGTGGTGATTATAACCAATGTATGGTACCTCTTCTCAGTGGCGGCCTGATTCATGACACCAGCTCTGAAGGAACTAATTAAAACAAAAAATGGGACATCACTATCTAACGATCATCCCAGTCATTTTTTGAGGACCTACTATGAGTCACATACTGGACTGGGTATGCATGATCAAGCCCTCTCAAGTCCTTTATGGACCAGATGAGAAACACATAAACCAATTAAAATCTTCTCTGGTTGATGCTTCTTCACATTAACTTCATGAAGTAGATATTATTATTTTACCCAATTTATGGATAAGGAAACTAAGGCTGAGGCAGTTCAAGTAATTGGCCCAAGATCACAAGTTAGTAACTAGAAAAGCTGTGCTTTTAACCCGAAACCATGGTATGCCAGATTATCTGCTTTTCCCAGAATTGGTATGACTGAAATTTTTCAATGGTGTCATAGAATCAGAAATATTACAACTGGAAGGGATCTCAAGAAATTACCTAACCCACCCATCTCTTTCCACAATTGAGACAATTGAAGTTTAGATTGAATAAGTGATTTGACCTCAGTCACATAGAAAATGATTGGCAGAGCTGGAACAAGAATGAAAGTTTGCAGGTACAGGAGGAATGTTCCCTGGGGGAGCAACTCTCCTCCATAAGACCGCACTGCTCAGAAGAAAAAAAAGAGGGAACTAGCAGCCTAGGCTCCTGCCACCTGGCTCAGGGCCTGCCCTCTTCTAGCAAGGGTTCTTGACCTGCAAACTGTGAACTTGGATTGGAAAAAAGTTATATTGTTAATTTCACCAACTTCTAAGTAGATTTAGAATTTCCCCTAATTAATGAATATAGGAAATAAACCACAGCAGTATTAGCCGTACTTTTGACATGTTATCAAGAGAAATTATAGATATTTGCAAATCTACACCTAGATTAGAGTTGTTGAACATATCTCAAACTGTCGTTTATACTCACTACTCTAAAGTTATACTACTTGTTCATAACAAGGAGTACGTATATGACTGTACTACAAATGTGTTTGTAAAAACATTTTATAACTATATTTCAATATTATTTGTGTCTTTTGTAACCTTATTTATTTTATTATATTCATTTAAATACCATTTTCTGATTATGGGCCTATAGGATTCACCAGACCACCAAGGGGGCCAGGGTACCAATATAGGTTAAGACTACCTGCCACATAGTAAACAGTGCTCTCATTCAGACAAGGTTAACCTCTAGGTGGGAGGACAACAGCAAAATCCTGTCTCACCAATAAATGACATTCTCTTCTAAATTTCTAAATGCGTGTCTAATGACATGCCCCAAAATGGACCTGAAATCAGTTCTTCCCATGATTGGATTTCAACTTTACCCCCTTGCCTAACTAAACACAGTAGAAAGATTGTAATGAGCCAAGAACAGCTGAGGAACAAAGAAAGATCTTGCCCCAGCTACAAATACTTTTGGAAGGCATAGAGCTGGCTTTTCATACTCAGATCACAACCTCACCAACTAGCAACAGAGTGTATGTCCTCACTCCAAAAGTTCTGGAACACACAATTGCTGGGATCACTGAAATTTTTCAATTTCACAGAAGGGAAAAATAGGCTGAAGTAATTCTAAGAATTTCTCACTTAGGAGCCCATAAAATGAGCAACAAAGAAATTAAGGGACATATCATTAAAAGGTCCCTGTTAAACTTTCTCTCTGGAGTTAATTGTGATTCCCAAGGCAGGCTGATGCTAGAGATGGCCAAAATATACCTGTAAATACTCAATTGTTGGTGCAATTATGAGAGCTAGCTGACCATCTCTCATTTGGGGAAACAACTGCCTAATTGCATCCTTAACTAAGTATTTGCAGATATTGTCAATACATGCAAAAGAGAAGGTCACTAAGAGCTATGACTGTGAGCCTCATTATCGCAATATGAAATCCTTCTACAGCAACAGTGAGGAGACCCAGAAACCAGCAGCTTTCCTGTGGATCAGTCATCCTGGTTGGACAGAGAGGAATGAAATAAGATAGGAAAAGTGAACAAACTGTGTTATTCTCCAAGGGCCTGAACCAGGCTTCTGGAATGGTCAGCCTCAATCAGGCTAATTTAACTGCAAGAGAATTGGCCCCAAGGCCTCACATGAGGAATGAGACAGGGAGGGCAGCTGGCTCCCCTATTTTCAGACCTGGCATGATACAATACTGGTTGAACACTTGTAAAGTTTGGTCAGAGCCCCCAAAGCAACCCTGCCTTCATTAATGATGCATCAGATGGATCAAACTGTGGCCATTGCTCTGAATTGCTACATCTGCCCACAGAGCTGACTGAAGATGTGACTTTTTAAAAAAACAACTGCAAAGCTCAAGATTTGGCTATAAAAAGCTTCTCTTCTCTTTTATAATCATCAAAGGAATTGGGGAAGGGTTTCACTTGACTGTGTCTCTCAGTACCATGATGAAACTCACCTGTTGGTCAGACAGCTGCTTCCTGTTCAACCTGACAAATCAGAGACTCGAGAAATGCCAGACGTGGGAGGGCCTTTCGAGTGCATGAAGGCCCACTCCTCATGTTTTTTCAGATGAGGAAGTAGAGGGAGAGAAGAGGCTTGTTTGAGGTCACACAGAAAGTTAGGGAGAGAACTGAGACAAGAATCCAGTCCTCCAGGGTCAGTGGCCAGGATACCACCTTCTTGTCAATTGCTCCTTAATATGAAATGCACATAGATGTTGCCTGAAAGTAAATAATATGTGTGATAGAACCTTGACGGAGCCAACACAAGTCACTTCTGGTCTCCTCTTCCTCCTAAACCTGTCCCAGGGAGCACTCAGTTGCACCCCAATTCTGATTAACATCTGGCAGATAGAATTCCCTGTACCTGTGTTGTCCCCAAAATTGCCTAAAGTGAATGGCACAGAAAAAAATGCATAAATTAATGATGGCTGGAGATGGCAGAATCTTGTGGCAGGCAAAGCCATAAAAACAGAGAACAACTATTTTCTAGGTATAAATATAAAACTCCTCTAGGAATTTATCTGAAGGAAAAGTATTTCTGTAAAACTGAGTTATAATCTAAATTATGTTATTTGGAGCTATGTAAGTGTGGACCAATAACACATAAAATAAAATGGCACTTTATGAGGAGGACTCATCCTGTATTTCAAGTATTTTCTCACTCTAAAATTTGTTATTTAATATGGATACTTTTTGCCACAAAATTTCTAGAGTTTATTCAATATCTTTTATGTGCTTTACAAGGTCATTAGAGAATTTATTTGCTCTTTCCCTTACAGATTGGAAGGTGGGCAGTGATATATGAGGTTTCACATTTTATTTATTCACCAAACTGTTCCAGATGTGATCCCATCATTTATCCACTGACACATCAAACCTGCTGGGTGCCCTGCACACTGACCTCCTCCCAACGTTTTCTTTCATCCTCTTAAAGTTATAGCAGGGCTCACTTCGATGGAAAGACAAGAGAATTGCTATTTGGGGAGAGATGGTGGCAAGAGGGAGACGATCAAACTTCAGTAATAAAAAATTTAATTGCTTGGCTACAATTTGGAAACAATATCCAGGTGGAAAACTGACCCAGTACCTTTCCCCTAAACCATTGCTTCCTGCTTGCCCTCCACACAGGGCTGCATGCTTCAGATTTGGAATGTGCAGAATCTGAATAAATGGAATTGAGCAGGTACTAAATCATTTCCCCCTTCTCCAAGTGATTTGTCACCGTAATAAGCATTCTGAGGGTGATAGACCTTTTATTACTACACACTGTTAAGCAGGAAGGAGGCTGCAATGTATTCCTGGCACTCTTTAGGAAAAATAATTACCCCATGCAGACATTTTTTAAAATATCTATTTAACAGAAAGAGTTATATTTAAACCCAAGTGCTTACTTAGTACAAAATATAAAACATTGTTATGTTTGCATTGGAGAAGATAATGGTGACTCATTCTATGACACCACAGTCTCTGAGATGCAATCGACATTTTCCAAAACAACCTCTCAACATATTTTGGTAGGGACAAAGAGAGAAAGAGACTTCCCAAAAGAGGGCTTCTCATTTGGGAAGCCTCTCCATAATGCCAGTTTTATGTATACTATAAGCACTTATGCTGCCATCTAACATTTGAAAAGCATTTTATAATTTGCTTAATGATGTCATATGCTTTATCCTGTTTGATCCCTACAACAGCCTTATGAGGATTTCAAGGCTGATGTTATTAGTCCCATATTCTAGAGGAAAAAACTGAGGCTTAGAGAGACTGAAATGATAATGAAAAAGTATATCATATGTCTAGAATTGGCACTGTAGCCAGTGTTGCCAAACTTAGTAAAAAATAATTTAGCATATTACAAGGTGCATAGCTATACTAAAATATTATTCATTATTTATTTGAAATTCAAATTCAACTGTGTATTCTGTATTTTATCTGGTTACTCTAACTGTAATGGGATGCCAAAATGAGAAGTCCTAATCCCTTCTTGTCCCCACCAAAAAATAAATTTGTGAGTTGGTTAGAAAAGTGTAGGTGACTGGCCCACAGTCTCATGGTAAGTAAATGGCAAAGTTAGAAATTCAGGTCATTTATTTCATCTCTTAGCTGAATACTGACACTTGCGACCAGAGGCAGGAGAATGGGCACATGCTATGGTGTTGTGACAGGACATCAACATGCTTAGGCCAACTGAGGTGACAAACAGTTATCTCAGGCCCTTGGAGTTCCTATGCACAGCTAATGCAATGATCCAAGGGCCATCTTTGCCTGGAATCACCCACACTTATCCAAATCCAAACTAACCCCACCTAACAACCACAGTACCAAAATGGATGGTTCTCTTAAAGTGGGCATAAGAATATATGCTCAGTCTTACCCCAAAATACAGAAATGTACATCAAAGCACTGCAATACCATTTTTCTGCTTATCACATTGGCAACACACTATGCTGTATTATACTTGGAGTGGATAAGAGAGGGAGTAAGGAATGGACCTCTTTTACGCTGTTAGTGAGACTATAAATAGAGACCATCTTTCTGGAGATTGATTTGGCACTATCCATGGCAATGTAAAACTCACCTACCATTTGATCCAACATTTTCTAAGATATGACAACAAAAGCACAAGCAACTAAGATAGCTAATTATATGTGTCAAGCTGACTGGACTAACAGATGCCCAGATAACTGTTTAAACATTATTTCTAGGTGTGCATATGTGATATTGTTTGGCTGTGTCTCCACCCAAATTTCATCTTAAATTATAGTTCCGATATTCCGCACATGTCATGGAAAGGACCCAGTAGGAGGTAATTGAATCATGGGGACAGATTTTTCCTGTGCTGCTCTTGTGACAGTGAATAAGTCTCATGAAATCTGGTGGTTTTATAAAGGGCAGCTCACCTACACACACTCTCTTTTCTGACCCCATGTAAGACATGCTTTTCCTCCTCTTTTGCATTCCACCATGATTGTGAGGCCTTCCCAGCCATGTGGAGCTGTGAGTCCTTTAAA
Source organism: Papio anubis (assembly GCF_008728515.1). Lineage (NCBI taxonomy): Eukaryota > Metazoa > Chordata > Mammalia > Primates > Cercopithecidae > Papio > Papio anubis. The sequence goes on along the minus strand of NC_044996.1, from coordinate 6,010,677 downwards.
CCTCTTTTTCTTTATAAATTACCCAGTCTTGGGTATGTATTTATTAGCAGCATGAGAACAGACTAATACAGTAAATTGGTACCAGCAGAGTGGGGTGCTGCTGTAAAGATACCTGAAAATGTGGAAGTGACTTTGGAACTGGGTAACAGGCAGAGGCTGGAACAGTTAGGAGGGCTCAGAAGAAGATAAGAAAATGTGGGAAACTTTGGAACTCCCTAGAGACTTGGAGGGCTCAGAATACAGGAAGATGTGGGAAATTTTAGAAATTCCTAGAGACTTGTTGAATGACTTTGACAAAAATGCTAATAGTGATATGGACAATGAAATTCAGGCTGAGGTGGTCTCAGATGGAGATGAGGAACTTGTTGAGAACAGGAGTAAAGGTCACTCTTGCTATGCAAAGAGACATGACATTTTGCCCCTGCCCTAGATATCTGTGGAAATTTGAACTTCAGAGAGATGATTTAGGGTATCTAGTGGAAGAAATTGCTAAGCAGCAAAGCGTTCAAGAGGTGACAGAGCATAAAAGTTTGGAAAAGTGGCAGCCTGGCTATGCAGTTGAAAAGAAAAACCCATTTTCTAGGGAGAAATTCAAGTGGCTGCAGAAATTTGCATAAGTAACAAGGAGACAAATGTTAATCACCAAGACAATGGGAAAATGTCTCCAGGGCATGTCAGAGAGCTTTATGGCAGCCCCTCCCGTCACAGGCCCAGAAACCTAGGAGGGAAAAATGGTTTCATGGGCCAGGCCCAGGACTCCCCTGCTGTGTGCAGTTTAGGGACTTAGTGCCCTGCATCCCAGCCACTGCAGTCATGGCTAAAAGAAGCCAGGGTACAGCTTAGGCTGTGGCTTCAGAGGGTTGAATCCCCAAGCCTTGGCAGCTTCCACATAGTGTTGAGCCTGTGGGTATACAGAAGTCATGAATTGAGGTTTGGCAACTTCCACCTAGATTTCAGAAGATGTATGGAAATGCCTGGATGTCCAGGCAGAAGTTTGCTGCAGGGGTGGAGTCCTCATGGAGAACCTCTGCTAGGGCAGTGCAAAAGGGAAATGTAGGGTAGGAGCCCCCACACAGAGTCCCCACTGGGGCACTGCCTAGTGGAGTTGTGAGAAGAGGGCCACTGTCCTCCAGACCCCAGAATGTTAGAGCCACCAACAGCTTGTACCATGCACCTGGAAAAGCCACAGACACTTGACACCAGCCCATGAAAGCGGCTGGGAGGGGAGTTGTATCCTGCAAAACCACAGGGGCAGAGCTATTCAAGGCCATGGGAGCCCACCTCTTGAATCAGCATGACCTAGATGTGAGTCATGGAGTCAAAAGAGATCATTTTGGAGCTTTAAGGTTTGACTGCCCCTCCTGGATTTCAGACTTGCATGGGGCCTTGTAGCCCCTTTGTTTTGGTCAATTTATCCTGTTTGGACTGGGAACATTTACCCAATGCCTGTACCCCCATTGTATCTAGGAGGTAACTAATTTGCTTTCTATTTTGCAGGTTCATAGCTGGAAGGGACTTGCCTTGTCTTAGATGAGACTTTGGACTTGGACTTTTGAGTTAATGCTGAAATGAATTAAAACTTTGGGGTACTGTTAGGAAGGCATGGTTGGTTTTGAAATGTGAGGATATGAGATTTGGGAGCATCCAGGGGTAAACTGATATGGTTTGGCTGTGTCCCCACTCAAATATCATCTTGACCTGTAGTTCCCATAATCCCTACGTGTCCTGGGAGGAATCCAGTAGGAGGTAATTGAAATATGGGGGCAGGTTTTTCCCATGCTCTTCTTGTGATAGTGAATAAGTCTCACAATATCTGATTGTTTTATAAAGGGCAGTTTCCCTGCACACACACTCTTGCCTGCTACCATGTAAGACATGCCTTTGCTCCTCCATTCCCTTCTGCCATGATTGTGAGGCCTCCCCAGCCATGTAGAACTATGAGTCCATTAAACCTTCTTTTCTTTATAAATTACCCAGTACTGGGTATGTCCTTATTAGTGATGTGAAAAGGAGCTAATACAGTGTGTGAGGGTGTTTTTAGAAAAGATTAGCATTTGAATTGCTAGACCTAGTAAAAATATTTTCTTCAGCATTGTGGGTGAGCATCATCCAATCTATAGACAGCCTAGATAGAGCAAAAAGGCAGAGGAAGAGCAAATTGAGTCTCTGTGCTTATGCAGAGACATCCATATTCTCCTGCCCTTGGACATGGATGCTTTTTATTTTCCAGCCTTTGGATTTGTACCAGGTCTTACACTATTGTTCCTCAGTTCTTAGGCCTTTGGATTTGGAGTAGGATTTGCACCCACTCCCCATTCTTAGGTCTTTGGAATTGGAATAGGACTCACACCATTGGCTCCCTGGTTCTCAGGCCTTTGGGCTTCAATTGCAACTATACCATGGCTTTCTATAGTCTCCAGCTTGCAGACAGCTGATAGTGGGACTTCTCGGACCCCATAATTACACTAGCAAATTCTGCATAATAAATCTCTTTCTATATTTCTAAATACATCCCATTGATTCTATTTCTCTGGAAAGTCCCAAGTAGTACAAAAGGAATCCATTTCTTCAGATTTCAATCAAAATATGTAACAATCTTTTTTAATTTTTGTAGTTAAGTCATTTTATCAAAAGCAAATGACAGCTGGACTGTATAAGTGGTAAATTTGGAGGTGTCAGCTTGAACAGACAATGAAGACATTTTGAAGGACCAACACTATGATGAAGTGATCAGGAAAAAAAAAATTAAAAATTTTCCAGTTACATGGTTAACCCTAAAGGCAAGAAAGATATAACCCTGTTAGAATAGTTTGTTATTTTACAAGGTAAAAGATGAATGGCTTTAATGAGCAAGCATTGAAACATTTGAACTCTCCTTCAAAGAAAAGGGAAAATGAAAAGTAGTTGTTGAGCACAGACAATATGCAAGGAAGGCACTGCAGTAGACCTATGGCCCTAAAAGTCTGTGGCCAGACGCCATTTCCATGGATCTATTCACCAGAGTCCTAGTCTTGCTCTACCCTTAGGAGATCAGACACAGATGTCTAAAGTGCAAATCAAAAGAATATAGTAGAGTGCAAAGAGCTTCAGGCTAAGATTTACATTAGAGATTTACTGCTTGGATTTTAGGTAAGTGCTTTAACTTCTCTAGATCTTGATTTCCTAATCTGTAGCATGGGAATAATAACGCTTGTCTTACATCTCACAGGGCCAATACTGTGTTAAAAGTAGAAATAACAGGTGAGAATGTTGACAAAAGTAAAACCATAACATAGATGCCTGGTCCTGTAGTAATGAGGCTTGGACTGGAGAAGACATTAAAGGTATGTCTCAATTCTGCATGGGCTGGCCTCATGATCTTGGAAAATTATTCCATTGCTTTAAGGACTTTCTGGGTAGGAGAACAGAAGAGCCTAGTTTGACTACTATTCAGTCTCAAATATGTGCAAGGCATTGGTTGTTAACTTTGTAAAAATAGTGATTTCAACCTTGCACTCCTATGTCCTCAGAAAAAACTTTCTGAGAGCTAAATTGCCATGGATTGCAGATGATGTCATGTATAAGTGGTAGGTGTCTCATGTTTGAGGATCTCTTGGGATATGTTGAAGGCTAGAGTGTCATGTTCACTGCTCCTACTCATATGGCCCCTCTTACCAAAAAGCCCATAGAGACAGCCTCTTTGGATGAGCATATCTAGCATTTTCTTTTCATGTGTTATAATTAGACTGTAATGATGTATCACAAACTGGATTTTTAAAACTATACCTTTAGTTTTGAGTAGACAGAAATGCTTTAAGTGTTGCATTACTTTTATATCTGCTTCACGTACGTCACCTTTCTATATGAATTTCTTCACTAAAGACATGATTCTTCATTTGTAGTCTGCTCAGGAATACTTTGTTATTTGCAGTTGTCTACATCGTATTTAGTTTTTCATTAGCTTTTTACTCCCGTTTGAGTAAAATAGAAGTATATTTTGCAATCTTTTTTTCTTCATCTGTTTACAGCTGTTTTTATTTTGTCATCTCTGTAACAATATTTTTCAGATCTATTTGTAATCTTTTAATATCCACATAGTTTATTCTATGATTTAAAAATGGAAAAATTCAACTACACACTAAATTTCCTGAGTTTAGTAGATATTCTTTAGGAAATAATTTAAGTAATAAACCACTAAGCATGCATCCCCAAAATGTAGGAATTTAGCTGTTTAAATTTACTTGTTCTTGGTTCTACAAATAACATAATAGTTCAGAGTTTCCCCCAAAGCCAAAAGCTCTCCAGCCAAGGTGCACTGAGGTTGCTGGGGGCCTATGTCCATCTCAAGGCTGTTGTGAGAATTACATGCAGCCATGAAGGGACGGTCTTTGTCCTCTATCCACATGTGAGTAATCATTTTTATCCATGCCACTCATACTTTTGGCAAGATAAATCAAACTTTCAATTTTGGAAGACCAAAGATGGCGGTATCAAGAAATACATCACCATGCTGCTAAACCCAGAGTGATGTACACCCCTCTCAGAAGGCAGGTGCCAGATTCTGCAGGGGTTTTATTTGGTCAGAGCCTGGGGCTTTTAATACATTTGATGACTGATCAAACCAGATGCATGTGACCCAGCCTCTTTTGCCTTCTAGCCAATTTTGAGACCCATCTCACTTGAAGCAGGTGAATGGTGATGCAATGGCTCAAAAGCAAACTGAATCAGATGGTATTACCTTTTATCCAATGATGAAACACATGCTTAGCAAGTGATACTCTGGGATACAGAAAAAATGATTCTCTAAAGGAAAATTGCAGGACCTGGGAAACCTAGATATAGGTGACCAATTCAATGTAGCCAAAAGCCAGAAAGCCTTTTGCAATGTCAGCCTGTCTCCTACCTTCAAGAATGTCCCCTTATTGTCAGCTTTGTTTCCAAGTATAGGATATTGCAATACTCAGGTGAGAGGTAATGGTGGCCCCCAATTCAGGCAGCCAGCTATAGGAATGAACAGGAGAGAAGCAATATGAGAACTACTATGAGAATCGCAATACAGGTCCTCAGTCCACTGCCCACATTGTCAAAATTCAAATGGTTTTGAGCATGGAACATTTCCTCTTAACTCATTTTGTGGCAAAACCTGACTAGAACTAGGGGAGGGGTGGTATTTATAGTCTTTGTTTATTCTTCATAATATGAATAATCCTACCTATTACTGCAGAAACATCATTTGTTTGATTAGGAGTTGCTGCCTTAGTAGTATGTAGTACACAATATATGCACTTTATTGCCTTTTTAAAATTTGAAATTTGTAAAACTCTGAACCACACCTGGCTCCAAGAGTTTCAGGCAAGGGATAGTGGACATGTAGAGTATAGTGATTTAAAAGGTGGGCTCAGAAGCCAGACCTCCTGCTTCTTGTCTCAGCTTCACCATCTAAGAGCTGTGTGGCCTCTGGTTAGTTACTTTACCTCTCTAAGCCCTGATAAAAATAGTGGAACCTAGTTCATAGGGCTATAAAAATTGAGTGAGGGAATAAACATAAAGTACTTAGAAAGTGCTTGATGTTAAGAATAATAATCTGGGGACAACTGACATAAACCTGGCTCCTACACCTTAGGATATATCAGCCATCATCAAAGAGGTGAGCTCTAGAGAATCTGGTGACACTGGTTGCTGGAAGAGAGTGAAGGGAAACATTTACTGATAAAGCTAAATCTCACTGCCATCACTTAGGGTCCCAATGTTTGACACCTGACATGTTCTTTCAAATCTAGGCTTGACTCTGCTATCAACTTACATTGTGAGCTTGAGTAAGTGACTCACCCTCTCTGGACCTTTGGATCATGAACGAGTAAATTAGATGATTTCCAAAGGCCATCCAGCTGGAACACATTGACTCCAATAGGAACATACAGCAGAAGAACAACTCTGGTTGGGGATTTGAAAACCTCTCACTTGCTAATTCCTGGGGCCTAAGACAACAAAATCGTTGTTTTCATAACCCAGAGTTATGTCCAGGGCCAGGCCAGAGCAGCAGATGGACAGACCTGACTTCTAGACGTTTGTAATTGATCAGGACACACTGTAATGAAGTAATTTTCTTGTCTTCATTTTCCATGTCAGCAGGGGCCTGTCTGCCACATAGGAAGGGTGACAGAGTAATCTGAGCTGCCGCTGAAAACCTGCTTTTTCTCCACAGTTATTTCGCCTGCCACGAGCTGTGGCAGGCAGTGGGAAAGAGTCCAGACAAGCAGGGGAATTTGACTGCTCTCAAAATATCATACAGGAACTTTAAAAATTGAACTGATTTATGCTTTGTAATGCTTTCAATAATGTGTAAATGAAGTTAGAGCTTGAATCTGAATTTAAGGAAAAATTTTATGTTACCAGACATGAAAGGGCCACAGAAAAATCTCATTGTATGGTAACACTCTCTCTGCTGTACCAAGAATTGCATTTTGCATAAATAATAGGTCCTGGGGTAGAATGTGTAACATGCATTACTTTTCAGCATCAAAGAATGCTCAAAATTACCTGAAAGTCTGAAAACTCCTCTGGGGCTTATGAATTCCTGGGTTTAGGCAAAGGCCTTGCCACTATAAATATGGCTTACAAGCTCTCCAAGCTCAAAGTGCTGCCATGGAAACTTGACACACACCTCAACCTTCTCAACTGAGGTATGGGCATCATAGGCGCATAACTTGCCCCAACCCAGACTCTGGATTAAGAAATAATCCAGTCTCGGTAGGGACCTATGTGGAAGATAATACCTCTCCACCCAGGGACACTGTGCCAAAGGTCAAGTTGTGTGACTCAGAGTAGCTGAGGCCCTAGAATGCCTCCCACACATACATTCTCTGAGCCAGTGGCCCATATTTTCCCCCTAAGGTTTTATTGTGTTGCATTTTTTTAACCTCAGAGAATTTTACAATAGCTAGATTTGGGACAAAGAAAATAAACATGGCTCCAGCAAAACCAGTTGCATATGGTATTGAAACAAAGACTTAGAGAGGAAAAGTGCAACACAGACCTGAGTGTTGTAGTCCGTTTACTAGTGTAATACTCTCTGCCCATTGGGAACAGCTAGAAAAGCTCTCCTGAAACCCAGAGGCCCTGAGTTGGTCATAAAATTCCAGTTAATTTGTCTTCAGTCTGATTTGAGGTGAGTGTAACAAACATCTCTGGGAGCAATCCTGCTTCTGCCTACCAAAATCTTCAGCACAATATTTGTTGGTCTTATGGAAACCTGCTAGTGGGGTCTGCTTAGCATATCAAAAGGCAAAGGGAATTTGACACTTGAATTATTAAAAGCTTTTTCTAGAAGTTAGCATTATGTATGTCTAGTTCTGAAGACTACTAGATATTGTTTCACACGTGAAATATCATAAATAAAAACACTAGGTAGAGTATAAAGTACCACATGGTATAGAGATGTCACATGGAAGTTCTGAAATTGTACAGTTTATTCCAGTTGGGCCACATCATGAAACTGGAGAGGTGTGTTGGGTGCAGCATGAACCAGGACAGAGGAAAGCAGAGAGAAGGTGCTCCACACTGATGAAGCAGCCAGAGGACTGGGCCTTGGCAGTGGGAGGGGAACATCTGGGCTCAGGTTCTAGATACAGTAAGTGTGGCTTTGCCTTGGCTGGGGCCAGCGGCAGGTTAATGATTTTGTGTTACAGTAAGGATTAGAGCACAGGTTATTACCGCAAACATGCTAGTGAGGCAGGCCTGGCAAAGAGAAGACTAAAAAGAGCAAACTGCTGTCAAAGAATCCACGTCTGGGACCCCAGACCCATAACAACATTTTGGGGCTAACACAAATCACTTGAAGCCCCAGTCTCATGACCAATGGTCAATTTTTATGCACAAAGATTGTAGTCCCACTTACAACCAGCCCATCCGGTGCTAGAATGGTGATTATTAGTGTCATACAAGCCTGGCATAAATACAGAACTTGTGCTTTTCAAAGCATATCTTCATCAATAAATTCACGTTTGCCTTCACACAAAAACATTTTAGGCAAGTAAGGTGGTTGTTAATCTTCACCTGCATAGAAAGAGAAAATCTCACCTAAGGTGACCCAGTCAGCCAAGCACAGAGGAAAGTGGCCTATCCTCTGATCTCAGGTTTTTCACCAGTTTCATGCCCTTTTTATGAACTGACTCATGCAAATTTAGCCAGCTTTCTACTGGTAAATAGCTCATTTCCATAGGACCTCCATATCCTGGGCTGCTTAGGACCATGGCCCCTCCATTTTCCAATAGGTCTGCAATTTAAAAACTGGATTATGATGAGAATCATCCAGAGTCTGATAAAGGCTAATTACATTTAAGAAATATGAAAACTGAGAACACAGGAGATCAGTTTCTACTATTGCCTGGGTAGAATAATCAAGAAATTAGCACAAAGTGACGGTGACCATAAAGAGACACTAGAGTATAATTGAAATATTAAAATTAAAGATATTCTGGTAAGTGGTTTGTCCTTTGAGAATACAGGCCGTCTTCCTTGCTACAGGCCATAATACGACTGAAGAGCTTTTCAAAAAGCAATGGGGGCTCTGTAGAGGGGTTGCCTCATAAGCTAGGGCTGAGGCTGGGGCAGAGGGATGCTGGTTAATGAGTAGGCTTTTCTGCATGAAGCATGAGGACCCTGGTTGGGCCCCACACTTTCAGAGTTGCTCTAACAAAGTAAAGCATGTACAGAGAATGGCAATCAGAAGGAAGGGTCTGAACTCACAGCATGGGAAAACCTCTAGAGATGGCCAGGCTTTTTGTTGGTGAGGCAATGGCTCCAGATGAATACAGTTGGTATTTTCAGTTATTTTAGTGAAGACATCATGAGGAGAGGAGATTGTGCATAGTCTCTAGACTACCAAAGGAATAGCTAAAGCTACATTTAAAGCATTTTTAACCAAACATTGCTGAGCTCCTTTCAGGTGCCATACAAGGGACCTATGGTTTTCATACATGGTCTCATGTAATCCTCAGACCGCCCATGAAGTAGGGTCTGATCTGCAAAACAAGGCATTATTCTTCTTTTACAGTTGGTAAACAGACTCAGAGAAACAAAGTGGCTTCCCCAGAGTCAAATAAAGGAAGACTGAATCATGGCATTAGTTCTGTCCTGCACCATATCCACTACTTCACACAGATCTTAATTTGACATAAGAAACACTGAACATTTAGAGATATGCCAGAATAGGACTCATGCTTCATGAGGTAATGAATTCACTATCATTTGAGACATTCAAACAGAAGCTGGATAACAATTGACAGATATTCAGATATTATGTACAGGTTGGAGCATATGACCTCTAACATGCCTACCAACACTGAGCCGTTGGACTTAGCCACCTCTAAAGCATGTGTGATGTGGGTGGGGTACATGTTGTAAATAAATCCCTCATTGATCCCCAGTAACTAGAAAAAAGGGAGATCGATGACTCACAAATCATTCTAAATCCTTCTTTTAGCCTCTTAATCCAGAGGCTATTCACTATCCACTTCACAAAGTTCCCTAATTTGACAGCAGGCTCCTGTTTTCTTACGCTTTAAAATAATGTAGAAAAATATCCATAGAAGAAAAGGGGAACAGATGGCATGTGCAGCTTAACATGGAGAACAGTTTGCAGAAAGGTCCAGGGGAAAAAATAAGGTGGCCCACCATGACACAGTAGCTGTCAATATATTCATCAATTGACCATTTTCCAGAAGGCACGGTATCTTACTCAAGCTCATAAATTTTAATCTTTGTTCTCAAGCTACATAATACGATCCTTAAGAAGAGTACCTTTAACTCTAAACTACACCCACCCCACCATCTGGTCATCCTCCCAAGGAATTAGGCTTCAACATTTCCATCCAATCTCTGGCAAACCTTGACTCTGTGAACTCTGAACATGCTTACTGGCTGAGCCTTGATGTGCATTTTAACACAATGTCATTTGGTAATATGATCAAAGCAGACACTCTTAAATAATTAACTTTGGGAATACAAGTATTCCCAAATACTTGTATATGTGGAGAGACAATCAGTGTGTAATATCTTTATACCCCATCTATTTCTCCAGAAGGATTTTAGGCAGCCTAAGTATGATATCTTAGCACCAATACAATAAAACAAAATTATTAAACAAGAATAAAAAAATAGAAGGGCCAAGTATTAAGGAGTTAAGGGGAGAAAAAAAGGATTATATGGGAAGATCTGGGTCAGAGACTCCAAATGCAGATGCCTAAAGGGGCCAGGCAAGTAAAATAAATGCATGGGGCCAGGTTTGAGACAATTGGGAGAAGTAGGACCTGTGGAATTGATGAATATACATATGCTCGAAAGCTATGTGTGTTCATGAGTCACTTAACAACAAGGATATGTACTGGAATCACTTAACGATGGAGATATGTTCTGAGAAACATTTCATCAGGAAATTTTTATCATTGTGCAAACATCATAGAGTCTACTTACACAAACTTAGGTGTAAGTAGATGGTATAGCCTACTACATATCTAGGCTATATTATATAGCCTATTGCTCCTAGACTAGGGAATAGCATTGAATCTATAAATTACTTTGGGCAGTAAGGCCATTTTCATGATATTTATTTTTCCTATTCATGAGGATGGAATGTGTTTCCATTCATTTGTGTCCTCTCTTATTTCCCTGAGCAGTAGTTTGTAGGTCTCCTTGAAGAGGTTTTTCCTGTCCCTGGTTAGCTGTATTCCTAGGTATTTTATTCTCTTTGTAGCAATTGTGAGTGGGAGTTCATTCATGATTTGGCTCTCTGCTTGTCTATTGTTAGTGTAATAGGACTGCTCATGATTTTTGCACATTGATTTTGTATCCTGAGGCTTTGCTGAAGTTGCTTATCAGCTTAAGGAGTTTGGGGGCTGAGATGATGGGGTTTTCTAAGTATAGGATCATGTCGTCTGCAAACAGAGACCATTTGACTTCCTCTCTTTCTATCTGAACACGCTTTATTTCTTTTTCTTGCCTGATTGACTTGACCAGAACTTCCAATACTATGTTGAATAGGATTGGTGAGAGAGGACATCCTTGTCTTGTGCCAGTTTTCAAAGGGAATGCTTCCAGCTTTTGCCAACGTAGTATGATATTGGCTACAGGCTTGTTATAAATAGCTCTTATTATTTTGAGATATGTTCCATCAAAAACAAGTTTATTGATCGTTTTTAACATGAAGCGATGTTGAATTTTATCAAAGGCCTTTTCTGCATCTATTGAGATAATCATGTGTTTTTTGTCATCGGTTCTGTTTATGTGATGGATTATGTTTATTGATTTGCATATGTTGAACCAGTCTTGCATCCCAAGAATGAAGCTGACTTTATTGTGATGGATAAGCTTTTTGATGCGCTGCTGGATTTGGTTTGCCAGTATTTTATTGAGGATTTTTGCATCAATGTTCATCAGGGATATTGCCCTGAAGTTTTCTTTATTTGTTGTGTCTATCCCAAGTTTTGGTATCAGGATGATGTTGGTCTCATAAAATGAGTTAGGGAGGAGCCCCTCCTTTTCAATTGTTTAGAATAGTTTCTGAGGAAATGATACCATCTCCTCTTTGTACCTCTGGTGGAATTTGTCTGTGAATCCATCTGGTCCTGGGCTTTTGTTGGTTGGTAGGCTATTTATTACTGCCTCGATTTCAGAACTTGCTATTGATCTATTCAGGGATTCGACTTCTCCCTGGTTTAGTCTTGGGAGGGTGTATTGGTCCAGGAATTTATCCATTTCTTCTAGATTTTCTAGTTTATTTACATAGCGGTGTTTATAGTATTCTCTGATCATAGTTTTTATTTCTGTGGGGTCAGTGGTGATATCCCGTTTATCATTTTTACTTGTGTCTATTTGATTTTTCTCTCCCTTCTTCTTTAGTAGTCTAGCTAGAGGTCTATCTATTTTATTAATTTTAAAAAAAAATGCCTCCTGGATTCATTGATGTTTCGAATGGTTTTTTGTGTCTCTATCTCCTTCAGTTCTGCTCTGATCTTAGTTATCTCTTGTCTTCTGCTAGCTTTTGGATATGTTTGCTCTTGCTTCTCCAGTTCTTTTAATTGTGATGTTAGGGTGTCAATTTGAGATCTTTCTAGCTTTCTGATGTGGGTATTTAGTGCTATAAATTTCCCTCTTAACACTGCTTTAGCTGCATCCCAGAGATTCTGGTACATTGTCTCTTTGTTCCCATTGGTTTGTTTCAAAGAACTTCTTGATTTATGCATTAATTTCATTATTTATCCAGGAGTCATTCAGGAGCAGGTTGTTCAATTTCTATATAGTGTGATTTTGAGTGAGTTTCTTAATCCTGAGTTCTAATTTGATTGCACTGCGGTCCGACAGACTGTTTGTTATGATTTCAGTTCTTTTGCATTTGCAGAGGAGTGTTTTACTTCCAATTATGTGGTCAATTTTAGAGTAAGTGCCATGTGGCACTGAGAAGAATGTATATTCTGTTGATCTGGGGTGGTGAGTTCTGTAGACATCTATTAGATCCACTTGATCCAGAGCTGAGTTCAAGTCCTAAATATCCTTGTTAATGTTCTGTCTCGTTCATCTGTCTAATATTGACAATGGGGTATTAAAGTCTCCCACTGTTATTGTGTGGGAGTCTAAGTCTCTTTGAAGATCTCTAAGAACTTGTTTTATGAATCTGGGTGCTCCTGTATTGCATGCATATATATTTAGGGTAGTTAGCTGTTCTTGTTGAATTGATCCCTTTACCATTGTGTCTTTGTCTTTTTTGTTATTTTTTGGTTTAAAATCTGTTTTGTCACAGACTAAGATTGCAACCCCTGCTTTTGTCTGCTTTATATTTGCTTGGTTAATTTTCCTCCATCCCTTTATTTTGAAGCTATGTGTATCTTTGCATGTGAGATAGGTCTCTTGAATAAAGCACACTAATGGGTCTTGACTCTTCTTCCAATTTGCAAGCCTGTGTCTATTAATTGGGTCATTTATCCTATTTACATTAAGGCTAATATTGTTATGTGTGAATTTGATCCTGTCATCATGATGTTAGCTGGTAATCTGGCACACTAGTTGATGCTATCTCTTCACAGTGTCATTAGTCTTTATATTTTCTTCTGTTTTTCAGTGGTTGATACCCGTGTTTCCTTTTTATATTTAGTACTTACTTCTGGAACTCTTGCAAGGCAGGGCTGGTGGTGACGAATTCCCTCAGCATTTGCTTGTCTAAAAAGGATTTCATTTCTCCTTCCCTTATGAAGCTTAGTTTGGCCAGATATGAAATTTGGGTTTGAAAATTCTTTTCTTTAAGAATGTTGAGAGGGCGGAGCAAGATGGCCGAATAGGAACAGCTCCAGTCTCCAACTCCCAGCGCGAGCAACACAGAAGACCGGTGATTTCTGCATTTTCAACTGAGGTACTGGGTTCATCTCACTGGGGAGTGCCGGACGATCAGTGCTGGTCAGCTGCTGCAGCCCGACCAGCGAGAGCTGAAGCAGGGCAAGGCATCGCCTCACCAGGGAAGCGCAGAGAGGGAATCCCTTTTCCCAGCCGGGGGCTGAGACCTGCTTACCTGGAGAAATCAGGTAACTCCCACCCCAATACTGCGCTTTTAAGCAGAGCAGGGCACACCGGGGAGATCATATCCCACACCTGGCGGGAGGGTCCCACTGCCCGGAGCCTCCCTCATTGCTGCCCACAGCTTGGTCTGTGATCTACCAACAAAGCAGCAGCCAGGCTGGGGGAGGCTCCCGCCATTGCTGAGGCTTAAGTGGGCCGAAGCAAAGCTGCTGGGAAGCTCGAGACTGGGTGGAGCTCACAGCAGCTCAAGCTTCTACCTGTCTCTGTAGACTCCACCTCTGGGACAGGGCACCAGCTACGTAACAACAAGCAAAACAACAACAAAAAAGCAGCAGAAACTACTCTGCAGACCCAAACGACTCTGTGAAAGGCGGCAGAGAGCAGTGGATCTCCCACCACGGAGTTTGGGGTCCGAGAGGGTGGGTGCCTGCTCAAGAGTGGTTACAGCCCTGAGCCCAGCCTAACTGGGGAGACATCCCCCACTAGGGGCAGTCTGACACCCACACCTCACCGCGATTGGAGTACACTGCCCCTGAGAGGGGAAGCTTCCAAAGCAAGGGAATCAGACAGGTACACTCGCTGTTCAGAAATATTCTATCTTCTGCAGCCTCTGCTGCTGATACCCAGGCAACAGGGTCTGAAGTGGACCTCGGCAATCTCCATGAACCAGCCTACAGCTGGGGTCCTGACTGTTAGAAGAGAAAACTATCAAACAGGAAGGACACCTACACCAAACCCATCAGTACATCGCCATCATCAAAGACCAGAGACAGATAAATACAAGATCGAGGAGAAAAACAGAACAAACTGGAAATTAAAAAATAGAGTCACGGCATCTCGACAAAGGCGAAGCCATTACCAACTTCGCGGATCAAAAGCTGGAAGTGAGGAGGAGAATGGCTTTAATGAGGATAAGAGAAGAAACAGTCATCAAACTGGAACTAAAGGAGATTCAATGCACAAAAACAAAATCTTGAAAAGTGCGATGGTGGCACAGAGTAATTAATGCAGAGAAGGTCATAAACAAAATAGAAAGAGATGAAAACCATGACCACCATCCGTGAACAAATCACCAACAGTAACCGACTTCGATCCTTCGGAAGTATGTGATTAAGGATCAAATAAGATAAATAAACGAAAGAAGCAAAGCCTGCAAGTATGGGATTATGTAAAAAGACCAAATCTACGTCTGATTGCAGGGTGCCTTACAGTGAGGGGAAAATGGAACCAGGTTGGAAAACACTCTTCAGGATATCATCCAGGAGAACTTCCCAGACCTAGTAGGGCAGGCCAACATTCAAATCCAGAATACAGAGAACGCCACAAAGGCTCCTCCGAGAAGGGAGCAGCTCAAGACATAATTTAGATTCACAAAGTTGAAATGAAGGGAAAAATCTTAAGGGCAGCCAGAGAAAGGTCAGGTTACCCACAAAGGGAAGCCATCAGACTCACAGCAGATCTCTCGCTTGAGAAACTCTCAAGCCAAGAAGGGGAGTGAGGCCAATATTCCAGCATTCTTAAAGAAAGAATTTACCTAAGCCCGGAATTTCCATATCCAGCCAAATGGAACTGCTGGTGAAGGAGAAGCCAGAACGTCTTTACTGAATAAGCAAATGCTTAGAGATTTGGTCACCACCAGGCCTGCCTTACAGGGGCCCTAGGAAGCACTCCAACATGGAAAGGGAACAACCGGTACCAGCCATTTGCAAAAACATGCCAAAATGTAAAGACCATTGAGGCTAGGAAGGAAACTGCATCAACTAGCAGTGAAATAACTAGTTGATATCATAATGGCAGGATCAAGGATTCCACACATAACAATCTTAACCTTAAATGTAAATGGACTAATTGCTCCAATTAAAGGGCACGGAGCTGGCAAACTGGATAAAGAGTCAAGACCCATCAGTCTGCTGTATTCAGGAGACCCATCTCACACGCAAGGAACATGCAGGCTCAAAATAAAGGGATGGAGAAAGTTACCAAGCAAATGGAGAACAAAAAGCAGGGGGTTGCAATGCTAGTCTCTGATAAAACAGACTTTAAACCATCAAAGATCAAAAGGAGACAAGAAGGCATTTGCATAATGGTAAAGGGATCAATTCAACAGGAAGGCGCTATATAAATATATATACGCAATACAGGGCACCACAGTTCATAAAGCAAGTCCTTAGAGACTTACAAAGAGACTTAGATTCCCATACAATAATAATGGGAGACTTCAGCACTCACTGTAAACGTAGACAGATCAACTTGAGACAGAAAGTTAACAAGGATATCAGGAATTGAACTCATCTCTGCAGCAAGCAGACCTAATGAACATCTATAGAACTCACCACTTTAAATCAACCCAGAATATACATTGCTCTCAGCACCACATCGTATTACTTACTCCAAATTGACCACGTAATTGGAAGTAAAAACTTCACTCCTCAACAAATGTACAAGAACACAAATTATAACAAACTGTCTCTCAGACCACAGTGCAATCAAACTAGAACTCGGGACTAAGAAACTCAATCAAACCGCTCAACTACATGGAAACTGAACAACCTGCTCCTGAATGACTACTGGGTGCATAATCAGAATGAAACTAAGAAATAAAGATGTTCTTTAAAACCAATGAACAAAGATACAGCATACCGATCTCTGGGACACATTTAAAGCAGTGTGTAGAGGAAATTTATATAGCACTAAATGCCACAAGAGAAAGCAGGAAAGATCTAAAATTGACCTCTAAACATCACAATTAAAAGAACTAGAGAAGCAAAGGCAAACACATTTCAAAGAAAGCTAGCAGAAGGCAAAGAAATAACTAAGATCAGAGCGAGACTGGAAGGAGATAGAGACACAAAAGCCTCCCAAAATCAATGAATCCAGGAGTTGGTTTTTGAAAAGATCAACAAAATTGACAGAGACCACTAGCAGGAACTAATAAAGAAGAAAAGAGAAGAATCAAATCGGCGCAACTAAAAATGATAAAAGGGGATATCACCACCGACCCACAGAAATACAAACTACCATCAAGAGGAATACTATAAAACACCTCTACACCAAATAAACTGGAAAATCTAGAAGAAATGGATATTCCTGGACACCCACTCTTCCAAGACTAAACCAGGAAGTTGAATCCCTAAGGTCAGGCCAATAGTAGGCTCTGAAATTGAGGCAATAATTAATAGCTACCAACAAAACAAGTCCAGGACCAGATGGATTCACAGCTGAATTCTACAGAGTACAAGGAGGAGTTAGTACCATTCCTTCTGAAACTATTCCAATCCAATAGAAAAGAGGAATCCTCCCTAACTCATTTATGAAGACCAACATCCCTGATACAAAGCCTGGCAGAACACAACAAAAAAAGAGAAATTTTAGACCAATATCCTGTGATGAACATCGATGCAAGAATCCTCAATAAAATACTGGCAAGCAGTTCAACTTAACACATCAAAAGCTTATCCGCATGATCAAGTGGGCTTCATCCCTGGGATGCAAAGGCTGAGTTCAACATTCGCAAATCAATAAACATAATCCAGCATATAAACAGGAACCAAAGACAAGAACCATGATTATCTCAATAGATGCAGAAAAGGCTTTTGACAAAATTCAACGTAGCCCTTCATGCTAAGCAGCTCAAAGCAATTCGGTATTGATGGAACGTACCTCAAAATAATAGAGCTATTTATGACAAACCACAGCCAATATCATACTGAATGGGGAAAAAACTGGAAAAATTCCCTTTGAAAAATGGCACAAGACAGGGATGCCTCTCTCACCACTCCTAAGAAATTCAACATGGTGTTGGGAAGTTCTGGCTAGGGCAGTTAGGCAGAGAAAGAAATCAAAGGGTATTCAGTTAGGAAAAGAGAAATCAATTGCATACTCTTTGCAGATGACATGATTGTATGTTAGAAAACCCCATTGTCTCAGCCCAAAATCTCCTTAAGCTGATAAGCAACTTCAACAAGAATCTCAGGATACAAAGTAGTAATACAAAATCACAAGCATTCTTATACACCAGTAACAGACAGAGGCTTCAAATCAGGAATGAAATTCAAATTACAGTACTACAAAGAGAATAAAATACCTAGGAATCAACTTACAAGGGATGTAAAGGACATCTTCAAGGAGAACTACAAACCACTGCTCAGTGAAATAAAAGGGACACAAACAAATGGAAGAACATACCATGCTCATGGATAGGAAGAATCAATATCATTGAAAATGGCCATACTGCCAAGGTAATTTATAGATTCAATGCCATCCCATCAAGCTGCAATGAGTTTCTTCACAGAATTGGAAAAACTGCTTTAAAGTTCATATGGAACCAAAAAGAGCCCGCATCTCCAAGACAATCCTAGAAGTCAAAAGAACAAAGCTGGAGGCATCACCTGACTTCAAACTATACTACAAGGCTACAGTAACCAAAACAGCATGGTACTGGTACGAGCAGAGATAGAGACCAATGGAACAGAACAGGAGTCTCAGAAATAATACCACATACAGCCATCTGATCTTTGACAAACCTGAAGGAAACAAGAAATGGGGAAAGAGTTCCCTATTTAATAAATGGTGCTGGGAAAATTGGCTTGCCATAAGTAGAAACTGAAACTGGATCACTCGCTTCCTCCTTATACGAAAAGGAGTGAATTCAAGATGGATTAGAGGCTAAATGTTAGACCCTAATACCATAAAATCCTAGAGGAAAACCTAGGTTGTACCATTCAGGACATAGGCATGGGCAAAAGACTTCATGTCCTAAAACACCAAAAGCAACAGCAGCAGCAAAATTGACAAATGGGATCTAGTAAACTAAGAGCTTCTGCACAGCAAAGAAACTACCATCCAGAGTGAACAGGCAACCTACAGAATGGGAGAAAATTTTTGCAATCTACTCATCTGACAAAGGGCTAATATCCAGAACCTACGACTAACTCAAACAAATTTACAAGAAAAACAAACAACCCCATCAAAAGTGGGCAAAGGATATGAACGAACCAGTTCTCAAAGACTTGTCATACAGCCAACAGACACATGAAAAATGCTCATCATCACTGGCCATCAGAGAGAAATGCAAAATCAAAGCCACATTGAGATACCTCTCACACCACCAGTTAGAATGGCGATCATTCCAAAAGTCCAGGAAACAACAGGTGCTGGAGAGGATGTGGAGAAATAGGAACACTTTTACACTGTTGTTGGGATTGTAAAACTAGTTCAACCATTATGGGAAAACAGTATGGCGATTCCTCAAGGATCTAGAGCAGAGATGGCACCATATGACCCAGCCATCCCATTGCTGGAGGTATATACCCAAGAGATTATAAATTATGCTGCTATAAAGACACATGCACATATGTTTGTGCGGCACTATTCTAATAGCAAGACTTGGAATCAACTGAAATGTCCATATTGACAGATTGGATCAAGAAAATGTGGCACATACACCATGGAATACTATGCAGCCATAAAAGGATGAGTTTGTGTCCTTTGTAGGGACATGGATGCAGCTGGAAACCATCAGTCTTAGCAAACTATCACACCAAGAACAGAAACCAAACACATGTTCTCACTCATAGGTGGGGAACTGGGCAGAGACTCACTTGAACTCAGGAAGGGAACATCACACACGGGGGCTATCATGGGGGAGGGGAAGGGGAGGGAGGGATTGGATTGGGGAGTTATACCTGATGTAAATGACAGTGATGGGTGCAGCACCAACGTAGCACAAGGTATACATATGTGTAACAAACCTGCACGTTATACATGTACCCTACAACTTAAAGTATAATAATAATAAATAAATTAAAAAAAAGAAGAATGTTGAATATTGGCGGCACTCTCTTCTGGTTTGTAGGGTTTTTCTGCTGAGAGATCTGCTGTTAGTCTAATGGGCTTCCCCTTTGTAGGTGGCTTGGCCTTTCTCTCTGGCTGCCCTTAACATTTTTTCCTTCATTTCATTCTTGGAGAACCTGATGATTGTGTGTGTTGGGATTGATCTTCTTGTGGAGTATATTAGTGGGGTTCTCTGTGTTTCCTGAATTTGAATGTTGCCCTGTCTTGCTAGGTTGGGGAAGTTATCCTGGATAATATCCTGAAGTGTGCTTTTCAACTTGGTTCCATTCTGCCCATCTCTTTTAAGTATTCCAATCAGTCATATGTTGAGTCTTTTTACATAGTCCCATATTTCTTGGAGGTTTTGTTTATGCCTTTTATTTCTTTTTTTCTCTAATCTTGCCTGCCTGCCTTATTTCAGCAAGATAGTCTTCCATCTCTGATATTGTTTCTTCTGCTTGATCAATTTGTCTATTGATACTTGTGTATGCTTCACCAAGTTCTTGTGCTATGTTTTTCAGCTCCATCAAGTTATTTGTTTCTCTCTATACTGGTTATTCTAGTTAGTAGTTCCTCTAACCTTTTATCAAGGTTCTTGGCTTCTTTGCATTGGGTTAGAAAATGCTCCTTTACCTCAGTGAAGTTTGTTATTACCCACCTTCTGAAGCCTACTTCTATCAATTTATCCATCTCATCCTCCATCCAGCTCTGCACCCTTGCTGGAGAGGTGTTGCAATCATTTGGAGGAGAAGAGGCACTCTGGCCTTTTGTGTTTTCAGTGTTTGTTGTTGTTGTTGTTGTTGATTCTCATCTTCATGAGGTTGTCTACTTTCGATCTTTGAGGTTGCTGACCCTTGGATGAGGTTTTTGTGGGGACTACTTTTTGTTGATGCTGTTGTTGTTGCTTTGTTTATTTGTTTTTCTTCCAATTCAGGTCCCTTTTCTGTAGGGCTGCTGTAGTTTGTTGGGGTCCACTTCAGGCCCTATTCATCTGGTTTGCTCCCATGCCTGGAGATGTCACTTGAGGAGGCTGGAGAACAAACAGCAAAGATGGGTGTCTGTTCTTTCCTCTGGAATCTCTGACCTCGCCGGGCACCAAATTGATGCCAGTAGGAACGCTCCTGTATAAGATGTCTGACAGCCTCTGTTGGGGTTTCTCACACAGTTGGGTGGCTCAGGAAGCAGGACCCATTTAATGTGGCAATTTGGCTCTCCTTTGGTGGAGGGGGTATGGTGCACTGGGGGGAAACCCACGCATCTGTGTGCCTGGATTCCTCAGAGCTAGCAGAAGGAAAGACCAAGTCTGCTGATCCTTGGAGACTACGGCCACCCCTCCCTCTAGGGAACCAGGCCCAGGGAGATAAGAATTTGTCCCTGAGCCCCTGGCTGGAGTTGCAGTTCCTGCAAGGAGGCCCTGCAGCCCTGGTGTTGGCTGCTGCCCCTCCCCCAAGGAGCTTGGACAGCTTAGATCGCAGGCAGCCACAGCAGTGCTGATGGTCACCCCTTCCTTGGGGAACTTGGAAGGCTCAGGCCAATTCTAGGCCAGTGGCTGTTGAGAATCTGTGCAGCTCCATGGTTAAGATACAAGGCCCCAGTAGCCTGGGATCCTGAGTGGAATCTTCCGATCTGTGGGTTGCACAGTTCCACGGAAAAAGCATGATTTTCCAGTATGGGTAGCATGCTCACTCACCACCTCCCTTGGTTGGGGGTGGGGCCTCTGCTGCCCCCTGTGGTTCTCAAGTGGGCGGCTGCAGGACACTGCTCTTTCTTCCACTCTGTGGGTCACATCAGCTGCCTAGTCAGTCCTAATGACAGAACCTGGATACCTTGGTTGCCAGTGCAGGATTCAGATCCTGTTTTGGATTTGTTCGATTGGAGCCTCCGATCACTGTTGCTTCTGGTTGGCTATCTTGGCCCCACTCCCCCAACTCCTGTTTTTCTTAATACTTATAGCCAGTCAGCAAAACCATGTGAGCTCTACCTTCAAAATATATTCAGAAACTGAACCATTCCCTTTCCCTCTGTTGAAACCACTCAGGCCCAAGCTGCCATCTTCTCTGGTTCACTTTTTGCAATAGCCTCCTAACTAGACTATTTCCATTCTTCCCCCGACCCACTTCAGTATAGTCTCAGTATAGCAGGCAGAATGCATCTTTCAAAATGTATCATGTTTTTTCCATCATTGACACTTTCCACAGGCTCTTCATCTCATTCAGACTAAAAGTCAGTCTTTACAAGGGTCTAGAATGCCCTCCATGCTCTCGTCCCTTGTTGCCTATCTGACTTCATTTGCTACCACTCTCCTCACTCCCCTCTGCTGTTCCTCAAACAAGCTGGCCATGTGACTTACTTAGGGCCTCAGCAAGTGATTTTCACTCTGCCTACAATTATCTTTCGTCCGATATTCATGGGGTTTTCTCCTCCCTTCTGTTATGTTTTTACTCAAATATTATTTTCTCAGGGAGTCCTTCCCTGGCCATCCTGTTTAAAACTATCATCCTCCCCTCTCTTAAACTCCTAATTTTCCTTCCTGGCATTATTATTCCCAGTAGCACATTTTACCAGCTAACATACTATATAAGTGGCTATTTACTTCAATTATTGATTGATTATCTGCCTACATGGAGGACAATCCAATCCTACATTGGGCATTGGAAAATAAACTCTCACAAGGGCAAAGATATAGGAATCTTTGCTTATATCATCACTTCATTCCTAGTGTCTATCATAATGCCTGACATTTAGTAGATGCTTAAAAAATATTTGTTGAATCATAATGGATGAATAAATTCTTTTTACTGTTCCTTGATGCCTCAGCAAAAATAATAATTATCAGTAAATGTTGCTATTTATTGAGGGTCTGACACTCAGGTGCTATATGTACTTTATCTCATTTAATCATCCAAATATTCCTGCAATATAAACTGTATTATGTATATTTCACAGAGGAATAAAACTGCTAATAGACAGAATACAAGGTAGGAGGGAGGATAATAACAGCGAACATTTATTGAACATGCACTACTAAGTGCTGGCTGCCATTCTAAGAGTTTATTATGCTGTCTCTCATTTAATACTCCTAAAGTGTTATTATTATTCCAATTTTGCAAATGAGAAAACTGAGTCATAGAGGTTTTGAATGACTTGGTCAATGTCACACAACTGGTTAAAAATTGCCCTGGGAGTCACACCCAAGCACCGGACTTCAAGGCTCAGGCCCACATTTACGTATGTAACAAACCTACACATGTACCCCTGAACTTAAAATAAAAGTTGAAAATAAAAAAAAAAATTTAATGAAGAGTTACATTTTGGCCATGCAGGATTTAGGATGCTTATGAGACATAAAAGGGGAAATGTAAAGAAAACAACTGACTGTGCCAGTCTGCAGCTCAGGGAGAAAAGTGTAGACTAGAAATACCAGTTTGGAAGTCATGAGCATAAAGTTGGTATTTAAAGCCATGAGAATGGATGTAATCATGGCTCCTCGTGTGTCTGTGGTATGCACAAATGTATTGCAGCAAAGGTTGACTGGGGAAAGAAATAATACATCCCAAATGTATAAATGAAGCTTTCCTTTGAGATGAGCATAGTCCCAGCCTACAGGTGACATTCTGGTTACTCCATGCTGAGTTGGATATAGATCCTCTTTCTGTCAACATTGAAGAGCACCTCTCATTCTTTCTAGCCCTCTCTTGGGACCACGAGTTTTAATTATCTGCATTACAGTTCTGTCAAAAAACCCAGAGGAAGCTGTTGATATTTGAGAGTGCCAGTTTTATGGAATTCCTCCAAATTTTCAAAGCTTTATCTTCCTTTCATACCAGCGCACCAGGAAGTTACAGACCTGGTCTCTATCACTCTGCTCCCAGTGGAATTGCCTTTACAAAACTGTAGCTTAACATTATGCATTTGGATTTTCCTGAGGGCCCACATAATAGATACCATATGTGAAACATAAGTACATTTCTTAGGTAAAACTCTCATTAGGTATACTGTCCATTGTGTCATACAAGTTCCCTTAAGCAAAGACTTAGGCAGCAAATTTTTCTTAGAGTTCTGAAATTTAAAAAACAAGTTGTCTCTCTTTTTAGGCTAGTCTACTTGCTTTTGTAAGCTGCTGAAGATCCTCTAGGCCATGATTTGTCCATCTTTGCCTTGTCTTTTAGGAACTTCAGGGTTAAATCGTTGCTTATCTTTAACAGTTTCTCTTCTTCTGCACCAGGAGTCATAATCTGGGGTGCAAACGATGCCTACTGATGAATTGTGTTCAGCTAACTTTGTGTTTAAAAAAACAGTCATGTGTCACATAATATTTTGGTTAACATTGGACCACATATAATACAGTGGTTTTATAAGGTTATAATAGCATATTTTTACTGTACCTTTTCTATATTTGGATACATTTAGACATACAAATACTTACCATAGTGTTATAGTTGCCTACAGTATTGAGTACAGTAACATACTATACAGGATTGTAGTCTATGAGCTATGCTATTCCCATCAAACTACCATTGACGTTCTTCACATAATTAGAAAAAACTGCTTTAAACTTCATATGGAATCCAAAAAAAATCCCACACAGCCAAGACAATCCTAAGCAAAAAAGACAAAGCTGGAGGCATCACGCTACCTGACTTTAAACGATACTACAAGGCTACAGTAATGAAAACAGCATGGCACTGGTACCAAAACAGACATATAGACAAATGGAACATAACAGATAACTCAGAAATAAGACCACACATCTACAACCATCTGATCTTTGACAAACCTGACAAAAACAAGCAATGGGGAAAGGATTCCCTATTTAATAACTGGTGCTGGAAAACTGGCTAGCCATGTGCAGAAAACTGAAACTGGACCCCTTGCTTACACCTTATACAAAAATTAACTCAAGATGGATTAAAGGCTTAAATGTAAAACCCAAAACCATAAAAACCCTAGAAGAAAACCTAGGCAATACCATTCAATACATAGGCATGGGCAAAAATTTTATGATGAAATCACCAAAAGCAGTTGCAACAAAAGCTGAAATTAACGGGATCTTATTAAAGAGCTTCTGCACAGCAAAAGAAACTATCATCAGAATGAACAGGCAACCTACAGATGGGAGAAGACTTCTGCAATCTATCCATCTCACAAAGGTCTAATAACTAGAATTTACAAGGAACTTAAACAAATTTACAAGAAAAAAAAATCACAAAGTGAGCAAAGGATATGGACAGACACTTCTCAAAAGAAGGCATTTATGCAGCCAATAAACATGGAAAAAAGCTCAACATCACTGATCATTAGAGGAATGCAAATCAAAACCACAGTGAGATACCATCTCGTGCCAGTCAGAATGGCTATTATTAAAAAGTCAAAGAACAACAGATGCTAGCAAGACTGTGGAGAATTAGGGAACACTTTTACATTTTTGGTGGGAATGTAAATTAATTCAACTATTTTGGAAGACAGTGTAGTGATTCTTCAAGGATCTAGAACCAGAAATATCCTTTGACCCAGCAATCTCATTGCTGGATGTATATCCAGAGAAATATAAATCATTCTATTATAAAGATACCTGCACATGTATGTTTATTGCAGCACTATTCATAATAGCAAAGACATGGAACCAACCAAAATGCCCATCAATAATTGACTGAATAAAGAAAATGTGGTACATATAGACCATGGACTACTATGCAGCCACAAAAAGGAACGAGATCGTATCTTTTGCAGGGACATGGATGAAACTGGAATCCATGATCCTCAGCAAACTAACACAGGAACAGAAAACTAAACACTGCATGTGCTCACTCATAAGTGGGAGTTGAACAATGAAAACAGAAGGACAGGGAGGGGAACAACACATACCAGGACCTGTAGGGGGTGGTTAGGGGAGGGAAAGCAGGACAAAGAGCTAATGTATTCAGGGCTTAAAACCTAGGTGACAGATTGATAGGTGCAGCAAACTACCATGGCTCACGTATACCTATGTAACAAACCTAACCTGCACATTCTGCACATGTATCCCAGAATTTATAGTAAAACAACTTAAAAAAAAAAAAAGTCACTGCTATTGTGAACAGTGCCACAAATAAACGCTGAGTGCATGTGTCTTTATAGCAGCATGATTTATAATCCTTTGGGTATAGACCCAGTAATGGGATGGCACAGGTCATATGGTACTTCTAGATCAGCAGGAATCCACCATACTGTTTTCCATAATGGATTCGAACTAGTTTAATCTAACATGGTGTAAAAAGTGTTCCTATTTCCTCCACATCTTCTCAACCTGTTGTTTCCTGACTTTTAATGATAAACCATTCTAACTGGTGTGAGATGATGCATCTCATTGTGGTTTTGATTTGCATTTCTCTGATGGCCAGTGATGATGAGCATTTTTTTCATGTGTCTGTTGGCTGTATGAATGTCTTCTTTTGAGAACTGTCTGTTCATATCCTTTGCCCACTTTTTGATGGGGTTGTTTGTTTTTTCTTGTAAATTTGTTTGAGTTCTTTGTAGGTTCTGGATATTAGCCATTTGTCAGATGAGTAGACTGCAAAAATTTTCTCCCATTCTGTAGGTTGCCTGTTCACTCTGATGGTAGTTTCTTTTGCTGTGCAGAAGCTCTTTAGTTTAATTAGATCCCATTTGTCAATTTTGGCTTTTGTTGCCATTGCTTTTGGTGTTTTAGACATGAAGTCCTTGCCCATGCCTATGTCCTGAATGGTATTACCTAGGTTTTCTTCTAGGGTTTTTATGGTATTAGGTCTAACATTTAAGTCTCTAATCCATCTTGAATTAATTTTCGTACAAGGAGTAAGGAAAGGATTCAGTTTCAGCTTTCTACTTATGGCTAGCCAATTTTCCCAGCACCATTTATTAAATAGGGAATCAATCCAAATGTCCATCAGTGACAGACTGGATTAAGAAAATGTGGCACATATACACCATGGAATACTATGCAGCCATAAAAATGGATGAGTTTGTGTCCTTTGTAGGGACATGGATGCAGCTGGAAACCATCATTCTCAGCAAACTATCGCAAGAACACAAAACCAAACACTGCATGTTCTCACTCATAGATGGGAACTGAACAATAAGATCACTTGGACTCGGGAAGGGGAACATCACACACCAGGGCCTATCACAGGGAAGGGGGAGGGGGGAGGGATTGCATTGGGAGTTATACCTGATGTAAATGACAAGTTGATGGGTGCTGAGGAGTTGATGGGTGCAGCACGCCAACATGGCACAAGTATACATATGTAACAAACCTGCACATTATCCACATGTACCCTAGAACTTAAAGTATAATAAAAAAACTTAAGAAAAAAATAATAATAAAAAAATAAAAATATATAAACACACACACACACACAAAAAAAAAACAGAAGTCAAGGATGCTTTGAAATGTTGGAATTGGAAATAACTGGTTCCAAATCCAGCTGCTGTGCTTGAATCCAAGTGGCAAATTATAGTCACTGCAGCAGGGACCCAAAAGCACCTAGAACTCTGAGGGAGGTAAATCTTCCCCATTTGGAACAGCTTTGGTCCCAAGAGGGTGGGGAATTAAACAAGAAATCAATAATACAAAGACATCAGGAAAATATACAAATTTAGAAAAAAATACAATTTAAAATATTCCATAAGCCAAAGAAGTCGCAGTAAAGTGTTAAAAATATATTTAACTGAATAAAAATGCAAATACAACATATAAAAATCTGTGAGATGCAGCCAAAGGTGCACATAAAGTATACAGCGCTGTTTATTTTAGAAAACAAGAAAGATCTTAAATAAGTTGCACTTCAAGATACAAATGTGGCCAACAAACATATGAAAAAAAGCTCAACATCACTGATTATCAGAGAAATGCAAATCAAAACCACAATGAGATACCATCTCACGCCAGACAGTATTATTAAAAAGTCAAGAAACAACAGATGCTGGCGAGGCTCTGGAGAAATAGGAACACTTTTACACTGTTGGTGGGAATGTAAATTAGTTCAACCATTGTGGAAGACAGTGTGGTGATTCCTCAAAGATCTAGAACCAGAAATACCATTTGACCATGCAATCCCATTACTGGGTATACACCCAAAGGAATATAAAGTATTCTACTCTAAAGATACGTACCTCACAGCACTATTCGCAATAACTAAGACATGGAATCAACCCAAATGTCCATCAACGATAGACTGGAGGAAGAAAATATCATACATATATACCATGGAATACTATGCAGCCATAAAGAAGAATGAGATCATGCCCTTTGCAAGGACATAGATGGTGCTAAAAGCCATTATCCTCAACAAACTAACGCAGGAACAGAAAACCAAACACTGCATGTTCTCATTTACAAGTGGGAGCCTAGCAATAAGAACACATGGATACAGAGAAAGGAACAACACACACTGGGACCTGTTGGGGTGGGAGTGCAGTGGGAGGACTGAGCACCAGGATAAATACCTAATGCATGCAGGGCTTAATACTTAGGTGATGGGTTGATAGGTGCAGCAAACCACTATGGCATACGTTTATCTATGTAACAATCCTGCATGCCCTGCACATGTATCCTAGAAATTAAAATAAAATAAAATTTTAAAAAGATATGAAAAAAGAAAAAGCAAGCAGAAGAAAGAGGATAGTAAAAATAACAGCAGAAATCAATGAAATTTAAAACTAACAATAGAAAAAAACAACGAAATAAAAAATTTAACAAAGATCAATAAAATTGATATCACCCACAGCAAGACTTATAAAAAAAGAGAGAAGATACAAATTAGTATCAGAAATAAAAGAGGGAATATCCCTAGAAACCCTACAAACTATAAAAGGGAAGTAAGGAAATCCTATGAACAACTCTATTTATATACATTTGGCAATTTAGATTAAATGGACCAGTTCCTTGAAAACCACAAGCTAACAAAACTTATTAAATGAGAAATGCATAAATCTATATAGTACTATAGTTAATAAAGAAATTGAATTTGAGTTTTAAAACTTTCAAAAAACAAATGAACAATTCATTAGCAAATTCTATTAAGCACTCCTAGAAGATATAACACCCATTTTACGTAATCTCTTTCCAAAATTAGAAGAGGAGGAAACACTTCCTGATTTACTTTATGAGGCCGTTAGGACTGCGATACCAAAGTCAGACAAAATAATTATAAGAAAAGTGCAGATCAATACTCCTCGTGAATGCAAAGTTCTTCAACAAAATATTAGCAAATAAAATTCAGCAATATGCAAAAAGAATTATATGTGAAAGGAATAATAATAAATTATAACATTGGTTCCATATTCAATCAATGAATGTAATCCGTCATATTAGCAGTATAAAGAAGAAAACGTAATCTTAACAACAGAAGCAAAAGAAACATTTGACATAATGTAATATACATTTACAAGAAACACTTCCTCAATTGATAAGGGCATCTATCAAAAAGCCTACAGCTAGCATAATGTTTAATGGTGAAAGACTATATGATTTCCCCTTAAGATTTAAAACAAGGCTAGAATGTCTACTTTCACCACTCCTATTCAATATCTTACTGAAAGTCTTAGTGCAATAAAGAAGGAAAAAAAAACTAAGAGCCATACAGATTGGGAAGGAAGAAATAATATCGTTCCTATTTTATTTGGCATGATTGCTTATGTAGAACATCCTAAGGTATCTACAAAAATCTCCTAGAACTAATAAGTGAGTTAATCAAAGTCATAAGATAGAATATCAATACACAAAAATCCAACATATTTCTAAATACTAGCAATGAAGACTTGGAGACCACAATTTTTTAAAATGCCATTTACAATAGGTAAAAAATATGTAGGTATAAATGTAGCAAAACATGTATAGAATGTGTATGCTTAAAATTACGAAACATTGATGGAAAACAAGACAACCGAAAGAAATGGAGAGATAAACTATGTTTACAGATTGAAAGACTCAACATATTAACAATATTTCCCAAAATTGTTTTATATATTTAATAAAATTCTAACTAAAATCCCAGCAGGATTAATAGATATAGACAAGGTAGCACTAAAATTTATGTGGAAAAGCAAAGCAACCAGAATAGTGAAAACAATTTGAAAGAATAATGTTGAAAGACGCACACAGTGCAGTTTTACAACCTATTATCTGTATATAGTTACAGTAATAAATACAGTGTGATATTGGTAGACATATAGATTAATGGAGCCGAATTATGTCCAGAAAATGATCCACACAAATAAGTTCAACTGATTTTTGACAGAGGAAAGATAGTCTTCAAAAAGTGGTTTTACAAAATTTGAACATGTATGGGAAAAACAAACAAACATCTTATTTTACCTAACTTCACACCTTATAAAAATTAAATGGATCATCAATCTAAATGTAAAACATGATATTGTGAAAGATTCACAAGAAAGCACAGGAGAAAAATTCTGTAAGCTTAAGTTATGCAATGAGTTCTTAGACATGACCAATGGACTGATGCATATGAGAAAAATTGATAAATTGGACTTCAGCAAAATGAAAAATTTTGCTGTGCAATACACTATAAGAAAATGAAAAGGAACCAGTACAATCTAAAGACTTGTGAAAATATGTTTCAAGTTATATATCTGATAAAGGACTTGTACTGAATATAAAGAGACTCAACAATAGTTCAACAATAAGAAAACAATGCAATTAGAAAATGGGTTACAGACCTGAAGAGACACTTTACTAAAGAGGGTATATGAAAGATGAAATTGCATATGAAAACATGTTCAGCATCGCTAGCTATCAGGGAAATGCAAATTAAAACCACAAGGATATATCACTACACACCTATGAGAATGGCTAAAATAAAAAATACTGACGAAGCATCAGTGAGCAAGTGGAAATCATATACATTGTTGGTAGGAATTCAAAACGGTACGGCCACTCCGGAAAACAGGTTATTTTGTTATAAAGTTAAACATGCACTAACCATATTTCCACCTATAGCACTCTTGGGCATTTTCCCCAGAGATATTAAAACTTATGTCCACACAAAAACATATGTATCTCTGTTCAGAGCAGCTTTATTTACAATAGCCCCGTATTGGAAACAACTCAAATGTCCCTCAATAGAATAGATCAACAAACTATGATTCATGTATACAGTGGAATACTACTCTGCAATAAAAAAAATTTGTCATAGGTATCAACTTGGATGAATCTAACAGGCATTATGCTGAGTCCGTAGGCTAGTCTCAAGTGGTATTCTATATTATCCGTTTATATAACAATCTCCAAAAGGTAAAACTGTAATGGTGAAGAACGATATATGTGTGCAAAATTCTAGACTCCTATTCTGTTACATTGATCTACGTGTCTGTACTTAGTGTTGAACTATGAGTGTCTCAAAGGAAACAGCCATATCACATTCACCTTTGAACCCCCAATACCTTGCACATAGTAGACTGTCACTAAAGGTTGCTGGATGGAAGAATGCTGACTTTGAAATTTCACATATGGAGATACAGGTGGGCAAATTCAGAAATAGAATCCAAGTCATGGCCTTTCATATCTGTACTCCTCCATCTACCAATACTCAGAAATAGTAACTATTCCAACATATCTTCCATAAGAATAACCACTCTCAGTTTTCCCTCATTATAACTGCTGGGCCCAACAGCCAAGCTAAAGGATAGGCCATCACATAATTAGCCTTGGTCTAAGTAATTCCAAATCTTGATGAGCTAAGTTCTTGCTCAGATGGTGAGGGGGACTTTCACTTGTTCATCAGTCTCCTTAGCTGGGAAATTTATGGTAAATTGGCAAGGTACCTTCAATTATACTGCAGGTATTTTTTTTTTTTAAGAGCTGCCAATGAAAATTTTCAGATGGGTCTTTCATCATCTCAGATTCTGACAATTTCAGGCCAAATCCTTAGCATAATTTTATAGAAGTCACAGAGTGTCAATTTTGTGAGTCTTGGCAAGTCATGTTTTTTTTTTAATTGGCTTAGAAGTTGGTATGTTTTATGCTTTTGTAGTTTCAAGGCCAGAATACAGCAGTTGTCCATTTGCTCATGTTTATAAGGTTGGTAGCTGATGGTTACACCCATATATCCCATCAACATTTGTGGAGACTGTGGTAATCAGATATAGTCATATTATTCCATATTGGCCAATCAAATTTCATTCAACCATCCAAACAAATTATATGCCTAATAAATTAAAATAGGCCCTGATTCTAGTCTTGTCTGTTATAAACACATTCAAATATTCTTAAGGCAAATCACACGAAATAAATTAATTCAGCAAAAACAAATCCTTTTGCAAATTAACAATACACATTTATTATTTACCCATGCAGATAGCTAATCCTGCAAACCACTGTCTCCATGGAAGCACCTATCAAAGCTGATACTCTCTGCTGCATATATTTCACATGGAAATCCCACACTTTCACATCCAGTCTATGGTCAGAGGCTCATGTGTGTCTGAAGCTTCATAGTGTCTGTCTGTACATGCATCCAAGCTGGCTGGGTCACCGCTCAGGGACAATATTCTGCATGCCAAATGATAAAATTAGTGAATTTAAATAAACAGAAACTACAGAAACTCTCAGGTTGTTTGTCAGCTTCGTGTAGGTCAACTGCGGTTGCTTTGCAGGTATCCTTAGTTTGGTAGTTCTCAGTGGGAGCTGCACATTAGAATTACTTGAGGAGCTTTTTAAACACATCCATGGCCAGAATTTACACCAGAACAGTTAGCTTTTAATCTCTGGAGGTGAGACTGGGCATGGATGTAGTAAAAACTTTCCAGGTGTTTCCAATGTGCTGCCATAGTTGAGAAGTGCTTCTTTGGATCAACCAAAGTTACAGACACACTCCCATACAGTCATCGTGGACCTTGCCACAACTCTAATTTCATTTGTAATATTCATATACCAAAACGATTTGGTAAAAAATGAATTTTCACCTGGGAGTATTTTGTCCTTCCAAAGGAATCTCTATTGGTAGAACTATTGAGGAAGAAAAATTTGCAGTCAAATGTCAGCTCCCAGGCTCTCTTTACAGTCAGTCCCCCAAGTTGTACATCTTCTTAGGGATAGTTTTACTTCCTTCACTACAGATGTTTGGGTAGCTCTGAGCTATGACATAAGTTCACTATGCCTACTGATAAGAGTGGCAAGGGGATGAAAGTCTTCCTCTAAGCTGTATTCTCAAAATGGTGTCCTTAAGGAGCCTTACAGAACAAGTACTGTACCACACCAAGGCTGAAAAGTCAACTGATATTTTGTCCCAATCTCTTTAAATGACCTTAATTTACTAACATGAATGTACCTTAGAAGCATGTAAAATACGCTATAATAAAATATAAAGATATATCCCATGTTCACAAATGGGAATAATTACTATTGTTCAAATGTCCATACTGTCAAAAATAATCTACAGATTCAGTGCAATCCCTATCAAAATTCTAGTTACATTTTTCACAGAAATAAAAAACGTCCTAAAATTTATATGGTAGCACAAAAGATCCCAAATAACCAAAGCATTCTTGAGAAGAAAGAACAAAGCCATCAGACTGCCTGATTTCAAAATCTGCTACCAAGCTATAAGAACCAAAACAGCATGCTACTGGTATAAGAATAGAAACATAGACCAAGGGAACAGACTAGAGAACCCAGAAATAAATCAACCCATTTATGGTCAATTGATTTTCATGAGGATGCCAAGAACACACAATAGAGAAAGGACAGGCTCTTCAATAAATAGTGCTGGAAAAACTGGATATTCACATGCTGAAGAACAAAATTAGATTCTCATCCTATACCATATACAAAATTAAACTCAAAATGTATTAAAGACTTAAACATAAGATATGAAACTGTAAAACTACTAGAAGAAAACATAGGGAAAAGCTTCATGACATTGTTCTGGGCAATGATTTTATGGCTAAGACTTGAAAAGCACAGACAACCAAAACAAAAACTGGCTAATGAATTTACATCAAGTTAAAATAAAAAGTTTCTACACAACAAAGGAAATAATCAACAGACTGAAGAGACAACCTACAGAATGGGAGAAAATATTAGCAAACCATGCATCTGATACAGAATTAACATCCAAAATATATAAGGAACTCAAACAACTCAATAGTAAGAAAGTAAATAACCAGATTAAAAAATGAGCAAAGGACCCAAATAGACATTTCTCAAAAGAATACATACAAATGACCAACAGATATATGCAAAAATGCTCAACCTCAAAATCATGAGGGAAATACTAATTTAGCAACAAGGAGATATCACCACATACCTGTTAAAATGACTACTATTGAAATACAAAAGATAAGAATTGTTGGTGAGGATGTGGAGGAAATGGAATCCTGGTACACCGTTGGTGGGAATGTAAAGACATTATGTAATATAGTACAGAGCTTCATCAGAAAACCAAAACTAGAACTACCATGATCCAGCAATCCTTCTTCTGAGTATATACCCAAAGGAAATTAAATCAGTATGTTAAAGAGATAGCTTGTATTCTCATGTTCATTGTAGCATGATTCACAATAGTCAAGATATGGAGTCAACCTAAGTATCCATCAATGAATGAATGAATGAATGAATGAATGAATACAGAAAATGTAATACACAGCACAAATATAAAATAGAATACTATTATGCCTTTTAAAAGAAGAAAAATCCTGTCATTTGGGACAACATGAGTAAGCCTGGTAATAAATTTATAATAATAGCTAACATATATTACCAGGTATTAAATACTTCTATTAATTTATTTAACATTTATAACACCTTATTTCCTCCATTTTGTGGGTTGTCTTTTCACTTTCTTATTTTTTTAAGATTGGAAAGTTGCCTTTTATTTTTAAAGACTGGAGATTCACTTTTTATTTTTAATTTTTGGTGGTACATAGTAGGTATATATTAATGGGGTACATGAGATATTTTAATACAGGAATACAGTGTGTAATAATTACATCAGGGTAAATGGTATAAGTATCACATCAAAAATTTACCCTTTCTTTGTGTTACAAACAATCCAATTTTAGTTATTTTAAAAGGTACAATAAATTACTGTTGGCTGTAGTCACCATGTTGTGCCATTAAGTAATAGATCTTATTCATTCTATCTAACAATAATTTTGTACCTATTAATCATCCCCATTCCCCCTCCCCCTGATACTACCCTTCCCATCCTCTGGTAACCATCATTTACTCTCTGTCTCCATGAGTTACATTGTCTTAATATTTTTAACAATGATGAATAAGTGAGAACATGCAAAGTTTGTATTTCTGTGCCTGGCTTATTTCATTTAACATAATCACCTTCAGCTGTGTCCATGTTGCTGCAAATTACAAGATCTCATTCTTTTCCATGGCTGAATAGTACTCCATTGTGTATATGTACCACATTTTCTTCGTCCATTTGCCTGTTGATGGACACTTAGGTTGCTTCTAAATCTTGGTTATTGTGAATAGTGCAGCAATAAACATGCGAGTGCAGATATCTCTTCAATATACTTATTTCCTTTCTTTTGGGTATATACCTAGCAGTGGAATTGCCAGATCATATGGTAGTTTTATAGTTTTTTGAGGAACCTCCAAACTGTTCTCCATAGCAGTTGCATTAATTTACATACCCACCAACAGTGTACGAGGGCTCACTTTCCTCCATATTCTTGCCAGCGTTCGTTACTGCGTGTATTTTGGATAAAACTCTTCTAACTGGGGCAAGATGATAGCTCGATGTAGTTTTGATTTGCATTTCTCTGATGATCAATGATGTTGAGTACCTTTTCCTGTGCCTCTTTGCATAGGAAACAGGCATAGGACATTTGTATGTCTTCTTTTGAGTAATGTCTATTTAGATCTTTTGTTCATTTTTAAACCAGATTATTAGGTTTTTTTTTCTGATTTAGTTAATATATTCTAGTTATTAATCCCATGTCAGGTGGGGGTAGCTTGTAAATATTTTCTCCCATTCTGTGTGCTGTCTTTTCACTTCGCTAATTATTTCTTTTGCTGTGCAGAAAGTTTTTAGCTTGATATCATCCCATTTGTCCATTTTTTGCTTTGGTTCCCTGTGCTTTTGGGGTATTAGTCAAGAAGTCTTTGATCATTCCACATGTCCTGGAGAGTGTCCTCTATGTTTTCTTGTAGCAGTTTCATAGTTTAGAGTTTTAGATTTAAGCATGTAGTCCATCTTGATTTCATTGTGGAATATGGCGAGAGATGGGAGTTTAATCCCATTCTTTTGCATATGGCTATCCAGTTTCCTCAGCATCATTTAATGAAGAGACTGTCTTTTCCCCAATGTGTGTTTGCACCTTTGTCAAAAAGAGGTCACTATAGACGTACATATTTATTTCTGGGTTCTCTATTACATTTCGTTGGTCTATGCGTCTGTTTTTATGACAGTACCATGCTGTTTTGGTTACTATACTTCTGTAGCATTATTTGAATTCAGGTAATGTGATGCTTTTAGTTTTGTTATTTTTGCTCAGTACGACTTTGGCTGTTCAGGGATTTTGTGGTTTGATATAAATTTTAGGATTATTTTTCTCTTTCTTGGAAGAATGTCATTGGTATTCTGATAGAGATTGCATTGAATCTGTAGACTGTTTTGGATGTATGAACATTTTGACAATATTAACTCTTCCAATCTATGAACATGAAATATCATTCCATTTTTTGGTGTCCTCTTCAATTTCTTGCATCCATGTTTTATAGTTTTCTCTGTAGAGATTTTTTTTTTAGATGGAATTTCACTCTTGTCACCCAGGCTGGACTGCAGTGGTGTGATCTCGGCTCACTGCAACCTCCACCTCCCGGGTTCAAGCAATTCTCCTGCCTCATCCTCCAGAGTAGCTGGGACTACAGGTGCCCTCCACCATGCCTGGTTAATTACTGTATTTTTAGTAGAGACGGGGTTTCACCATTTTGGCCAAGATATTCTCAATCTCCTGACCTTGTGATCCACTCACTTCAGCCTCCCAAAGTGCTGGGACTACAGGCGCGAGCCACCATGCCTGGCCCATTGTAGAGAAGTTTTTGCATCTTGTGGTTAAGTTTATTCCTAGGTATTTTATTTTATATGTGGCTATTATAAATACCATTACTTTCCTGATTTCTTTTTGAGATTGTTTGCTGTTGGCATATAGATATGCTACCAATTTTGTAAGTTTTTTTTGTATGCTGCAACGTTACTGAATTTGTTTATCAATCCTAATAGTTTTTTGGTGGAGTCTTTAGGTTTTCCAAATAAAGATAATAACATCTGCAAAGAAGGGTAATTTGACTTCTTCCTTTTCAATTTGTATGTGCTTTATTGCTTTCTCTTGCCTGATTACTTTAACTAGAACTTCCAGCAATATGTTGAATAACAGTGGTGAAAATGGACCTCCTTGTCATGTTCCAGATCTACGAGGAAAGGCTTTTTTTATTACTATTCTTGATCTTTGGGAGTTCGATTATTTAATCACTCTCAGGTAGTATTCTTTGGGTTAAATCTGCTTGATGTTCCATAACCTTCTTCTACCTGAATATTGATATCTACTATAGGTTTGCAAAGCTGTTATTATTCCTTTGGATAAACTTCATACCCTAATCTTTCTTGCTCCACTTCCTCTTTAAAACCAATAACTCTTAGACTTGCCCTTTTGAGGCTATTTTGCAGATCTTGTAGGCATACTTCATAGGTTCATATTCTTCTTTCTTTTGTTTCCTCTGACTTTGTATTTTCAAATAGTCTGTCTCCAAGTTCACTAATTCTTTCTTCTTTTTCAATTCTGCTGTTAAGAGATTCTGGTACATTCTTCAGTACGTCAATCCCATTTCTCAGCTCCAGAATTTCTGCTCAATTCTTTTTAATTATTTAATCTATTTGGTAAATTTATTATAGGATTCTGAGTTTCTTCTCTGTGTTATCTTGGGTTTTGTTGAGCTTCCTCAAATAACTATTTTGAATTACATATCCAAAAGGTCACATATCTCTGTCTCTCTGAGACTGATCACTGGTGCCTTATTTAGTTTTTTTGGTGAGGTCATGTCTTTCTGGATGGTCTTGATGCTTGTAGATATTTGTCAGTGTCTGGGCGTTGAAGAGTTAGGTATTTATTGTACCTTTCTCAGTCTGGGCTTGTTTGTACCAGTATTTTTTGAGAAAGCTTTCCAGGTATTTGTAGTGACTTGGGTGTGGTGATCTAAGTCTATGTTAATTGCAGTCATGTCTGCTTTAGGGAACACCGCAAGCCCAGTAATCCTGTGGCTCTTGCAGACTTATAGAGGTACTGCCTTGGTGGTCTTGGATAAGATCTGGGATCATTTCTTGGATTACCATGAAAAGACACTTGTTCTCTTCCCTTACTTTTCCCCAAACAAATGGAGTCTGTTTCTGCTGAGCTTCCTGGAGCTGGGAGAGGAATGACACAATCATCCCCATGGCTACCACCTCTGGTAGTATGCTGGGTCAGACCTGAACCAGAATAGCCCAGGATCTCACCTAAAGCCTGCCGTGACCACTGCCTGGCTACTGGCTATGTTCACTCAAGGCCTAAGGACTCTACAATCAGAAGGTGGCAAATCCATCCAGGCTTGTGTCCTTCCCTTCAGGGCAGCGAGTTCCCCCAGCCCCGGTTGGGTCCAGATATGCTGTCCTGGAGCCAGAACTCGGAGTCGGGCGCCTTTGGAATCTACCTGATGCTGTATTCTACTGCAGCTAAGCTGGCACCCAAGCCAGAAGACAAAGTCTTTTGCACTCTCCCCTCCCTTTTCTTCAAGCAGAGGAGTCTGTTCCCGGGCCACCACTGCCTCAGGCCCAATGTGAGTACTGCCTGGTTACCACTGATGTTCACTTAAAGCCCAAGAGCACTTTAGCTAGCTTGCAGTGAATGCTGCCAGACCTGACTGTCCCCATTCAGGGCAGTGGGCTCCCCTCTGGCCCAGGGAAGGTCCAGAAATGCCATCAAGGAGCCAAGTCCTGGAATTGGTGACCCCAGGAGTCCACTTGGCACTCTACCCCACTGTGGCCGAGCTGGTACCCAAGCTGCAAAACACAGTCTCCTTTACTCTTCCCTCCTCTTTTTCTCAGGCGGAAGGTACATCACCCCCACCACAGCTGGAAATGTGCTGGGTCACACCTGAATCCAGTACAGCTCTGAGTCTCATCCGACGTCCATGGTGAATACTGCCTGGTATCACTGTTGATTATTCAGGGCCCAGGGGCTCTTTAGTTAGCAGATGATGGATTCTGCTAGGACTGGGTCCTTCCCTTCAAGGCAGCAGGTTCCCTTCTGGCCCAGAATTTGTTTAGAAATGTAATCCCAGAGCTAGGCCCTGGAATGGCAGCCTCAGTACTCGCCCTGGCATCATATTCTATTCTGGCTGAGCCAGTATCCAAGTTGCAAGTCAAAGCCCTCTTTATTCTCACCTCTCCTCTCCTCAAGCAGAGGAAAGTAGTCTCTCCTAGACCTGTGAACTGCACTGCCTGGGGTTAGGGAAGGAGTGACACAAGTACTCCCTTGGCCTCGCTAGCTGGTATCTCATGAAGTCATGTGCACCCCAAGTCCACTCGCTCTAAGCCCAGCATAGCACCAAGACTTGCCCAGAAATTGCAGTCCTTGTGGCCTAGACTGCCTTTCAAGTTTATTTAAGACTCCGGAGAACTTTAGCCTATGTTGGAGGAGCTTGCTGGAATCCAGGTCCCAATCACTGGGATGGATGATTTGCCTCTGGGTAGGGCTGGTCTAAAAGCTCTCTCCATGGGTGCTGGCCAAGTTCTGCCTTTATTGTTTTCCACTGTGACAGAGCAGCACCGAGTTCCAATGCAATGTCCCACAGGTGCCACACTTTCCCTCCCCCAGGCACACAGATTCTCTGCACCATGTGGACCCTGCCAGGGGATGCAGGAGGAGTGGTATAGGCAATTCAAGACTATCCTTCCTATCTTCTTCCGTGCCTCTTTCAGTGACATGCAGCTAAAACCAGGTATTGTGATCACTCACTTGACTTTTAGTCCTTATGAAGGTGCTTTTTCTGTGTAGATAGTCATTCAACTTGGTGTTCCTATGTGAAGGGACAGTCACTGGAGGCTTCTATTTGCCCATCTTGCTTGATCTCCTCTGAGCTTTGCTCTTCACTTTCTTGACAGTATACTTTGAATTGTGAAAGTTTTGCTTTTGATGAAGCCCAATTTATCCATTTTTTATTTGGATGCCTGTGCTTTTGGTGTCATAGCTAAGAAATCATTGCCTAGTGCAAGGTCACAAACACTTCTCCTTGTATTTTCTTCTAAAAATTCTATAGCTTTAGCTCTTGCATTTAGATGTTTGGTCAATTTTGAGTTAATATTTGCATATGGTATGAAGTAAAGGTACACATTCATTTGTTTGCCTGAGATATTTAGTTGTCCTAGAACCATTTGTTGAAGTTAGAATCCCCCAAAACTTAAAACTAATAGCCTACTGTTGACCAGAAGCCTTACAGATAACAAATATTAACAGTAAATTAACACATATTTTGTATATTATATATATCATATACTTTATTCTTTGAAAGTAAGCTAAAGAAAGCATTATTAAGAAAATTATAAGGAGAAAAACATTTACTAGTCTTTAAGTGGAAGTGGATTATCATAAAGGTCTTCATCCTAGCTTCATGTTGAGTAGGCTGAGGAGGAGGACGAGGGACTTGATCTTGCTGTCTCAGGGGTGGCATAAGTGGAAGAAAATCTGCGTATAAGTGGAATCTTGAAGTTCGAATCCATGTTGTTCAAGAGTCACATTTATATGCTTCTAGTTGCCATGCTCGCTCTCTCTCTCTCTGCCTGATTCTTCATCCTGTCTCCTGTGATGTGGGAATGAAGCATTGCCCTCCTGACTCATTGTACTCTCCCTGTCCAGAAGCTGTAAGAAAAAAAAAAATCTTTGAACTTACTTCCTTTTGTGGTGGTATATTGAATTTGTGCCTTCCATCTCTGATGAATCAGCGGCTGCCCCAGGTCAAATTTTCCCCAGAATGCCAGAGAGAACAAAAGGTCAGGCTCCCAGCTCCAGAGTGATGGTCATACAGGCATAAACTGGACACGAGTCAGACAAGAGCTGCAAGGGCATCTGCCAGTATAAACAAGTTTCTCATTTGAGGAACCCATTGCTTGCATGTTGAACAAGTATGTATTAGGTCATTCACTAGGTAAAAAAATATTATCTCATAAAAGGCACAATCTAAACTCTAATGCCTGGCTTCTCTTCATTTTTCATTAGGGCAGCATTACTATTTGCTCTGGTACTGGAACCGTAATTTAGCTGGAGGCTCTCAAAACACAGTATCACATTGTCTTGGTTTCTGGAAAGTTGTAGTAAGTTTTGAAATCAGAATGTGTGAGTCCTTCAATTTTGTTTTTCTTTCTCAAGATTGTTTTGGCTATTAAGGTTCCCTTACATTTCTATAAAAATTTTGGAATGAGCTTGTCCATTTCTGCAAAAGACGGCAGCTTGATAGGAATTGCATCAAACTAGTATACTGATATGGAGAGTATTGTCATCTAAACCATATTAAGCATTCCAATCCATGAACACAGGCTGTCTTTCTATTTCTTTAGGTCTTATTTTTATTGTCAATTTCACTAGGCTATCTAATTGTGAACATACATTGCCAATATCTTCTTCATGGATTTACCTTTATCATTATAAAATGTTCTCTTTATCTTTAGTAATAATTTATTTTTGTTAAAGTCTGTTGTCTCTGATATTATTATAGCCATTCCAACTCTCTCTTTTTATCATTTCCATGGTATATCTCTTTTCATCCTTTTATTTTTCATCCTATTTGTATTTTTGAATTTAACATGAGTCTTCTGTAGACATGATACAGTTGGATCACATTTTTATCCATTATGTCAGTCTCTTAATTGTAGAGCTTTATTTACATTTAATGTAACTACAGATAGAGAAGAACACATTTGTGCCATTTTGCTACATCTTTTATATATGTCATACCATTTGTTCTTAGTTTCCTCTATTACTAGAGGAAATTTGTGGTAAATAGATATTTTTTAGTGTACCATTTTAATTCCCTTGACACTTTGTTTACTATATGTTTTTCAGTTATTTTCTTGGTGTTTGCCCTGGGGGTTAAAAATAACACCTTAATTTAGAATAATCTTATTCAGATTAATACTAATTTAACTTCCATAGTATGTAAAAGCTTTGTACCTGCAGTTTCAAACTCCTACTTCCTGCTGTTATTGTCACAAGTTACTCTGTATACATTGAGTTCTCATAAACATAAATTTACAATTATTGCTGTGTGCGGTTGTCTTTTCAAATAACTAGAAAAAGAGGAGTTACAAATTAAAAATTTATGCTGTCTTTTATATTTACTTATGTAGTTACCTCTACTGGTGTTCTTTTTTCCCACTTGTATGTTATGATGTGTCTAGGTGTGGATCTCTTTGAGTTTATCCTTCTTATAGTTCATTAAACTTATTGGATTACAGATTAATCATTTTTTTAATAAAATTTGGTAATTTTCAGCCATTATTTTCTCCAATATTTCTTTTGCCACTTTTGTCTCTCTCATTCTGGAACTTCCATTATACTTATGTTAGTACACTTGATGGTGTCTCACAGGTCTCAGATGGCCTGCTCTTTTTCCTTCGCTCATTTTTCTATTTCTAAAACAGGGTAATTTCACTTGTTGAAACTTTACAAAGCACTTGTGGACATGCATTCCCCAGCTTTTCTTCCAAGGCTTTTTGGTTAATCTATTGTTTGCCCTGATTATTATGCATTGCCTCAAGCAGCAAAGACTAAAACTTTTGTCTATAAGTGTTTTTGACAAATGCCCCCAGGGTAACAACATGAGCAGTAGGAGAGTTCTGAGTCATATGAAATAAAGAGAGGGCTTCTGGTTGGATCTTCCAGGAAACCACTAGATAAAATAATGACAATTCTTTGCAAATGAAATCTTCTCTACTCCCTCCAGAAGCAGTAATATGGGCTGTTATATTTAAGGCTAACTCTGAGCTGGTTAGTGAGGAATAATACTACAGTAAATGAAAACACTGTAAAGCTTGCTGTTCTTATTGAGATTCAGCGGTGCATTTTTTGAATAAGTGCCCCCGTGGGTTGCTGCAAGCCTTGGTTAACTTTCAGAGTTACAAAAAAGTTGACTCTGATAATTTTTGCAAGTCTTTTAAATTGATTTTTTTGTGGGGCAGATTTTTGGAGTTCCTTATTCTAGCATTTCACTGAGTTCACATTTTATATCATTTTTGAGCATTTTCTGTGTTACAGACACAGAAATATCTGTCTTTATAATGACC
The DNA here is from genome assembly GCF_008728515.1 of Papio anubis. NCBI lineage: Eukaryota > Metazoa > Chordata > Mammalia > Primates > Cercopithecidae > Papio > Papio anubis. The sequence continues at coordinate 5,967,991 of NC_044996.1, read as the reverse complement.
TCATTTCATCCTTACAATAGCCCTTTAATGTGGGTATCATTCTGCTTTAATAGATAGAAATTTATGATAAAAATGCTTTAAAATTGAATTATATGATAGTTGTAAAACTCAGTAAACTTAAGAGAAATCATTGAATTGTACACTTAAAAATACACAAGAAAACTGAGGATCAGAGGCATGAGATTACACTTGGAAGTAGCAGAACTGTATTAATCCATTTTCACACTGCCAGCAAAGATATTCCTGAGACTGGGCAATTTATAAAGAAAAAGAGGTTTAATGAACTTACAGTTCCACATGGCTGGGGAGGCCTCACAACCATGGCAGAAGGTGAAAGGCACATCTTACACGGCAATAGGCAAGAGAGAATGAGAGCCAAGCAAAAGGGGAAACCCCTTATAAAACCATCAGATCTCATGAGACTTACTCACTACCATGAGAACAGTATGGGGGAAACCACCCCCATGATTCAGTTATCGTCCACTGGTTTCCTCCCACAACATGTGGGAATTATGGGAGCTATAATTCAAGATGAGATTTGGGTGAGGACATAGCCAAACCATGTCATGAACCATAATCTAAATCCAGGTCTGTCTAAGTTTAAAAAAAGTTTTTCTACATCAGGTGGCCTCCTATGGTGGGGTCAAGCTGAAAGCTTGCTAAATCAGAATAAAGAAGATATAGGAAAGTTGCTACCAGTTGAGGCTGGAAGTGATCACCACAGATGGGCCCACATTCCCACAGGGAATAAGCACTTCCATAGGTTTTGTTCAAGTTATTATCAGATGAAATGTACAATAGGGAATGAATAAGTAAGGTGCAACTTCACTAAGTTGCTCTGTATTCTTTCCATGTAGCTATTCCCCTGGCTTTCCAGGGACAAGTGTACTTTTTATAAAATTGATCTCTGTTTCTATGGAATTTTCTTTAAGGCCAAGTTTAAGATCCCTGACTTCACAGAGAAAGATCTTGAAAGCCTAGAAGATTTAGAGAAGAACGTACTTTCTCAGAAAGCCCTTCCTGACTTTCAGGCCAGGACAAACCCTTTCTTTATAGGCTGATGAGGGTCCCTTAACCTTCCCTTTGGAGCACTTGTTATTATAATTTTACATGTATTAGTATGACAACTGAACTGATTGTTTCCCCCATAAGACTTCAAGCTCCTTGAGAGTAGGGACCCTGACCCTCTTTTCACCTCTGTGCCAGTGTCTGGCACATAGAAGGTGCTCAGCAAATATTTGTGAATGAATTAACAGGAAACTTAGCTTCCTTCCTTTATATAGTCTGACCTTGAAATTAATCTCTTTTAAGAGGTAAAAGATTAAAAATATAGAGCATTGGTAAAAATAAATAAGATAAAATATAGTAAAAAGAGACACAGAATAAATAATCAAACCATTCTTCTAGGAGGAGATCCAGGTCTTGTGTCTAAACCTCATAGAATTTGAGGAACCCCCCCCATTAAGAAAAAGAATTTCTGCCAAAATACATAATTGCTAGAACCCCACCAAGTCACAGACACGGGCACAAATTATTAAGGTCTCTTATTATCTGGGCCAAAGCAGCTGTAAGATTCTGTCAGGAAGCTCATGCAGAGTCCTCAGATAAGCCCCACCTGGAGTCAAGACCCCTGGCTGTGGACTTGCCTAGCATAGAGGGAGCATTTGATTTCCAGCAGCCATAGAAAGGGTGTGCTGCTGTCCCCCTAACAAGTTTCCAGGCAGCTGGCAGTGCCACCTTCTCATCAATATCTCTGGGTTCCAAGTACCCTAGGTAGCCTACTATGATTAACCCATGTTGTAGATTGCTTAGGAGAGTCTGCTGGTTTCCTGCTCCCTAGAGGCACAGAGAAGAGGATATAGGCCTTCCTTTTGGAGAGAGAGAGAGATGAGGAGAAAAGGAATATTGTGAAGACTAGCAGGCTCCTTGAGAACAGGGAGTGCACCAGAGACATCACCTCTGACTATGCTGGCACAGAGTATGTACTCAGCTAATATACGTGGCATCAAAGTGGACAGTCTGACAAAGAGTCACCTTCCAGCCTTGTTTCAATCTCAGCTCTCCAGCCTAGTAGGAAGTTGCAGAGTTACTCAGTGTCTGCTTGACAATCACCAATGCTTCCTTCCTTCTTAGACCAAAGCTCCTTCTCTCTGGATTAACTGAGCCACAGAATACACAGGCCTTCTGATATTACTTCAAAATAGTGTCCTTTTGCAGAGATCATGCCATCAATCCAATGGACATGCCTCCCTCTGCAAACAGTGAGGCCAGGGACAAATAAATGGCTAGTGTACATCATGAATCCCTCCGTGACAGGGCAGCTTGGAGAAAGGAATGGAGTTCAGCACATTTGTATAAAATAAAAATGGATGGGTTCTGTTCTGCAACAATCTGAATTTCAGCCTCTCTGATATCTAAAAATGCCTTCCATCTTCTTCACTGTCAAATACCTTAGAGCTTGGGCTGCTTGTCAGGACTTTTTAGTGGGAATATAAGCCTAAGAGGATACACTTTCAAAAGAATTCCTGCACCTTTCACTAACGGCAAAGCAACCAGATCTCCTAACTTCTGCAATTCAGGGCCCACCTGTAGACCAGCTTTATCATGCTCAGAAAGGGAAAAGAAGAACAAGGGCAATGGCCACTAGCAGGAGTGGAGCATCCAATTGCCAAGCCTTGAACTTGCTCCCCATTTGTCATTTCTCCATTTATGTAACAAATATTTGCTATACCCACAGTGACAGGTGACCCTGTGATCTCTCAGTAAGAGACCATGTCTTGGTTTTTTGTTGCTGTAAATGATCATGAATTCAGGATGGAAAGAGATGTGGCCCTGGCCCTCAAGGAGATAACAAGATAGCAAGGAGACAGATAACTAACCCAATTAAAATGAATTATGACCAGTATGGTGATAAAGTTAGGCACAGGTGCTATGCTATTACATAGAGAAAACCCCTAGTCTCCAGAAATGGTGCAAGGTTTCCTGAATGAAGTGACATCTAAGATATCATAGCACTAAGCCTGATAAAGGCAGAAGGGTGTTGCAGGCTATTCCATCAGGCTTAACCTGTGGTTAGAGTGGCCCCAAAAGTGGTAGCAGCGGTGTTTCTGCAAGAGATTGCCCCAGACAGGGCCAGTTGGGATTCCAAAGAAAGAAGGACTAAATGCCACGGTGATCCATCCAAAGTATTTATTAAGAGAATTTACATACAGAGTTCTGTAGCAGTCCTCAGAATGGACAGTGAGCAGAAGGAGAATTTCCACCTAGGTAGTCAGCAACAAGGGGGTTGGGCTATGGAGTTTATGTGAGACTTTAAGTATCTAGCTCAGGGGGAGGGGCTATTTTTTGTTTGTAGTAATATGTTTGATTTTTTAGTGTTTTGGACAATAGCCTAAACAAGTTTATCAGTGTTTGGGAATATTCAAGACCCTGGCTTGTGTTCAAGCCTGCAGGGAAAATCATGCAGCCGGCCAGGTAGCAGAGAGGTCAAGACAATCTGTGTTCCTTGATCAGGAACACAGCAGGGAGTACTACAGTACCCTACACAGACAAAGGGAAGTACAAGCCCAAAGGCTTGGAGATAAATAAGAACAGGATAGAGGGACGGAGCAAAATGGCCAAATAGGAATAGCTCCAGTCTCCAGCTCCCAGCGTGAGCGACACAGAAGACAGGTGATTTCTGCATTTTCAACTGAGGTACTGGGTTCATCTCACTAGGGAGTGCCGAACAACCGGTGCTGGTCAGCTGCTGCAGCCTGACCAGCGAGAGCTGAAGCAGGGCGAGGCATCCCCTCACCTGGGAAGCACAAGGGGGAAGGGAATCCCTTTTCCTAGCCAGGGGAACTGAGACACACAACACCTGGAAAATCGGGTAAATCCCACCCCAATACTGCGCATTACCAACGGTCTTAGCAAATGGGCACACCAGGAGATTATATCCCACACCTGGCCGGGAGAGTCCAACGCCCACAGAGCCTCCCTCATTGCTAGCACAGCAGTCTATGATCTAACAGCAAGGCAGCAGTGAGGCTAGGGGAGTGGCACCCGCCATTGCTGAGGCTTAAGTAGGTAAACAAAGCCGCTGGGAAGCTCAAACTGGGAGGAGCTCACAGCAGCTCAAGGAGGCCTGACTGTCTCTGTAGACTCCACCTCTGGGGACAGGGCACAGCTAAACAACAACACACACACACAAAAAAAAGCAGCAGAAACTTCTGCAGACGCAAATGACTCTGTCTGACAGCTTTGAAGAAAGCAGTGGATCTCCCAACACGGAGGTTGAGAACTGAAACGCATAGACTGCCTGCCTGGGCGCGGGTCCCTGACCCCGAGTAGCCTAACTGGGAGACATCCTACCTAGGGGCAGACCACCCCCACACCTCACACGGTGGGAGTACACACCCCTGAGAAAAAGCTTCCAAAGCAAAAATCAGACAGGTACACTCGCTGTTCAGCAATATTCTATCTTCTGCAGCCTCTGCTGCTGAAACCCAGGCAAAGAGGGTCTGAAGTGGACCTCAAGCAATCTCCAACAGACCTACAGCAGAGGGTCCTGACTGTTAGAAGGAAAACTAACAAACAGGAAGGACACTCACACCAAAACCCCATCAGCACGCCACCATCATCAAAGACCAGAGGCAGATAAACCACAAAGATGGGGTGCTGGCAGAAAGCTGGAAATTCAAAAATAAGAGCTTATCTCCTCCAAAGGAACGAGCTCATCACCAAAGCAACGGATCAAAGCTGGATGGAGAATGACTTTGACAAGATGAGAGAAGAAGGCTTCAGTCCATCAAACTTCTCAGAGCTAAAGGAGGAATTACGTACTCCAGTGCAAAGTAAAACCAAAAATCTTGAAAAAGAGGGAAGAATTGATAACTAGAATAATTACTGCAGAGAAGGCCATAAATGAACTACAGAGATGAGAACCATGACACAAGAAACAGTGACAAAATGCACAAGCTTCAGTAACCCACCAACAACTGGAAGAAAGAGTATCAGCGACAGTACTCAAATGAATGAAATGAATGAGAAGATAAATCTAAAGAAAAAGAAGAAAAACTAAAATGAACAAAGCCTGCAAGAAGTATGGGATTATGTAAAAAGACCAAACTATCTATCAGGTGCCTGAAAGTGAGGGGGAAAATGGAACCAAGTTGGAAAACACTCTTCAGGATATCATCCAGGAGAACTTCCCCCAACCTAGTAGGGCAGGCCGGGCCAACATTCAAATTCAGGAAATACAGAATGCCACAAAGATACCTCAAGAAGAGCAACTCCAAGACACATAATTGCCGATTCACTAAAGCTGAAATGAAGGAAAAAATCCTAAGGGCAACCAGAGAGAAAGGTCGAAGTACCCCACAAAAGGAAGCCCATCAGACTCACAGCAGATCTCTCGGCAGAAACTCTACAAGCCAGAAGAGAGGTAAAATAATATTCACCATTCTTAAAGTAAGTGACTTTAAACCAGAATTTCATATCCAGCCAAACTAAGTTTCATATGAAGGAGAAATAAAATCCTTTACAGATAAGCAAATGCTTAGAGATTTTGTCACCACCAGGCCTGCCTTACAAGAGAATTCCTAAGTGCACTAAACATGGAAAGGAACAACTGGTACCAGCCATTGCAAAACATGCCAAAATGTAAAGTCCACCATTTGTGTTAAACCGCATCAACTAACGAGCAACAACAGCGTTAATATCATAATGGCAGGATCAAGTTCACACATAACAATATTAACCTTAAATGTAACTGACTAAATGCTCCAATTAAAAAGACACAGACTGGCAAACTGGATAAAGAGTCAAGACTCCATCAGTCTGCTGTATTCAGGAGACCCATCTCACATGCAGAGACATACATAGGCTCAAAATAAAGTATGAGGAAGATCTACCAAGCAAAATGGAGAATGCCAGGTTGCAATACTAGTCTCTGATAAAACAGGACTTAAACCATCAAAGATCAAAGAGACAAAGAAGGCCATTACATAATGGTAAAGGGATCAATCCAACAGGCGATAACTATCCTAAATATATATATGCACCCAATACAGGAGCACTCTGATTCATAAAGTGCCGGAAGACTTACAAAGAGATTCTCCTAGGGACTCCCATACAATAATAATGGGAGACTTCAACACCCCACTGTCAACATTAGACAGATTAATGAGACAGAAAGTTAACAAGGACATCCAGGAATTGAACTCATCTCTGCAGCAGGCAGACCTAATAGACACCTATAGAACTTCCACTCTAAATCAACAGAATATACATTCTTCTCAGCACCACATCACACTTGTTATTCCAATATTGACCACACATAATTGGAAGTAAACCACTTCGCGCAAATGTACAAGAACAGAAATTATAACAAACTGTCTCTCAGACCACAGTGCAATCAAACTAGAACTCAGGACTAAGAAACTCAATCAAAACCGCTTCAACTACATGTGGAAACCCAGCCTGTCTCACCTTGAATGACTACTGGGTACATAATGAAATTAAACAAAGGATGTTCTTGAAACTAAATGAGAATCAAAAGATACAACATATCGAATCTCTAGTACACATTTAAAGCAGTGTGTAGAGGAAATTTATATAATTAAATGCCCACAAAAAAAAGCTGGAAAGATCTAAAATTGACACTCTAATATCGCACTAAAGAACTTAGAGAACCAAAGAGCAAACACATTCAAAAGCTAGCAGAAGGCAAGAAATAACCAATATCAGAGCAGAACTGAAGGAGATAGAGACACAAAAAACCTCCAAAAAAATCATCAATGAAACCAGACATTTTTTGAAAAGATCAACAAAATTGATAATCTACCAGTGCCACCTAATAAAGAAGAAAAGAGAGAAGAATCAAATAGACGCAATAAAAAAATGATAAAGGATATCACCAACGACCACAGAAATACAAACTACCATCAGAGAATAATTATAAACACCTCTCACAAATAAACTAGAAAATCGGAAGAAATGGATAATTTCTGACACTTACACTCTCCCAAGACTAAACCAGGGAAGAAAGCGAAATCCTCGAATAGACCAAGGAAGTAGGCTCTGAAACAGGCTAACACAGCCTACCAACCAAAAAGGTAATCAGATGGATTCACAGCCGAATTACCAGAGGTACAAGGAGGAGCTGGTACCATTCCTTCTGAAACTATTCCAATCAATAGAAAGAGGAACCTCCCTAACTCATTTTATGAGCCAAACATCATCCTGATGATGCCGAAAGCCCGGGCAGAGACATTAATATTAAAAAGAATTTTAGACTAATATCCTGATGAACATTGATGCAAAATCCCTCAATAAAATACTGGCCAACCGGATCCTAAGCAGCACATCAAAAAGCTTATCCACCATGACCAAGTGGGTTTCATCCTGATGCAAGGCTGCCCAATACACGCAAATCAATAAATGTAATCCAGTATATAAACAGAACCAGCATGTTCACATGACTATCTCAATAGATGCAGAAAGGCCTTTGGACAAAAATTCAACAGCCCTGCTAAAAAAAAAAAACGCCAATAATTCATTGATGGAACCATTCTCAAAACAATAAGAGCTTACTGGTGATGTTCCGCGAGCCAATATCATCATACTGAAGGCAAAACTGGAAAATTCCTGTTCGGCACAAGACAGGGATACCTCTCACCACTCCTCTTCGACACAGTGTTGGGAAGTTCTGGCTAGGCAATCAGGCGCATAAGAAATCAAGGGTATTCACTTAGGAAAAGAAGAAGTCAATTGTCCTGTTTGCAGATGACATGATTGTATATTTAGAAAACCCCATTGTCTCAGCCCAAAATCTCCTTAAGCCGGATAAGCAACTTCAGCAAAGTCCAGGATACAAAATTAATGTGCAAAAATCACAAGCATTCTTATACACCAGTAACAGACAAACAAGAGAGCCAAATCATGACTGAACTTCCATTCACAATTGCTTCAAAGAGAATGAAATACCTAGGGAATCCAACTTACAAGGGATGGAAGGACTTCTTCAAGGAGAACTACAAACGTCGCTCAGCAAAAGAGGACACAAACAACAAAGAACATACCATGCTCAGTGACAGGAAGAATCAATATCGCGGAAAATGGCCATACTGCCCAAGGTAATTTTATAGATTCAATGCCATCCCCATCAAGCGTAACAAATGAGTTTCTTCACAGAATTGGAAAACCTTGCTTTAAAGTTCAGGCAACCAAAAGAGCCCGTGATTGCCAAGACCATCCTAAGTCAAAAGAAATGCAGCGCATCCTGCCACCTGACTTCCAAACCATACTACAAGGCTATGCAATTCAAACAGCATGGTACTGGAAACAAACAGATAGGAGAATAAATGTCGCAACAGAGTCCTCAGAAATAATACCACATCTACAGCCATCTGATCTTGGACAAACCTGAGAGAACAAGAAATGGGGGAAGTGGATTCCCATTTAAATGCTAAAAAATTGGCTAGCCATAGAAAGTTGAACTGGATCCTTTTCCTTACTCCTTATAATGGTAATTAATTCAAGATGGACAGATTAAATGTTAGACCTAATACCATAAAACCCTAGAAGAAACCTAGGTAATACTCATTCAGGACATAGGTACGGCAAAAGACTTCACTAAAATACAAAAGCAACAAAAACAAAGTTTAAAATGACAAATGAGATCTAATTAAACTAAAGAGCTTCTGCACAGCAAAAGAAACTACCACCAGAGTGAACAGGTGAACCAACAGAATGGGAGATAAAAATTTTTGCAATCTACTCATCTGACACAAAAGGGCTAATATCCAGACCGCCAAAGAACACAAACAAATTTACAAGAAAAACAAACAAACCCCATCAAAAAAGGGCAAAAGATATGAACAGACAGTTCTCAAAAGAAGACATTCATACAGCCAACAGACACATGAAAAATGCTCATCATCACTGGCCATCAGAGAAATGCAAATCAAAACTACACAATGAGATACCATCTCACACCAGTTAGAATGCTAAATCATTAAAAGTCAGGAACAACAGGTGCTGGAGAGGATGTGGAGAAATAGGAACACTTTTACACTGTTGGTGGGATTGTAAACTAGTTCAACCATTATGGAAAACAGTATGGTGATTCCTCAAGGATCTAGAACTAGAAGTACCATATGACCCAGCCATCCCATTACGTCTATACCCAAGATTTATAACCTGCTACAAAGACACATGCACCTCGTAGATAAGTTACGCGCACTATTCACAATAGCAAAGACTTGAATCAACCCAAATGTCCATCATGACAGACTGGATTAAGAAATGTGGCACATATACACCATGGAATACTATGCTTCATAAAAAAGGATGAGTTTGTGTCCTTGTAGGGACATGGATGCAGCTGGAAACCATCATTCTCAGCAAACTATCACAAGAACAGGAAAACTAGCCACCGCATGTTCTCACCATAGGTGGGAACTGAACAATGAGATCACTTGACTCCAGGAAGGAACACACACACCGGGTCACCACGGGAGCCGGGAGGCGGAGGGATTGCATTGGGAGTTATACCTGATGTAAAATGACGAGTTGATGCGCTGACAAGTTGATGGGTGCAGCACCTACCATACATGTACAAACCTGTATCGCTACGACATGTACCCTAGAACTTAAAGTATAATAATAATAATAATAATAATAAAACAGGATACATTATGGGGACCTAAAGAAACTTAAGCTGGTTAAAGAACCCAGTTTTGTCTGTCTGGCTAATGGCAAAGAAGCAAGATATGAGACTGGAGAAATAGGCAGGAGCCTGGTAATGAAACCATATTAAGACGTTTGCATTACTATTGCAGTAATGGAGCTATTGAAAGGTTGCAATTGATAAAGTAGCTGGTTAGTTTTCAATTCTGGAAATCCCTCTCTGGCTGTAGAGTGAAAAGTTGAAGGAGGATAGACTATCCATATGAAAGATGGTTTAAATAGTCCAGAAGACAATGGTTGCCTGAACTTAGGTGGAGACAGTAGGGATGATGAAGAGTACACAGATTCAAGAGGTATTTTCAGAGTTATATTCAATGGCACATGTAGGAAAAGAAATAGGGCTGGTGTTTCCATTCCCCAAGGCTTAAGTGAGAGACTGGAGACAGTGTCTAGAAGGGAAAGCAAGTTTAAATATGAGTCAAAGAATTGCTGCTACCAAGAGGTCCAAGGAGGCAAAAGCCAGGAGTAGAACCCCAAAGAACAGGCCATCTTTCTGCCAGGGAAGCTATTGTCTGGGTAACCATTGAGGAGCAGGATCTAACTGATGGGAGATTGAGAGGGTCAAGAACTGGGTCCTCAAGGAATAATTAGCTCCTGATAGCTAAGAAATAGGATCTAACATAAAATCTCACCATGCTGCTCTCATGCTGTCTATTCCATTCAAGAAAATCTCAAAAACAGAAGCAAGCCAGGGCCCAAAGTTTATATGCATCAGTAGCTTCAGTCATCATTGTATGGGGTAGGGATTCTGGATGGGCTCAGTTGGCAGATCCTGCTCCACATGGCATCAGCTGGGGTCACTTGGTGGTGTCAGCTGACAGGTGGGCTAATTTGCAAGATTTAGGATGGCTTCAGCCACATGTCTGGTGCCCCAACTTCTGGGGATGGTTGGAAGTTTTCCACTCGGGGGATTATTGACCAGAATGCTCACACATGGCTTCAGGGTAGTTAGAGTTCATCCACATCATCCCAGAGCTTCCAGAGAGGTGTCCCAAGATTCAGAAAATTGGTACGCATCACTGCCATTGTATTCTAATGGTCAAAGCAGTCAAAGATCGTGTAGACGTAGATTCCTCTTGATGGAAGGAATGCCAACAACTTTGCACCTGTCTTTTATTCACCATGAGACCTGAAAAGACATAAGGTAGGTAAGGTGCTTAGCATAGCGTCTGATACGTAGTAAGCACACGATACAGGAATAGCATTTTTTTTGTAGCTAATGGCAAGGTTCAGGTGAAGAAAATCATGAACTGGAAGGTCTTTGCATAGTGCTCAAGCTATTGTGGCTCTTCACTAGTTAATATGATCCAATCCAGTGCCATATTCTGCTCTCAATCCCTCGGGCAGTTTGATAATTACATCTTCTGCATCTACAGTTGTTTTTTAATTTTTTATTTATTTTTATTTTTTTGCTGAGAAGAAGAAATAAGGTTGTTGTAGAGAATGGAGTCCATGTGCAAAAATTAAAATCTGTGTGTCAGCATGTCCTCAGAATCAGTGGACAGGAGGGAAGAGAAGCAAAAGCATGCAGGTCATGACATGGCAAAAGATTTGGGCTGCTGAGAGCCCCTGATCCGCAGATCTGCCATTGCTTTTGGTCCCAGGATTTAGTGTCAGACTCACAGAGATGTTGTGAGACAGTGAGGCCTCCTGGCGCTGGAAAAAGTCAGGTACCACACAACATGAGTACCCTCCTGAAACTACCTTCCTATCCAAATGCCTCCTTGAAAATCCCAACTCAATTGAAAAAGAAAAATCTGTCAGTTCCGATATATTAGAAAGACAATTCAAGTAGCTGCTATTTGTATTTTATCTTTAGACATCTTTAATTTTTCCTTCAGACTGATCACAATTTCTATAGTATTATTTCTTCTTCTAGGTCAAACAAAATCTGTTATATAAAAAGAAGAAAATAAAGTAATTCACATTGTCAAGTTTACAACTTCCATTTTTATTGTGCTGCAGCAATATCATGCAGTTATTTTATTTCCCCTCAGAAGAAGTCGTTATGGTTGATGGCGTCAATCGACCATAGATTAAAGAGTCCCCAAACAGACTGTGGCACATTGTTGAGGCTTTTAGTGTCAATAATCCTTGAGTAGGCTCTGATATGATTAACCACAGTAACTCTAAATGATCAATTCCTGTTTATTATTAAAATGGAACTCTGATTATGCCAGGGAATACCTTTCAGAAAGTTCCTTTCCACCACATTTGTGTTTCTTCCTGTCTTAGGATCTCCATTAAATAAGAAATCTGGGTGAAGTCACTTTTGCAGCTTGGTCCTAATGATGAGGAAGGGATGTTATTAAAAGAAGCAAATGAGCAAGTTTTTGACTAATGAGCAGGTTACTATAGCTAAGAATTACTGAAGAATTAACTCCCTGGCCTCCTTTCAGTTTGGTGCACATGCTGTTTGCTGCTTCTGCCTGGAAGCCTCTTCCCCACCCCTTCCATTAGCTAATGCCTACACATTCTTTAGATCTCAGCTCAATTGTCACTGTCATTTTAAATCCCCTCTCCCAGCAGAATAAGTCAAATCCCCTTACTCTAAATTCTTGCCATGCCATCTACCTTTCTGCTGGTGCACTTACCACAGTTGCAATTTTGTTTAAATTTGTGAGATCATTCACTGAAATGTATACATCTCCCACCAAACTAGAAGATCTGAGTAGTGGGACCATGTCTAATTCACTCATCATTATATCCCTAGCACCTGGCACAATACTTGGAATATAGTAATCATTCAATAAGTATTTGATGAGTCATCAAGCTGGCTCTATTCTTGTATCTGAACAGGTAGCTCTAGCTGCTGTGGCATACAGTCCCAGAATCTCAGTGGATTAACACAGTAAAGATTTATTTCTCATTCACATCAAAATATAACATAGATTGGACAGCTCTCAGTGGAGGCTAATTTCCATGCGATTATCTAGGGATCCAGATTTCTTCCATCTAGTGATGCTACAGTCTTCAACATAGAGTGAGCCCTCTGTAAAGGTAGGTTCTGCATTCACAGATTCAACCAACCACAGACAGAAAATATTCAGAAGAAAAACAAATGAGAAATAACAATACAACAGTAAAAATACAAATAGAAGAAAACAACACAGTATAACAACTATTTACATAGCATTCACATTGTATTAAGTATTAAAAGCAATCTCAATATGATTTGAAGTATTGGGGAGGATGTGTGTAGGTTATATGCAAATACTATACCATTCTATGTCACAGACTTGAGCATCTATGAATTTTGGTATCTGCAGAGGTCCTGGAATCCATCCCTGTGAATACTGAGGGATAGCTATATAGTGTGCACAATCTCTAAAGAAGGGAACAAGAGAGCATGGACAGTGGTGTAAGGGATTCTATAGCCAGGCTTAGAAATGGCACACTCTCACTTGTGCTCACACTCCATCCAACCCGACCATAAGCAGGGCTAAAAAACGTAGTCTTTCTGTGTACCCAGGAAGAGAAAACAGGATTGGTGAATATCCAGTCCATCTTTGCCACATGCTCTTCCACAGCTTTCCACTTTTTACAATAATGAATACCAATAAGAAATCAACAAACCCCAAAATATTGTGCTCACTTTCTCTCCCTACTCTTATACCTTACCTTAGCCATCCTCAATCCCAATTAGAGTTGAGGGCTTTAAATCAATGGTGTGTTGGTTAAATATTGTTTAAGAAGCAAGTAGATACCTAAAAATCTGAAAAACATAACCAACACAGGTCAGCTCCCTCATCAAAACCCTCTAATAGCTTCTCATCACGTGTCACAGACATACAAGGTTTTCCATGCTTTGGTTCTTAATACCTTTCCAGAAGCAAGCAGAAGATTTGTTTAAGGTAACTTGTTTTATCTTAAATATTAATGTGACTGGGTGTGGTGGCTCACACCTGTAATCCCAGCATTTTGGGAGGCCGAGGCAAGTGGATCACCTGACATCAGGAGTTCAAGATGAACTTGACCAGCATGGTGAAACCCCATCTCTACTAAATAAAAAAATAAAAATAAATAAAAATAAATTTTAAAAAAACCCATAGCCGAGCGTGTTGGCACATGACAGTAATCCCAGCTACTTGGGAGGCTGAGGCAGGAGACTCCCTTGAAATCAGGAGGCAGAAGTTGCAGTGAGCCAAGATTGCTCTATTGCACTCCAGCCTGGACAACAGAGTGAAACTGTCTCATAAATAAATAAACAAATAAATAAACAAACAAACAAATATTCACATGAAATTTTTCATTCTGCTCCAAAATACACTTATGGGTATTTAAATTTAAACTGTCTCCCTAGAAATTTCTAAACACAGTGATTGTTCAAGGAAGATGCCCTGCCATTATTCAGGTTTTAGAATGCTGTCTGGCATGAGAACAAAGGTTTAAGCAGCACAGACCTTGAAGCCCTTAGAAAAGTAGTGTTAAACTGACTCTACTAGAAAGAGCCCAGCAGAGATGCTCCTAACTGCCTTGGACCCTGTCTTAGTTTGCTTGGGCTGCCCTGACAAAGTACCACAGGCTGGGTGGCTTAATCAATAGACATTTATTTCCTCATAGTCCTGGAGACTGGAAATCTGAGATCAAGATGTCAGCAAGGTTGGTTCCTCTTAAGGCTTCTCTCCTTGGCTTGCAGATGGCCAACTTCTCCCTATGTCCTCACATAGCCTTTCCTGTGTGTGTGTCTGTGTCCTAATCTGTTCTTATTTTCAGGACATCACTTGGATTGGATTAGGGCTTACCCATATGACCTTATTTTATCTCTTTAAAGGCCTATCTCTAAATACAGTTACAATCTGAAGCATAGGAGGTTAGGACTTCAATATATGAATTTGAGGGGCACACGATTCAGCCCCTTACAAACTCCCAAGGTAATCTAAAGAGTACTGCAAGAAAAGAAAAATTCCCCTATGAATTCATTGCAAGAAATAAATGTCCCTTCCCTCAACATACATACATGTCTACCCATGTTTTGGCAGCTTTAGATTCAGAGCACTTTGATTTAGGGAATTTTTTGCATCTGTCTAGTGGCTGTAGAGGAGTTTTGTGCTTTGTGGCACTGTTTTGCGGTTTTTCCATGGCTGCTGCACATCTAAAGCAATAAAGGGGATTTGAATTGCAATAATTCGCCTTCTCTCTGTCACTCACAGTGCCCTGACTTGGTTGTCAAGCTTTTGAGAAAAATCACAGTTATACACACACTTTCTGTGCTGATACCTGCCACCCCTCTATTTGTTTCCTGATAAATATGCCCTTTCCCTGGAATTCTACTCAAATGCCAGTCTGTGATTGATTCCGGTGCCTGTCTTGTCCCTGTGTTATATGACTGCCCTTCCTGCATAAAAAGCCCTGCCCCTTCAGAGAAATGTGCTCAGAACTCAGTCTCCCCACTCCTCCCCCAGCCAGCACTCAGCAGCTGCTGAGCAGAAATGAGTTTTGGGAATGCCAGTGTGACAATTACACAGGTACCTAGGAGAACCAAAAGCTCTGGTCTCGGCTGCATGATGGCTTCAGGGAAATTAAGTGCAAGCTGTTTGGTGAATAGTTCTCCTTAGGACATCATGAAATCCCAGAGGTGGGGATGCGTGGACAGCGCCTGCCTGTTACTTCCCCCTCCTCCCCCAAGCTTCTAGAAAGAAGAAAGAGAAAACTGCAGCTTAGTATTTGATATTTTGAATTAATTAGAGCCCCAAATCCCACACCTGCCAGCAGGCTTCTTAATGAGGCCAATGTATTCATCTTCTTCAGGGATCATTACAGTGTCTCACGATGTCCTGTGGGTTTCAAAGCATTACTGCACACCACTGCTTCATCTGGGATCCACAATCACCTTGGTAGGTGGTCAAGACAGAAGTCATTCTTTCCATTCCTAGATGAGCTTTCAGGGATGTTGAGTCACCTTTTCAAGGTCACATAACTAATAAGCAGTAGAAACTGGATTTGAACTCAGCTGATCTGTTACCAGGTTCCATGCAGTTAACCACTGCTGTTCTACACTGCCTCTCCAGAAAGATGCATGGCTGTTTCATGACAGAGTTATTTAGGGATGCAGAAAAAAATATGGAGGTTCAGTCAAATTTGAATTTCAGATAAACAATAAGTTTTCTGTATAAGTATGTCCCATAGTTATGCTTATCTCAAATATTGCATGGAAAATACTTATATGTACTAAACATTTATTTGATGTTTATCTGAAATGTAAATTTAATTGGATATTCTGTTTTGTATTTGCTAAATAAGCCAATGCCATACTAAGCACTATCTTAACAAGGCTGGCCAACCACCTGGCCTGACCATCTCTACTCCACTCATAGCCATGCCTGTCTAATGCCACTTTCTTTTACTGACCCTGGCTTGAAGCTTACCAGCCATGCCTTCTCCATCCTCCTTACTTCACCTGCTTAATCTGTCCCCAAGCCCCAGACAGTCAGCATTAGCTTTGGTTCTCTCATCTGGCCCTTCCTTCCCACTTCCCTAAGCACTACTCTGATCCAGAAGCCTATTACCTGTCATCCAGATCATGACCAAAGTTCTTCTAGTTGCTGCATTCAACAGATGATTGGCAGACCTTTTCTGACCAAAGCACAGGACATTCATCTATTCAAAACTTGCTAAAGGCTCCCTAAGTTTCTTAGTGTGGCCTTCAGAGCTTTTTGATTGGGGTCCAACTTGACAATGCCACCTCCTCTCCCCACTCCTACCACAGTTGAGTGTGGATTATAAGCCTCAGTCACACTGAGGACCCCAGTTTCCCACTTTCATTTGCTTCTGCCACTCCATTGACCTTGAATCTCACCTCTCTTGGCATCCTTAAGTCCAGTTTGACAACCACTGCCTCCAGGAAATATTTTTTGCTTTCCACTCACATAGCCCTAAGTGATTTTGCTTCTGGCTCAACTCTCACCGTGCCTCCTAACCCTTTTTGGTACATGCCATAATACCGTTCTTTTCTTGTTTTGGCCTATGTCTTAGCTCTTCTCTCCACTGTCTTGCATTCCTAGAGGACAAGAGCTATTTTTGTGTTTTGTTTCTTCTCTAAAGGGCTTAGCACAGTTTCTGTCACATGACAAATGTTTCATAGAAATGTTTGGATATGGCTGGGCGTGGTGGCTCACGACTGTAATCCCAGCACTTTGGGAGGCCGAGGCGGGTGGATCACGAGGTCAGGAGATCGAGACCATGCTGGCTAACACGGTGAAACTCTGTCTCTACTAAAAATACAAAAAATTAGCCGGGCGTGGTGGCGGGCGCCTGTAGTCCCAGCTACTCGGGAGGCTGAGGCAGGAGGATGGCGTGAACCTGGGAGGTGGAGCTTGCAGTGAGCCGAGATCGTGCCACTGCACTCCAGTCTGGGAGACACAGCGAGACTCCGTCTCAAAAAAAAAAAAAAAAAACCAAGAAATGTTTGGATATAAGTGAATGGCCTGATCCCAGAATCATTCTCCATTCAACGACACTTACTGTATGCCAACACTGGGCCAAACCATGGAATTAGAGTGATCACTAGGATCTGGGTCTTTTCTTAAAGGCATACCATAAAAGCAAAGCAATCTTAAGTGGAATGAAACTAGACCGCCCTGAAACCAATCTAAGATCAGTGTTTCTGCAAGAGAACCACACACCCAACTCCAGAATGATTTGAAGAATAAGGGAGGACTTCACTCAATAACCCTTGAGAAGGTTGGAGAGTGTATGGAGAGGTGAGGACAAAAGTACATCCTACAACATGGAGCAAAATATTCTCTACGTTCTCTTCCAATTCTCTATCCCAAACCCACTCTTTGTGGCACCTACTTATTCCATCTCTTTCTCTCCCTTCTCCCCTAATGTCAAAAAGCAGCTCTCATTTGGCCTTGATGGTGCTCCATCCTCAATCTGGCCCTCTCCTGGGATTTTGTTTGGATTTGAAGTATTGCTGCACACTTTCTCATATTGAGCCATTGAACCCTTCTCTTGGTTTCCATGGCTACATTCCCAGGCACTATCTGCACAACAGAGTACCTAGAGAGGCCAAGGAAAAAAATAATAATTTTTTTCCCACCATAAATTGACGAGACACTCTGTGAGGGCCTTCTAAAGGTATAGAAAGAAAAAAAGGCCCAGAAAGAAGAAAACCTAAGAATGGGAAGGAAGACCTGACGAGGGGGCCGGAAGCCCGTACTGCTCCTTCATCTTTGATGACATTTTCTCTTCCAAGTCCTCCTTGCAACTTGTAGTATGCTGTCTCTCAAGTGGCCTCTAAGATGACACCCAATGGCCCCATCTCTCGGTATCAATGCCCTGTGTCACTCTCTCCTCTTAGGTTTGGGCTGGACCTAATGACTTACTTAAAACCAAATATAGCAGAAATGATGGGATATGACATCTGAAATTAGGTTATTAAAAAAACTCCAGTTTCCATCTTAGTGTCTTTCTCTTGCTTGTACTCTCTTGCTCTCTCTTAGATTGCTCCTTCTAGGTGAATCCAGCTGCTATGCCATCATTTGGAGGGATCCATGTGCATGAGCTTGGACCCATTCCCCCACAGTTGACCCTTGAGGTGACTGCAGCTCCAACTGTCATCATGACTGCATGACATACTTTGAGCTATTGGCCTCTAGCTAAGCTGCACCCAGATTTCTGACCCATGCAAACTCTGAGATAATAATTGTTGGTTGTTTTAAGCCACTAAGTTTTGGGGTGATTTTGTTTGTTATGCAGCAATAGATAGCTAATACACAGCTGAAATTTCCACATGCCTCACTGTGACTCAAGCACACCCATCCTATTTCATGTTCAAATGTCATTTTATAATGCTGCAGTCGAAATGATAAAGCCAGTGGTCTCCAGAGACACTTGTAGGGCTTTTATAGCTGCTACAAATTCTGCTTCATGAATCCCAGACCCACATGCAAATGTGAAGCTCAACCTTTGATAAGCCATTTGATTTCCCTTTTAGCTAATGAAGTGAAAATACACCATTTTACACTAAGATTAAATTGCGAAAATGTTTCACTCTGGTCCCCAGTTAGTTGTAATTAAAAATAGAAACGGAAGAACAGGAAAAGTCACTGACTCCCTTCTGGCATGCTGGGCAATGGAAGGGGAAACTGTGATTCTCTGCAATCTCTAAGTGGAGGTAAAAGGATGGGCATGGGGGAGCAGGGTGAGAGCACAAGCCTGCCCAAACTGGTAAAGAGTGTGCAGTCATCCCCCAGCAGCTCAGAATGCCAGAAGAAATATTTCCCCATGCTTTCCGGGGAGGAGGAAGAGAGGGAGGGCATTCCTATTTCTCAATGCCTGCTTAACACAGAGCATCTTAACTTGGGTCTCACAAATACTTAGTAGGACATGATTGAGTTTTAAAGGGTCTGGAAATTGCTGACACATAGTAAGAACTCAAATGTGTAAAACAGTGTGTGTGTGTGTGTGTGTGTGTGTGTGTGTGGGTGAGGGAGGTGTTTAGGTATCTGTGTGGCTGAGACAGAGAGTGGGTGAGGGAGTGTATATGCACCTCTGTGTAGGTATGTTGTGTATAGGGATCCATGTGTGTGAGATAAAATAGGTGAGAAGCATATATATATAAACATGTGTGTGTTTAGGTACCCACATGTACGAGAGACAGCATGAGTGAGGAAGCGTCTATGAGCCTATGTGTCTCTGTGTGAGGGTATTTGTGTAAGTATATAAATACTAGAGTTACCTATATATGAGCTAGGGTTTATCTATGTATGTGTTGGTGTGAAAGTATGGGTGAGTGGTGGATACGTATGAATGTGCATTACTGACATGAGAGAAAAGTGGTTCTCTGATTCTGTAATGCTTAAGAATCCCCTGGGCATCTTGTTAGGAAGGTAGGTCCTCAATCCCTACCTCCTGAGATTCTAATTCAGTAATCTGGGTAGGGGCCCAGAAATCTGTAGGTTTTTATCCTGACGGTTCTCAGGCAGGTATGTCCAGAGAGAAACACTAAACCCAGAGACCCAGAGTGAAAAGGAACTATAAAAGTAATCATTCCACAGATGAGTAAACTGGGTCTGGAGGAGGAAAGTGGCTTGTTGCAGGCCACACAACTAACAAATGAAAGCCACGACTCAAACCCTGGCTTCCTGTCTACCAGCTCAGTATTCATTCAACTACATCAATATTTCTCCAATGGGAAGAGACTTGGGGAGAGAGTCACCTGAGGGCTTTATTCAATGCCCCCCATCCCATATAGTGGCCCTTGAGAATCCTTGTCATAGTGAACATTTGTTTGTGTTAATTATGTGCCAGGAGGGTGTTGGGGAAGAAACCAGGACTTGATGCCATATCACAACCCTGCTAGGACTACTGTATTAAACAGCAAAGGCAAAGGACACCCCTGTAAAGTGAGCCCTGTGTAGGGGGACATCCTAGCTGGAAGTCCAAAATATTCTACCCAGTGAGCAGCTGGGATGAGGGGGCAGATACCCTCTTGGCAATAATTGGGCTCATGGATGATTCTGGTTTCAGAGAAACTGGGCGTAGCCAATGGCATTTCATAGGAGAGACCCTTCAAAGACATACTTACAAAAGAGCCAAGTGCTATTTTTAATTCAACCACCATGCCATCTAACAACCTCTCTCATTACCCTCTACCTCACCCATTCATCTCAGATGCTGAACATTGTCAGATGCTTTTTAAAAATCTAAGCACGCTGTAGCCCCTGAGTTTCCTTTATCTGCCATGACAGCAGTGTCTTCAAAGAACTTCCGTAGGTTATTTTAAAATGACCTCCTCTAGCTTGGAGCTTAGTTTCCCAGAGAGCTTTCACTTCAGTGCTGGATATGAGAGGGGGAGGACCAGGAAGGTTGATTCGGCAGCCCTGCTGAGGCAACAGTGAGCACTGGCAGAGAACTGTGTGTGGGGCCCAAAGAGTTAGTGGTAGATGTGAGGGGAGGCTCTGCCTTTTTCATGAGCTGATGTCAACTCCTTAACTCCAGGTGTCTTCATCTCTGCAACAGCTTAGCCAAGGGAAGGATGGAGCCACTTCACCCCTATCCCAACCACTTCATTTACCATTGTGCTGTAGACACACGGGGGCCACTGACATGCCAGCAGCCACCACAGACAATAACTCAACAAAGAGATTGGCTAGGCCACAATCTCACAATCCATTGTTCTGTGCTCTTTCCATCCTGGTCATGAGGCAGGAGGCTAATAAACAGCCAAACAATACAGGGCTGAGTCAAACAGAGATGATTAGGACACTTAAAGTCTCCTTTGTGGTTCTTGAAGTCTCCTTTGTGGCTCAATAAAGGTTGAGCCAGTGGTGGAAAGCATCTTCAGGGAAGCCCAAGCTTGCCATCTGAAGCATAGAGCTGTTGATTCTGCCTGGGATTTTCCCATTATTCACTGTGTTTCATGTAGGGATTAGCTGAAACCTGATTTCCTGGGCTGTCAGGTTTCACTGCTTAGGTCCTTCCTGTGGAGTCTCACAGTCTTTTCCCTGAGCTTTTCAAAGACCTACACCTCTTTGCCTCTATATCACTAATGCTGTACACTTCTCAGTCAGGATATAGCTCTAGAAGGCAGGGCTTCTGTGTCATGCATGCACCTTGCCCAAGACCCTTCAAATTATGGATGTTTGGAAATGTGTGTATCTCTGTTGCTGGGAAAATATTGGATGCTCAGAGCCTCCCTCCACTGTAGGCTAGGATGTGTTACCTCTGTTGGTGGCCACATACTGCCCTGTGACATGGGAAATGCGGTAAAGAGAGCAGGAAATCACTCCTCTAGACCCCCACATGTTCCAGGCCCAGGTATAAGATCCCAATCCTCGCAAAGACCCTGTGATTTATCCTCCAATTCCAGTTGAAGAAATTGAGGCCTAGAAATATTTGGCAATTTTCCAATATAGCTAGTAAATTGGCAGAGCTGGATTGTAACTCAGATTATCATGAGGATTAAATGAGCTGGTGCAGGTAAAACCACAGACCTCCAAACGATGCTAAACAGGAGCTCTTCTCACCCTCCTCTCAGGCGGCAGTTCAGTTGTAGCACCAGTATAAGGAATTTCCCATCTCTGGGCCTCGGTTTCTGCATCCATCAACTAAGGGGATTGACTTTCCACAGTATGTTTCTCTGAATACTGTGAAAAAAAGAAAGCAACAAGGAGACAGGGTGAAAGCCACCTCTACAGCCATGAGGCTTTCCTTTCCTCTTCAAGCAGCAGTTCTTAGACTGGGGGCAGTGGAGGGGGTTCAAGAGAGCTGCAGACTCCTCTCAAACAACATTGTGTGTATGTGCCTGGGTGGATTTTTCTGGAGAAGGTGGTCATAGCTTCAACTCAGGGCCAACACCCAAAAGAGACTATTAAAGGTAAATCCTTCAAGAGGGCACCCAACATCCATTGGGCATTTATTCCAAGCTCAATAAATCACTGTAAAAGGCTAACATGATTTTTAAAAGCTGTACTTAAAAATTTGAGGCACCATTTGTATGTAGACTAAGTTAATCAAGAGAGTTCTTGGAATCAGATAAACTGGAATTCATTTGCAGCTCTGCCATTTGCCGGCTGTATAATCCTGGCCGAGTTACTTCACTGAGCCTCCCTGAGCCTCACTGAGCTTCACTGAGTTGATATGTAGTAGACGTATCAACTGAGGAAAAGTATTACTACAACCTGGCACATGGTAGGCATTGGTTAAATGCTGTTGTCCTTTCCTGTCTTCTAAATCTAAATCCAAAGTAAAGTTCTAATTATTCCTCAGAGTTGGCAGAATCTCAACTCTGAAATAGTTATTATTGCTATTGTTGTTGTTAGCTAACATTTATGGAGTGCTTACTATATGCCAGGCACTGTCTTTAATGATGTTAATATATTTACTTGTGAGACTTATTGACTACCATGAGAAAAGTATAGGAGAAACTGCCCCCCATTATTCAATTATCTCCCTCTGGCTCCCTCCCACAACACATGTTGGAGCTACAATTAAAGATGAGATTTTGGTGGGGACATGGCCAAACCATATCAGAAGTGCTCATAAACCTGGGCTTTCCTCAATCTTGTGGGAGGAGCCTGAGCTCATCTCTAACCCCAGGACCCTAGGCTCTGGCAAGGGCTTCAGGTTTATGACTAGACTATTGTTACCATGACACTCCCACTGCAGGCTGGACTCAACCTTACCTTCTGGACTCAGGAAGCCAGACACATATTAATTCCTGACATTACAATCTCCACTCATTTATGCATGCATTCATTCATAAATAAATGCATAATTTATTCACTTGACACTTCTTTTCCTTTTTGCATCACTACCCTCCCCCATTATTTCATCTCCTTTCACTTCTGTCTCATTCTCCATAGCATATGTCAACAACCTCGATGATATCTTTCAATATTTTTCTATATGCTCAAATACATTTGGGGCAGATGGTCACTTTAGAAATCTGAGATCACAATGTGTACAATTTTTGCACATTACTTTCCTCACTCAGAAATCTCTCCCAGAAATCTTTCTAGGTAAACTGGTAAAGCTCTAGCTTTTTTTTTTTTTTTTTTTTTTTTTTTTCGTGGATGCAGTCAAATTCATCATCCAACTTAACTTTCAGCCATATGTAAGGGTTGGCAGTTCCCTGAATACCCCAGACTGTATCCTGTCTCTGTGCCTTTGCCCATCCTGCTCCCTGGACCTGGCAAGTACACTTCCCTATTGACCTGAAGGATACTTCCTCATCTGTAAAGACTCAGCTCATAGCAAATCTTTCCTGCCAACAAATGACGTGGCAGAAGTGACCCTGCTCTCCTTTGTGTCCTCAAGGTGCCCTGAACAGACTTCTATCTGAGAGTGTCTAAAATGTTAAGTGATATATTGATATCTATCTCCCCAAACAAGACTCTAAGTTCAGGAAAATAAGACTTGTCTGTTTTGTTCACTGCTGGAATACTGCAGGAACCCAATAAATATTCTGATACCAGGTGTGGTGGTTCATGCCTGCAATCTTAGCACTTTGGGAGGCAGAGGTGGGAGGATCCCTTGAGATCAGCAGTTTGAGGCCAGCCTGGGCAACATGGCGAAACTCCATCTCTATAGAAAATACAAAAAAAAAAAAAAATGGCCAGGTGCGGTGGCTCACGCCTGTAATCCCAGCACTTTGGGAGGCTGAGGCCACAGATCACCTGAGGTCAGGAGTTTGAGAAAAGCCTGCACAACATAGTGCCACCTGATCTCTACTAAAAATTCAAAAACTAGCTGCGTGTGGTGGCACGTGCCTCTAGTCTCAACTACTCAGGAGGCTGAGGCAGGAGAATCACTTGAATCCAGGAGACGGAGGTTGCAGTGAGCCAAGATGGCGCCACTGCACTCCAACCTGGGCAACACAGCGAGACTCCATTAAAAAAAAAAAAGACAATACAAAAAAAATAAATAAATAGCCAGGTGTGGTGGTGTGCACCTATAGCCCAGCTACCTGGGGAACTGAGGCAGGAGGATCCTTTGAGCCAGGGAGGTCAAGGCTACAGTGAGCCAAGATTGTACTACTGCACTCCAGTCTGGGCAACAGAGTGAGACTCTGTCTCAAAAAAAAATTAGACATGATGTATGGATGAATGAATAAATGAATGAAGATAATGAAAGCCTGGACAGGAGGATCAGCAGTGGAAGAGGAGTGACATTGGTAAACTTCAGAGCTATTTATGAGGTAGAACTGCCAAGATGTGGCAATTAACTTGAGGGAGTGTTTCTTATTTCCACAAGAACATAATAAGCACTGTGAAAGGTCATGTTTGTCTTGTTCGTGGTTTTCTCCCAATTGCCTAGATTGAATAGTGCCTAGTGCATAGTTGGTGCTGAATAAATATTTATAAAATAAATTAATTGCACTGGATTCAGGGATCTCCAGCCTAGGCCTTGTCCCTGACCCAGAGGACTAGACCCTTAAGCAACCCAAACCTCTCACCTTGCTGGCTCTCAAAGACTTCTGCTTTCTGCTTGTTCTCCTGTACTATCCAAATCATGATGCAAGATCCTTCTCCCTTGGAATCTTTCTGAAGTCCTCACCTCAGCTAGTGTCACTTATTTCCAGCCCAAACCTGTGGTGATAAATGACTATGCGTTTGTGTGTGTGTGCATGTGCCCACGTGCCTATGTGCAGCTGTGTGAGTGCAAATGGCATGAGTGAGTGTGAAGTAAGATTCCCAGTGGGGAGGCTCAAGAATATTTCTATCACAGAAAGAGGGAGCAGAGCTCAGGGGTTATTCTTAGCAGCAACAGAGAAAACTGATATTCTTGTACTGAGGTGAGGGTTGGCAGAGTTGCCTCACTCTCCTATTGGCACCAGGTCAGAATCCAGGGTATGGAGAGGAACCTTTAGCTCCAAGAAAACTCAGGAGGTAGATCTAACTGTGAGATATTTACCCTGAGTTGCCTTTAGGAACCCTGGAGTCCAGGTACAGGTATATAGAGGAAGAGAAGCCCAATCCTCAAGCCAAATTCCTAAGAAGGCTTTATCAAAAGAGGATCTCCCCCCATGCTTCTAGCCCCATCTACAAGAGGGGTCCCCTTGGGGGTAGCAAGGAATAGAGTAGCGAAGAGTGATTCCTTCTTGGGACAATGGCCACACTCCCCTGTAGTTTCTGCCATAAATCAAAGTTAGAGGCCCAAGGAATTCATCACACTACAACAAAGCAATAGCCTAAGCAAACGCACTGATGATGACAAGTACAGAAATTTCCACAGGCTAGTGAGGAGCTCTGATATGTGTCTCGAGGGTACATAAAGAACAGGCTGTTCCCCTTCCTGTGTCCAAGTGTTCTCATTGTTCAATTCCCACCTGTGAGTGAGAACATGCGGTGTTTGGTTTTCTGTTCTTGCGATAGTGCGGCCTGTTGTGGGGTGGGGGAAGGGGGGAGGGATAGCATTAGGAGATATACCTAATGTAATTGACGAGTTAATGGGTGCAGCACACCAACATGGCACATGTATGCATATGTAACAAACCTGCATGTTGTGCACATGTACCCTAGAACTTAAAGTATAATAAAAAATAAAAATAAAAAAAAAGAACAGGCTGAACTGGATGGTAGGTCCCAGACCGTGGTGTTCCTTGAATGTCTTTTTAAAAGGTTTGGGCTTTATCCTGAAGGCAGTTTGAGGAGTAGGGGGTGTAATCCATGAAAGAGTTTAGGCAGGGAAGTCACATAATCAGCTTTCGATCTGCAGTCACTCTGGTGGCAATGTGGAGAACAGACTGGATGGAAGCAAGATTTAGGTACAGAGGAACAAAGAAGAGACTGTGGAGGTTTCACTGGCACCATATATATGGAGGGGACATGGGAAAAGTGGATCATCAAGAGTTGCTTAAAGGATAGACTTAACAGAACCAGGACAGTGGCAAGGGAATGTAGAGCAGGACTAGATTTCAAAGAGATGATGGGAAATCGTGGAAGATGGACTGGAGTTGAAGGAAAGTTTAAAGGAAGGAGGCAAGAGTTGAGTCAGAGGTGACTCAAGCTTTACAAAGAGCCAGGAACAGAAAAGATAAACAAAAGGTCCTCAGCGGAGTGTTGCTGTGGTTGGAGGGCTTTGGGGACAACAGGAGTGCAGAGGCCTGTCTTGACCAGTTAAACTGGAGGTCTCAGCAGTGAGCCTAGTGTAAATGCCCAGCAGGCAGTTGGGAAGAGAGGTCAGCACTGGAAAAAGCAACCTGAATTTGACAGCATGAGATGACTCAACCCACAAGCCAGGCCAGTACTATGTCACTGATCCAGAACACAGGCTCAGACAAATTCGACAATCTTGGCCTGCAACTTGGCACAAGGCACATGCCATGCTGCCTCCCAGCAACAGGTTCTCACAATCTAAAATCCACCTCCTATATGTATGGCTTGAAGAAGATGCATTTAACTTAGGTTTGAAATATAAAAGGTGTGTACAACCATTTATTCCATTAGCACATTTACTTTCCACCTCAGAACTAAATGCCTCTACTAATTAAATACATTTATTTTAACTGCAGAGGCATTTATTTCCAAAATAAGGACATGTTAATTATCTGCAAAGTGAAATTATCCCCAGGATACTAATCTATATATTCATCTGCCTGGATATGTTACCCATGGATGCCCGGTTGTGCTGCCAGCCGTTGCACAACACTGTTCAATGTACTCTTACCACCTGCATCCCCATTCTTCTTGTTATCATCTTACTGAGAACTGCATGGTGGATGTGGAATGTGTAATTTAAATATTACCACACTCATTCCAAACCTAAGAAGACTACAGATACATTATTCACAAGCAGGTTCTTATATAATTCAAGGGCATTTTTACCGGGACAGGAGGTAACTGTCTCCAACTACCCTGAGGAGATTTTTGCTCATGTTTTATGAGAACTGACACCTTAATTCTCTTGTCACTGACATTTCCTAGACATGGGTACATATCTGTAATTCTCATGATAAGTCATTAGTATTAATTAAGCCTCATCAATAGCATAATTTAGTTAGTCAGTCAACATCTTCTGAGAGCTCTCAGTGGGGGTAGCCCTAACTCAGAGCATTGGAGAGTTAATAAGGGAAAAGAAAATGCAGGAATAGAAAGAGTTTTCCAGAAAGATGGGCATTCTTGCCTTCACAGTCACTGGGGAGTCACTCACAGAAACTTCAAGAAGGAGTGAGGTCTTCTTTTATGATATAACATCTGTTTTTCTCATCTGCACAATGGAGCAGAAATACCTTGCAACAGTCTGGCATCAAGAGGAGGAGCTTCAGAGAGAGTAGGCTTCAGTGCCCCTGGGGAAAGACAAATGGAATGCAGTTGGTTCAAGCAGGAATTTGGCAACTCTGTGGACCAAATTCTGGCCTTTGGTCTACCAAATCTGATCAGTCACAAGTGAAAAGGTAAGAGAGCCCTCTCAGTTAACAGAATGTCTTCTTTCTTCCTTCCTTTATATTCCTCTCTCTCCCTTCCTCCTTCCCTTTCTCATTCCTTTTATCCCATCCTTTCTCTCTTCCAGAATATTTTTTGAGCATCTACTATGTGCCAGATACTATGCTAAGTAGTGGAGGAACAATAGTGAACAAATAAAAGTTCCTTCTCCTAAGCAGCTAGGATTCTAGTGAGGGGAGAGAACCATAAGTAAACAAATGAACAAACCAAACAATATGTCAGCTGGTGAGAAGTATTATAAAACATAAATGAGAATACAGGAACAGAAGTGATGAGAGGAAATGGTATTTTAACTTCAGGTAGTTCCATGTGCAGCATAGACATAGTAGAAGTCAGCAGGAAGGAGAATATTCCTACTCTTGGATACCCAGACTCATGAGGCATGCATGCAGTGTTAGTAGCAGTTGAAATAAATGTTGCATTTTTAAAGTGCTACCTTGGTGCTACTGGAACTACATATTTTATACATCCAAATAGCTTTCCTAGTCAAGTACCATGTGCTCATGCCTACAAAAAAGACAGAGGCCATTACCACCTACTTTTTCCCTTGGGCTAGCACCAACTTGACTCCCCAAAGGAAAGCTCAAGAGCTTTAATTTGGGGATTCCCTGCCTTCTGATGAGTGGCAGGACACGTAAAAAGGAAATGCAAGTCAAAAGTTATGTTTCTGCTTCCATGAATGAGACATGGGTTGGGCTCAAGGTGAATAAGAGGCTAGAACTGAATGGTTTGAGAGTGGTCCAGAAGATGGCATTGTCTAACATCAGGGATAACTGAGGTTACATTGAAGAATTCCAAATTAAGAATTTAAACCCCAAGTCCTCTGGTCCCCTATGCATCCTTGATTGTAGTATGTAGAAGAATATGGATGTGCATGGGCCATTTTACACAAATTTTTAAATACACTAAAGTACACTAATGTGTTATACACCAAGTTCAAGAAGCTTGAACTTTGCTTTGCTTGGCAGCCACTGGTTCTAAGGACTAGACTCAAGATGTGGGCATTATCAAATAGTTCCCATAAAGGAGGACAGAGGAAAGATTGCCTTCATATGCCCATGGATGTCTACCAACTTGAAAGGATATATCATGCTATTGAGGTTCCTGTCCCTTCTTAGTGACCAGAGAAAATGGTAATTTAAGATGGAATTATCTAGAAGACTTAGCCTATGTAGATTACTATTATATATCAATCTGTGCATTTGTTTTGGTCCATCTCCTCCTGGGTTGATGGGTGCAGCAAACCACCATGGCACATGTATTCCTACGTAAGAAAACTGCACGTTCTGCACATGTACCCCAGAACTTAAAGCATAATAATAAAAAAAAAGAATAAAACTTGCTATGCTATAACTTGACAAAGCAGAAGTCTGGAAAAAAAAATGGGTAGCTTTTCAAATGGGATATTTTAGCCCTGAGATCAAAAAGAAACAACCCAGAAGTATTAATAAAAGGCACAACAGAAGCTGCTATGAGTAAAAACAGAGCATAGGACAGATTATTACTTAATTCAACAAGCATATGTTTTTCACTCACATCACAGTTCAAATGGATTTTTGCCAACCAGTCTTTCACTTGGTGCCTTGGGATCCTGGCTTCTAAAAAAAAAAAAAAAAAAAAAAAAAAAAAAAAAAAAAGAAAAAAAAAAAAAAAAAAAAAAAAAAAAAAAGAAAAGAAAAAGAATGGATGCTTCATGATAATTTTATGCACAGTTGCAGCATTAGTGCCTAAATAATGTCTGGCTCAGAGTAGATACTCAACAAATATTTGTTGCATGAATGAATGACATAACTGCAACACATCTTTGGGAGAGCACAAGCTGCAGCCCCTTAAGGTACTGGGCTGCCTAGAGAGGGCTGTTTTTTTCCTTATGATTCACTTTTGAAAGTCCTCTGTATAAATCTAAATATAAGTCTTTGTCAGGTATTTGCTTTGCAAATATTTTCTGTGCCTTGTCTTTTTATTATTTTATCAGTGTCCTGTAAAGGAGATGAATTTTTTTATTTTGTCCAGTTTATCATTTGGCTCTTTTATGGATTGTGCTTTTGGAGTCATAGCTAAGAAATCTTTGCCTAACCCAAAGTCACAGATTTTCTTCTGAAAGTTTTACAGTTTTAGGTTTTACATTTAGGTCTGTGATCTATTTCAAATTAATTTCTGATTATGGTGAGGTAGTGGTCAAGGTTCTTTTTTTTGCATTTGAATACTCAATTGTTCCAGCATCGTTTATTGAAAAGATTATTCTTCCAGCTCCATCCATGTCCCTGCAAAGGAAATGTTCTCATTCCTTGTTACAGCTGCATAGTATTCCATGGTGTGCATGTGCCACATTTTCTTCATCAAATCTGTCACTGATGGGCATTTGAGTTGATTCTTTCTCCACAAATGCAGTGGTATTTGCAATAGCACACTATTGTAAACAATGTAAATGTTCATCAATGGGGACCAGTTAAATAAATTCCAGCATATTTATCCAGTGGAAATCCACGGCACCATTAAAAAGAATGTAATAGCTCTATACATACTTATTTTGAACAATCTTTATGCCCTGTTAAGTAGACATAACATTTTAAATTGAAATAAAATTAATTTTTATATATTTTCCTGTTAACCAAATGTTCACATCTTTTCATCCAATAAATATTCATTTAGATGTGCTTGTGTGCAGGCACTCTTCTAGGCACTGAGGATACAGCAGTGATATCTAGTGGGAGAAAGCAGACAATAAACAAATAATTAGTGTGATGGTTAATTGTATGTGTCAACTTGGCTGAGCTAAGGGATGCTCAGATAGCTGCTAAAATACTATTTCCGGATGTGTCTGTGAGGACGTTTCCAGAAGAAATTAGCATTTGAGTCAGTAGACTGAGTAAAGAATATCCAACCTGACCAATGTGAGTGGCCATCATCTAATCCATTGAGGGCTCAAATGGAACAAAAAGGTCAAAGAAGGCAAAATTCTCTCTTTTTTCTTGATCTGGGAGATCTGTCTTCTCCTGTCCTGGGACTTCGGTGTTCCTGGTTCTCAGGCCTTTGAACTCAGATTAGGACTTACACCATTGGCTCACCTGGTTCTCAGGGCTTCTGGTTTGGACTGGAACCACACCACTGGCTCTCCTGGGTCTCCAGCTTGTAGACGGCAGATCATGATGCTTCTCAGACTACATGATAGTGTGAGATAATCCCTCATACTAAATCTCTTTCTATATAGCTATATATCTCTTATTGGTTCTGTCTCTCTGGAGACCTCTGATGAACACAAGTAGCTACACACAAAATTTGATCATGATAAATGCCATGGGGAGAAATAAAACAGGGTAAGAAAGATGTGGAGTGTGGGATTGAAGGGTTACAATTTTAATAGGGTGGACATGGACAGTTTTACCAAGAAGGTGACATTTGAGTAAAGACTTAAAGGAGGTGAAAATGTGAGTCACACAGACATCTGGGAGACAAGCATTAGAGAGTGAGGAAAAGCAAGGCCCCCAAAGCAAGAGCTGTTGGAGGAATTTCAAGGAGGCCAGTGTGGCTGGAACAGAGTGAGCAAGTGGAAGGGAGTGGTAGGGAATGAGTGAGGGAGACTACAGCTCAGTAGGGCCTTGTGGGCTACTGGAAAGACTTTGGCTTTGACTCTCAGTGAGATAAGGAGGGATTTGAAGGAGCTTCAGCAGATAAGGAACAATTTGGTTTATTTGTAGGAGCTCTTTCTATATTTAGGAAATTACTTCTTCATCAGTCATATATTTTGGAATTTGTTGTTCCCCATTTGTCATTTCTATTTCTACACTTTGCTTATAATATTTTTCTATGTAAACCTTAATATGTACTTGGTTAAATTGATAAATTCTTTGCATAATTAATAGCTAGCTATTGTTGGCCTACCTATAATTAATTTTTGCTTTATCTAGTAATAGGCCTGAATTTTCATTTGGGATCCAGCCCTCTCCCCTCACACTGTGCAGGGCCTGGGAGACTAAAGCTTGCTGGAAATAACTCCAGCCAAACATTGCCTGTCTTCCATATCTACAGTTTTCTTCTAATCACTTTTTATAACTCCAGCCAAACATTACAACACGTAGCACCTGCTCTCCCCACCATAGTGACGGATTTGGGCAGGAATGAGACCTCAGCCACTCCAAGAGCCCAGCTGTTGGCTATCAATAACATCTTCTCTTCTAAACAGGACATGCAGCTATATTGAAGGCTTCCAAAATTACCCTATGCCTACCTGTCACAGGAGTGTTCAGAGAACTAAGTCTCTGCCTTTCTCCACCCCATACTTCCTTCATATGGAAATACAAATGGGCAACTTCACAATTTATTATTTACATCACCTAGACTCAAGTCAGAGGGAGAAGCAACAAATCAACAGTACCCAAGAAGTTCTCAAGTCCTCAAGGTGAACTTTAACTATATATACAAAATATATTTACCTCTTTCCTTTAACCCTTTTTCTTACTCCCACCACTTTCCACCCAATGTGTAATAATATTAGTCACTTCATAGAGTTCTTATGAGGAGTTAAATGAGGAAATTATGTAAACTGCTGAGGGCTGGCCACAAGATCTGAATAAGTGCTATTGAGTTATGAGTATTATTATCTCCCTTGGACTGGATTCACAGTGTCACCTCTTCTGGGACCATAGTAAGCAAATGGCTCCAGCTCCTTCTATTATGTCATTTTAATTTGGGGTATGGCTTAACATATTAGATGATCCTTTACATGCCTGAGCAGTCTTTCTTTGATGGTATTTCTATGATCTTATGAAGAGCTAGATGCTGCCGCTCCATTTTATCTTGCTCGTGGCAGCTGGTGTTTAGCCAACTTGTATTTTTTTTTCTGCTTTTATATTTTTGGTTTTGTTTTTTGGCAGAAGCCTGTGTTTTTCAGATTACTTTTTGTTTGTGTCTACTTTTTCCCAAAACAATATTACATATTAAATTTATTGTATATTTAAGTTTATTTTGTGCATCAAGAGTTGCATTGAATTTCTATGCTATTGTGGGGCAAATTGACATCATTGTAATTTAAGTCATTTTATCCCAAATTAGGCTATGTCTTTCCATATATTCAAATCTTCTTTTATCTCCCTCAACAGTTTCCTTCATATAAATATTGCATATTTCTTATTAAGTTTATTTTTCTAATCTCCATTTTGGATGTCTTAAATATATCTTTTCTCCCTTTGCTCTTTATCAAAGATTAGCAAACTATGGCCTGTTTTTGTAAATAAAGTTTTGTAATAAAGTTTAAATGAGTCACACCCATTTGTTTACATGTTGAGTATGGCTGCTTTCAGACTGAAATGGCAGAATGAAGTGGTCATAACAGAGACCATATGGCCTGGAAAGCCAAATATATTTACTATCTGGCCATTTACAAAAAAAGTTTGCCAACCTCTGCTTCATATTTTTGATCTAGTTGTTATTCAAAGATAAAGAAAGCTATTGATGCTTGTACATTAATTTTTTACCCAGCTACCTTACTGTTTTTGTTACTTAATAGTTTACAGTATTTCTTTTAGTTTTTCCAGGTATAACATCTGTAAATATTAATAAATCTATTTGCTAATATTTCCTTTAGCATTTTTATATCTATACTCACATGAGAAGTTGTCTTTAATTTTCTTTTGTGTTTATCAACCTGTGTTCACTCAGGAAAACGAAGCCACTTAAGTATACCAGGAGTGGAAGGTTTAATATAGAAATGAGGGCTTATTTGAATTTTGGGAAAGCTGATGAAACAGGCCAGCAGAGTCACTGCAGGAGACCAGGAAAGTTACATCTGGAAGGTTAGTGAAGCAGACACTAAAGACTTAAGCATGAAGCATAGAAGTCAGGATCCTTCAATACTTACTGGGAAACATCTAGAATTCTCAAGAACCTCTGAGAAATCTCCCATTCTGTGGCAATAAAGTGGTGGTACTCAAGCCATCACCAAGATGGCTCATATGTCTCATTGCACTATGTCCAAAGACAAATGGCCTCTGCTTTTCTTCTGTCTCCTAAATCTCTTAAGATTTCCTCTTATTTGTTTAAGTCTAACCCAGAAGACTTACATGGCAGGTAATTCTGGGAAATGTAGTCCATATTTTCTCCGAAGGGGTGGGGATAATACCAAGTTGACAACAGAAAATTTAGCACCCTTTTTAAGGCTTAAGTAATTTCTTGGTGCTCTAAATATTTCTTATGATTATTCCATGGGTGCTTAAAAAGAACATGTATTCGCTGATTTAAGAATATGTAATTGATTTAACTTATTGATTAGATATTAATAAAATAGATGTTTAAATTACCTTATTAATTTGGTTAAGTCCTCCACAACTACTTACTTTTTGACTATTTGTCGTGGAAAGATGTAGCTAAATAAAGAACTACTGTATATGTATTTCTAGTTCTCTCTGTATTCTCTACATTTTGCTTTATAATTGTTTTCTTTCTTAGATACAGGATCTTGCTGTGTTGCCCAGGCCAGAGTGCAGTGGCATGATCATAGCTCACTGTAGCCTTGAACTCCTGGACTCAAGCAATCCTTCTGCCTCAGCTTCTCAAGTAGATGGGACTACAAGTGTGCACCACCATACTCTGCTAATTTTTTTCTTACTTTTATTTTTAGTGATGAAGTCATGCTATGATGCTCAGAGTGGTCTTCAGCTCCTGGCCTCAAGCAATCCTCCCACCTCAGCCTCCTGAGTAGCTGGGATTATAGATGAAAGGCACCATGCCTGGATTTGCTTTATAAATTTTGATATTTTACTTGGCTCATAGATACTCACTGCTGTTAGACCTTCATTATGTGTTGTACCCTGCCCTTCTTTGTTTCACTTTTCCTTGAATTCAGCCTTGTCTGATATTAATTTTCATCTGTCTGCTTTCTTCTTATTTCCATTTTTCTAATATGCTTTTGCCTACTCATTTGCTTTCAATTTTTTCTGAGTCATTTCATTCTAGATGAGTATATTACAGTCAGTACTTAATTGGGTTTTTCTTTGTCACTGAATATGAGTGTCTCTTTTCCTGTGTATTGATAGGGTAGATATGTGTAGTATGAGTGTTACAATTTTTTAAAACACTTTGATTTCTCTGCTTTGTTTTATTTGGGGTCTCCGATTATTTTGAAGGTGTATAGTGTCATTTTGTTTTTAATGTTTGCCTTTGTAAAACTAATTTTATAGGCTGTACTTAATCTTCTATTTATTTAGCTAGTATCTATTGACTCTTCAATAACAGTAGTAAATGCCCCTACTTCTAACTCCCCTTGCCCTCCACCTTTTAATTTTGTGGGGTATACTACTGGCCTTTGTTTTTTTAGTCGTTAATTTTATACATTTAAATAGGTTTATACTTTTTAAACTTCAATGGCCACCTTTCAAAATATTTTGACCCCACCCATTATAAAAAATAAGTATGCTATCTTACATGCACAATCTCTCTTTCTCTCCCCTTATATTCCCTAATTTTCACTGGGTATTTTAATATTTCTTCATCATCATGGTTAATTACGTTTACATGTATATTGCAGCGGTAGTTCCCATAATTGTTATAACCTTTAACCATAGTTCTGTATTTATTTTTGCCACAGGTTTTCCCATTCACCTTTTGGTTCAACTTTATCTTCTAGTAGAGTCTTCAAAAAAGTGTTCTTGGACACTATAGCCCATGAAACATTATTGCATATTTGAAAATATTTATCTGTCAGCATTACACCTGAATGACAATTTAGCTAGGTCAAATTTACTGGCTCACATCATCTTTTTTGGTAATTTTTTAAGCACTTCTCTACTGCCATGTAATGTTGTATATAGGTTAGCCTAAAGCCAACTTGTGTTTTTTTTTTTTTTTTAATTTTGCTGTTATAGCAGTTTGATCATTTTTGCCTGGATGCCCCATAGGATTATTTTTCTTTGTCTTTATTTCAGGAAACCTTACTAGACTATGGTTCAGTGCTGACTAGACATTTTTTTCCTTAACAAACACCATGCCCTTTAGATCTTTAGATTCAAATCTTTTTTAATATCAGTAAAGTTTTTAAAATTACATCTTTGGATATTTTATATTTTTCTCGTTTTTTCTTCTTAAAGAAGAAAACATTAATTCTAGTGTTGTCACTCCTTTGCCTGTCTTCCATATCTACAATTTTCTTCTAATCACTTTTTATAATTTCCATTTCATTTTGCTCAGTTGCCTCAAAGCTGCTATCTATTTTTCTGTTGTCAACAATCTGTACTCTTACATCAGCTAGTATGATAATATTGTGTCACCAATTACCACTATTTACAAGCTAACCATAATCTCTCTGATGATTTTAGTTTTCTCTTCTACTTCGTGTCCCAGATACAGGCAGTTCAATTTTAATTTTTGTTGCTTTTCTTGATTCCTTATACCTTCACATTAAGCTCTTAATTCACAAATTACTTCAATTGTTAAGTTATTGAGTTCTTAAACAAATATTTGGTCATGATTTTCATCTACTCCACATCAAAGTGTTCATACTGTGTAGACTGTTTGCCTTTTTTGTCCTGCCATTTTCCACCATTTTGTGATATTTTTGTATGGATCTCCTTGTTCCTTTTTTATTATTAGTCATCCTTGAGTGAGCAGAAATCTTCCTAGAGCAGGTATTTGAAAGAAGTAGTGTGGAAGAGGGGCCGGGGCTGTGTTCTGCATTAGTAGAAAATCCCCTAATTCTTAGTAAAATCCTTTATGATTCATGGTCTTGTGGGAGAAGGTTGTGAAGTGGGTTTTGTGAATGTGCTTCGTGTGCAATAGAGAGTGACTGAGAGGTGGTTTAACCTTTCTTCTTAGCTCACAAAGAATGGCTGCTACAGAGCTGCTTAACACCCACAGTTTTTCTTCTACATGCTGCACATTTACAAAGATGGAGTATCTGTGAGTTTTCTCACTCATTCCTACATCACCTGCCATTTTAAAGTATCCAAGGAAGTTGGGGAGATTCCCGCAGCTAAACAGGCACTCAGGTCTTATTGTTCCAAACAAAAGATTATTAGATTTGCCCTGTGAGTAGGTCACCTATTTTGTAGAATTTTGTGCTCTGCCAGCTCTCCTCAAGATTTGGAAAAGCAGTTATTTTCTATTGGAGCCCCATCACTCCAGTCCAAAGTTCACTGCAGGTAACATCCCATCTTATTTGTGTGGTTCCTAACTATAGGAGTTTCCTACTTTCAACAAAAATAATGTCTTTGTTTTTGTTTCTCATTGATTTTTCCCCAATTTTGTTTCCAAGGGAAAGGTAAAAACACTCTAACTCTAACATCTTAAAATTAATGCGTGGGAGGAATCTAAACTGCTCATTAGTATATGCCATGCTGTATGTGATATGGCAGAGACTGCTACCAGTCCACCAGAATCTGTTTATTTTTCTTGGATGCACAATAAGACTACATTTCCTAGTCTCCCTTGCAATTACATGTGACCATGTGATTAAGATTTAGTGGGTGAAATTTAAGAAGAAGCAAGGTGTGTAAATTCTAGGGCTAGCCCATTAAAAACCCTAACATGGGCACCTGTGTGTTTTTCTCTTTCTGCTTAATTGGGTTGGAGATAATCACAGTGATGCTGAAAGTCATGTGCTGAAGAAGGCAAAGCCTCCTTCTGCTTGGGCTCCTGAATGACTGTGTGGAACAGAGGCCCTTGCCACTCTTGGGCCATTCTGGATTGTTACATGCACAAAGAGTAAAGTTCTTTTCTGTTAAGCCATTAGATGTATGGGTTTATTTGCTGTTACAGCCTAGTCCAACCCAAATGATATAGTGAGGGAGGCAGGACAAGGAAGAAACCTATTCAGTATGGAGTTATTCTTAGGAACAAGTTATAAAAATTATAAGGGTCAGCCACCACTGCTGGTTGATCCATTATAGACCAGAATAAGCAAGTGGTATGATTCCAGAAGGAGATGCCATGGTTGTGAGAGAGAGAGATTAACCGTTCCTATAAACAGAAGGGTCAAAGAAAGTAGCCAGTCACCAGAATGCTTATATTAAGGAGGATTGTGACTACCTGTATATAAAGTACAGGAAGAAAACGGGGCAGGGCAATTAAGATGAATTGCAGACACAACTATTTGTGCATATTAATTTGAATTTAAATTTAAACTTAATTTAAGGATAATTTAAAGGAAAATCTTCCCTTACCTATTTCATGCTGAAGAGGTCTTTCAAGTTGTCAAACTCTCTCTATATAAATAAGACTGCACAGTCCAGACCCTCCGGAATCCAGAGATGAACTGCATGTGATAGCTGATGGATGGGAAGCCCACAGAGCAGCACCTCTGGTCATTGCCATCCAGCTAGCTGGTGCTCTCAGAAGAATGAGATGAAGAGGCATGACTTTCAAGCTTCCTCTGCCATACAAGGTGAGTTTGGGTTCCAGACTTCTTCCTAGCCCCCGTTTCTGCTTCCTCTGATTTAATACCCAGTCATTGAGTACTTACTAAACACTCGGCATTAAATTGAAAAGAACAGGGAAGTCAACAACCTTTTACCAATGCCTGATGGGGATAAAGACATGACCCATGCCTCAAAGAGCTTGTGGTCTTCCCATGGCAATGCCCTTCCTCCCTAGGCCAGATGGACTGTGAAAAACAGCAGTCTCAAGTAGATTTATTGGGAAGCTCACGAAGACTCAGCTAAATGGGTCATATTTGCAGGGACCCCTTACAAGGCTCTGCACTTGATTTTGTAATTTTGAATTATTTTTCTCAAAAAGGCCTCCCAAATTATGTAAGCTTCAGGCCCTATAAAACTTGGATCTGTTCCCTTGAAGCCACATAGTCTGATCAGAAATAACTTTCAGGGCTCATTGGATGCTGGATAATTCATGGTTAGATATTTAAATAAAAATGCAGAGAATTTACAGGACTTTCCAACTGAGACCAAGGCTTTTTTTTTTCTGGTAGCTTGACTGTCAGGAAACAAAAAGCGGGGCATCTCCACCTGCTGGCAGAAGACCAAAACTACACCATATTGCATTGACCGGAGACATCAGGCTTTGTTTCCTTTTAAGTGAATAGGTAAAAACAATCAAGCAAACTAGAATTAGGAAAACAGAAGAAGGACTTACAACCATACCTCCACAACAAAGCTAACACTTTCATTTTGAATCAACTCTTTCCAGCTCCTGTTTACATCATTCACATTTTTACATGGACATAATAGTGTTTCAGGCAGTCCTGCTTTTCAGAAGGCATTTGTTTCACTGACCATAAGCATCTTATGTGCTTCTATATTGTCTTCATAGCCAGCTGTCTCAAGTTCTACATCATCTGTCAGTGATGGATCCTGAGTAAATTCAGCAGTCTCCTCTAAGTAACTTGTATATATCCTTTTTATAAAGAATGCTGCAGTGGCCACCCTTAAGTATAGAACTTTGTCTTTCCCAGGCATTACTTACAGGAAACTGGGGACCAAATGCCACTCCATAACATAGCTTAGGGGAAGTGAGGTTCCAAAGGACAGAGTGGCGTGGCACATTTGTAGTGGATGACTAGACAAATGAGAGTGAATGAGCGAGTCTGTTGTTAGTGGATGACACACAATGCAACCCCAAGGGCCTGCTCCAATTTGCACAGTCCCTAAAACATCCCAGGGTGCCAATCTTATCGCAATCTCATCAACATTGACAATAATCATTTACAGAATTTTCACCACGAGACTTTTGACACTCTGCTCTGGGATTTTGGAGTTCCAACTGCTTTAACAATTTATATAGTCACTCAAATGTAGAATCCAGTGAATTATTAATGACAATTTTACTCTGCATATTGAAAGGGTATTCTATATTAATCAATTACAAATCATGATAAATTGCTTTCTAAAAATTATACACTTGAAACCCAGAAATGTTCAAGCCCCTCACCAGTTTACATACATCCTTTACCGTGGCTTGTTAACTGAGTGACCAGGAAATAGAGAAAGGAGGATGTACTTAATGAATAACTGGCCAGAAGTCAGAAGACCTAGATTTTCTTCCCATCCCTTCCACAGATTTGCTCTGCGACCCTAGACAATTCATACGCCCCCTCTGTTACCGTACTTTTAAGCTGAAGGGGTTATAGTGCATACTTTCTGAGGTCCTTCTAACACTGGAGATCTATGAGTTCATAAGATCACACAGAGTCTTGGACTTTTCAGGGATCACTAGGGGTAAGAAAACCCTCAAGGACATCCTCTTCCTAGACCGACCACTCCAAGCTAAGGCCTTAATGGGTCTACACTGTCATCTATTTATATAGGAGAGAGGATGGTACAAGCTAAGTGAAAGTCTGTTGTCAACCCAGGAACCAGGGTACAGTTCCAGCAATCAGTCTCCATGGAGGGTTAGCAGAGGTCTGGCCTAGCCAACAAGGGTTTGGCACTGCCATATGCTACTAGAAAACACATGCCTTCATGCCAGGCAGCAGGGTGGGAAGTGCAATGCCATTAAGGACCATACCTTAGCCTACTTAAACTAGCCTGGGATTGAGTTACTGAGCTCAAAATACAATTCAGCACACTTTCCTGCCCACTTCAAGTCAGGCCAGCCCCTGGAGAACTCCAGGGACAAGGCAAGTCTGGAGTTTGTCCCCAAGGAACTCCCAGTCTAGTGGAGGAGATGGGCCCATAGCAGGGTTACAAATGTCAAAAATAAGAGCACAAATTCCTGGGTTCTTAAAGAGAGTTCAAGTGTGTGTGTGTGTGTGTGCGCGCACACACACACAAACACGCACACACAGAGAGAGAGAGAGAGAAAGAAAGAGAGAGAGAAAAAAAATTAATTTAGATAAAGAAGGGAAGTAGGGAGAGATGGTGCCAGCAATGGCTTCCTAAGGAAATGTCACTTGTGATAGGTCTTTTAGGTGAGTTGGACATTGATAGAAAGCAATCAAAAGGGCACAGGATAGGGTAGCTGTCAGAAAAAAAAAAAAAAAAAAACTATGCGCAAAGGTCTAGAGGCAAGAAAGCATGGGTGTGCTTGCATAGCAATGAAGAATGTGGTTTGACCAAAGCATAGGATTCACAGAAGGATCTTCCCAGGCCATCAGTAGACTCCTTCTTGGCAGGAGTCCACTGTGGCTGGACAAGCAACAGATCAAAACAGGTCTTGTTTGAGGCTTGTGCCCACAAAAGGGCCAACTGTTGACCAGGACTTCCTTTACCTTTAGCTTTCCCTCCCCCTAGTGTAGTCAGAGACTCCAAAGCCAGTCCCAGAGTGTTGTGTCAAAACAAATGTACATCAGGCTATTGTCATCAGGAGCCCTTATCTTGTTCTGTTTGTTTTAAGAAGACATAAGTGAAATAACCAGGTCTCTGAAGAGAGGGCAGAATTGGGTTGGTCCCCAAGGAAAATGAGGTTTCTCCACCATGGCTGTTCTCCCCATGCAGCAGTGGCCAGGGGTCACCAGCAGCTCTTTGCTCAGTGCCCCTGCTGCTAGGCCTGATGCTTCCCACATGGTCAGCTCAGATGCACAACACTTCTCCATTTTTATTATTTGAGCAATATAATCATTATTGCTTTCATTACCCAAAATCATGTAAACACCCATTTAAGAGTAATGTAGGAATCATTTTTCTCTTTTATTTGATGAATTAATCTTTCTGGTTGGCTCTTGAGGTGGGAGGGGTGGGCAATGGGGACCAGCTTGCTTCATCTCACTCTTTCCTAGGCCTGCTCCTTAGGCACATGCCCCACAAATCCCACCTCCGTAGGTTGGAAAAGGGGCCCACAGAGGATCTCAGGTATCTGAGAAAGGGCCAGAGGCTATTTGGCCTGACATCCTGAAACATCACCAGCCAGGAGCCATAACTCCTTTAGGCTAGCCTGCCTGCAAACTGGATCAGGTATAGCAAAAACGATTGATCTCACCTTCTAATTTTAAATGAATGGGAGTGGCTGTCTGGAGTGCTGTGTTGGGAAGGAGTCTGAGGTAGCATCTGGACCCTATGTAAATATGCCTTTCCTGTTCCTGATGAAGCTTTCAAGACATAAGATTTTAGAAAGCGTTGGCTCAAGTTGTAGGTTGTGGGAGGAAGGAATTAGTAAGAGCCATCATAAACTCAACATCTGTTGCGTGCCAGGAGCTGTGACTATTCCCTTCTTTTTAGTGGGGGAGGTCAGGATCTCACTATGTCACCCAGACTAGAGTGCAGTGGTATGATTATTGCTCACTGTAGTCTTGAATTCCTGGGCTCAAGTAATCATCCTACCTCAGCCTTCTGAGTAGGTGGGACTACTGGTGTGCACCACCACACTCGGCTCACTCCTTCCTTTGTATCCTGCTGCATCGTTAGTGCATGATACCCACCACCCACTCAGAGGCCCAGCCTAGTGCGGTCTCTCAGAAAAACACCCTTTGAGTCAACAGAGACAAACTTAGGGAGTGGCTGACTCCAAAGTCCAGGCCTTCTTCCTTTGAGGAACAGCATGGCTTCCACAGGGAGTATCATTCCACGGAGACAGGGTCTGCAGACAGATTTCAT
The DNA here is from genome assembly GCF_008728515.1 of Papio anubis. Classification (NCBI taxonomy): domain Eukaryota; kingdom Metazoa; phylum Chordata; class Mammalia; order Primates; family Cercopithecidae; genus Papio; species Papio anubis. Next base: position 5,925,891 of record NC_044996.1, on the reverse strand, counting down.
TTTCATCTGTTCTTTTACTAGCCCTTGGAGGATTTGCTCCAAATGCATGAGGCACTGAGGTTTACTCCAGCTTTACTTCCCCTATACCTAGTGAACAACTCTGGCCCAGCTTCCCTACAGCAAGACCCATGGCTCTAATGGAGCCAGAGAGGCAGTCTCAGCTAAGAAGAGCTGAATCCTCCAGGGACCAGCAGGAACTTCCAGAGATATCCTACAAGCTCCAACTGCTGGGAAAAGCAGACTGGGGTCTTCTTCAGGCTCCACCAAAGATAGCCAAGTGGCAACAATGACATGAGCACCTCATTCCTGACCTAGACCCTGGCAACTCCATGAGAGGAAGGCTCTGAACTCACCTCTGTTCCCAGGATATGTGACATCAATGCACATTGTCATACCAGATACACCTGCCAAACTTGAAAACCCCTGGGAAGTGACCAGAATGCCACTGAATTCAACACCTTAGACCAATGAACATGACCTGAGTCCTGTAGGATAGGAGGCAGCAGCAGTGTATACCCAGGCCTGCCCTCAAGAACATCTCTGATTTTTAGACATGGCAGGAACATTGGAATCTCTGCCTCCACTATTTTTTTAATCTATTTGGATTCCACAAAAAAAAAAAAAAAGATTTTGAAAAAGGAAAATATCAGTCCCTGAAAACAAGAGTAAACATTTTATCAATTAAAAGTAACAACTCATTTACAGAAAGGGAACAGGTCCAGAAAAGAAAGGGCCTTTCCCGTAGTCTCATAGTCAGATTCTTTATGGCAAAGCACAGACTAGAATGTATTCTTCCTGAACCATATGGTATGGACTGAATGTTTGTGTACCTACCTCTCAAATTTATATGTTGAAGCCCAATCCCCAATAGGATGTAATTAGGAGGTGAGGCCTTTGGGAGGTAATTAAGTTATAAAGGTAAAGCCCTCATGAATGGGATTAGTGCTTTTATAAGAAGAGACACAAGAGAGATGATCTCTTTCTTGACCACATGAGGATACAGCTAAAAGATGATCATCTGCAAACCAGGACAAGAGCCCTCACTAGACAATCTATCAGCACTTTGATCTTGGACTTCCCAACCTCCAGAAATATGAGAAATAAATGTTTATTGTTTAAGCTATCCAGTCCAGTCTATGGTTATTCTGCTATGGCTGCCTAAACTGACTAAGACACCATACTATTCAAGCACATTGACACAAACCTATTTCATCCCCTGAGAGCTCTGCTAGAGGTTATGAGCTCATGTGACCTGTTGAGTGGCAGAAGTAAGAAAGCAAATGTCTTAGCTTGTTGAGGCTACTGTAACAAAATGCCACCAACTGGGTGGCTTAAACAACAGGAATGTATTTTTTCACAGGTTTGGAGGCCGGAAATCTAAGATCAAGGTGTTTGCAGGGCTGGTTCCTTGACTTATAGAAGCATCACCCTGATCTCTGCCTTCATTCTCACATGGTGTTCTTGTGTGCATATCCATCTCTATGTCCAAATGTACCCTTTTAATAAGGACACAGGTCATTAGGCTAGGGCCCATCCCAATTACCTCATCTTAACTTGATGACATCTTAAAAGATGATTTTCATCTAAATAAGATTACATTCTGAGATACTGGAGTTTAGGACTTTAACATATGAATTTAGGGGTTGTCTTAGTCTGTTTTCTGTTGCTTACAACAGAATATCTGAAACTGGGTAATTTATAAAGAAAATAAATTTATTGCTTACAGTTGTGGAGGCTAAACTCTCTCTTTCTCTTTCTATAAAGCCACCAGTCCCAATTCCATGTAACCCATTAATCCATTAACCTTATCAATCTATAAATGAATTAATTGGCCAGTAACGGTGACTCATGCCTGTAATCCCAGCACTTTTGGAGGCTGAGGCAGGCAGATCGTTTGAAGTCAGGAGTGCAAGACCACCTGGCCAACATGGTGAAGCCCTGTCTCTACTAAAAATACAAAAATTAGCCAGGTGTGGTCGTTGGCACCTGTAATTCCAGTTACTTGGGAGGCTGAGGTAAGAGAATTGCTTGAACCCAGGAGGCGGCAGTTGCAGTGAGCCAAGATTGTGCCACTGCACTCCAGCCTGGGCAACACAGTGAGACTCCGTCTCAAAAAAAGACACAAAAGAATTAATCCATTCATGACGGCAGAGCCCTCACGACCCAATCACCTCTCAAAGGCCCCATCTCTCAATACTGCCAAATTGGGGTTGTTTCAACACGAGGTTTGGAGGAGACAAAATTTCAAACCATAGCAGGGCTATGGAAAAAATTCAATGCCTAATGGTAAGTATAATAGAGGCCAGAGGTCAGAAATAAATAGCGAGGTCGCAAAAGCCCAAAGGGCTTTCTGAGTGAGAAGGGTGCTGGAAAGGGGATAGGCAAGGCAGCTCTGCCCCTTATTTTCTCAGTCTCTGCCTCTCCGGGTCATTGGGGAGGAGATAAGAAGAAATGCTTTTCCCTCATAGGCAAGCACATGTGGCTAGAGTTACTGATAACAATGCTCTTATTGTCCCCCTCCTTCTCCATCTTCCCTGTGCATGTACTCACCAACAGGCATAATGGCATGGCCAGGAACTTCAAACTAGAAACCACTTCAAAGGTACTAAACTTCACAAAGTGCTTTCCTTTTACAATAGAATAAGCCAATTGTCCTTCAATGGACTGGCAGGACTTGTAGCTCTCAGCTTCTATAGCTTCAGGGATATACACAGAATAATAGCAGTTGAATGTCTTTTAAACTCAATTGCTGGTTTTATGCAATCCTATTTGGAGAGCAAATGGCCCAGAGAGAAGGGACTTACCCAAGGTCACACAGTGAGTTAGAGACAAACTTGGAACTCAGTCCCCAGTTTCCACCTTCTTGTAAGAACTATAAGATCATGGGAATGCCCAAGCTCAATGTTGTTTTTTCTGTGCTACCCTCCTTCTAGTATGCCACGTTGCTTACCTCAGTGGAAAGTTAGTAACAGGTTTTCCCACCATATATGGACCCTAAAGATAGTCAACAGGGACCTCTTAGAAATATTGTCTTGCTCCAAAGAAGGGACACTTTGTGGTGGTGTGTGTGTGTGTGTATGGGGACGGGGGTGGCGTGCATTTCCAGCATCGAAATATGAACTTTGTACTAGTTGTGTGTCTCCACCTACCCTGTCAGTTGTAACTTCCTACTCTTTGGCAGCCCACCCTTGGAAACATATTGCCTCAAATCTCAGTGCTGCTTCTGCTCTGCTGGTAGGCCTAGGAATCAATGGCAAGTAATGACCTACTATGTGAAGGCTGTGAGAAAGATTTCTGCATGAAGTCGACGTGCACATGGACTTTATTGCAACTACACCGGCTGCTGAGGTGGTAGGAGGGGTTTGACTTTTTCTCATTCTTGATTGAATATCAAACAGATGAAAGGGTAGCCAGGTTTGAGATCTTAGATGGTGAGTAAGGAAGGATATAGAAAACAAAATGTCCAAGCTCAGGTTCTAGGGTGCTGAAAGCCTGGAGTACAGCAGAGTACTGGCAGCTGCTTGTTACTCAACAGAAGGGGTACTCAGACATTTGGATCTCACTAATGGTCTCAAAGGATGACATGTTCTCCAGAAACATGGCCTCTTCTTTGGTGAAGTCATTGACCCTGTGCCAAGATGCTTGTCAATTAGCCATTTGACTAAAAGGCAGTTCTTCTAAATGTTTCCTCAGCAAGACCCACGACACAAAATTTGTCTGGGGACACTTGCATTTGTCACCTTTCTAACTGCCAGCTATTATTAAAGGCATTAGAATAGACCTAGAGTAACTATTTCACCATTAACATAAAGATGGCTTTTAAGTTGTCCTGGAATAAAAGAAATTGTGAGACTGTTCAAATGTAAGAGGTCAAGAACCCAAGTGAGTGACTGTTTTATTTTTTAAATATCTAATAATTTGCATGTAAGAGATTTCATACAATGAAATGAATTGAAAAATGAAGGTGGGAATAATATTTATCTTACCTTTCTAAGTCACAAAATGTAGTACAGAACTGAAATGTCATACCAGCCCAATGAATTTTTATAAGCTACCCATTTTGTACTGTCTGTTAAATAATGCTTTTTAAATTCATCATCAAAAATCCCTCAGAATCATTCTTATTTTAAAGTCTAACCAGAAAATATAGTTGACATCCAAGTCATCAGCATTCTTATTAATGTGTGTCAGGCTATATGGCAGGTCCTATACTGTGTACCATATATTTTATCTCCTGTGCTCTTGGCAACAACCCAGTGTGGCAGATATTAACACCATTTTATAGCTGGGGAAACTGAGGTCCAGAGAATTGAAATAACTTTCTCCAAGTCACACAACTAATAAGAGGTAGAGCCAGAATTTGAACTGAGGTATTTCTTCTTTTTTGCTAATATCTGTTCAATAATCAACCAATAGTAGCCATGTGGCTCTGCATAGACTATGGTGGGGAATCACTTGGCCAAGGTTTGTTCCCCCTTTGTAGAAGATGAGGGAGAAGATTGACAAGCCAATCCAACATTTTCTTCCAATGAGACATAGAAAGTAGAATATTTATTTATGAGCACGAGTCTACATCACCTTCCAATTAGGGGCTCACATGCCCTACTTGGGCAGCCTAACTCCATAAGTTATCCTCTTCTCTGGATTAACACCTTGAGATGACTTGTATCTGGGAGAATACCATTTGTATTTACTGAATAAATAAATGAGATTATTATTCATTATTATGAAGGGGGTGCTGCAAAAAGGGGGTCTCTGACAGTGAGCTGGGTGAGACCCAAATGAGATGAAAGAGTTTTAGGAATGAAACAGGGTGTTTTCGGGAGCAGTGTGTTTCTCCAGCCCGAGACCCTTTATAGAAACAAACTTGTTTGGAACAGATTTGCTGTGTTGATGAGTTCACCCATTATAACTTGGGCGACATGGGTGAGACAACATGTTCTCCTGGCACAAATGCCGATCTTGGATTCTCTTCTCTCCCTGTGGGTACAAAACATTTCTGAAAGAAATGGGAAACATCTGGGGGAAAATACAACACAGCAGTGAACATCAGATGCCATCCACCAGATTAGCTCCTGAGATACATTTCCTGAGGAAGAAGAATACACCCTTAATGCAATTAGATGACAATACTGCAAGCCAACCAAGAAGCTAAAAGGTTTAGGTATCTCCCTAAGTTCTAAGTGGTTTTTGTGTGCACCAGTTTAACTTTCCACCAAGATTTTAGGAGTGTGACATTGGAGCCTATGAATTTAGATAGCTCATTGGTTGTGGGACACTAACCACACGCCAGTATCAAGTATGTTTTTAGATCCCTCAAACATGAGGAGAATTCAGGTAGAGTATTGCACGTTACCACCTACTGCAGACTTGGACACAGCTCTGAATTTCTATTATGGCCTTATTTATAACTTTCAGACTTCATTAATTTGGGTAGAATTATGATTTGGCTTTGGCTTTTTATTAAGGTTGTGTGTGACAAAAAAATTATGCTTTCAATTTGTAAAAGCAAATACCTACGTGAGACCTGTCATGGCCAGCATGAGCTGCAGACAGTCATGTTGATGGGGTTAATTGCCATTTTAAAATAATTCACTGCCTCCAGATTGATTCTTCTGTTTTTTGTCTTTACACAACATTACTGTGTCTCACTCTAATTATTCAATGCTAAGTTCATACTTCTGAAGCAGGAGACTGGAGTCAGAGGAAATGGTGTTTGATTTGTTGCCATGGAAACATCTCGCTGTAGATGGACTCTAATCCCATGACAACTCTCTCTCTCTTAAGAACCATTTTTTTCTGACATAATAAAAATCTGATCAAGGTCAGATTTAATAACCATCTCAATTCCCCGACTTTCTCCTGTATTTGGTGTCAGAGTCATTTTGACAAAGTGATGATTAAAAGAACTTTTGCTTGCTTTCTGTATAAATTTATTGTTTGTGCCTCTAAATATATAAACCTTGCTCTGTGTCACATTAATTTGCAGCCATACCCTTTGTTATTGCATAATTTCTGCATTAAAAAATTTACTTATAATTGAATTGTTTGCACTGCGTTGGCAGATGTTAACATTTTGTGGTGCATTGTTCTTGCTAATACATACATTAGAGGTATCAATAAAGCTTATCATTTGTCAACAAATGGTGTTTACAGTATTAACAAATGCCATGATCATTTATCTTTCAGTTTGTATTGTAATAATTTTCTGAACTGATTATCATGCAAGTATGCAGTTCATTGAGATGGGAACTGTGCAATGCTGCACTGAAATGAAATGAAATGCTTCATGTTCAGAAAGGTAAATGAGAAATTGCCTGCTGTGTGACCTTAAGCAATGCCCTTCCTCTCTGGGCCTCTGTGGCCTCATCTGTACAATGAGAGTTGAGACCACATGATCTCTAAGGACCCCTCCTACATCTGGCAGACCCTGATCTGCATCAACCTTGCCAGGTAAGGGTCATAGGCTCCTGCCTGGACTCTCCTTCTGAGGGTTTTATGAATCCTGGGTCTGTAACTGAGTCTCCTACTTGCCATGAATATGGCACTTGGCCAGTCCCAAAGCTTTTAATTTGCTTCATTATAGCCTTACACTCATCTTGTGAAGGGGAAGGGCAGGGATTTTTAACTCCAGTTTATAGGTGAAGAGCCTGAGACTCAGAAAGGTTAAGCCACCTGTTCAACATCACACAGCTTCTATTTAATAGAACTAGATCTCATATTCCCATTCTTTCACACGGTCAATGGAGTCATGTTAGTGAAACATTGCCTAGGTATACAGATGCATCAAATCCCTTTCAGACTCACAATTATTATTATTATTATTATTATTATTATTATTATTAATTTGAGATGGAGTCTCGCTCTGTGGCCCAGGCTGGAGTGCAGTGGCGCGATCTTGGCTCACTGCAAGCTCCACCTTCGGGTTCACGCCATTCTCCTGCCTCAGCCTCCAGAGTGGCTAGGACTACGGGCGCCCGCCACCACGCCCGGCTAACTTTTTTGTATTTTTAGTAGAGACGGGGTTTCACCATGTTAGCCAGGATGATCTCAATCTCCTGACCTCGTGATCCACCCGCCTCGGCATCCCAAAGTGCTGGGATTACAGGCGTGAGCCACCACACTTGGCCCAGACTCACAGTTTTGAATTCCAGCTGCACTTCTTACTACTTGCGCATCCTGAGGGAAATTATTTCAACTGTCTCTATCTCAGTTTCTTTATCTGTAATAAGGGGAAGCTAACAACAACGCCTCACTGGGCTGTGAAGTTAATTAAGGGAGATTATGCATGTAAAGTGCTTACCACAGAGCCTGGCACACAGTAGGTGCTTATAATGGCAATGACAATGAGCATCATCATCACTCCCACTAACCACTCCAGATGGAGCCTGGTCAGTGGCAAGGAGTAGGGTCCTCCCAGCTGTCCACCCTCTGACAGCTACCTTTACATACTCACTCGCAATCCAGGGGCTTTCTTTTCTTTTCCCAGGCTTTTGCACACTCATCATTCCCAATGACTACAAATCTTACAGAAAAATACCAAACATAAAATAAACCAGATGCCTACGTGCTTAAATCATTCCATTCCTTGACAGTCATTCTGTAAACATGGCTCTGATCTCCCTTTAGACATAATGGGCCCATGATTTGTGTGACAAATGGAGCAGATGCAAATATTTTTCTTGCCTACTTTTCTGCTTTCCTTCCACGAGTCGTCAGAGCTTGTTCCACAGAATTTCTGTGAAAGTGTCATTCTCTAGAGTGAGAGTCTACATAAGGCCAGGTCACCTGAGAGACCATCATCCATCTGGACAGGGATTTTCTCCCATACTTGACTTGCTTTGCAATTCTATCAATGTCTGAATACACTGGCCTGGTGCAAGTCTTAGAGTTATATAGACGGGGGATGTACAACTTTTCATTGCTTAGGAGGATGCAGCTTCTTCTACCTGCCTCCTAGCAAGGAAAACCTTGGTCCTGAGTACTTTCAATTGTTTTTCATACTTGTTCTTGTTTATTGGTTGCCATGTTCCAAGGCATAGAAGACAACTCAATTGTGACTCTGGGGCCTCCATGAATTGCTCATGCAGCTCTTCTCTCCTGGTTTCCCATCTGACACCCCTCAACACACACACACACACACACACACACACACACACACACACCATACTCACCTTAAAATAAGTGGATTGGATAAAATGGCTTCCAATAAGCCCTTTTGTGCTGACAGTGGGGAAGTGGGTAATTTGTCTCAGCCCCACTGCTGGATACACTTCCGGCCAGCAGAACTGTGAATAATTGCTCTCAGGGCTACAGGCTCAAGGAGGGGCAAACACTGAGTCACTGTTGCCCACTGCTCTTGTAAAACTCACTTGTTTTTCCATTTAAAATGAACCAATGAAGAAATACGTTAAACAAGAAGTGAAATATTTTACAGACTTATGAGACTTATAAACAAGGTTTTGTGCTCTGAATGTTAGTGCAGAGAGCACACTAAAAATATAGGCAAGGTGGTAACTGGATTATACTGTCTTCAATGGCCATAAAAATACCTTCCTCTCTGATGAGATTTTAAATAATTGAGTGAACTGTGGCAGGTAGTAACAGCACATAAGATAATATGGTTAGGCTTCGGGTCCCCACCCAAATCTCATCTTGAATTGTAATCTCCATAATCCCCACATGTCAAGGGAGAGATAGGTGGAGGTGACTGAATCATGGGAAAGGTTTCCCCTATACTGTTCTCGTGATAGTGAGTTCTCACGAGATCTGATGGTTTTATAAGGGGCTTTTCCCCCTTCACTCAGCACTTCTTCCTGCTGCTTTGTGAAAAAGATGTCTTGCTTCCCCTTTGCCTTCCAAACTTTCCTGGGACCTCCCCAGCCATGCAGAACTGTGAGTCAATTAAATTTCTTTCCTTTATAAATTACCCAGTCTCAGGCAGTTCTTTATAGTAGTATGAAAAGGGAGTCAGGTAAAGAGACCAAATTTCTATTTATCTCCCAACTCCTACTCAGTCCTCCCTCATGGATTATCCAGTTTGATTTTGGGCTAGCCAGTCTGGTTTTGTAGCAAGTCTAAGTTTACAAAAATGTTTTAAAAGTACTACTACCTTCATAATATCCTCCAAATGGGTGATCTCTCCATTTACTATGCTACTCCCATGATTCAAACCCTCACAACTTCTCTCCTTGTCACTATACCAGCCTCTTACCTGGTCTGTCTGCCCTCTGTCACTCTCCTTCCAACTCTACCATTAGGGAGATCTTGCTAAAACCTAACTCTCTCAAAAATAAAATGCACACCTTATTATGTCCTTGAAATCCTTTATAAACTGTCTACTCTCTTCAGAATAAATCTCAAGCTCTTAAGGGGGGCCCACTAGGCCCACCTGATTTGACCCAACCCACCTCTTTGACTCAACTCTTCTCTTCTGTGATGTGCCAAGTAATACCACCCTCTGGCTCATTCATCAACTAATTCATTATTTCTCTTCCTCTGCTTCTCCCAACCCTTGTATCTAGAAAAAGGGACCACTGGCATTACTTAAATACCTTCTGTGGTAGATTACCTACAAAAGTGGTCACCAGCAATCTCTTCCCTTCCTATATACACACAATGCTCCTCCCATCAAGTCGAGTTTATTTACTCTCCCCTTGACTCTGGAATACATAGCCCTGTGACTTCCTTTGACCAATAGAATGTGACAGAAGTGACACTGTGACTTCTAAGCTTAAACCTTGAGAAGTCTTGGAAGCTTTGTAAGACATGGATGAAGCTGGAAACCATCATTCTGAGCAAACTATTGCAAGGACAGAAAACCAAACACCACAGGTTCTCATTCATAGGTGGGAATTGAACAATGAGAACGCTTGGACACAGGGTGGGGAACATCACACACCAGGACCTGCCTTGGGGTAGGGGGACAGGGGAGGGACAGCATTAGGAGATATACCTAATGTAAATGACGAGTTAATGGGTGCAGCACACTAACATGGCACGTGTATACATATGTAACAAACCTGCACGTTGTGCACATGTACCCTAGAACTGAAAGTATAATAAAAAAATGAAAAAAATAATAAAAATAAATTTAAAAAAGAAGCCTTGGAAGCTTCTGTTTTCACTTTTGAAACACTCACCATTGTGTAAGGAAGCTTAGCCTAAACTACTGAATAACAAGAGAACACTTGAAGAGAGAGGCCCTGAGAGAGACAATTACTCATCCAACATTCAAGGACACAGCAATGAACACTCACAGGTCCTCTTATATGATAAGCAGAACATGGGTTGTGATCAAAGCAGGGAATGGGCTACAGAGACTAGATATTTCAATTCTACCAGTTATACTGTCTGTGTGACCTTGAAGAAAGCATATAACCTCTCTGGCTCTCAGGATCCTTGACTGTACAATGCATGTGAAAGGAATAGCTCCGCTTACCTCACAGGGCTATGATCAGACCCAGGTGAGATTCTGTGGCCTGAAAAAAGGGCTCCATCTATCATGAAGTGCTGAATCTAGGTAATGTAATGTCCCAGTTGGCTCAAGCAAGGACTGAGTAATCTGAGCAGGTCTCCTAGATAATGTGAAGTGGGGGCAGAAAGTTTGAGGAGGATTTCACAAGGAATGAGAAAAATGAGGAAGTTTCCCCAGGTTATAAGGCTCAATTACAACAAAGAGAGACAAATCTGTCCCTTGATAACCAACCCAGCTGTGCCTGTCTCTATAACCAAGGTAGTAATGGTTCTTTCACCGTTATTTACCCCAAGTGCCACTGCAGAGTCTAGAACAGGTTAGTGGACTCCCAGTGCTGAAAAGAAAATGACCAATCATATGGGGCTACCAGATATTGAACTGCTCTTAATAGCCTGGTGACCAAAGCCATGATTGTTCTCTCTTGCTCCCCCAGTTTCTCTACATTCCAGTCTTAATTTTGTAAGAATGCATGTCAAAAAATTTTATGGCAAGAGCCAAGAACTAAAAGTCACCACAAGCAAATAAGAGCAACTGCTGTCAGAAATCACATGCAGATCATTTTTGGCAAATATTAGGAAATGTCTCACAATGCTCCAGTGCGCAGTGAGAAATGTCCCCAAAGAAACCCTGCTGACAGTAAGGCAGAAAGGTACAGGTACAGGCAAAGAGCAGAAGGCAGCAGCTCGCTTCCACTTGACAGAAAGTTCCATAACAAAATCTCCATTACCTTTAATGATTAGTGTTCAGTTTTGCCTTCCTAATTAGCGATTTCACCCACTCTCTTTGGGAAAAGCACACTGCACTAGAAGTCAGGAGACCGCTGTTGGAATCCCTGGTTGGCCTCCTACAAGCTGAGTGAACTTGGGCAGAGGCTTTGACGTCTCTGATTCAGTTTTCTCATCTGTGACATGGGGTAAATCTCCACCTACCCCACAAGCTTGTGTGAGAGAAGAGAGGGCAATGTAATTTGAAGCCTGCAAAATGCTAGACAAATGGAAGTGATTTTTATGATTAAATCAAGCATTGGAATTTACACATTTGCTGCCTGCTCTCGAGGTTGAAAATAGAGCTCAAAGGTCAAGTGCAATTCATTAAAACCTAATTAGAAGACAAATTGTCTTTCATTTAAACATGTGATACAGAATCCAGCAGCTTAAGGAATAAGGATAGTTTATTTTAAACTCTTTGTTTCAATTCAAAGCTTCCAGGATTTATGGAGCAGCTGCTCTGTGCAGGCCTTCTGAAGGGGACACAAAGAAGTAGAAGGCACCATGCCCACCTTCCTAGAGCTTGCAGTCCAATATGGATGAGAAGACAAGGCCACAAATAAACAAGAGACAGAGCATGCTTGGGGGCTGAAGTAGCTACAAGACTAATGCCCTAGGCTAGGATTCCCTTGTGGACAGGAGTGTTATCTAATTGGGAAGAAGTTAAGACAGTACTAAAAGAAGGACTTGAAGGAGCAGCATGTGTGTTGGCAGAGACAAGCAGCAGACAGAAGCAAAGTAGCAGAGGTGGCAGAATGTGGGCCTAGTCCAGAAACCCCCAGGGTCTGGCCTGGTTGTGGCACGTATACCCCACAGACAAGCTGAAGACATGAGGCCTTTCCCTGAAGGTCAGGAAGATCAAACTCAGGAATTAGACCTTCAGTCAGTTGTCAGTGCAGAGCTGTAGACAGCACAGGATTGATCAGAAATGACTCCATGTACTTTGATTATCTTCTGTTGACTTAAATGACTCCAGAGTTTTCCTATTTCATTGTCATGCCCAAATGCAAGATTATACATACTTGATCTGACCTTGGTCTTCAACAACCCAGCTTTTTCACTCAGTTATCCAGGCTTCCTTTCCTTCCATAATCATTTATTGAGCACTGTGATGGTTTTTTGATGTGTCAGATATTTTACACTAATGGGGACTCAGTTACAGTCCCCATTTAGTCAATCAAACATGAATCTAGGTGCTACGATGGAAGGGATTTTGCAGATGTGTTTAAATTTCCTAATGAGTTCACTTAAGTTAACTTAAGGGAGATTATCTTGGTTGGGCCTGACTTAATCAGATGAGTCTTTAAAAAGAGAGTTTAGGCCTTCCATGAGGCAGAGATTCCAAACAGCTCCTGCTCACAGGGTTTCAGCCTGTCCATGGTCTTCTCTCCTGACTGCTGCCTGTGGATAACAAGCTTCAGCCAGTGCCTGTGAAGTTCTAGCCTGCTAGCCTGCTTGTGATCTTTTCTTTCTGGCTGCCTGCTCTGCAGACTTCAGACTTATTTAGCCAGGCCTGACAATCATATACGATAGTTTCTTGCATACACACACACACACACACACACAGGTTGAGTATCACTTATCCGAAATTCTTGTGACCAGAAACATTTTGGATTTCAGATTTTTTTACATATTTTGGAATATTAATATTATACTTACTGTTTGAACATCCCTGATCTGAAAATTCAAAATCCAAAATGCTCCAATGAGCATTTCCTTTGACCATAATGACCATGCTTAAAAAGTTTTGGCTTTTGGATTGTTTTGGATTTCAGATTTTTGGATTATGGATGCTCAATCTGTACATAATACATAGTGTATATAATATATATTATGTAGTATATATAATAGTGTAGTTTTTTAAATATATATATATACACATATGCATACACATATATATCTGGAAAGACAGATAGATATGCTATAGCTATGTATCTTACTGTTACTTATGTTTCTTTGGTTGAATCCGGACTGACACAAGAAACTACCCAGTACAAAACTCTGTGCAGGGTACTAATGGTATAGTGGTGAGCAAGACATAGTCCCTGTCACCAAGGAGCTCATGATTTATTGAAGATGAAAGAGGCAAGTCAACTGACATTTCCAGATAGCAGATCAGTGCTGGGAAAGGGTGGCATGGGAGCACAAAACAAAAGGACATTTAACCTAGAATGGGGAGGTAAGGGATGCTATAGGAAGATATGACGACAAAGTGGAAACCTGAAGCATAAGGAATTTGCCAGATCAATGGGGAGAAATGAAAGGTGTTCCCAGCAGAGGAAGCATTCCCAAGGCTGAGAATATCTCGCTACTCATTCAAGAAAATTCTGAAGTAAAATACTCTGAACTCAATAAATATTTGTGGGATTAATTACTTTATATGCATAAGAGAAAAAGAAGACATTACCCTCGGTAGGAATATAAGCCAGGACCAAGCATTGCTTATTAAAGTAAGGAAACAAATGAGAAACAAACAATTCCAGAAATTGAGAAGAAGAAAGAAAAAAGTAAGCTCTGCAAAGATCCTTTGAATAAGTAGTTAACCTGAGCACAGTCTAGGAAAGGCCCACTGGACCTCCTTCCACATGCAGAATCTTGCCTTTGGTACTACACATCAATTTGTTGAGGCCTGTATCGAACTGACAGTGTAGTTTTAAGATGAAAGAAGCCCCAGAGGTACAGAGTGTTGATGAATATAGGCCAAAGGAAGGTCAAGGTCACATGGTGGAAAAGAAGATCATGTCTGATAAAGGGGACTATATCTCCCAGAGCAAAAGACCTTGGCCATATTTGTGGATATAGTCTTCCAAATAGTTTCATTTTTTTATTCAAGCTTTTAATGTAATTATTTGGTATTAATCCAGGAAACAAAATACAAAAACAAATGTAAAGGGAAAGAAGGTATGGCCACCTTAAGTTTAAGAGAAAGGACTGACACAGTGCAAAATAGAATCTAGCCTAGAAAAATAGATCTGATAATAATAGTGAAAGGTGTTTAAAAGTGCCTGACACAGCTCTAGAGAACAAGATTGGTGAGATATTGATCCCTTGAGGAAATGACCAAGCCCACCAAGCAGCAATCCCCAGGAAGGTTTCTCTAAAAAAGAGGAAAACCAACCAATCTTTTTTCATGGTGGATCAATTCTGCTGATTCAAGTGACATTTAGCTGTTGACTTTTTAGAGTCTGAAACTATACTTAGCAAAATAAAATTGCACTGACAAAATCTATGGACATATTAGTAGTAATACACCATGTTATTCCTCCTGTTTTTCTTCCAAAATCTCCGAGGTTAAGCATGCTGTATCCATCCACTTAACCATGCTTAATGCCAGGCACTAGAACTCTAGAGATGAATCTGTCATGGTGCTTGCCCTCAAGGAACATTCTCCTGAGAGGCTCCAAGAGATAAAAGTGGAGGAGAACCTGGGAGAAAAGTCTATATGGGACTCCAAAGGAGTCAGTTCTACTGAACAGGGGATGGTTCCCAGATAGAATGGCTGTTCACCAGTTGGACAACCATCATGAAGGGGTGAGAATGTTCCAGGCAGAACGAGTCATGGGAGGCAAGATTCAGAGTCTTGAAACTTCTGGAACTAGGGGTATATCCTACTGGCTAGAGAGTTAGAGGGAAAGTGAGTGCTGAGACAGAGGTAAGAGTGATCCTGTAACCAGTGGTTCTCAATTCTGTACATGAGAGTCATGTACAGAAACATAGAAAATTAGCAATATTCCTGGAAACATAGAAAATTAGCAATACATGGAACCCAATAGAGACCACTGAGCCAGATTTTGTAATATTTTGGTGCAGACCAACACTGGCAAACCAAGGATGGAGACACTGAAGAATCTTTGCAGGGTTCTTTGATGATGAATGCCATGTTCATCAGACCTTGAATGATATTTAGAGTCTTAATAGGCATTTCAGCCACAAGTGTTTTCCATTAAAACCTTTACATGTGCTGACTGTTATTAAATTTAAAAAATTTAACCAGCCATTTTCACAAAGCCCAAAGTGCATTTTCTGTGTAATTTTGCTGACACAACAGGGATTTAGTCAACTCAATCATAGAAAATCCTCACTCTCAATTTCATGAGCCTCTTATTTTTTTTATTTTTCCCACCTTTGTTTGCCATTGCTCAGGATAGAGGCCTTCCCTGTTACTTCCCTTCAGCATCAGCATCAGCATTCAAGAAACTGGCATTGCTCACTCCAAAGAGCTATGGGAAAAAGAGGTAAATAAGTGAGAACTTCTCCAAAACTGCTCCAGGGGAGAGGGCTGCAGATTGGAAGTCCTGCATAAGCTGACATCTATGCTGAGAATGAAGGTTGTTCCAGAAATTGAGAAGAAGAGAGAAAAAAGAAAATATTTCTGGCACCATCACCAGATAGTTCTCAAATAGGTACACAAGTTACCCTTAAACATACAAAAAGGTGGTCAACTTACTCATATTAAGATAAATGCAAATTAAAGCTACACTGAGACTTCTGGTTCCCAGGAAAAAAATAGGATTTTTTTCATTGCACACTTCCAGTAATGGGGGGGATATGGAATTTCTCCCTAAGTACAGCTGAAAACCCTGGACACTATATATAAAACAAACATAAGAAGATTTTGAACATCAGAGAGAAGGAGGCATTCCAAGACCTGGGCATGACATGACAGTGAGTTTCCTGCTTTGCTTTTCTTTTTATTTTCCCCTCATATATTCCACCGAGGGTGAAGAACCTGACAATGTAGAAAGGCCAACAGGTACACGAGAAAAGGAAATTTCCACGAAAGTCTACTTTCTTCAGCCAAAGGACCCAGAAAGGAGCAGCCACATTGAGACAAAACTATTGAACAATAGTCACTCAATTTTAGTCAAACATCACAGAAAGAACTATGGCCCCAGCCCCATTCCAGTCAGCAAAGACTGAGTGGGGAGCCTAGACTTCCACCCTCACCACACTGAAACCAAGCACCACAAGAGTGGTGTCACAGAAGGCCAAGTGATGAGCTGGGATTTTCAACTCCCTCTCCCCAGTAGTAAAGAGGCTACCATCATGCTGCGTTACCAGAGGACACATGGAGCCCATTGGTAACAAGAAGCCTCATCCCTCTTGCTACAGTGGTGTCAGAGGACACTTAGTGGAATCCACATTTTCACCATCACCCAGTGGTGACAAAGCTACCCCCAATGGTGTAAGGGGAGACCATACAGGGAAGCAGAATTTCTACCTCTGAACAGCAGTAATAAGGTGTCCTTCCCACTCCCTGCTTGAGTGGTATTATTGAAGGTACCTCCTGCTGGCAGAAATCAACCCTGCCCCCCTATGCAGTATCAGTGGAGGCCCTGTGAGGGGTAGTAATGAGGTGTCTTTCCCTGTCTGGACCAGGGATGTATCAGTGGAAGCCTGGTGAGGAGGCTGAATGAATTTCTACCTCTGTCCAGCAGTAATAAGAAGCCCTGAGTGTCAACAGAGGCCCCTTGGAGAACCTAGAATTCCATCCTCAACTAGCAGCAATGAAGCAGCACTCCTGTTCCCAATCAAGCTGGAACTCAGTTGAATACACTTGTTAATGGTAATGGTATTTATAGGGGTGACAGCTCCAAAACTACTTTTTGTGTATTATGGAAATGAGCAAAGAATAAATTCATTAATGTTGTTGGAAACTAAAGTTCTCACTCTGGAAGAAAAGTTATATAAATATAAAATTGGGGAAGAGAGAAAGAACATTGAATTAAAACTAAAAGTATCATTATCAAGTTACAATTTAAAATTCAGGGTGGGTACATGTGTGTGCCTCTGTGTGCGTGTGTGTGTGTGTGTGTACTTCTATCTCTGTCCATTGAAAGAAGCTAGAAACATAGACACCTGACACCCTATTGACGATGAGCTCAACTAGCAACCAAATATTGGTTTAAACTCCCCACTCAAAAGAGTCAGAGCTTCTTTGAAAAGTGGCTGATTCCAGGCTAGGGCAGAGTAGGGGATCCCTGTTGAGGCAGCCACTCCATCATAGTCAGTTGTCTGTTGGCATCTTCTGTGATAACAGCTGACTGGACTAAAAGACAGTGGATCAAAAAGTCAAAGGAACCAGTCATTTGGGGCCTGAGTCTGATCGTGGTCAGGGGTATCCCAAGAAGCCTCTCAATCAGGACTGCCTTGCTATGCTCCCTCAGTATTAAGTTCTCTTGAAGACTTTGGCCTGCCTCAACAGTGCCACAAGGAACTAACAGAAAATGTTTGCATCCTCACCTGGGCTGGATGTTTAGCAAGGACTGGACATAGTACTAGGGACAGCCAAAGTCAGGGCAGCCCAAAAAGGACTATGGTTCCCCAGTGTTTCCTCAGTGTCTCCTGAAGTTCTTTTTGGCTTCTCTTTTGGTGAACTCAGATGGTTCTCACAACAGAAAACATGGTCTCCAACAAGCTTGGGTGAGGCCTAACAGGGTTTGATCATTTTGGTTACCTGCTTTGGTTTTTGGCAACTTTATGTTGGGAAGTGGTTCTCGCTCCTTCATGCAGTGGGAGGCTAGAATGGCCATAAATCTGGGAGGGAAGCTTTCCCAGTGTCTTGTATGATGTGTGCCAGGAGATGCCCACAGCTGCTCTGCTGGTATTGAGATGTATCAGGGTGTGGGCTCTGACCTCAGTAGTGGCTGGGTTTCTCACTTGGGCAGTCCTTCCTTCAGTTGTCTACTTTTTAAGGAGCACTTATTTTGTACCAGCTCAAAAAATATTGAGAAGCTATTTTGTTCTGGGAACTAGAGGTCCAAAGATAAAGAAGTTGTGCCTTGTTCTTAAGGATCCCAGTCTTTGACCATAGAGAGATAATTAAACTAACAAGCGCAACATGGTGTGGAACATTCTGCAATTGAGGTAAGATCAAAATGCACAATAACACTCAGGACCACCTTTCACCTCTTATATTGGTAAAACTCCCTAGAGGAGACAGATATAAAGAAAATAATACCACCAAGCCTTGCATAATTACAAACCATGAGGAATGCTATGACAGGACGCTCTTCTAGAGGGGAAAAAGCTGAGTTCAGTTTGGACATGTTGAGTTTGAGGGACCTGTGAGCTAGTACCTGCACTTTGTATTACAGAAGAGATTTAAGTAGAAATCTAGTCCAGTGAATAAGGAGGCTTGATCTTGTACCTCCTAACCCTCTTCTCACTGGCAAAGTAAGTAACAGAACCAAGAGTTGCAAAGGATACAAAGTGCCCTTGGGCAATTGCGAATTAATTTAATAAATTTTATGCCTGATAAATTCAGAGCTATACTTGGGCTGGTAAATGACTGACTCCTACAGATCTTCTAAGTGAAATACAGACTGCTGGAATTCCAAGGGTCTTGGAGATTGCCTACTAAAAACTCTTCACTTTACAGATAAGAAACCCTCAGCCCAGAGAGCAGATCTGCTCAAGTTCATATGGCTGGTTTTTGAGATGCTACACACTTAGGTTTTCTTCAATGACTTTTTGACCTTAAGCAAGTTCTTTAAGCCCCTTGTGCTTCAGTTTCCTCATTGTTAAATGGGGAATAGTGATAGCATCTACTCCATAGGCATGTTGTACTACTTCTTTGGTGACACTGGAGTCTGTGTCCTCTAGCTTAAGTCATCCTTCAAAAGGTCAGCCAACCTAGTGAGTACTCCTGCAGGCATAAGGTGACTGGGCCCTGTGTTTGCCCAGAGGCAGTTTTAGTATTAGGGCGTCCTGCACAGAGATCTGGCATGTGAGGGAAATGCCTAGACTGCCATATCCATTGGATTACAAATTGAATTTATAACAACCACAGTCACAGCCATTCGCATTGAGCACCAACAATGTGCCAGGCACTGTGTTAGAGACTTTATTCATTGCATGGCTAACCATAAAACCAGTCTCACAAAGTAAACAATAAAACCAGTCTCACAAAGTAAAAAGGACCATTCCTATTTTACAGAAGAAAGTGAAGCAAGTGAGAAACTAAATAAATATTCCAAGAAATATGACAAGTGACTGTCCTTCATATATAAAAACTCTCATAAATCAGAAAGTGGAAAACAACACAAAAGAGGCAAAAGACACAACTAGACAATGATAACATATGCACCATATATATTTAATAAACTTTTAAATGTCAATATGATTTGTAATCAAAGAAATGTAAATGAAAATAAGACAACATTATTTGCCCATCAAGTTACCAAAAATTTTAAACATGAAAATACAGAAAATTGGCAAAGCGGATGGGATATGACTATTTATACACTTATGTTAAATTACCAACTGGTAAGACTTTTCTGAAAGGCAATTTGGCAAATTATATGAAAATCTTTGAAAATCTATATTGTTTGACTCAATATTTCTATTTACAAAAATGTATCCTATAGGGATAATTAGAAAAATGCATCGATTTGTGAATGAGAGCATTTGACACTATTATTAAAAGTCTAATTAGTCAACTAAACTCTGGCATATTTATGTGATAGAGTACAACTCGGCATTAAAATTATATTTTTAAAAGTATATTGTTCATGATATAATTAATAAGCAAAATAAAACAGGATACAAAATATCCAGCATGACCTCAATCTTATGTTTGTATAGACATGTACACTTAATACATTCATGCACATATCTATATGTTCATAGAAAAATTCTGAAAGAACTCACAAAAATATTGTAACAGAAGGATCTCAGGGAGGTAGGAATATTGGTGATTTTAAAATTTTCTTTTCTGCATTTTCCAATTTTGTTCAGTAACTTTATAATCAGAAAATGCATGTATTTATCAAAAGACGACTGTAAGTTATTCAAAATGAGTTTGTACCTCCTGGCCTGGGTAAATTCTGTCGAAAGGCTCATCATAATGAAGGAATAATTAAAGTCTAGCAATCCTTGAGAAATTTCTCTTGTAAGAACAGGAATGATACTGGAACACTAGAAAAGACAACATTCTATCCCAATTTTACAATATGAGAAGGTGGCAAATTCTATAAATCAGACAGTTTAGTGGATTTATAACCAGTTGAATGACTGCCTGTTTGCCTCAAATTCTAATTAACTGAAACATGTTAGAGGCAGGGGGACCTGAGACCCATCTAGTGTAACAATTTCCAACAAACTCTTGGACGCAGATGTTGATGGCCTATAGATCAAAACGACAAATATCACAAAGCTGGGAAGGAAATGAACTATATCAAAGAGAATAAGGACACACAGTTAGTTATTTAAAAGGAAGAGTTGGTGAAAAATATGAAGATGAAGTTTAATAAAGATAGTGCAAAGTTCTGCATGTAGGTCCAAAAAGTCAATGTTTTTAGGGGAAGACCTGAGTAGATGGCATTCATAAAAATGAATTGTAGGTTTTTAATAAGGACCAGTTGTATCCCAAACAATTGTGAGATGGGGCTGCCCTGAAGACCAGTGTCTGCTAGGGCTCTCTGAATAGAATATGTGGCTCAGAACAAGTGAGGTGTTGACCCAGCCCAACTCTGTTCCCCTCTTACTACAGCTGGAGGGACGTAGTCAGTTCTTGGCAACAACATGCTCTCAGAGAGACATTGAATTCTTGAACTTTGATAAGAGTAGGTGACCAGCAAGGCAAGCTGGCTCGTCTGTCACAGGGATTTTTGAACTGGAGATGTTTGATTCAAATAAGAAAAAGATTGAGATGTGCTCAGGGATTGGGCTTACTCTGGGTGGTTCCAAGAGGGTCTGAATAGGGTTCAGCACAAGGAAAGACTTTGTAATGGGGTATCTGCTCCCAGAGGGAGTAACAGCCAGAATGGACACTCAGGTGAACACTAGTTCACCTATACTGGAACAGGAGAGCTCCCTGAACCCCCTCACATGACATGTGACAGGTGTGTAGCTTGTCTGTTCAGCCACCACATAAGCAAACCCCTTACAGGAGGGGAAGCATGCAGACAGGCAGGTGCATGAGCCAGGGCAAGTGTTTTTGGGCTCCAGCCCCATGGTAGTGTCTAGGACTGGGTGCCTGTGACTCCTGGAGCCCCACTGAGCATGTTACAGTGCTTTTATTTTAAGCTCTGCTGTCTACAGACGGCTTAAGTGTTAACCAGCTCAGTGCCCTCTTGGTACCCAGGTCCTTGTCTGGCATCCAGGAAGAATCAGGTCACACACAGACTTGAAGGATGGTGAATGTGGAGGTTTTATTGAATGGTGAGGGTGGCTGCTTCATCATTGGCTTCACCATCCTGTTGGCTCCCAACAGGATGGATGGGGAACTGGAAAGGGGATGGAGTGGGAAGATAATCTTCCCCTGGAGTTTGGCCATCCTGCGGCTGATCTCCTCTCCAACTGTCCCCAGCTGAACACCTCTCAACATCCAGACAGACGCTGCTTCTCTTCTCTCCTTGTCTACCATGCCACTCTTCTGTTCCTCCAATATTCTGCTCATCTTCTTGTGGAGCCTGGGTTTGAGGCTTATTTGGATACAGGATTGGGGGGTGGTGTGGAGAGTCAAAAGGCAACATTTGGGAGCAATTTCAGGAATGCCCGTTCCCTTTTAGGGCTGCTGGTTTCCAGGCTTGAGGGTGAGGCCTTTGCTGGGGAAACATCCTCTTTTAACCAGTATTTCCGTGCCTCCTGTCCATATCAATATGTCCTCCAAGATTCATTCAGTGAGCCATTTTCCTGATATTCACCTAAATAAAAGCCCTAGCATATGTAGACCTAGAAGTCTAGCAGTTGCGGGTGTATAATTATTATTAGGTAGGTGCAAAAGTAATTGCAGTTTTTGCAAATACTTTTAATGGTGAAAACTGCAATTACTTTTGCACCAATCTAATACTAAAATATAGCTGAAAGGAGTGATCTATTGAAGTGACCCTTGCAAAGCCATGTTTGTGGTTCTCCCTTGGTCCCAAGATGTGGAGACAGGACAAAGTATACAACAAATGTTCTCTTAGATTTCTCCTGTCACAAAAACCAAGCCCCACTTTCCAGATGATAAGAATGGAGAAACAATTATCTAGTAAGTGGCTTGTCTCTTCCAGGCTTCTGTTCAGATCCATTCCACATAATTTCTAGAAAACGTTTCACAAATCATAGATGTATCAGGTATGTCATCTGCACACCCCCTTTAGGCAACTAATCAAGGATACCAGGTGGCATATGCTCTCTCAGCGAGGCTTAAATCCCTCAACTTTGTATCCTGCACCCCAACACAGGCCTTGCTTAACAGATGTCTGGCAGGGAGGGCACAGATGTGGCAGTGCAGCCACAGAGATCTGTGAAGGTCATTAAGTAGAATAATATCCCAGAAAGGTGTGTATGCTCTTCTGTTCCCTATTATCCTGTCTGCTTGTACCTTTCAGGTCCTTGACAATTTATGGTGCAGCAAAAATCCCATTAGAACAGGCTACATGAATGTGTTCAAGTTATGTCATTGTACTGGAATTTGGGTGTGTTGAAGGCAATTCCAAATAAAAAAATTACTGTCCAGGACTTAGGCAATTTTCGTTAGAATAGAATTTGCTTTGTCATGTCATTAAAAGGAAAAAGATCTACTTAGTCTTGAGGTTGCCCAGAGAATGAAGTGATAGATACCTGGACAAGAGTTGTAATTACAGTTCATAAAAGCTAAACATAGCTTTTACTATGTTTTTAATTAGAGTTCTAGTTTTTAATTAGAGTATATGCTATGTGGCTGAGGGTGACTGATGGATGGAATTTGGTGCCATAGGATCAGAGACCCGGAGCAGCATGGTTATGTGTGTAGCCAAAAGCAAGTGACTATTAGATGACGTAGCTTGTGATGCTAAACACTGACTATATATTTATATTTTGTATATAAACATGATGGCCTCTCTTCTGTTACTCTGAGGAATCTTTGATAATTCACATGTGAAATTAAAGGCATCTTATTCATTCAGTTATTTATTATTCTCTGTAAAATGAGTTAGGAATTTGTCCCCGTGAATAATGTTAGCCATAATAGTTAATTTACTCCTATTCATTGGCAGTAATAAAAATGTACAAGGGGAGGCAGAAACATTATTATTTCTTGCTTGAAGTGCAATTTCATGTGGTGAGAAAAACATGTTAATATGCTGCAAAGTGCTACAGGAATTTAGTTCTCAAAGGAATGGTGGTATTAAATGTATTCTGACAAGAAGGAGCCTCGGAAGGGAAACATTTATCTTCATAAAGTCATTAAATTTACTGAGCAGCATCACATTCTTCCTGCAATCTGCTCACTCCATTAAAGGCGAAGCTGTGGAACTGGCTCTGTCACATGAGAGGCCCCTGCATTTCTGAAAAGAGGAAGAATGGTGCTCTTTCTCCTATTATTGGGTTTTCCCCTCAAAACCAACAAGCTCACGCACAGATCCACACACGGGTGCTCTGCTACCTCTTTCCAAAATAAATAAATGAGGTACTGACAAGATTCTTCCTTTCCCCACGATCAGATGATTCTCCATGTGACTAAGAAAAAAAACAGATTTTGCAAAGCCTCCTGTGTCATCGTTCCAGGAGACTCTTGGCTCCTAGGGTGTTTTCCCATCCAGCTGAGTTGGAGCCCAGGCAGCTCACACAGGTCAGGATCAGCACAATAGCATGAGTTGTTCTGCAGAGCAGTTTTGTGTGTATGCATTTCAAAATTGAAGTATTCTTATTTATACACAATACATGAATCAGTGTTTTTGAAAATCACAGCAAAAGACAGAGCTCTGGTACCTTGGAGTTATACATTTCCCTTGTGTTTTTCAATAGATAGGTGTCATTAATGAGCTAAAATCACCAAGAAATGCACACAGACTTCAGAACCAAAGTCATGCTGTCAGCTTTGACACATGGCAGGGAATGAAAACAAATTGAATAGTTTTCAATAAATTGTAATATCATTCCCATTAACCTGATATCTTTCTTCCCAACACTTTGCAAACAGCTGTTGTTCTGAGAATGAGGACAAATATCTTACCTGCATTCATGTTAAGAGAAAGAATGTAATTTCAAGGGCAGTTTAGGAGAGGATGGCAGTATAGAGCACAAAACAAAGATATTAAATTAAGAAGAGGTGCTGTGGATAATGATTTTTAAATTCCAGCACAAATGTGTCTAGAGAAGAAAATGTCTCTAACTGAACTGAGAAGCTAAGGGTTCCTCCACACTGCACCACAAACCACAGCTAGGGCTGTCTAAAGACAAATACAGAAGAGTCAAGCCATTTGTTTGGTGACATGAAAACCAAACCATTGAAGGGATCTAACTGTAAGCCCCAAGAGGTCAGAGGCAATATATTTCTTGATCACTGTTATAGTACAAGTTCTTAACCCATAGGTGCGCAATATATATTTGTTAAGTAAAAGAATGGATGCATAGATGAATTGTTCAGTTTTGTTCCAGGTGTTTGCAGGGTCAGATGGCTGAATTCCTAATCTTGTTCTCC
This sequence comes from Papio anubis, assembly GCF_008728515.1. Taxonomy (NCBI): domain Eukaryota; kingdom Metazoa; phylum Chordata; class Mammalia; order Primates; family Cercopithecidae; genus Papio; species Papio anubis. Next base: position 5,901,251 of record NC_044996.1, on the reverse strand, counting down.
AAGCAATATTGGCCTGTCCAAAGGAAACTAGATTTTATTAGCAAGATGAATTCTGACATGTTTAACCAGGTAGAGAGAATCTGCAATGACCAATTCCCAGAATTGGGATTCTCCATTCTGAGAAAAGAATAATATTTGTTGTGTCTAGCATATGCTAAGTTCTTGACCTGTGTTTTTATTGAATCCTTAGAACAGCCCATTTTACAAATTAGGACCTTAAAAAGGTTAAGTAATTTGCCTAAGAGGACACAGCTAGTAACTGGTAGAAAAGTACCTACAACTCATTCATTCATGTGCCAACTAACCGGTACAGGGCTTCCACATGCCAAGCCCTATTCTCAGTGCTGGTTTGACCACAGTGAACAAGAGAACACAGTCCTTGTCTTCCTGGAGTCAATGATCTAAAGTTGGAGACTGTCATTAAACAATTAATATTCCACTTAATCACATGACTATACTGGTGATAAGTACTACAAAGAAGCAGCACACAGTGGTATGAGAAAAATAGTAGATGAAACTAATCTTATTTTGGGCAAGTATCAGACAGCCTTCCTTGAAAAAGTGACATTTGAGCAATAATTTTAAGGATAAATAAGAAATAACCAGATCAAAAGAGCAGAAGGGGACTGTATTCCACGCAAATGGATCATGTGGAAAGAAAGGCCTAGAGGTGGAAAAGAACATATATCTTCTGAGAGACCAAAAGGCAGCCTGTGTGACTGCAGGGCAGAGAGTGAAGGAACAAATGGCTCAGGATGTGGCCAAAAAAGGCAAAATTGATCATTAGCTGGTGTTAAGGATTTGACCTAATAATTGCAAACTTCTAAGCAACGAGGAAAATGTCCTAATAAGGTCTGCATTAGTAAGAATCACTTTTGCCAATGGATGGAGTACAGATTGAAAGCAGGTAAGGGGAGAAATTAACAGAGGACTCCTTCTGGAGTTGGGAAACAAGGACAGTGAGGACTAAGCTCTGATTTTTTTCTTATCTTGCCCAAATTCTTATCTAAGGGGTCTGGGGAGTCATGCCCTACAAACCACATATTCTCATCGGATGGGTTTTATTTAACCCTATATATTGTGACTTACCTTCCAATTTGACTCTGGCATAACATTATGTGACAAAGAGAAAAATAAAAATATTTTACCCCAAAATATGTTTCTTTGCCATATTTTGAAACTGCTCTGCAAAGCTGTCCTTTGTGGTGAAAATTTGCATCTGTAAAGAATCTCTATTCACATAGCTAGATCTTCTTCTTCCAGGCCCTCCCAATCCTAAAGCGATTAAATGAGAGTCTAGCACCTTTTAAAGATCTGAATAGGAAATATTTGTCATCTATTGTCTCTAAGGGCAACCACTATGAGACTTCAAAAGAAACTTGGGGTGGGGCGTGGTGGCTCACGCCTGTAATCCCAGCACTTTGGGAGGCCGAGGCAGGCGGATCACGAGGTCAGGAGATCGAGACATCCTGGCTAACATGGTGAAACCCCGTCTCTACTAAAAATACAAAAAATAAGCCGGGCATGTTGACTGGTGACGTGGGCTGCGACGTGCGCCTGTAGTCCCAGCTACTCGGGAGCCTGAGGCAGGAGAATGGCGTGAACCTGGGAGGCGGAGCTTGCAGTGAGCAGAGATGGCACCACTGAACTCCAGCCTGGGCTACAGAGCGAGACTCCATCTCAAAAAAAAAAAGAAAAGGAAAGGAAAAAGAAACTTGGTCTTCATAATCTTTTTTTTCTTAACCTGAACTTTTCCTTTCTATTGATTCCAGGTCTTTAGACAAACTCAACCAATTGTCAACCAGAAAATGCTTAAATTTACCTATAGCCTGGAAGCATGCCCCCACCCCCTTTAAATTCTTCCACCTCTCTGGACCAAACCCATGTAATTCTCAAATGTATCTGATTGATGTCTCATGCCTCCCTAAAATGTATAAAATCAAGCTGCACCCTTACCACCTTGGGCACATGTTCTCAGGACCTCCCGTGGGCTGTGTAACAGGCCATGGGCACTCATATTTGGTTCAGAATAAATCTCTTCAGATATTTTAGTTTGACACTTTTCACTGATAACAGTTGTCCGGATGAGAGACGATGTGGCTTGGGTTGGCAGAAAAAAATGAAGACAGGAGTACATAGGAGAAAGATATTCGGGAGGTGCAGTCTACAGAGCTGGGAGCAAGGAGAAAGAGGTATCAAGGATGACTCTCAGATTCTGGACTGAGCAACTAAATAGATGACAGTACACTACTCTGAGATATGCCTTGGGAGAAGGAGAACACTTTGCCCAGCTGCCATATTTACTCCACATTCCAGCAGAAGAACCTTTTTGACTCAACCACTGTGAGGACTCCACCCTTGGCCTAGTGATTTGCATCAATTTTAGAGGTAAAGTATCATTCTCATTCAGGAAGGTATCTGAATTGGTCAATGCAAGCTCATGACATTCCATGGGAAGACAAATGCCCATGTAGATTATAGACCAAGGGGCTTTTCTTTAAAAATGATGCTAATTGGGTGGTCGTAGCATTCATGTTACCACCAATAAGCAACCCACCTCTGTTCAGCCTTTCCGCAGTTGTGCCACCAGGTTTCCCAATCCAATGGCACCTGATTTTCAGCACTGATGCTCATTAATAGAGAGTGCAGAAGACACCAGTGATGAGCCCAAGTGTTTCTCTAAGCCTCACACAGTCTGTTTGATTTAGAATATCTGCCCTCCATAACTGATCTGATGATCTCCCAGGCCATTTGAGGGACCACAGAGAAGAAGGCAGAAGAGGTTTCCAAAAAAATGGACTGTGCAGAGCTCAATGTTTAACAGCCTAATGACTCTGTGAGACAGTCTATCAGGAACAAGTTGAACAATCTTTGCCTGAATGGAATGATAGTAGAATGACCCTTCAAAAAGGTACTTGTTCCCATAAAGCAAGATAAGATCATTTCCTTTTAGCACTATTTTACTGATGAGTCAAAAAGAGAACTTGACCTGGCCTCAAGCATGGATTTTTACAGCATCAAATTCCTACATATGTAGCATGTCTAAATACAGAAAATTATTTTATCCAACAAATATTTATGAGAAAACAGAAAATTAAATGTTCAAGAGTAACTCATATCTGAGCAACATGCCCATCATTCTGCAGACCTTTCATTAATTACAATAATGCCTCATGGTTTCTAGAGGACTACTCCATGTGAGGCTCTGTTTCTCATCTCTCACTGTCTCCCTCTGTAGCCTCAGGTTGTCAGCCTTTCGGACTCCCTTCTCTGGCTTTCTGGATTTGATTTGCCTCTTGGCTCTTAACTCCAAATGCTTTTATAAAATCAGAGTTCCTCCACAATTTCAAAAGCAAGATTTCCCTATGATCCTCAGCTTCTTAAAGCTCTTCCAGCTGAGCCACACCCAGGAACAAGTTCTGAATAGCTCACCAGTAGCCTTTGAACCTAGCATTACTTTATCTGGTAGTGTGCACAGATATACATAGGCATATACATGAGCACTGCTGCCCCCATACACGCTGCTTCCAATCAATCACCTTTCTCACAGGTCACACATGTCAGGCTCATATTCTCCAGGGAAGCAGAACTTGTGGCACCATGCTCTCACCAACTCATCTAACTAGACCCAGATGTGCCTAAGGTACCAGACCCACAGTAACCATGTATCTTGGGAGAAATTTTAGGATGTGAAGAGTCATCACTTTAGCAGTGATAGCCAAAGATCCCACTACTGCCAATGGTGAGGTAGAAGAGGGAATCTCCTCTGAAGCAGTTCCTGGGCCAGTGACAATGCTAGGACAAAGCAGACAATCCTAGTATATGGCAGATAGACCTTAAGGTAACCCCTGATTATTCCCGTCTTCTGGTGTTCATGACTTTGTATAATCTCTTTTCTGAGTATAAATGGTACCAATGATTTGCTTCAAACCAACAGAACGTAACCTACAGAATGGGAGTCATGGAATGTCATTCCCATGATTACCTTGTTATATAAGACTCCATAGCAGACTAGAAGGAGAGATTCTCCTTTATGGCTTGATGAAGTAAACAGCCATGTCAAGGAAGCCCATGTGACAAGGAAGATCAAGTGGCCCCTAGCCCATAATCAGGAACAAAAACCAAAGGCCTTCAGTCATACAGCCACAAGGAAATTAATTCTGCCATAAAACTGAATAGGATTGGAAGTAGATTCGTCCCCATCCAAACCTCCAGAAGAAACCTCAGCCCTAGACAACATTTTGATTTCAGCCTTGTAAGACCCTGATCAGAGGGCCCAGTTAAGCTGTGTCCAGATCTTCGACACACAGAAACTGTGAGAAAATAAATGTGTGTTGTTTTAAGGTGTTAAATGTGCGATAATTTGTTATGCAGTGATAGAAAACTAATACAAACAGCCTAGAATCAAGGGCTTATGGAAAACAAGGAGTTCATCCAGACTGACTTCAGGCTGTGGGAGAGGGGACAGATGGAAGGAGCAATGGTGGGTAGAAGCATAAGAAAAGTCAGAGCTGGAAAAACCCTAAACATCAGCGCAAAGGAAACACCTCAGTCTGCCATCCCAAGCCCTTGCTGTCTTCACCCCTGCTTCCTAGCTTTGGTTCAAATATGCATACATTGTATCCTCCATTCTATTCATTCAACCCAGAAATCCTGAGCACCTCTCATGTGCCAAGTCCTTCTTAGATCCTGAGAGGAGGAGACATGAGAAAGTCAAGGTCATTGTTTCTTAGGGGTTCAGAGAAAGATCTTAGCTCCCAAAGGGAACTGATTGAGCCAGGATGCTTGTTTAAAATGCAATCTCCTGGGCCTTATCCACAGAGATTCTCAGTAGGTAGGTCTCAGTCAGGGTACAGGCATTCATACTGTAAACACACATCTCAGATGATTCTTATGCAGGTAGTCCAGAGTCAATACATTAAGATTAAACACTGACCTATAGCGCCATTTATGGGTTTTCAATAGAAGAATTACAAGATATAGCTTATATTTTAAGAGGCTCGTTTTGGCTGCTGCATGGAAAATGAACTGATGAGGGATAAGGGTGGAAGCATGTGACAAGCAGGAGCTATGGCCATGGTACAGGAGAGAAAATAGTGGCTTGACCAGGATAGAATCAACAAGGTTAGAGAGAAATAGATGGATATAGGCCATATGACAGAGGTGGAGCCAACAGAACTTGCTGTTGAGTTGAATGTGAAGAGTGAGAAGGGGAAGAACTGAGGATGATGCCATTGTTATGATTATAATTACTAAAGTTACAAGTCTATTGTAGTCATCTCACAGTACAATACTTATGAAAGGGAACAGGTAAATACAAAATCAATTTTTCCCATCATAATAATTTAAGTAACTGATTGTAACACATTGATTTCCTTAAATCAACAGCTGTGTCCATCATCATGACTGAATCGTTTAAATATCATTCCTCAGACAAAATAGCAAAAGCACCCCCTTGTTTATGAAGTGTATGACTCCTTTCAGAGAAGTCTACTTCAAATTGTTTCAAACTGTTCATAAAATGTTTCAAGAAGGGATCATAAAACTCTAAAGGCTTTAAAACTGGATAAGGATGCCCTCTTTTCTACGAAGACGAGAAAACAAGTACAAAAAAGAGTTAAGTACACACACAATTGCCATAGAAACATTTCCTGCGTGGGATAGACTGATTTGGGAGACAATAATTTCTGTTGGGTACCTACCTTGTATGTGTGTTTGTTTTTAAAAAAATTAATCTCACTTAATCTTTATAATGACACTGTGAGGTAAAGACCATTATTATCCCCATTTTATTCTCAGTACTTCATAAAGGTGACAGAATGTCAACGAATTATTAAACAAATAATAACTTTTACCGCACCTCTCCCATCCAAATAAATTCCAATTAATTAAAAAGTTACAGTTTGGAAATCAATGTATTAAACAGTACATCAAAATACAGGTAATGTCAGATCATGGGGTGGGGAAAAATTTTCTATACATGAAAAAAGATCATTTGTTTCTTAAGTTTTTCTTATGCAATGTTTAGGTACAGATATTTTAAGTGCATATCTGTAGTCAAATTTAATAGTGTTTTTCAAATGCTTCTTCAAAGTGAGAAAATATATAGCCACTATAACACAGAGTTAATAAACTCTCCACTGTGTGGTGGCTGCTTTGGTGTCAGACTGCTTCAAGCATGTTTGCCACTTGCTAGCTGTATGACTTGGAGCAAATTATTTTAATTTCCCTGTTCCTATTTTCAACATCTGTAAAATGGGAATAATAATAGTACCTACCTATTTGCATTTTATGAGGATTTAAAAAGTTAATAAATATAACATGCTTAGAACTGGGCCTACCATGCCATAAATGTTCAATGAATGTTATCTATTAGTCTTTTTTATTATGAAAATTACTACTACAATGCAGTAAGAGAATAATCACAATCTCCAAAGAAAAATAAACATACCTCATAAGAAACAATTTACAAATAAAAAATGCAAATGACCAATAAACAATTCTAAATGTTCAACCACACTAGTAATAGAAGAACTGGAAATTTAAAAAGTAAGACATTTTTCACCTATCAATTAGACAGAAAAAGAACATTTAATTCTAATATTCTGGATTGGCACACACCTATAGAAACATTCACCTATACTGCTGGCCAAAGTGAAAACTGGTACAATCATTCTTAAAAACAATTTAGGAGTACGTATCAATACCCCAACAAATGACCAGGTCCTTTGGCTCAATGGCTTGACATGTAGGAATCCAGTCTAAGGAACTTATTAAATAAACAAATATTCATGTGTGAGGAAGTCCATTGTGACAATTTTTCCAAAAATTTGAAAACAGCCAAATGTTCAACAGTAGCAAAAGATATTGCGGTACCGCCATACATGAGAATGGTATGTTGCTGCTAAAAATCACATTTTCAAAAAGTATTTCATGATACACAGAGATACGCAAGATATAGTAAGTCAAAGAAGCAGTATACAAACCAGTCTGATCCCATGCATGGATGCACACCTATGTGTACAAAATATTCTGAAAGAAAATACGCTATAACATAAACTATGGTTATCTCTGAGAGGTGAGATCAAGAGTAATTTTTATTTTCTTCTTTATGCTTATCTTTAACACACTTCATACAATAATCATGTATTACTTTATATCAGGGAAAACATAATTAAAATAAATTTGTGTTTGGTGCTAGGATATTTGGGATCTTAAGAAATTCCAGGAAACCGGAACAGGTGAAACTTTATTAGATGAAGTTTTTTTCTTTGTGGTAAATAATATGTTTAACTGGTCTTATGTCCAAGATCATCAGAGGTTATGGAGGGAGCCTTGGCACTGACTTCCCCTTGCTGATCACATCTTCTCTGGAACCAGGGAAAAAGAAGGGGGATCTTCCTGGAAGTATATCTATATATTTTTTTTATGCATGGCAACTTTCTTCCTGGTTTCTGGGTTTTTCCTCCTGTCTGCATGTTCACTTCCTTTCTACCATATTGTAGGTAGTGTGTAGCCCTTTCCCAATCTTTCTAGAAAAAAAATTTGAACTAAGATGCTGAGAAGCTTACTCTTGCCTTTATGTTGAGATTATTAAATGTGTTCTTTGCTATGTTTGGGGGTCAGTATTTGGATCTGATATCTTGGCTGTTACTGATGTTAGCTGGGTCTGCTTGATCCAGGGAGTCTGTACCTTGAGTGATGTCCCTTGGAATAACACAAACATTATTGCTATGGTTTGAATGTTCCTCTCCAAAATTTAGGTGTTGCCAATGTAATAGTGTTAAGAGGTGGGGTCTTTAAGAGGTGTTGGGGCCACGAAGAGTAATCATTCATAAACAAGATTAAGGCTCTCACAAAAGAGGTTTCATGCAGCATTCGGTTTGCTTGGCTTTTTGCCTTCTTTTCTCCAGATGATGCAGCAAAAAGGCATCACCTTGGAAGCAGACAGTAGCCCTCACCAGACAACTGGACCTGGAGGTATCTTGATCTCGGACTTCCTAGCCTCCAGAACTGTGGGAAAATATAATACATTTCTGTTCTTTATAAATTACTCCATCTCATATATTTTGTTACAGCAACACAAACAAACCAGGCAACTATTTTTCTATAGTTTCTCTCAGCAAAGAGGTAGCCTTTTGGCTACTTGGTAAGGACTCAGATTCTGTTTTCAACATTAGCTATATATTTTCACTCCCTCAGGGATCCTTCTAGAATAGGCAAAGCCTTGGGCCAGGCTAGGACTAGGGCAGCATAAGTGTGGCACCTAGTGGCTCCTTGAATTGTATGCTCTAGGTGCTTCATTTACCACACACATCCTAGTCCCTGCCCTGCCTGAAACATAAGACTAACATTTATCCCTAACAAAAAATGTCCAAGGGTTTAAAGTTAGAAAAACATTGATGGCAGACTGCTATTTTATTTCCTTTTTTCAGCTTTATTGAAGTATAAACATTATATATATTCAAGGGTACACTGTAATGTTTTGATATACAGACATATCTCATCTGCACTTCACAGATATTGTATCTTTCACAAATTAAAGGTCTGTGGCAACTCTATATCCAGGAAGTCCATCAGCACCATTTTTCCAACAGCATGTGCTCACTTTTCATCTCTGTGTCACATTTTGGTAATTCTCACAACATTTCAGATTTTTTATTATTATATTTGTGATGAGTGATCTTTGATGTTACTATTGTAACTGTTTTGGGGCACTGCAAACCATGCTCAAAGAAGTTGGCAAACTTTATTAATAAATAATATGTGTGTTCAGACTGCTCCACTGACCAGCTTTTCCCCCGTCTCTCCCTTCTACTCAGGCATCCCTGTACCCTGAGACATGCAATATTGAAATTGGGCCAATTAATAACCCTACAGTGGCCTCTAAATGTTTAAGTGAAGAGAAGAATCATACATCTCTCACTTTAGATCAAAAGCTATAAATGATTAAGTTTAGTGAGGAAGGCATGTTGAAAGCTGAGTGACAGTTTAGACATGTGTCCCCACCAAAATCTCATGTTGAATTGTAATCCCCAGTGCTAGAGGTGGGGCCTGGTAGGAGGTGTTTTGATCATGGAGGTGGGTCCCTCATGGCTTGGTGCTGTCTTTACAACAGTGAGTGAGTTTGCATAAGATCTGGTCATTTAAAAGTGTGTGGCACCTCCACCCCAACTCTCTCTCACTTGTTTCTGCTTTCACCATTTGATGTGCCTGCTCCCCCTTCACCTCCTTCCACGATTATAAGCTTCTCAAGGCCTCCCCAGAAGCCGAGCAGATGCCAGCACCATGCTTCCTGTAAAGCCTGTAGAATGGTGAGTCAATTAAACCTCTTTTCTTTATAAATTACCCAGCCTCGGGTATCTCTTTATAGCAGTGCAAGAATTGCCTAATACACAGAGATAAATCAAAAGCTAGGCCTCTTGTATCAGTTAGCCAAGTTGTGAAAGCAAAAGAAAAGTTCCTGAAGTAAATTAAAAGTGCACACATGAATGATAAGAAAGCAAAATAGCCTTATTGCTGATATGGAGAAAGTTTTAGTGACTTGGATAGAAGTTCAAACCACTCACAACATTCCCTTAAGCCAAAGCTCAATCTAGAGTAAGGCTCTAACTCTCTTCAATTCTGTAAGGGCTGAGAGAGGTAAGGAAGCTGCAGAAGAAAAGTCTGAAGCCCACAGATGTGGGTTCATGAGGTTTAAGAAAAGAAGACATCTCCATAACATAAAACTGCAAAGTGAAGCAGTAAGTGCTGATGGAGATGCTGCAGCCAAGTTATTCAGAAGATCCTGCTTAGATAATTAATGAAAGTGGCTTCATTAAACAATAGACTTTAAATGTAGGTAAAACAGCCTAATATTGGCTACTTGCCCATTTCACAGGTGGGGAACTCAGGCACAGAGAAGTTAAGTAATTTGCCCAAGAATATACAGCTACTTAGTAGCAGAGCCAGGATTTGGGATGCGGGCAGTCTGATCCCAGAGCCTGCATGTCTAACCACTTTCTCTACTACCTTGTACTATAAACACTTGCTATTGGCTTTCCACTGCAGATAAAGTATGGAAGGGTAAATTATAGCCATTAGAGAGAATAGAAATGCTATAAGCCCTGCCGTTGGAAATGCAAAATGCAACTCCTCTATGGAGAGAAATTTGGTAATATTTAGCAAAAGTATGTGTATTTGCCTTTTGACATGACAATACCAATTCTAGGAATCAATCCCACTGATATACTGGCCAAAATACGAAAACACATATATACAAAGCTATTCATTACAGAATAATTTGTAACAGCAAAAGTCTAGTAACACCAGAAATGTTTATCAGTAGGGGATCGATTGAACAAACTACAGGGCATCTACACAATGGAGCACTATGCAGCTGTTAAATGAGGAAGAGCTCTATAAATAAATAAAGTCAGTGGAGAGAAACTTGTGGAGGTGATAGATAAGTTTACAGCCTTCACTGTGGTGGTGATGAACTAAGTAGGTGTGTACTCATCTCCAGACTCATCAAGTTGCATATATTAACTATGTTCAGCTTTTTAAAAATGAAGAAAATCTCAATATACTGCTGTAGAGTGACTTCCAGGAAATTTTGTTAAGTTAAAATAAGGTGTAGAAAAATGCTAACAACTTTTTATCATTGATCCAAGAATAGAGGGATGCTAATATAACATATGAATATTCTTCTATTAAAACATTAAAAAGTAGAAGGATGAAACTTAAAAATTTTTGAAATGGTTGCCTCTAGAGTTGGATGGAAACAAGGTAGAGAGGAAAGAGATAGAAGCTAGACTTATTTGAATATATCTTGGTTTGTAGATTTGACTTTGGAACAATGTAACCATATTACATAATCATAAAACAACATTATAAAATAGTAATTCCTAAAAATTGAAAGCAAAATGACACAAACTAATCTAAATGTATATGTAGTGGATGGCAGAGAGAAACGATTCCACATGACTTCTAAACACAGGAATTTTATAGTATATCCCTAGAGAGATTTATTTTAAGGACAAAAATAACTTTAAAAAATATAAATTATTTACAGTAATTATATTGGTAGTGGTAGCATTAGTACCGTTATTCTGAAACAGTTATATTTGTAAGATGAAATCAATTGAATAAGTAATTGTGTGATACTTTAATTCTATCAGTCCCTGTGGCCTTGAAAACTGGGATTCTTAGTGTGGGAGTAAGATGATATGGATGTAAGATTGAAGTTACATAAATACCCTGTAGTACTGAATTTGAATTGATATGAACTCATGATACATTTAATCTTAAAAATACATTTCCTACTGTTACAATTTGTTTAGAATTTGTCTAGCCAATTTCCCAATTTTCATCAGAAATCCACCCCCATGGAAAAAAATACATTTCTAGCATTTCCACTGAAATGCTCTAGAAACACTGACTGATCCAATATAAACATATATCCCCTTAAAATACAGATTCTGGCCTTGAAATACCATTTCCCACTAAAAGAAATGAAATGCCCTTAGAGAAATGGCTGGGTCGGGAAACATGCAAGATGAGCATGGCGTATCTTGTCCTACCAGATAACAAAGAAACTATAAAACTACTAGGGATGTGGCAAAAAGACTCAGGAAACAACTTACTGGCAAAAGATGGCACAATTTAGGTATCAAAAATGACTGCGATTGAACACATTTAATATATTTAAATCCATAATTTTATTATCAAAAAATCTAGTGGGTCACTTTTTTTCTAATGATAGGAAATCAACTTATTATTTTGAAAATTCATAATTAAAAGGAAAGAATCAGGTATTAGATCTGCATTCCTCATATGAACTATACTACTGGGCAACCAAATCATAGATGAAGAAAATTTATTTTTATAAAAGTATTCTAACTAATAAGTGAAGATATAACTAGAATTAGAATGTCACCATTTTGCAATCACTAATGAAGTGATGGATCTAAACACTGAGAAATAATGTTTGCTATTATAACAAAATCTAAAGATCTACCTGCTGAAGGAAACAACCAACACTATATATGACACATTACTTTTGCCTCCTCCAAATCAAATCTGAATCAGATCAAACCTATAGATCCAACTACCAATTCATATGAAATACAAAGATCAGAGGAACATCTTAACCTATACCATGGGGATTCAATCAACAAAATCCAGATTATGAGAACCTCTCCAGGAAAAATGTTTGGTTTTTTTCAGAAAATAAATTATGAGAACAAAAAGATGGAAGAATTTCTTATAGTTTTTAAATATTCTAAAAGACAAATCAATCAATTATAATACATGGACTTTATTTGGATCCTGATTCAAAAAAAGTATGTACTGTGTGTGTATATGCGTATATAATTCAAAATTTGAACACTGACCAGATATTTGATAATATTAAGAAATTTTTGCTATATTTATATTTGATATATATATTGCATTTTAGTTATGTTATAAAATATTTAATAACTTTTATTGATACATGTTAAAATATGTATGCATTAAATTATACAAAGTGTGGGATTTGCTTCAAAATAATATGGCAGGGAAGAAGTAGGTGGAGCCAGAGGTGCAACAAAGTTGGCCCTGAATTGATAATTATTGAAACTGGATAATGGATATGTGGTGGTTTTTCATATTATTCTCTTTACTCCTGTGCATTTAAAATTTTTCTAATTTTAAAAATATAGGTCAAGCTGTCTGGCATTAATTGGTAGAAAAAGAGAAGGAAAGGTTGAGGAAGAGGTAGAGACACTACAATATTATTCTCATCCCAGAAAATGGAAAGGTAAGAAACTCTCAAAAAATGACGACCAAGAAATAGAAGTCTACTATTTAAAGTTACAGTGTAACTAATAAGAAATATTATTGTTTAAAGTGATAATGTAACTAATGAGAGAACTAAACAATAAAATATCCACCAAATTGTGGAAGGTATATTAGTTATCAATTATTGCATGATAAATTACCCCAAAACTTATTTGCTGAAAGTAACAAACATTTTCTTGCTATTTCTGAGGGTCAGGAACCTGAGAGCAGCTTAGCTAAGTGGTTCTGGTTCAGAGTCTTTCAGGAAGTTACAGTCAAGCTGTTGGCCATGGCTGTCATCTGAAGATTTGACTGGAGCTGGGGGATGTTCTTCTAAGACAGCTTATTCACATAGCAGTTTGCAGGAGGCCTCAATTCCTTACCAACCGTTGACTGTAAGTCTCCGTTCCTTGCCATGTGGGCCTCTCCACAGGACTATTTGAGTGTCCTCAAGACATGGCAGCTGGCCTCACCCAGTATAAGTGATGGGGGGCAGGGACAGAGTGAAAGAGACCAAGGTAGAATCTACAATGTTTTTTATAACCTAACCTCAGAAGTGGCATACCATCACTTCAACCATATGATACTGGTCATGCAGCTCGACTATGGACCCTGGTACAATATGGGAGGGAATTATACAAGGATGTGAATAACAGGAGGTGGAGATAATTGAGTGCCATCTTGGAAGTTGACCACCTCCAAGAGGTGGAGGGGTAATATCCATAAGTGATTGTCTTTATAAATATATAAATAGATATCACAATATGAATATATTCTGTAGAGTTATAGAGTTAGCCAACAGAAAAGCTCAAAGCAGGTATGATTAAAGATGTCCACTACTAGGGAATGAGGGTGGGGCAGGAGAGGGATAAGGTGTAGAAATATTGATTTTTGTTTTAGGCCCCTTTATGCTACTTGATTTTTACCATGTTTCTTCATTCAAGTGCAATTACAAAATCAAAGTGACTTGAAAAGTGTTCCCTTACAAAGATAGTACTAAGTAAGTATCTTTGTATATACTTCCTTGATCTGAATTCAGAGGTCAGCGAGGGGCAAACTCAGGAGTCTGGACCATAAATGGTGCTAGCAAAGATGAGGCAATAGGCCCAGGAAACAAGGATCAAGAGTGGGGCTGAACATAGAGCCACAATCTTTATCTACCACTCCATTTATCTACCACAATCTATCACTCCCAGGCACAGGGAACAAAAGACCCTGACTGTCAAGCTCCAATAGGCATCCCTCAGAGGCCAACGTGGTCTAAGAAAGAGTCATCTCACAAAGCTTTGGATTTCAGATCAAGGCCACAGTAGCCTCTCTAGGTTAGGTGCTTTATAAGTGTTCTCTTGACCACCTGAGTGGAACAAACTATGACATAGGCAATGAGGAAATATTTATGAGCTTCCCCAGTTTTTGGCAACTGCCATCAGGCCCCTCAACATCTCAAGATCAAACATTTATGCAAGAAAGGAATCTGTCATCATTAGAAAGATCTGCCTACTGGAACATCCTGCCCTTTGGTCCTCATGGGTAGGAGCATTAAGCTTTGTTTAGATTAGTTCAATGACTGACTTGGATGGTGACTTAGACTTACCCACATTTCAAATTCACTTGGCGCTATAGACTTAAAATCCCTGCTCTGATAGACCTTCAATGTCCTCCCACCACTCCACCTCCCATCCTCAATGATCTACAGCTGCTCAGAAGAACCTCTTGTTCCTAAACAATGAAGATGCATTTTTCAAAAGCGCCTCTGCACTTAAAAGACTAATCTAAAACGCAGCTTAATACTGCTATGAGTATTTAATACTATTATGGTTGTCAGTTGATTTAAATATTTTAATGAATGGCTTTATTACGCTTCTGTCCTAAGGCTTTAAGCATAACGCAATTATAAAACTCCAATGTCCTTGTAGCCATATTTCTTTGTCATTTTAGTAGTTTGTGGAAAAGGTCAAATCATGGTTGTTATGACTCACACCGACAGATGACAGCAACAGTGATTTTGTACAAAGAACCTTGAACTAGGTGGCAGGAGCCTTGCATTTAAATTCCATATCAAAACATCATGTTGTATATCTTCAATATATATACTTTTTATTCGTCATTTATACCTGAATAAAGCTGGAGAAAATAAATAATATATAAAATGATGAAATATAGAACTAAACAAAGGATATAACCATGTTAATAATTGAAAAAATGATGGATGAAAAGTAAAAATTACAGCTGAGTAAAAAAATAAATAAATTCCAGATCTGCCACTTACCAGCTAGGTGACCTTGGATGAGCATCTTAGCCAATGTGAGCCTATGTTTTGTTATCTGTAAAATTAAGATAATGAGCCTGACTAAGATAGTTTTTTGTGAATCAAACTGGATAACAAGTGAACATATTTTCTTTTTCTTTTTCTTTTTTTTTTTTTGAGAAGGAGTCTCACTCTGTCACCCAGGCTGGAGTGCAGTGGCACTGTCTCTGCTCACCGCAAACTCCACCTCCCAGGTTCAAGCAATTTTCCTGCCTCAGCCTCTCGAGTAGCTGGGATTACAGGCATGCACTACCACACCCGGCTAATTTTTTTTTTTTGTCTTTTTAGTAGAGATGGGGTTTCACCATATTGGTCAGACTGGCCTCAAACTCCTGACCTTGTGATCCGCCCACCTTGGCTTCCCAAAGTGCTGGGATTGCAGGCGTGAGCCACCGTGCCTGGCTGTGAACATATTTTCTAAACTGTAAAGTGAACGGCACATAGAAAAGATGTACACTGCTTTGTACAAGTGAAAAAATATGTAGTAATATGAAAAGCGTACAAGTGAAAAAATATGTAGTAATATGAAAAGCTGAATTCTAAGTTCTTTCATTCACAAAGACACACTGAGCTTCCACGATTCACCTAGGAGGAACTCTCCACCCCTTTTTGTCTCAGAGCCTGCTTGTATCAGCTGTGTCTGCGAGCAACACGGAGGAGCCACCCCATACCCATAGTGCCTGCACAGTGTCTGACACAAAGGACACCTGATACACACTTACTACACTGGAATAAACAGCTCTCCCTCCCACGAAAATTGTATTAAGCCTCTACTTCCAGGGCTCTCTGAAAGCTGCTGCATCCCATAGTCCAGAGAGATCACATGACTTACTGCATGGCCTCCTGCAGCTAGCCTTTACCTTGAGTTTAGGAACATCAGCAATGGCATCTGACCACAGGCTCCCTTGGCTTGGATGGTGACTTGGAATTACACACAATTCAAATTTGATTGGCTTTATAGACTTAAAACTTCTGCTCTTTTTATTAGAATTTGACCTCAGTATGGATCATAGATGCTTAGTTTCTCCTTCTCTTAATTTTTAGAAATTGATTACTATAGCAGGAATTCTGTTGCTTTCTAAGATATTTATCCTTTTTAGTTTCATCCAGGACTGGGAAGATATCAAGGCAACAAGACTTGTGTATCAGTCACAGCCAGAGTCACTGGCAGATGGGACTATAGGTAAAATGGAACTGGACCCAGTTTTGGCCAACAAGTGGCACAGGAATTAGCAAAGGGTGACAAAGATTATATTGCTGGTAGAATTGGGCAAGGTTCAAGGAAGCCAGAAGTAGCAAGTTCAGTAGAGGCCAAGAGTTCTGTTTACTTGCTAAGAGAGGAGCAGACAAAGGCACTCAGATATCCTGGCAAACTTCTTGAAAGACAGAGCTGATTAGACCGAGGATGTGTTCTGATTGCTGCCTCTGAGCTTCACTGTTAGCCACTCAGCATTCAGTTCTGCTGGATCTTCATCCCCTTCCTCTACCCCCATCACTTTTAGAGCTGGTGTTGGACCAACTAAGCCCAAATACATAAAACCAAGGGGCAAAAATATATCTACAAATACAAATAAACAGGATTGGTACTATTACTATCAAAGCAGAGTTTAAGGCAACAGTATTAAGCAGAAGAGAGAGATTTTATATAAATAAAACACACAGTTCAGCAAAAAGTAGTAAGCATTGTGAATCTTAAAATACCAAACTATCCAACATCAATATTTTTTTTTTGGGGGGACAGAGTCTCGCTCTGTCACCCAGGCTGGGGTGCAGTGGCACGATCTCGGCTCACTGCAACCTCTGCCTCTTGGGTTCAAGCGATTCTCCTGCCTCAGCCTCCTGAGTAGTTGGGATTACAGGTACACATCACCATGCCTGGCTAATTTTTGTATTTTTGGTAGAGACAGAGTTTCCTCATGTTGGCCAGACTGGTCTCAAACTCATGACCTCAGGTGATCTGCCCACCTCGGCCTCCCAAAGTGCTGGGATTACAGATGTGAGCCACTGTGCCCAGCCCAGCTTCAAAATTTATAAAGCAAAAATTATAGAACGAACAGGAGGACATGAAAATGGAGAGGAAAATTGGACCCACATAGTAGAGGGACTTGAATACTTCTGAAGGAATCTGTATTCTATAGGAGACAGTAAACCAAGCAATCTCTCTGGTCCTTGGGAGTGCCTTTGATTTCCCTGCTTGTGTCAAGCTCTGTTTGTGAGCAACCCCAGGAAGCTACCCTGCATCCCCAGTGTCAGCCACATTGGACACAGAGGCCACCTAGGACATACAACTACTCTAGAATAAATGGAAATGATCTCCATGACCCTGCTCCCCATCCAAACTAAATTCATTCTTGAAGATACATATCACAACCCATTTCTTATATCAAGGCTTCTTCCCACCCAATGTCCCCCATGACCTCCTTCTCCCATCTCTGAGCCCTTGGAACGATCATCAGTAAAACTCTTTGGGAAATTAATCACACCCTGCTTGTGACCTATCTTCTTCTGTATTATCTATTTGAGCTGTTGCTTGAATCTTGCCTTATCACTTCACTTTTCACAAACTTGTTTTTATCTGCCAGACTTAGCTATATACCTCAGAGGCCTGATGTGGCCTGATATTTTTTGTTGTTGTTTAGAGTAGCATCACCATCCTACTAGAACAACTGCACATGTAGAGTGCTTTCTGAGAAAGCGAACTCTGGGACAGTGGGTGGATGGGCCTGAAAGGCAAGAGGTTTTCTCTGATAGGAACCTGCTATGATCATACAAGGCAGGGGTAAGGAGATTTTCGTGGTTAATACTATATGTCAAGTTGACATATAGTATGCCCATAGGATGCTCAGATATCTGATTCAAAACATTATTTCTGGGTATGTCTGTGAGAATGTTTCTGGAAGAGACTAGCATTTGAATTGGTTGACTGAGTAAAAATGATGGCTTTCCCCAACATGGATGGGCATTATCCAATCTGTTGAGGGCCTAAATAAAACAAAAAGGCAGAGGAAGATTGGATTTGTCCTCCCTCTGCCTGAATGCTTGAATGAAGAACACCGATCTTCTCCTACCTTCGGTGCTCCTGGTTTTCAGGCTTTCAGACTCAGATGGGAATCTACACCAATGGCCCTCCAGTTATGAGAACTTCCATTTATACCACTCAATTTCCTGGGGCTTCATCTTGCAAACAGAAGATCATGGGACTTCTCAGCCTTCAAATCACATGAGTCAACGCTTTATAATAATGATAATAATTTCAGATAGATAGATAGATAATCTGAAACAACTGTTTCAGTCAGATACATGTATGTGTGTGTGTATATATATATTCTCCTATTTGTTCTGTTTATTTGTATCTCTGGAGAACCCTGACTGATACAGAGATGGTATTTGCTTATGCTACAAGAAAATGATGCAAGTAAATTCTCAGGAAGAAACAGGGCTGAATGGGCTAAAAGGAGTAAGAGAGTTAAGGATATCTCTAGCTGATTTGGTTATGATCTGCAAGGTTCCAAGCATGGTGCTGACATCCATGACCCAAGATAAGCCCTCCATACCAAGAAGGCACTATTAGCCAAAGGCCACTTGCTCAGTTGGTTTAGGACCAAATCATCCACTGCTTCTGACCCATGTAGGGATGGCACAGGGAAGGAGGAAGGGTAGCTCAGCAGAGGCCACTCTCATGCAAGCATTCTGCCTGTGCTCCTGGCACTTCTAGTGCCCCACCCTGCAGATTACCCAAGCCCTTTCCAGACCAAAAGATACAGATCCCTATAGAGGAGTGGAATACCCCTCTGGCTCCCAATATCAAAGATTAGATACAGACAAGCCCTGGCTAGAGCCCACCAGCTCTAGATGCCAGACCACAAACGGCTCCTCAGAAAGCATGATTCTCCCCCACTCCCCTGGTGTGCTTATCAGCAGACACATGGCTCACCAGTGTAACTCTACCCCCATCCCAATGCACCTAATGGTAGTCCTTCCTCTGCTACCTGAACAAGGCCCTCAGAAGCTGGCTTCTCCAGATGCTCCAGGCAGAAGTAATGGTTCCCTCAAATCAATCAGTTTGTACTTCCCTGTGAAAGGCTGTATGGAAGAGGGAAAAATCACAGGGACTTGAGAGTCAGAGAAACCTGGGTTAGTATCTTTGTGGCCCTGAGCAAATCATCTCCCATATCTGGGCTGCATATCTAACAGGCTGTTGCCAGGGTTAAATGGCACCTAGCGCAATAGGCACCCAAGAAGCAGTAACAGTTATTGCTATCACTCTGTGCTGTGATAAAGTTAATCAAGGAAAAGTTCAGAAAGGTAAGCAATCTGTGAATGTCTGGAGGACTGAAACAGGCTTGCCTAAGGCTTGGGCAGAGCCTTACCTTAGTCGGCCTCTTGCACAGGTGAGGCTCATAATTGCCCAAAACATCCCTACAGAAGACCCAGAAGAGGTTGAACTCCCCTTCCTGCTGGCCAAGCCTGGAGCCTGCATCTTATTTGCATACTGATTAACACTAGTTAGGAGAAATGCATGATCATGATCTTTGTCCTGTAAAGGCTAGGTAGAAACAAAGTCAGTGTGAAGCAGAATAGTCTTTCAGCCAACTGGATATGCTTTCTCCCTGAAGCAACAACTGAGGAGGGCTTTGAACTCTGCTGGGAGCTTGCTAGTGTCTCAGGAAATTCTCTTGCAGGGACTGAGTCAATGAGCCATGCCCCTTCCGTGTACAGTTTCTACCTTTTGGGGAGTTTGTTTGTTTGTTTGTTTGTTTGTTTGTTTGGAGACGGAGTCTCACTCTGTCTCCAGGCTGGAGTGCAGTGGCACGATATTAGCTCACTGCAACCTCTGCCTCCCGGGTTCAAGTGATTCTTCTGCCTCAGTCTCCCAAGTAGCTGGGAGTACAGGCACATGCCACCATGCCCAATTAATTTTTGTAATTTTAGTAGAGACGGGGTTTCACCATGTTAGCCAGGATGGTCTTGATCTCTTGACCTCGTGATCTGCCCACCTCGGCCTCCCAAAGTGCTGGGATTACAGGCATGAGCCACCGCACCCGACCTTCTAAGGCATTTTTATAGCCATTTTCTCATCTGGTTCTCCAAATAACCCTGTGAGGTAGGTATGAATAAACCCATTTCACAGAGCAGGAGACTGCAGGCTCAGAAGGATAAAGAGATTAATCTAAAGTCACACACACACACATACACACACACACACACACACACACACACACGCAGTTTTCAAGTTCAAATTCAAGCAAGTCTGTCTGGAGCCCCCAGAACGCATGCTTTCTACCCCACTCCACTACCTCTTAGTAGTTCCTTCTCTCTTCTTTACTACCCTGCCAAAAAAGTCTATCTTTCTCTAATTTAGTCTTCTTTTCTGTGGCTCCTGCTCACCTAGGAGTTTATAGCCACAGAATCTAGCCAAGCCTTCAGGCCAGAAAAATGAAGATATCTACAAGCAGTGACCCGGCAGCTTCTGTTTTTAACAGTTTAATTTCAAAGGAAATGGACCTCACTTAACTAAATTTCCTTTTCTATTTTTTCTAGCTATTAAAGAACTTGCATATCTAATAAATATTTAATAGGAATTTCCCTCCAGCTGAATTCAGACCCCTTAGCATCTCATTACCATGTCTTAGAATAGTATCCTCATTGTCACTTGCTTAATTATGCTCAGAAAGAGTTGAATTGTGTGGCTGTTGGGATCAGAAAGTGATTAAATTCACTTGGCAAGACTTTGGATATCTCATTATGATCCTCATTTAGCACTTCTAATGAAGTTATTTTTTTCCCCCAATACTGACTTGGGAAAGGCTTGTTCAGTGTAGCTAACTATTTCCCTAAGCCTTGCACAACTTCGAACCGTGCCAGAAAAGATCAGAAGTTACTTCACACCTCATTTGCACTCCCAAAAAAAACAGCCATCCAAAGTACAATGATATAAGGCCCTGGAAAAAGGGGTGGGGAAGTTAGACTTTGAGACACTTTCCAGATCACTGAGTCCAGTCCTGTCTGATGGTTGAATCACTTTTCCAGCAACAGTATCAAAGGCTAGTCCAGGTCCAGCTTGGATTCCTCCAATATCAGGAAATTCACTTGGCCTTAAGGCAGCCTGCTCTCTCTTTAAAGGACTCAGTAAAACCTTCATTACTTTCAATCATTGGTCCTCACACTGCTCTCCAGGTCATCCCTGGCTTTGTTTGAGAATAAATTATATCCCTCTTTTAGAAGATCCTTTGGTAATTTGGAGATTCATTCTAATGGCCACTTGAATTTTCTCTTCTATCAGTTCTAAGTATCCCCATTTCCTTCCTCCATTTCTCGTATGATGTGATTTCCAGTCCCTTTCTCATCTAAATAATACTCTCTTATCTTTCTTCTTCCCCCACTTTCTTCCTCCCTTTTCTTCTTGAGTGCCTACCCTACTAAGTAAAAGCTATAAAGGTAGATGCTGGACATAGAGTAGTGAATATGTCAAATATGACCCCTGCCCTCCCTTCCAGGGCTTAGAATCTAGGTGGAGAGAGAAACAAGCACACAGACCTCTATAATGGTGATGTAAGCATTATGTGAGTAACAAACGGTGGAGAAGTATCTGACATTTATTGAATGTTGACTTTGTGCCCAGCTGTATGGGAAATACTTTCTATTATTTCACTTATTCTTCACAATACCCTAATTCTTCAGAGCAGGAAACTGAAGCACACAGAGGTTAAGTAATTTTCCCAAGATTACACAATAAGTAGCAGATCGAGGATATAAATCCATAGAATACACTGTTATTGGACTCTTTGAGTATAGAACCCAGGTTTTTTATTCAACACCTCAAGAGTCCTCTGATCAGTCAAGAAAGCACAGCGCTTCACATCTGAATACTCTGTCTTTGCCTCCATCTGAACTCCTCTTTCTTGTCTTGGGAGCATGACCCTTCCAAATGCTGGTTCCTTTAAATGTGTTGACAACAAAACCCAGAGATTCTGTTTGCCCATTGTTCATCTCAAGCAACCCCTCTGAGCCCCCTTCCATCCTGCCCCTCCCCCAGCTTTCCCTCACAGAAGAGATCCTGCTAGGCCCCTGCACCCAGGCCCGCATGCCTGCAGCCCCAGGTTTGACCAGTAAGAATTGAATCCTGGAAGGGTGGCCTAAAGGAGGGTTCTGACTGATAGCCAGATGCTTCCCAACTCCCTGGGCCTTATTTTCGGAAAAAAAGTGTTTCTTCTGCACATGAATGAAATAGATACAAGAGTGCCAGTCACAGGTTCCAGCCCAAACAAACTGTGTATTTTACTCATGCCTCTTCTTTGGTTGAACCTTTCTGATGAAAGGTTGACATACGAGGGGTGAGGCCAGTAAGCAAACAGGTTTAAAAAGGTATACTCCGACTTCCAAGGAGAGGTGAGATGGATCAAGGAATCTCCCTCTTATGGGTCTAGGGGTCCCCAAGCTGGAAATAAAGGAAAATCTTGAGCTCCTTCAAGGGAAATTCTAGGCACCTAGTTAGCCCTGAGAAGTAAATAAGCAACTTGATAAGCAAGAAAGTAACAGCAGCTTAAAACACTAGCCAAGGAAGTTAGAGTCAGGAAGTATTTGGCTCCCCTCTGGTAAGACAGAACTGAAGACTGAACTCTGATTACTATTCTTTGTTCTAAATTTCTTCCTGAGGAGCCTGGAGGGACTCACACCCATGAGCCAGAGCTATCATTATTTTCGGCTGATCCCAAATTTTTAACAAATATTTCTCTTCCTTAACCAATTGCAAATCAGAAAATCTTTTACTCTACCTATGACCTAAAAGCCACTGCTTCAAGATGTCCCACCCTTTTAGGCCAAAACCAATGTGTAATCTCTATGTATTGATTTGTGATTTTGCCTACAACTTCTGCTTTCCTGAAATTTACCCCCCTTTAAAAAACTTGCTTGCAAGGTATCAGGGAGGTCTGGATTTGAGCATTAGCTGCCCAGTCCTTCTTGCTTGGTGCCCTGCAAATAAATATCCTCTTTTCTCCCACTGCAAACTTTGATGTTAATATCTGGTTTTCCTGTGCCCTTTAAGCAGATCCCAGTTCAGTTCTAAAACAGAGGCTGCTCCTTGGATGAGAAGAATCAATCTGAAAACTAAAATGGGTCACCCCAGTTCTGTCACCAAGTTGCACTGTGAGCTTGAACAAGTCTCTTCCCCTACCTAGGTCCTTCATTTCTTAAATAATGAGTGGTTTAAGCAAGCCAACTAACATGGGCCCCTCTAGCTTTAAGATATGCTGGGTTCCAGTCTATTTATTAAGAACTTTCTCTTTCAAGAACATCTGTAAGTGCCTACAAAGTGCAAATCCCTGTAGAGAAGGGGTAAACTCAATTCTAGGGAAGAATTATTGAGGAGCCAGAAGCAACCATTGTGATGAAAAATCTCAGCCCTCCCTAAGACATCCTTTTTGCCCTATTGGTCGCTTTTTACAAGCCTAGCCCCATGTCCTTAAAAGCACCAGTACCACACAGCAGGGCAGAAAGAGGAAGTCCCAACCTCAACTATAAACAAGTTTCTAGTAGCTTTCAGGCTATTCCCCCAGTAATAAGTCAGCCATCTTGACTCTGTGACTAGAGCTCCTTCTAATTTGCTTCTTCCCGAGAAAGGTAGGAGAATTAAATGCAATCCCTGACCTGCCAAACTCAAACTAAGATGACATTCCAAAAACACATGGAACCATTGTCAGTATTCACCACTATTAGGGTTATCATCTGTCCTCAAACAGAACAGGAGAGCAGAGTGCTGATATTTGGAAACAAAAGGTATGCCTCAAAGTAATATGAAAAGTATCACTGGGATTGGCCTGTCAGCTGACAGCACAAAGTCCAAACAAGCTGGTACCCACTTGGGTGAACATACAGAGCCTGGCCCACATTCCCTAAGCACTAATGATGAATGCATAATTATTTCAAGGTTGATTAGACTTAGGCGTGCTCATCTGTCTCTCAAAAGCTCCAATGGTCATAAGAAAGAAAACCAAAAAGGCTCTTTACTGTTTGTGGGGTTTTTTTTGTTTTTTTTTTTCTTTTTTATTATACTTTAAGTTCTAGGGTACATGTGCATAACGTGCAGGTTTGTTACATATGTATACTTGTGCCATGTTGCTGTGCTACACCCATCAACTCCTCAGCACCCATCAACTCGTCATTTACATCAGGTATAACTCCCAATGCAATCCCTGCCCCCTCCCCCCTCCCCATGATAGGCCCCGGTGTATGATGTTCCCCTTCCCGAGTCCAAGTGATCTCATTGTTCAATTCCCATGTATGAGTGAGAACATGCAGTGTTTGGTTTTCTGTTCTTGTGATAGTTTGCTAAGAATGATGGTTTCCAGTTGCATCCATGTCCCTGCAAAGGACACAAACTCATCCTTTTTTATGGCTGCATAGTATTCCATGGTGTATATGTGCCACATTTTCTTAATCCAGTCTGCCACTGATGGACATTTGGGTTGATTCCAAGTCTTTGCTATTGTGAATAGTGCCGCAATAAACATACGTGTGCATGTGTCTTTATAGCAGCATGATTTATAATCCTTTGGGTATAGACCCAGTAATGGGATGGCTGGGTCATATGGTACTTCTAGTTCTAGATCCTTGAGGAATCGCCATACTGTTTTCCATAATGGTTGAACTAGTTTACAATCCCACCAACAGTGTAAAAGTGTTCCTGTTTCTCCACATCCTCTCCAGCACCTGTTGTTTCCTGACTTTTTAATGATTGCCATTCTAACTGGTGTGAGATGGTATCTCATTGTGGTTTTGATTTGCATTTCTCTGATGGCCAGTGATGATGAGCATTTTTTCATGTGTCTGTTGGCTGTATGAATGTCTTCTTTTGAGAAATGTCTGTTCATATCCTTTGCCCACTTTTTGATGGGGTTGTTTGTTTTTTCTTGTAAATTTGTTTGAGTTCTTTGTAGGTTCTGGATATTAGCCCTTTGTCAGATGAGTAGATTGCAAAAATTTTCTCCCATTCTGTAGGTTGCCTGTTCACTCTGATGGTAGTTTCTTTTGCTGGGCAGAAGCTCTTTAGTTTAATGAGATCCCATTTGTCAATTTTGGCTTTTGCTGCCGTTGCTTTTGGTGTTTTAGACATGAAGTCTTTGCCCATGCCTATGTCCTGAATGGTACTACCTAGGTTTTCTTCTAGGGTTTTTATGGTATTAGGTCTAACATTTAAGTCTCTAATCCATCTTGAATTAATTTTCGTGTAAGGAGTAAGGAAAGGATCCAGTTTCAGCTTTCTACTTATGGCTAGCCAATTTTCCCAGAACCATTTATTAAATAGGGAATCCTGTCCCCATTTCTTGTTTCTCTCAGGTTTGTCCAAGATCAGATGGCTGTAGATGTGTGGTATTATTTCTGCGGACTCTGTTCTGTTCCATTGGTCTATATCTCTGTTTTGGTACCAGTACCATGCTGTTTTGGTTACTGTAGCCTTGTAGTATAGTTTGAAGTCAGGTAGCGTGATGCCTCCAGCTTTGTTCTTTTGACTTAGGATTGTCTTGGAGATGCGGGCTCTTTTTTGGTTCCATATGAACTTTAAAGCAGTTTTTTCCAATTCTGTGAAGAAACTCATTGGTAGCTTGATGGGGATGGCATTGAATCTATAAATTACCTTGGGCAGTATGGCCATTTTCACGATATTGATTCTTCCTATCCATGAGCATGGTATGTTCTTCCATTTGTTTGTGTCCTCTTTTATTTCAGTGAGCAGTGGTTTGTAGTTCTCCTTGAAGAGGTCCTTTACATCCCTTGTAAGTTGGATTCCTAGGTATTTGATTCTCTTTGAAGCAATTGTGAATGGAAGTTCATTCATGATTTGGCTCTGTGTTTGTCTGTTATTGGTGTATAAGAATGCTTGTGATTTTTGCACATTAATTTTGTATCCTGAGACTTTGCTGAAGTTGCTTATCAGCTTAAGGAGATTTTGGGCTGAGACAATGGGGTTTTCTAAATATACAATCATGTCATCTGCAAACAGGGACAATTTGACTTCTTCTTTTCCTAACTGAATACCCCTGATTTCTTTCTCTTGCCTAATTGCCCTAGCCAGAACTTCCAACACTATGTTGAATAGGAGTGGTGAGAGAGGGCATCCCTGTCTTGTGCCAGTGTTCAAAGGGAATTTTTCCAGTTTTTGCCCATTCAGTATGATATTGGCTGTGGGTTTGTCATAAATAGCTCTTATTATTTTGAGGTACGTTCCATCAATACCGAATTTATTGAGCGTTTTTAGCATGAAGGGCTGTTGAATTTTGTCAAAAGCCTTTTCTGCATCTATTGAGATAACCATGTGGTTCTTGTCTTTGGTTCTGTTTATATGCTGGATTATGTTTATTGATTTGCGAATGTTGAACCAGCCTTGCATCCCAGGGATGAAGCCCACTTGATCATGGTGGATAAGCTTTTTGATGTGTTGTTGAATCCGGTTTGCCAGTATTTTATTGAGGATTTTTGCATCGATGTTCATCAGGGATATTGGTCTAAAATTCTCTTTTTTTGTTGTGTCTCTGCCAGGCTTTGGTATCAGGATGATGTTGGCCTCATAAAATGAGTTAGGGAGGATTCCCTCTTTTTCTATTGATTGGAATAGTTTCAGAAGGAATGGTACCAACTCCTCCTTATACCTCTGGTAGAATTCAGCTGTGAATCCATCTGGTCCTGGACTTTTTTTGGTTGGTAGGCTATTAATTATTGCCTCAATTTCAGAGCCTACTATTGGTCTATTCAGGGATTCAACTTCTTCCTGGTTTAGTCTTGGAAGAGTGTAAGTGTCCAGGAAATTATCCATTTCTTCTAGGTTTTCCAGTTTATTTGCGTAGAGGTGTTTATAGTATTCTCTGATGGTAGTTTGTATTTCTGTGGGGTCGGTGGTGATATCCCCTTTATCATTTTTAATTGCGTCGATTTGATTCTTCTCTCTTTTCTTCTTTATTAGTCTTGCTAGTGGTCTGTCAATTTTGTTGATCTTTTCAAAAAACCAACTCCTGGATTCATTGATTTTTTGGAGGGTTTTTTGTGTCTCTATCTCCTTCAGTTCTGCTCTGATCTTAGTTATTTCTTGCCTTCTGCTAGCTTTGGAATGTGTTTGCTCTTGCTTCTCTAGTTCTTTTAATTGCGATGTTAGAGTGTCAATTTTTGATCTTTCCTGCTTTCTCTTGTGGGCATTTAGTGCTATAAATTTCCCTCTGCACACTGCTTTAAATGTGTCCCAGAGATTCTGGTATGTTGTATCTTTGTTCTCATTGGTTTCAAAGAACATCTTTATTTCTGCCTTCATTTCGTTATGTACCCAGTAGTCATTCAGGAGCAGGTTGTTCAGTTTCCATGTAGTTGAGCGGTTTTGATTGAGTTTCTTAGTCCTGAGTTCTAGTTTGATTGCACTGTGGTCTGAGAGACAGTTTGTTATAATTTCTGTTCTTGTACATTTGCTGAGGAGTGCTTTACTTCCAATTATATGGTCAATTTTGGAGTAAGTACGATGTGGTGCTGAGAAGAATGTATATTCTGTTGATTTGGGGTGGAGAGTTCTATAGATGTCTATTAGGTCTGCTTGCTGCAGAGATGAGTTCAATTCCTGGACATCCTTGTTAACTTTCTGTCTCGTTGATCTGTCTAATGTTGACAGTGGAGTGTTGAAGTCTCCCATTATTATTGTATGGGAGTCTAAGTCTCTTTGTAAGTCTCTAAGGACTTGCTTTATGAATCTGGGTGCTCCTGTATTGGGTGCATATATATTTAGGATAGTTAGCTCTTCCTGTTGAATTGATCCCTTGACCATTATGTAATGGCCTTCTTTGTCTCTTTTGATCTTTGATGGTTTAAAGTCTGTTTTATCAGAGACTAGGATTGCAACCCCTGCTTTTTTTTGTTCTCCATTTGCTTGGTAAATCTTCCTCCATCCCTTTATTTTGAGCCTATGTATGTCTCTGCGTGTGAGATGGGTCTCCTGAATACAGCAGACTGATGGGTCTTGACTCTTTATCCAGTTTGCCAGTCTGTGTCTCTTAATTGGAGCATTTAGTCCATTTACATTTAAGGTTAAGATTGTTATGTGTGAACTTGATCCTGCCATTATGATATTAACTGGTTATTTTGCTCGTTAGTTGATGCAGTTTCTTCCTAGCCTCGATGGTCTTTACATTTTGGCATGTTTTTGCAATGGCTGGTACCGGTTGTTCCTTTCCATGTTGAGTGCTTCCTTCAGGGTCTCTTGTAAGGCAGGCCTAGTGGTGACAAAATCTCTAAGCATTTGCTTATCTGTAAAGGATTTTATTTCTCCTTCACTTATGAAACTTAGTTTGGCTGGATATGAAATTCTGGGTTTAAAATTCTTTTCTTTAAGAATGTTGAATATTGGCCCCCACTCTCTTCTGGCTTGGAGAGTTTCTGCCGAGAGATCTGCTGTGAGTCTGATGGGCTTCCCTTTGTGGGTAACCCGACCTTTCTCTCTGGCTGCCCTTAAGATTTTTTCCTTCATTTCAACTTTGGTGAATCTGGCAATTATGTGTCTTGGAGTTGCTCTTCTCGAGGAGTATCTTTGTGGCGTTCTCTGTATTTCCTGGATTTGAATGTTGGCCTGCCCTACTAGGTTGGGGAAGTTCTCCTGGATGATATCCTGAAGAGTGTTTTCCAACTTGGTTCCATTTTCCCCCTCACTTTCAGGCACCCAATCAGACGTAGATTTGGTCTTTTTACATAATCCCATACTTCTTGCAGGCTTTGTTCATTTCTTTTTCTTCTTTTTTCTTTTGGTTTCTCTTCTCGCTTCATTTCATTCATTTGATCCTCAATCGCTGATACTCTTTCTTCCAGTTGATCGAGTCGGTTACTGAAGCTTGTGCATTTGTCACGTATTTCTCGTGTCATGGTTTTCATCTCTCTCATTTTGTTTATGACCTTCTCTGCATTAATTACTCTAGCTATCAATTCTTCCACTCTTTTTTCAAGATTTTTGGTTTCTTTGCGCTGGGTACGTAATTCCTCCTTTAGCTCTGAGAAGTTTGATGGACTGAAGCCTTCTTCTCTCATCTTGTCAAAGTCATTCTCCGTCCAGCTTTGATCCGTTGCTGGCAATGAGCTGCGCTCCTTTGCAGGGGGAGATGAGCTCTTATTTTTTGAATTTCCAGATTTTCTGCCCTGCTTTTTCCCCATCTTTGTGGTTTTATCTGCCTCTGGTCTTTCACGATGGTGACGCACTGATGGGGTTTTGGTGTAGGTGTCCTTCCTGTTTGATAGTTTTCCTTGTAACAGTCAGGACCCTCAGCTGTAGGTCTGTTGGAGATTGCTTGAGGTCCACTCCAGACCCTGTTTGCCTGGGTATCAGCAGCAGAGGCTCAGTTGAAAATGCAGAAATCACCGGTCTTCTGTGTCATTCGTGCTGGGAGTTGGAGACTGGAGCTGTTCCTGTTTGGCCATCTTGCTCCGCCCCCTCTACTGTATTGTAATAAGGAAATAAAACTGCCAAGGAACCTAGACATTTTGGGTCCCTGAGAAGCCAACTTGACATTAGAAAGTTGCTTGGGCAACATGGAGGCACAACTATAGATCCTTCATATGGATTGTATCTATCAGAGGCTTGAATGCTTCCCTGGGCACATGAGGAAGGTGAAACAGAGGAGTTCCTTTATCCCCCTTGTAGGGCATGCGACAGGGGTGTGGCTTGCTTCTTAGGTGCCCCATTGCTCAAACCCCAAGGGGGAGCATGCAGATGGGCAGGTCATGCGGAGCACTTTGGGGCTCCATCCCTACGGCAGTGTCTAGGGTTGACTGTTCACAGCTCCTGAAGCCCCAGTGGATGTGTGTTACAGTGTCCTCTTTCAGTTTTGCTGTCTGCAGGTGGCTTGTGTTAATCAGCTCAATTAGACCCTCTGCTTCATCTCAAAGACAGAGGGCTTTCTGTATCCCGGATTCTTGCCCTAGTGTACCAGAAAAATCGGACCACACATGGGCTTGGAGGATGGGTGAAAGGTTTTATTGAATGATGGAAATAGCTCTCAGTGAGATGGATGGGGAGGCCAGAAGGGAGATGGATTGGGAAGGTAGTCTTCTCCTGGAGTCGAACCACCCAGTGCCTGGAACCTCTTCCGACTGCCCCCAACCAAATTCCATGTTGTCCCACTGTCGATGGCCTGCCAGCATCTGCTGGTGTCTGTCAGTGTGCTCTTCTGCTCCTCTGCTCCTCTCAACATCCAGCTGCTTGTGCTTGTGCCTGCTAGGGTCTTGGGGTTTTTATGGGCACAGGATGGGGGCATGGTAGGCCAGAGTGGTTTTGGAAAATGCAACATTTGGGCACAAAAACAGAAATGCCTGCCCTCACTTAGGTCCATGGCACAAGCCCGAGGGTGGAGCCTTCTCCAGGGACACTGCCCTTCTCTACCCAGCACTTTCCTGCCCTGCTCCTGTATCAAAGGCAGTCTTGGATCTCCTATTCAGCACTTAAAATACATAGAATAACCATAAGTTCTTCTCAGGTTTGCAAATCACATCCTAAGAGAGTTCCATCTCTCCCTCTAGACTCAAACTCCCACACATGTCCTTTTCTCCACCTTCAGCATCTTGCACACCACTTTCACTTCTCAGTTCTCTGCCTTTCCACCAATGCAGCCACCACCACTTGGCTACCAAGGCTTTGAAGGCAGACTCCATTAAGTAGTCCTTGCTTTTCCCAGTTCTTCTTCCTAGGCCTCCATATTTTTTATGCAGTGATTACAGTGCAAAAACAGCACTAAGTGCTAAGTTAACCCTTAGTACTGCCTTTGAATCTGCTGCTGCTGCTGCTTTCAAGAGAAATGAAACATTTTACTAGACATTTGTAACCGAATAGAGTCTCATTATCCAATGGCCAAAACCTCTTATAACAGCTACAACTGATAAGACCATAGTCCTAATAAACTTGTATATTTGAATAAAGTGGCTTTGCTTTCAGGATACTTTCCCACAGGCTTACCGATCCCAACCCAGCACTAACAAGGTGAAGACCACAGGTGGGCAGACTGGCACTGGAAGTGTACAGTATAGAAAGTCAGAGGACTACATTCTAGAGCCTGGGCTGACCTTGATTAAGTAAATGACCTTGGATAACTCCTTTTGCCTTGCTGAACATTACTATGGCCCTCTTGTCAGAATGGGCTTATGGAAGACAGGTGACTAATGGGGCTTTTGCTCAAATCCATTTTACACTGGGCCCAGTGGGTTCCTGAACCTATATTGCAGTTATTTCCCCAGATCCAGATGCATAGTTGGAATAGACATATTAAGCAATGGCAGAATCCCTACATTTGTTCACTGACTTTTGGAATGATGGCTGTTATGGTGGGAAAAGCCAGATGGAAGCCATTAGGACTGCCTCTACCTAGAAAAAGAGTAAATCAAAATCAACCTTTGGAGGGATCTCAGAGATTAGTGCCACCATCAAGTACTTGAAAGACGAACAGGTTCCCACCACATCTCCATTCAGCTCTACTACTTGACCTGTGTGAAAGACAGATGGATCTTACAGAATTACAGTAGACTTAACCATGTGGTGACTCAGATTAGAGCTGCTGTACCAGGTGTGGTTTCATTGCTTGAGCAACTTAACAATCCTCTGGTACCTGGTATGCAGCTATTGATCTGTACAGCTGTTCCATAACTGTCCATAAGGCCCACCAGAAAAAAATTTGCTTTCAGCTGGCAAGGACAGCAATATACCTTCACTGTCTTACCTCAGGGATATATCAGCTGTCCAGCACTATGTCACAATTTAGTTTGAAGGGAACTTGATCACCTTTCACTTTACACGATGTCACACTGATCCATTACATTGATGACATGATGTTGATTAAATCTAGTGAGCAGGAAATGGCAACTAGTCTAGACTTACTAGTAAGACATTTACATGTCAGAAGGTAGAAAATATATCTGACTAAAATACAGCCATCTTCTTCTTCAATGAAATTTCCAGGAGTTCAGTGGTGTAGGGCACATCAAGGTACTCTTTCTAAGGTGAAGGAAAGGTTTTCCTAACAAAAAAGAGGCATAATACCTAGTGGACCTGTTTGGATTTGGGAGGCAACATATTCTTCATTTGGGTATGTCACTCTGGCCCATTTACCCAGTGACCTAAAAAGCTGTTACTTTTTAGTGGGACCCAGAACAGGAGAAGGTTCTGCCACAGGTCCAGGCTGCTGTGCAAGCTGCTCTGCCATTTGGGCCACAAGATTCAGCAAATCCAATGGTGCTTAAAGAGACCCCTTTAAGTGAATGGCAGTGCAGGCCTTTGAGATTTGGGAGCAAGACCCTGCCATCATTCGCAGGTAACTACTGTCCTTTTGAGAGGCAACTCTTGCCTTGCTACTAGGCCTTAGTAAAAACTGAATGCTTGACCAAGGGCCACCTAGTTATCACAAAACCTGAGTTGCTAATCATGAACTGGATGTCATCTGACCACCAAGTCATAAAGTTGGGCATGTAGAGCAGCATTCCATCATTAAATGGAAGTGGTGTATATTTGATCAGGCCTGAGTAGGCCCTGAAGGCACAAATAAGCTACATCAAGAAGTAACCCAAATGCCCACGGTCCCAAATCTTACTACACTGGATTCTCTCTCCCAGCCTGCACCTATGGCTTCATGGAGGTTCTCTACAATCAGATGAAAGAGGAATAGAAGACTAGGGCCTGGGTTACAGATAGTTCTGCATAACATACAGTCTCTACCCAAAAGTGGATAGCTGCGGCACTGCAGTCCCTTTTGGGGACATTCCTGAAGGAAAGTGGTGAAGGGAAATCTTCTCAATCAGTGAACTTTGAACAGTGCACCTGATTGTGCACTTTGCTTGAAAGGAGAAATGGCAAGATATGCAATTATATACCAGTTCATGAGCTGTAGCCAGTGGTTTGGCTGACTGGGCAAGGACTTGGGAGATATATGATTGGAAAACTAGTGCCAAAGAAACTTGGAGAGGGAGTATGTAGACAGACCTCTTTGAATAAGCAAAGAACATGAAGGTATTTGTGTCTTATGTGGATGCTTACCAAAGGGTGACCTCAGGAGAGCAGGACTTTAATAATTCCGTGGATAGGATGAGCCGTTCTATGGATACTAGCAGCTGCCTTCCCCAACCACTCCTGTGATTGCCCAATGGGTTCATGAACAAAGTGGCCATGGTGGTAGGGATGGAGGTTATGCATGGGCTAAGGAACATGGTCTTCTACCTACCAAGTTTCACCTGGATACAACCATGCTGAGTGCTCAATTCACAAGCAGTAGATACCAACACTGAGCCCCTGACAATGGTACCATTCCTGACAGTAATCATAAAGCTAACTGGTGGCAGATTGATTGCATTGGATGACTTGCATCATGGAAGGAGCAGTGTTTTATCCTTACTGGAAAAGACACTTACTCTGGCTACAGATTTGTCCTCCCTGCATACAAAGATTCTGCTATAACTACCATCCATAGACTTATGGAATGTCTTATTCACCAACATGATATTCCTCACAGCATTGTTTCTGACCCAGGAACTCATTTCACAGCAAAAGAAGTGTAGCAATGGGCCCATGTTCATGGAATTCACTTGTTTACTTTGTCTCCACTATCCTGAAGCAGCTGGCTTGATAAAATGGTGGAATGGCTTTTTGGAGACTCCGTTAGTGCCAGCTAGATGGTATTACCTTGCAAGACTAGGGAATGGTTCTCCAAAAGGCTGTAAACTCTGAATCAGTGTGTAATATGTATTGGTGTGTCTTTCACAGCCAGGGTTTATGGGGCCAGGAATCAAAGTGTGGAAATGGGAGTTGTACCATTCACTCTTACTCCTAGTTACCCACTAGAAAACTTGTTTTGAGATAATAATTAATTTTTTATTTTAATTTATACATTTATGGGTTACATAAAATATTTTGATACAGGCTTGCAATGTGTAACAATCACATCAGGGTAAATAGGGTACCCATCACCTCAAGCATTTATGTTTTGTGTTACAAACAATCCAGTTATAGTCTTTTAGTTATTTAAAAATGTACAATTAAATTATTTTTGACTATAGTTACCCTGTTGTGTTAGCAAATATTAGGTTTTATTCATTGCTTCTAACTATTATCCAAGCCCATTAACCACCTCTACCCTGTTCCATCTGCCCAACTACCCTTTCCAACTTCTGGTAACCATCCTTTTTCTCTCTATCTCCATGAGTTCAAATGTCTTAATATTTTTGCTCTCACAAGTGTATGAGAATATTTGAAGTTTGTCTTTGTGTGCTGGATTATTTCACTTAACATAATGACCTCCAGTTTAATCAATGTTGTTGCAAATGACAGGATCTCATTCTTTCTTATGGTTGAATAATACACCATTGTGTATATGTACCATATTTACCCATTCATGCATTGATGGACACTTAGGTTGCTTCCAAATATTAGCTATTGTAAATAGTGCTGCAAAAAAAAAAAAAAAACCATGAGAATGCAGGTAACCTTCAATATATTATTTCCTTTCTTTTGGGTATATACTTAGCATTGGTATTGCTGGATCATATGTTGGCTCTATTTTTAGTTTTTTGAGGAACTTCCAAAGTATTCTCCATAATGGGTGTACTAATTTATATTCCCATCAACAGTGTATAAAGGTTCTCTTTTCTCTACACCCTCACCAGCATTTGTTATTTCCTGTTTTTGGACATAAGCCATTTTAACTGGGGTGAGATGATATCTCCTTGTTATTTTTATTTGCATTTATTTGATGATCAACAATGGTGAGCACCTTTTCACATACCTGTTTGCAATTTGTATGTTTTCTTTTGAGAAATATCTATTCTTATCTTTTGCCCATTTAAAAAATTGGATTATTAGATTTTTTTTTTCCTATACAGTTGTTTGATATGATTTGGCTGTGTCCCCACCCAAATCTTATCTTGAATTGTAGCTCCCATAATCCTCACTTGTTGTGGGAGGGACCTGTTGGGAGGTAATTGAATCATGGGGATGGGTTTTTTCCATGTTGCTCTCATGATAGTGAATAAGTCTTATGAGATCTCATGGTTTTATAAAAGGGCAGTTCCCCTGAACATGCTCTCTTGCCTGGCACCATGTAAGATGTGTCTTTGCTCCTCCATTGCCCTCTGCCATGATTGTGAGGCCTCCCCAGCCATGTGATGCTGTGAGTTCATTTTGGAACTGGGTAAAAGGCAGAGGTTGGAAAAGTTTGGAGGGCTCAGAAGAAGATAAGAAAATGTGGGAAAGTTTGGAACTTCCTAGATACTTGGGATGGGGAGCTCAGAAGACAGAAAGATGTGGGAAAGTTTGAAACTTCCTAGAGACTTGTTGAATGACATTGACCAAAATGCTGACAGTGATATGAGCAGTAAGGTCCAGACTGAGGTGGTCTCAGATGGAGATGATAAACTTGTTGGGAACTGGAGTAAAGGTCAATCTTGCTATACAAAGAGACTGGTGGCATTTTGCCACTGCCCTAGAGATTTGTGGAACTTTGAACTTGAGAGAGATGATTTAGGGTATCTGGTAGAAGAAATTTCTAAGTGGTAAAGTTCTCGAGAGAAAGCAGAGCATAAAAGTTTGGAAAATTTGCAGCCTGACAATGCAATAGAAAAGAAAAACCCATTTTCTGGGGAGAAATTCAAGCCTGCTGCAGAAATTTGCATAAGTAAAGAGGAGCCCACTGTTAATCACCAAGACAATGAGGAAAATATCTCCAGGTCATGTCAGAGACCTTCGTGGCACCCCCTTGCATCACAGACCCAGAGGCCTAGGAGGAAAAAATGGTTTT
Organism: Papio anubis; assembly: GCF_008728515.1. NCBI lineage: Eukaryota > Metazoa > Chordata > Mammalia > Primates > Cercopithecidae > Papio > Papio anubis. The sequence goes on along the minus strand of NC_044996.1, from coordinate 5,865,353 downwards.
ATGGGCTAGGCCCAGGATGAGTGCACAGCCTAGGGACTTGGTGCACTCATCCTAGCCTCTCCAGCCATGGCTAAAATGGGCCAAGGTACAGCTTGGGCCATGGCTAAAAGGGGCCAAGGTACAGCTTGGGCCATGACTTTGGAGGGTGCAAGTCCCAAGCCTTGGCAGCTTCCATGTAGTGTTGAGCCCATGGGTACACAGAAGTCAAGAATTGAAGTTTGGAAACCTCCATCTAGATTTCAGAGGATGTATGGAAATGCCTGGATATCCAGGCAGTAGTTTCCTGCAGGGGTGGGGCCCTCATGGAGAACCTCTGCTAGGGCAGTGCAGAAAGGAAATGTGCTATCAGAGCCCCTACACAGAGTCCCCACTGGGGCACTGCCTAGTGGAGCTGTGATGAGAGGGCCACTGTCCTCCATACCCCAGAATAGTAGACCCACCTACAGCTTGCACTGTGCCCCTGGAAAGCCACAGACACTCAATGCCAGCCTGTGACAGCAGCCAGAAGTAGGGCTGTATCCTGCAAAGCCACAGGGGATGAGCTGTCCAAGGCTCCAAGGGAGTCTACCTCTTGCATCAGTGTGACCTGGATGTGAGACATGGAGTCTAAGATGACTTTGGAACTTTACGGTTTAATGACTGTCCTATTGGATTTCAGACTTGCATGGGGCCTATAACCCCTTTGTTTTGGCCAATTTCTCCCATTTAGAATGGGTATATTTACCCAATGCCTGTCCCCCATTATATCTAGGAAGTAACTAACTTGCTTTTGATTTTACAGGCTCATAGGTAGAAGGGAGTTGCCTTGTCTCAGATGAGACTTTGGACTTAGACTTTTGAGTTAATGCTAGAATCAACTAAGACTTTGGGGGAATGTTGAGAAGGCATGATTGGTTTGGAAATGTGAAAACATGAGATTTGGAAGGGGCCAGAAGTGAAATGATATGGTTTGGTTGTGTTCTCACCCAAATATCTTGAATTGTAGCTCCTATAATCCCCATGTGTTGTGAGAGAGACCTAGTGGGAGGCAATTGCATCATGGGGGTGGGTTTTTCCTGTGCTGTTCTCATGATAGTGAATAAGTCTCATGAGATCTGGTGGTTTTATAAAAGGGCAGTTCCCAAAACACACTCTCTTGATTGCCACCATGTAAGATGTGCCTTTGCTCCTCCTTTGCTTTCTGCCATGATTCTGAGACCTCTTTGGCCATGTGAAACTGTGAGTCCATTAAACCTCTTTTTCTTTACAAATTACTGAGTCTTGAGTATGTCTTTATTAGCAGCATGAGAACAGACTAATACAAGGTCCTTATATATTCTAGGTTTTTTGGGGGTTTTTTTGTTTCGTTTTGAGACAGAGTCTCATTCTGTCACCCAGGCTGGAGTGCAGCAGTGCAATGTCAGCTCACTGCAATCTGCACCCCAGGTTCAAGCGATTCTCCTGCCTCAACCTCCTGAGTAGCTGGGACTACAGGCATGCACCACCGTGCCCAACTAATTTTTGTATTTTCGGTAGAGATGGTGTTTATGTTGGCTAGGATGGTCTTGAACTCCTGACCTCATGATCCACCCATCACGGCCTCCCAAAGTGCTAGGATGACAGGTGTGAGCCACCATGCCCAGCCTATTCTGGTTATTAATCTCTTTTCAGATGGATAGTTTGCAAATATTTTCTCCCATTCTGTGGGTTGTCTCTTCACTTTGTTGATTATATCCTTTATAGATAGATAGATAGATAGATAGATAGATAGATAGATAGATAGATAGATAGATGATAGGGATTTATCATGAGGGATTGGTTCACATGATTATTGAGACTGAGATATCCTGTGATCTGCCATCCACAAGTTGGAAGCCCAGGAATGCTAGTGGTGTACTTGATGTAATCTCATTTGTCCGTTTTTGCTTTGGCTGCCCGTACTTGTGAGGTATTGCTTAAAACATTGTTGCCCAGACTGGTGTTCTGGAGATTTTCCTCAATATTTTCTTATAGTCGTTTCATAGCTTGAGTTTTTAGATTTAAGTCTTCAATCCACTTTGATTTAATTTCTATATATGGTGAGAGAGTGGCCTTGTTTCATTATTCTGCATATGGATATCCAGTTTTCCCAGCACAATTTATTGAAAAGACAGTCTTTTCCCCAGTGTATGTTCTTGACACCTTTGTCAAAAATGTGTTCACTGTAGATGTATGGATTTATTTCTGGGTTTTCTATTCTGTTCCCCTTGTTTATGTGTTTGTTTTTGTGACAGTAGCATGCTGTTTTGGTTACTACAGCTCTGTAGTATAATTTGAAGTAGGTAATGTAATTTTTCCAGTTGTGACCTTTTGCTTAGGATAGCTTTGTCTATTCTGAGTCTTTTTTGTTTTCATACCAACGTTAGGATTGTTTTTTCTATTTCTGTGAAGAATGTCGTTGATATTTTGATAGAGGTTTCATTGAATCTGCAGATTGCTTTGGTTAGTATGGACTTTTTAACAATATTGATTCTTCTAATCTATGAATATGGAGTATCTTTCCATTTTTTGTGTCCTCTTCAATTTCTTACATGAATGTTTTATAGTTTTCATTGTAGAGATTTTTCACTACTTTGGTTAATTCCTAGATGTTTAATTTTATGTGTGGCTATTGTAAATGAAATTGCTTCTTTATTTCTTTTTCAGATTGTTCACTGCTGGGATATAGAAATCCTACTTATGTTTGTATATCAATTTTGTGTCCTGAAAGTTTAAATAATTTATCAGTCTAACAGTTTTTTTTGTGGATTCTTTAAGTTTTTCCAAATATAAGATCATATTATCTGCTAACAATGATAATGTGACTTTTTCTTTTCCACTTTGGATGCCCTTTCTTTCTCTTGTCTGATTGCTCTAGCTGGAATTTCTAGTACTGTGTTGAATAACAGTGGTGAAGGTGGGCATCCTTGTCTTGCTCCAGATCATAGAGGAAAGGCTTTCGGTTTTTCCCCATCCAGGATGATACTATCTGTGAGTTTGTCATATACAGCTTTAGTTATGTTGAGGTATGTTCCTACTATTCCCGTTTTTCTGAGGGTTACTATCAGGAAGAGATGTTGAAATTTGTCAAATGCTTCTTCAGCATCAATTGAAATGATCATATGGTTTTTGCCCTTCATTCTGTTGATACGATGTATCATATTGATTGATTTGCATATGTTGAACTATCCTTGCATCCCTGGGATAAATCCCATTTGGTCCTGATGAATGATCTTTTTAATGTGTTATTGAATTCAGTTCCACTGGCCTAGATATATTAGTTGCAAAAGGAGGGATGCTTCTACCAGGAGACACAACAATGATTCCATTTAATTGGCAAATAAGATTACCACCTTGCTACTTTGGACTCCTCATGCCTCTGAGTCAACAGGCCAAGAAGGAAGTTATGGTATTGGCTGCAGTGATTGAGTCACAATGTCATGGGGGAAATTGGACTACTGCTCCACGGTGGAAGCAAAGAATATGTCTGGAGTAGCTGTGATTTCCTTAGGGTGTCTCTTAGTATTATCATACCATGCAATTAAGGTTAATGGGGAAAAATTCCAGGTAGGACTATGAATGTCCAGATCCTTCAAGAATGAATGTTTGCGTCATCCTGCCAGGTAAAGAACCATGACCAGTTGAGGTTGTTGCTGAAGACAAAAGGAATCCAACATGGGTAATAAAAAAACGGGGTAATAAATACCAGCTACTATCATGAGACCAGTTACAGAAACAGGGGCTATAATTGTTGTGAGTATTTCTTTCTTATTTTACATAAATACATTTGTGTGAATAAATTTAAACTTAGTGTGAAAAAAAGAGAATAGGGAAATATTAAGCAAATATCTTTGTTTTCTTTCCTCTTGTATTCCCTTATCATGTAACATAAGATGTATTGAGTTTGTATTAGTTTTTAAGTAATGTTAATGTTACCTCATAGTATTTAAGTTAGAGGATATCAGAAGAAGAATAAATGTCACTCAAGGACTTGATCTCCTCTTATGGGAAAGGGATAAGTGTGTATTAGTTGCACACAGAACAGTTGTATCATGTTAGCTAATTATGACTTTGTTATTGTCTTTATTTGGACTTTTGTTTGTTTGTTTGTTTGTTTTTGGAGACAGAGTTTAACTCTTGTTGCCCAGGCTGGAGTGCAATGGCACAACCTCAGCTCACCGCAACCTCTGCCTTCAAGCAATTCTCCTGCCTCAGCCTCCCGACTAGCTGGAATTACAGGCATGTACCACCATGCCCGGCTAATTTTTTGCATTTTTAGTAGAGACGGGGTTTCTCCATGTTAGTCAGGCTGATCCCAAACTCCTGACCTCAGGGGATCCGCCCGCCTCAGCCTCCCAAAGTGCTGGGATTACAGGCATGAGCCACAGCACCTGGCCTTTATTTGGAGCTTAAGTATAGCTTAAGGAGATGCATACAGGTGTGAAGTTGACAAGGAGAGGAATTGTGATGGTTAATTGTGTCAACTTAACTAGGCTAAGAGACGCCCTGATAGCTGGTAAAACATTATTTCTGGGTACATCTCTGAAGGTGTTTCTGAAAGAGATTAACATTTGAATTAGTGGACTGAATAAAGAAGATGGCCCTCCTCAATGTGGGTGGGCCTCATCTAATCCATTGAGGGCCTAAACAAAACAAAAAGATGGAAGAAGGAGGAATTCACACTCTCTCCTTGAGCTGGGCTGTCTGTCTTCTCCTGCCTTTGGACATTACCAATCCTGGTTCCTGCACTTTTGGACTCAGACCAGGACATACACCTTTGGCTTCCCTGGTTCTCAGGCTTTCAGGCTTGTACTGGAAATATACCACGGGCTTTCCTGGCCTCCAGCTGACAGATGGCAAGTCATGGGATGTCTCAGTCTCCATAATCATGTGAGCCAATCCCTCATGATAAATCTCTTTATAGGCCAGGCACAGTGGCTCACGCCTATAATCCCAGCTCTTTGGGAGGCCAAAGCGGGCAGATTGCCTGAGGTAAGGAGTTTGAGGCGAGCCTGGCCAACATGGTGAAACCCTGTCTCTACTAAAAATTTAAAAATTAGCCTGGCACGGTGGCGGGCACCTGTAATTCCAGCTAGTCGGGAGGCTGAGGCAGGAGAATCACTTGAACCCAGGAGGCGGAGGTTGCAGTGAGCCGAGATCAAGCCACTGCACTCCAGCCTGGCGATAGAGCGAGACTCTGTCTCAAAAAAAAACATAAATAAAATAAGATAAATATCTTTATACACACACCCATACACACACACACACACACACACACACACACAATTGGTTTTGTTTCTCTGAAGAACCCTGACTAATACAGTGTCTGTCTCTGCAGTGTGGTGAGAACAGACTTAGTTTGAAAAACAAACAAAAGAATAGGGAAGGAACTTAATTGGCAAACAGTAACTATAGCACTATTCTAGATCCTTTACAAACATTAGGTTATTTAATCATCATCACAATCATTTACAATAGATACCATTGCTATTATCATATGATAGGAGAAAAAACTAGGGCACAGAAAGGTTGAATAACTTGCCCCAGGTCACACAGTTTGTAAACAGCAGAGCTTAGATTAGGACCCAGGTAATCTAGCTCCAGAATCTGTACTTGCAACCATGATGCTATGCTGATAAACAGAGGCTGTTTTCAATATCCCTGATATGCAATTGCTAATAGGCTTGAACTCCACATTCAGTGCTCTTTCTCTTACATGGCACTGCCTCTCATATACCCGTATGCTCACTGAAGAGCCACTATAGAAAGTTACATCTGGAAGAACCTGAAAATCCTCAAGGCTTCGCTCAGACCAGAGATCAGTGCTTCTCCAAAGGCGTGTTTGATGTTCCTGTGAAGTTTCACAGGAGACTTGCTTCTGAGGTCCATGGCATTGATCTTATTCACAGCCTTGTCCTCATTTATCATGATTCTTTAATCAATAGATACTTCAGCAACTGGAACTTTGGGCTTGTATTCATGGAGATGACATTTGGCTGAGGCCAGTCTCCTTTCAGACGACCAATACAACTCCCCTACCAGGGAGCAGATCCAAGACTCCTGCAGTTTCTGAGGCATAAGCCTTTTTCTCCACAGAAGGTGAGGCCAATGGTTCAAAGTTGTCACTTGGCTTTCGTATAATAAATGTCTGTCTTGGGAGATTAACGGGCTTCATTTCCTTTTCCTTCATTTTATGTGGCCTACTTGGCTTGCAGGTAATTTTAACAGCAAGAAAAGGAGATGGAAATACCTTGTTGAAAGCAATACAGTGCTCTGTCGGTTCTCTGTAAGATATTTTCCAGAGGCTTTCTCCCCCTCCACCTCCCCCTTCCGTGAGCAGGACTATAAAAGGCAGAGAGTGCCTTCTGTCAGAATCTGCAGCCTGGAAGATGATTCTCTGGGGAGACACACCAACTAACCAGTTCAGAGCACTTTCCTACCCGTGAAGTTTTAGGACATATTTCACAGCCTTCTCTGAATTCTCATATCTAAATACATGCAGGCAATAAAACTACTATAAAACTACAATGACATAGTTAAACAAAAATGCCTGATGGTTTTATTCTTTTTTTATCCTTCATCTCTGGGAAGGAGAAACATCGTACAGGCACTTTAATGAGGAAGCCCCACCTTGAAAGTAGATGAGGCAGCGTTTCCTGAAGCTTACATCTTGGTCCCAACTTTCAGAACAAATGATTTTAATTCACAGTGTCTTCATCACTAAGGTCATCTTTGCAGGATCACTCTGACAAGGAGAAGCAAGTCTGCAACATAAAAAATAACTCCTGTGTCACGGTTTTTCCCGGCCTAAAAGGAATTCACACATGATTAGAAATTATTCTTTATGGTAAATGGCAGGAAAAATACCTGGAAAGGTGGAAATGATCACAAATAGAACAGCCGAAAGAAGATGGTTAATTGTTGATTAAATTTTGACATTAGCCCTATAGATAAATAGCCCCATCAAGTGCCTTTTAAGAAGTGTCAGTACTGGCTTCTTTATGGTATTCAATCAGGGAAATAAAAGATGGGAGAAAATCCATTTTTATTAAGTTTCTACAGAGCTGAGGGCACAATACTAAGTGCTTTCCTGCATGCTACCTTATTTAAGCCGCAAAATGCTCCTGTGAGGGTGGTATTACCATTAACTTCAACAGATTAGGAAACCAAGGCTCGGAGAGGTAAGTGGTTTGCCAAAGGTCACACGACTAGGAAGTGGTAGAGCTGGGGTTCAAATATCATGTTCCTTTACTTTTTCTGAGGCAACTATAGAGAAACACCATAGCAAATACAACTACTAATGTTGACTTGCAAGAAATCTGGGGTTTCCCAGAGTCTGATATCCTTCAGCACATACTGTCTCTCCAACTAACACTCTCATTTAATGAGCAGGAAAATCCTTCCTAGGGTCCCCTGTACTTTGACTCAGTGACTATTCTTTGTAGGTATCCTTTGAGTTTTAGCTATTTGGTTAGTTTCATGATTTATTCTTCTGGTATTTTCCAAAGGCTGCAGAATAGATAGTTGACTACCTCCATTACTCAGGAATATTTTGGTTTCAACTGAAAGAAACCAAATTCATTTTAGCCTAAACATTCTCCCCTCAAAAAAAAATTCCAAAAAGTTTTTTAAAGTAATATTTTAAAATAAAAAGTCCAAGGATAGTTCGAAAATTCAAACCCTGGGAAGGGCAAGAATCCTCAAAGACAATGGGAACCAGGAATTCAAATACCATTAGCTAGCTCACCCATAAGCGTATGCACATTCACTTGCAAATTCTGTGTGTGTGTGCGTGCGCGCGTGCAAACACACACGCACTAAAACCTTAGAAGGTGTAGTTACAGGCCTGATTCTCTTGAGGTTAAGTTCAAAACTCTTACAGAAGGGAGTACATCCAGCTTGGCATAGTGCCTACGCCACTGAACCAAACAAGAACGACCAAAGGGCAAGGTCAGAACGTGGCCGCATCAAAGATAATCATGTAAAAGGAGAAAGGCTTAAGGAAAGTAACGATACAGGCAATTCTATTGAAGCCTGTTTATCAGTTTATGGATGAGCTATCCTTAAAAGTACCCACCCTCGTTCAATTAGTTAGAGTTGAGAACAGTCATGTTGTACTAAACACATCCCACTAAGGCCTACCCCTTGATCTGGGGCTGAGCATGGGACAGGCACTCTACTACACATATTCAAAACCTATTCAGAATCTGGGAGCCACTGAAGTGCTTAGATATAGCACTCAACCCCCTGACAGCCACAAGTAAGGGCTCAGACCCAGAAAAGCTGTGTGATACAAAAGTGATGGTACACTCTTCACCCTGAGTCTCTTTTTTCAAGCAAAGTTACTCAGGCCCTGGCCAGCTGACAATTCTGCCACAACCAACTCAAGGATCAATAAGGAAATACTCTCACAGAAAGAATTTGCCACAAAAAGACTATTATGAGCCCTACTCATCAGTTATTTAATTTCCATTCATTTTTCTTATCCACAGAGACCATTTCTTGCCCACTTACATTTGGCCTCCATTTCTTTTCCCATCATGAACAGGAGTGGAATTGGTATCTATGTTTGTTTTACCTGCGATGAAGCTCAGAGATTAACTTAGTGCTCATTAACATCTCATCTCAGTTTCCTAGAGGAATTTTCTGTTCCATCTCTCATTATCAGAGACTGTAAACCAGTGGCCCATTGGTGACTCTGGTCTGCAGACCTGCACTGAATGACACGCACAGTACTTTTAAAAATATGAATTACCTGCCAACATTTAGAACTTAGGAAATTTACATAAATAGGTAAGTTTCCAGCTTCTCATGAAAACATGAACGATCTGGCCCCACTTGACCTCCCTCCATACAGGAGTTCCGCCCGGAAACAATCAGCTAGAGCTCAGTATGGTTGCTCACTTCCTTGGGGCTTGTGCTCTTCAGATCACCCTCTGTTGCCTTAAATCCACTTCCATCAGTACCTTTACTTGCTACCTGCCTGGTGCCTGTAGGTGTTTGAGTTTGAAAGCCCTGCCTTCAATGATTTTTGAATTCCAATACTGGTAACAAGGCTGATGTATATGTCTTTCCATCTCAAATCATTCTTTTTGGAACTATTACATATGCTTTATAAAATATTATTTTTAAAATAGATCGATACAGAACTTTTAATGGCTTTATAACACCTTTAGGATAAAGTTCAAACCCTTAGCATAACATTCCAGATCCTTCATAATCTAACTATAAACTGTGTTTACAGACCACAGCCCACAATACCCCATCATGTGTGCTCTGCAACAGCCACATTCTGATGATTTCAGCCACTCTTCATTTCTTAGGCCCACCATTGTGATTTCCTGTCTCTGTCACAACTCATTCTTCCTCTGCCTAGAATAGTCTTTACCTGGTTGCCTGGCCAGCTAACTTTTAATACCATTGTATAGCCCAGATGCAATATCATCTCCTCTCCATAGCCCTTCAAATCATGTGCCTGTCCAGGGTCACCTGCTAACCCTTACAGTGCCTTAGTGAGAAATTATAAAATATACCCCTTCCTTCAGACATGTTCCTTTATCTGCCAGAAAACTGCCCTAGTGTAGATATTTTGGGTGTCTACACTCTGGATGGTTTCTACTTAAATTTGTCACCTTTGCACAGTGCATGATTTGCATGGCTGTACATAGCCATCCTGCTCCTGTCAGGGGCAATTTAGCAACTCTTCTGCGTTCCTACAATAATGTTCCACACTTCTGGCATATAATGAAAAACATCATAGTATAATGAACTTCCCATGTCTGTTGTTCCTACAGACATGCCATGAGTTCCTAGGGGGCAAGAACCACATTCTGATGATTTCAGTTTTCTCAGGACACATGGAGGGCAGTCCATAATGGGCATTGACTCAGTTTGTCAACTATTCAATTACATACACCCAGTGGCTGGATAGACTGAATGGAAAGTAGCAAGATCAGAGTGTCCAAAGATATAACTAGAAAGTGGCGAGTAGCAGTGAAACCAAGCCTGTAATCCCAGCACTTTGGGAGAGCCAGAGGCAGGCGGGATCTGGAATCAGGAGATCGAGAGACCATCCTGGCTAACACGGTGAAACCCGTCTCTACTAAAAATGCAAAAACTAGCTGAGAGCAGTGGTGAGCGCCTGTAGTCCCAGCTGGGAGGCTTAAGGAGCAGGAGAATGGTGAACCAGGCCGGGCTGCAGTGAAGTGAGAGATCAAGCCCTGCACCTCCAACCTGAAGTGACAGAAGCGGGGTCCGTCTCAAAATAAATAAATAAAATAAAAGGAGTGAAAATTACAGCGGATTCACAAAAGGGCCCAAGACCTTAAATGCTTAGCTTTGAATTGTCAGGAAAAATATTAGCGATCTATAATCCTATTAAAAGAAAAACCAAGAAGACTGAGCTAAAATGTGTTGTGTCATTCCATTCTCAAAATGTATTTTAACTCCTAACACAATAAAATAGCTTCATTCTGACAGTCATCTTACTTAAATGAAAACATGATTTAACAAAATGATACTTTATGAGCTGTAAACCAAGCAAATACTTGACATAAAATGGAAGAGAGAGACAGAAAGGAAAAGAAGGGTAGGAGTGGCAAAAGGAAAAGAAAGAAGGCTGCTTCTAGGGGTGCACATGGGCCTGTTTTATAGTCATCACACCTCCAGGTAGGTCTCCTGGCTAGTCCAAGGGATAAGTGAGGAGAAAGAGGTCAAGCAGGTTTAAAGCAAAAGACAGGATAAGCCACAGAGGTCAGTGCTATCAAGGTAGTAATCTTTGCTCAACAGAGACAACAGCAGGACCAGGGAGACCTCTGTGAGCAGAGACTACAGAGAACTTGAGATGGTAGGGCCTTTCTCTCTCTGCAGCCCAAGTATGTGGGCTGGACTTACAGGGATCTAGGCCAATCAAGGTAGTATCTTATCCATCAAATATCAGGAATTATCCCAAATCAGCTTCATCTGAAGGCAGGGCCCCATCTTCCAGCTTGACTGGACTCACAGGGTCTTGCTGGGTCCAGCTCTAGAGTAACAATCCAGTTATTCCTTGCTTTTTGTAGAGCTTCCCTTCCTCCTGTGCTGAAGCTGAGGCTCAATCCACTTATGCTGCAGCCTGTGATCTACTGTTATTTCTGTCTCCCTTTTGCCCATGCCTAATTGGTAAAGGAGTCAGGAGTTGTTTTCCTTTACTGATGTGGCCAGTACCTTTAAACTTCCTCTCATCTGTCCTTGGCTGAAAGAGCAGTCTACTACCTTCTTGTGAACTGGAGAGACCATGATGATATGGTTAGGCTTTATTTCCCCACCTAAATCTCATTTGAATTGTAACCTCCTCACCACCAATCCCCATAATCCCCACGTGTCAAGGAAGAGACCAGGTGGAGGTAATTAAATCATGGGGTCAGTTACTCTCATGCTGTTCTGGTGATAGAAAGTGAGTTCGCATGAGATTAGATGGTTTTATAAGGGGATCTTCCCCCAACCTTTGCTCTGCACTTCTTGCTGCTGCCATGTGAAGAAGGATGTGTTTGCTTCCCCTTCTGCCATGATTGTAAGTTTCCTTAGGTCTCCCCAGTCATGCAGAACTGTGAGTCAATTAAACCTTTTTCCTTTATGAATCACCCAGTCTCAGACAGTTCTTTATGGCAGCGTGAGAACAGACTAATACACATGGGTTCCTTAGAGCAGGGTCTATTCCTAAAAATCAACCTTCCTTTAAGAACAGGACCAATCTCCTGCTCCACCCAAGTCCATTTTTCTTTTTCCTTTTTTTTTTTTTTAAACGAAGTCTTGCTCTGTTGCCAAGGCTGGAGTGCAGTGGCGCAATCTTGGCTCACTGCAACCTCCACCTCCCGGGTTCAAGTGATTCTCCTGCCTCAGCCTCCTGAGTAGCTGGGATTACAGGCACGTGCCACCGTGCTCGGCTAAATTTTTTTGTATTTTTAGTAGACATGGGATTTCACCATGTTGGCCAGGCTGGTCTTGAACTCCTGACCTCAAGTGATCCACCCACCTCAGCTCCCAAAGTGCTGGGATTACAGGCATGAGCAACTGCGCCCAGCCAGATAGGTATTATTATTACTCCCATTTCAATTTCACAGGTGTGGCTTAGAGTAGTTTATTAACATACTCAAAGTTACATCATTAAATAATTTGTGGACCCAGAATTTGAAACCAAGACTAAACAAAAACTGAAGATCAATTGTAGTCACTGGGATCTACTTAAAATGCAGATTCTGATTCATTGGGTCTGAGGTGGGCCTAAGATTTGGATTTCTGAAAAGCTCCCAGGAGATGCTGATTCGGCAATCTTCAGACCACAGTCAAGGCTCTGGAGTTTTCTGTATCCCCGAGGAAAAACCCAATAATTATACTTCTACTGTCTTAGAATCATAAAGACTTTTAGCCAATAGATCTTCTGTGATCCACTAGTCAGTGATGTTATCTATCAAAAGTTATGATGGGCAAGAAATGGGCATGATTCCCCCAACTTTCCTAGAAAATAACACAGAGAAGAAGCTAACACGAAAGGAATCACCTCCAACCCCCCACATTTATGGCCATTCAATGTTTCTTTCATCTCCCTCAAGCAAACCTCTTACCTCTGCTCTGAGTCACAGTGAAACCAGGACTAAGAATGAAGTTCCAAGTAATCCTCTCTTTGAGCTGCAAAGCAAGCACTTGGATAGCTTACTCCTTTCACTCACAGCTGCTTAGATGGCTGCAGAGTACACACCAGAGGAATGTTAGGCTCTATATCATAAAGAGCTTGGACTGACACAAAATTCCACTGAGACAAAAACATCTTGCACCAAGGCCCATTTATACAAGTCTGGAAATCAGTGAATAACCAGGCAATTGCTATAAATGTGCCTTTCTTGAATGCGGTCTTAGAAAATGTCAGATGAACAAAGTAAGTACTTTCAGGGTAGCAGCAGGTCAGGTGAATGTTCACCTTCACAAGAGTATTCACCATGACCTTCAAAGTTTTCTTAGCTAGTTTATGTACAGGTGAGCACCAAATTCTTCTTTAAAAAGTATGTCTCTTAACTTCTAGAGGTCACACTTCCAAACTGAAAGTTAACAATAGAGCCCAGTCATCTTTTTGTGGGTCTTTTTCTTTAGAAAACATAAAATAACCTTTCAAATGTTTCAGAGACATATGGACAATGAAACACTCCCATTTCTTACCCAGCCATTATGCAAGGAGTAAACCATAGATAAAGGCACTACAATGTGAAATCTTAATAAACCCATTGCTGCCAGCAGAGGCAAGTATGCAAAGGTTTCAGCAGACTTTGATAATTAAGGGTATTTTATTTCCTCTAAACAATGTTGTTGTGATATCTCTAAAGGAAGGATTCTACAACTTGCCTGAATCTTCCAAAGAGTCTCTGAGTTGACAGCTAATAATTAACAAACAATGAATAGTGTCTTGCTGTCCGTCACAGTGACTGGTACTGTCATCTCTGAGAAGAGGAAGATGTGCTAATGTGGCATGCTTCATAATACCCAACTTTTAGCTCAGCACCTGATGTGCTGGGCAGTCCTTTCTCAGGAAAATGTGGCAAGTGGGGGTTGGGGGGACAAGTGACAGTTCTCTGGAGCCATTCCAGAGAAGCCACTTGCCAAGCGAACAGAAGTTCATGGCCCAGAAGCTCCTTTAATTCAGTTATTTCATCATCTTTCTTTGCAGTGCTCCTCTCACTAACTTGGACCAATTCTACTCATACTTACTGAGCACCTGCATGTGCCAAGCCAGGAGAACTCTGGAGATTAACCAGCCAAGTGCTCTAATGGATCTTGGCTGCTGAGCTGGGCTGTGATCAGTGGGAACACAGAAAACTAGTCCTGTTAAGTGTCACTAAGCTGTATGGCCCTAGTCCTGGCAGGATCATTTTCTATTCTCCCCTCTTAAGACATTACCCACCTCATTTCAAGATCTATGAGCTTAAATATACATACACATGTGGGCAGACCTATTGCAGACTCTCCAGGTAACTAATATCCAGAGCTATCTACCTACCTGGCATGGAACCTGGCTTTTCTTAGGATGGGAGGAGGCAGAGCTGGGGAAATTTGCTCAAGTCACTTAGGGGAATCTGTCCAACCATGGGTATAGCACAATCACGGATAACTGCAGAGTTAAGACACAAATGACTGCTATCTGGGGACCAGGGGCCTTGGGTTCTAGCCTCACCCTGCCATGGATTGTGTGACCTTGAGAAAGCCCCTCCTGTCTTCAAGGAAGCTGAAGTGCCTATCTGCTAAGAGAGGGAATTAGACTGGATGATGTATGCTCTTCGCTGCATTCCTAACCCTCAGCTCAGTACCTGAAAATGTTTATTGCCTGAATGATCTGCCACATGCTGTTCCACTGCTGACATGCCAGAACACTGTGGAATCATCCCCCCTGGTACTCTGAATCTGCTTTCATAGCTAGGCTATCTAATGACAGAATCTTCACTTGAATGGGGATTTAAAAAAATAATAAAGTGACAATCATCTGAGTTTCTCTTTTACTTTTAAATCATTCCTCAGCTCACAGTTGCTTCCCCCATCACCCGGGAGACAGAAGCTCACACCAATCATGCTCCCTTCACTGGTGGTACGTGCCACTGTACACAGAAATTGGTGAGGTCTGTGAACATAAGGAAAGCATTAGAGACAAAACCCTGAGTCCCATAATCCCCAGCTCAGACAACACAGCACATAGCCTTGCTGCCAATTCGTACAATGAAAGAAGGGAGCAGACAGAAGAATATTAACACTGTCAATCTGAATATGAGGGTTTAAAATTAGTAAAGGGAAAAATATGTCATTCATGATTCAGGCAGCATTGCCTATTGCTTTGCACGTTCAATTCAACCAACAAACCACTTGGAATTCTTCGTATCCAAAATGTCTACTGACAAAAATTCATGCTAATATCAAGCTTCAGCGAACCAAAAAAGCTCACAGAGAAAATAGGAGGAGAGGCTGAAAGGAGAAATTGAAATCACAAATTAAATTGGTGATTTCTATAATTCTCGTTATTGATTACCAGATAATTCTGGATTTATTGGAAAGTGGCCAAAAACAAAAGGAAGAAAAGAATAAAGAACCATGGTAAAATATGCCAAGGAGAACACCAAGCAGGCAGATTTTGTGACATTAAAAATTCTTGAGGCTGCTGTCACCTCTGTTCTGAAAATATAACTGGAGGCTGGGATATAGCAGCAAGAGAGAATTGCAGCACTCACATGACAGCCATCACCCCATGCCTTAGTCCTGTTGGGAGTGGAAATGGAACACCTGAGGGAGTCCAGTGAGCAGGACCAGGGCAGGCAGGCTAGTCATCACCCTGGGGGCTATGGGGAGGGGAAGGAGAAGGGAGAGAGGGGAGCAAGTTCTGGCACGTCACTGGGATGAAAGGATAAGAGTGAAAAGGGCATGCACTTGAAACCTATTCACGCACCCTCCTCAATACTCAGAATGTGGCAGGGTGCCAGGGAAGAAACCACAACACTGACCATGAGCAATGGAGCCCCAAAGGCTATAGGAGCTCCCTGACCCTGGCTCCATACCCGAAAACACACACATACACATTTTTTACATTAGGTGCAGCAGAAATATTTGGAACAGAAACAAGTTTGTGAAGCTCAGTCCCAGCTCTACTGTGTGTTCTTTCTTGAGCAAATACTAGCTCTTCCCTGAATTCAGTGTCCTTAATTAGGGACTATAGCAGCTGATCTCATAGGGACCATCTAGATCTGTCAAGACAAGGATAAAACAAGCTCAGGGGGCATGGGAACACAAGAATCCTTGCCTGGGCCAGGTGAAATTGAGGATGGGTACACCAAGCAGAGGGCCCAGCAAGTATCAACAGGGTTGTCCTACAATTGCAGTGGACATGACAGAAGCTTCTAGTAGTCCTGGACTTAGAGATACTTGATTAGCCCTGAACAAAGTGCTCATTACCCAAGTGACCAAAAGCATGCTTGCCTCAATCCTGACAGTAATGCCCTAGCTGATGCAGGCTCACTCTGTCATTCCACAGACAGCCTGTCAGCATCTCATAATCAGGAAAAAATCTGTTTCTCCCATCATCAAGAAGTTTTTCAGATAGCTGCCACAAATGAGACAGCATTTCAAACAAAAAGGTTTCAAATATCAAAATCCAGATACTCCAACAAGTGGCATCTCAACTTCATGGCCTTAGATAACCCAATATTCTTTTTTTCTTTTTTTCTTTTTTTTATTTTTTATTTTTTATTATTATTATACTTTAAGTTCTAGGGTACATGTGTATAACGTGCAGGTTTGTTACATATGTATACTTGTGCCATGTTGCTGTGCTGCACCCATCAACTCCTCAGCACCCATCAACTCGTCATTTACATCAGGTATAACTCCCAATGCAATCTCTCCCCCCTCCCCCCTCCCCATGATAGGCCCCGGTGTGTGATGTTCCCCTTCCCGAGTCCAAGTGATCTCATTGTTCAGTTCCCACCTATGAGTGAGAACATGCGGTGTTTGGTTTTCTGTTCTTGCGATAGTTTGCTGAGAATGATGGTTTCCAGCTGCATCCATGTCCCTACAAAGGACACAAACTCATCCTTTTTTGTGGCTGCATAGTATTCCATGGTGTATATGTGCCACATTTTCTTAATCCAGTCTGTCACTGATGGACATTTGGGTTGATTCCAAGTCTTTGCTATTGTGAATAGTGCCGCAATAAACATACATGTGCATGTGTCTTTATAGCAGCATGATTTATAATCCTTTGGGTATATACCCAGTAATGGGATGGCTGGGTCATATGGTACATCTAGTTCTAGATCCTTGAAGAATCACCATACTGTTTTCCATAATGGTTGAACTAGTTTACAATCCCACCAACAGTGTAAAAGTGTTCCTATTTCTCCACATCCTCTCCAGCACCTGTTGTTTCCTGACTTTTTAATGATCGCCATTCTAACTGGTGTGAGATGGTATCTCATTGTGATAACCCAATATTCTTAAACTTCCCCTCTTTGTGCTCAAGACAAGAAATTGCCCTTCTTTATCCAAGATCATAACCATTCAAACTTTTAAAGTAACATGTGTCAATCTGGTTAGAAAGAGCATTTAGCAAGAAATCCAACATAAAAGGCAAATATCTAATCAAAGTCAATGTCACTGAAATCATGACCAGCTACACACCTGTTCCTTTAGGATATGCAGCAAATGGAAACCATTGTGACCTACAAAATGAGTGGTAAAAGCTCTGGAATGGGTGTTGGATGTTTAAACAAGAACCACCAAAAGAGTGAAAGAAACTGCCCACCTGACTTTCATTTTTGTCTATAAATCATTGCACAGATGAAACGCTGAGGGCTTTCAGCTACTAATCTTTTCCAGGGAGATCTAGTCACATGATTTAATCTGCCATATCTAAATAGTGAGACATCTTAACCTAAGCTCTCAATATTCAAACTGGCTAATTAGAGAAAGGAGGGTGGAGGCAAATCAAAGGGAGCAATAATATTTTTCCATCTGAATATGCAAAACCATGGTATTGTTAGACGCTGAACTTTTCTTATAGGACTCCTGTGTACAGAAATGATTACTTCTTTCTGCGAGGACTTGAAGGCAAACAACTGAAGTGCTTCATTTATTTCCCTTCCTTGTCCATGCTTACTATACACAAATGAGGCTTCTGGCTCACTAGTCAAAGGGAAATAAAATGGAGGCCACTTGGTTAGAAAAGATGAATGGGGTTTCCATTGGTGTTCCCATGTTTAATAACAAGTTCGTTGGCAGTGTTTCTGCTCTAAGGGTAACAAATGCTCATTACGGAAAATTTGGAAAATCTAAAGTATTGTACAAAGAGAGAAATAAGTTCTATCCCCAAATGACCAATGTAAACATTGATACAGTTCTGCTATGGTCTGAATATTCATGTTCCCCAATTCTTATGTTTAAGCTTAATCCCCAGTGCAATGGTATTAGGGGGATGGGGTCATTTGTAAGGTGATGGGTCAAGAGGGCGGGGTCCTCATAAATGGAATTACTGTCCTTATGAAAAAGGCCCCAGGGAGTTTGTCTCTTCCACAGTGTGAGGACACAGCAAGAAGGCATCGTCTATGAGAAAGTGGGACCTCACCACACATGGAAACTACTGGTGTCTTGATCTTGGACTCCACAACCTCTCAAACTGTGAGAAATACATTTCTGTTGTTAAGTTACTCAGTATATAGTATTTTGTTATAGCAGCCCAAGCTGACTAAGAGTAACAAATTCTCTGTCTTTTTGGTTATAAATAAGTCCTGTTTGCTTTATAATGTTGTAATTGAACCATGTCCACAATTGTATTTTAAAAATACATACAAGTTAAGTATCTTTACATGTTACAGCCATCATTTTGAGAGCCACGTGAAGTGGATGTGATAGAGACAAAAAAAAGTGCACCATAGGTGGTTAAGAGCATGTGTTTTGGGATTAGATGCAGCTGGAGTCAAATTGCAACTCTACTATTTACTGATTCTGTGGTCTTACATGAGTGATTCAACCTCTGAGATTCAGCTTCCTTCTCTATAAACTAGGGATGACAATAGCAGAGTACCCATTACCAGGTTGTTTTGAGGCTTAATGAGATAATGCCATAAAATACTTAACATGGTGCTGGGAGTAACTCCTTAGTACATGTAGCTGATATTACCACTGTTACCATTTTTTAACTTATCCATTCTCTTACTGTTTACCATTGGATTGCTTCCAAATTTTCCATTTGGACAAATTTGCAATGTGTACATACATAGTTTGAATTTTTTTCCTTGGCATATATTTTCCAAAAGTGAAACTCCTGTACATTCTATGGTCATTAAAATGTATTTTCAAATTTGTTGGTTAATGATTTTGTCCTACTGGGAATCAGTGTGAAGATACTGTCAAGGGCTGGAGAACAGAAAGAGACTAAGGGACCCTTGAAGTGCTTAAATATCTTAAGATTAGGAAGGCCCTTGAGGACCACCAAGTGTAATCCTGCTTAGACTACTAATGGGAGACAGCTGCCCGTATCAATGACTTTGGCCTCATTTAAGATAGGCATAGACCATCAGAGCAATGTGCATATGAAGCAGCATGCAGTAGACACTGCTGATAGTTTGCATCATCCATGCACACAGGCAATGGAGCATTTAACATTGAATCATGTTCCATGGGTTCTAGCTCTATCCTGAAAGTTAGGAGCATCTTCTCACATACCTTTGGAATACCTGTCATCATCAGGAACATTTATAAGCGTGGTAGTGGGGTAACCTGCCTGAAGTGCTTTTCTCCAACTTTTTGAATAGCCACCTCCTTGTCATCCTTTATGCCTCAACTTCCATGCCATCTCCTCCAAGAGTTGAGAACACCAAGTTTTGAGTATCTACCTCACACACAATTCTGTGTAAATTAATTTCCTTCCAAGCATTCATCATGGCTTGTAATCATTTATTGTTTGTTCACTTATTCGTAGTGCATCTCCCTAATTTGACTGTCTCCTTCAGGAGGGTTGGGACCATATTCAGTCTTGCAACTGTTGTACCCTTAGTCCCCAGCTAGCAAAGGGCCTGGCACAAAGTAGGCACTCCTGCCCCCATTACCTGTTTGTCTGATGCTCAGGGGCCTCTTGGCAACATAAGCAGCTTGACCTTGAGCTGGAAAGTGGGAATACAGGAATGAGGTACATATAATCCCTGCCTTTAAGGAGTGCCCATGGCAGATTTCTTTTCATGGTCATCTTAGAAAGAACCAAGAAGCCCTTTCACAAGAGCTACATTCTATAATGCTGAGGACGCAGCTCAAAGCTGGAACTCAACAATGGATCTCCAAACACAGGAATAGTTATTCTACCACCCCAACATGCGCACTTGAACTTTGCACCTGTGTGGATCTTTTCTACTTTAGATAGCCCTCAGAAACATATTCCTCAGGAAGCCCTCACAACATCCCATAAGCCATGAGCTGAAAGGGCTGGTGAAGCAGAGCAAAAATGAAAAAAATGGGGCAAGACACAGAGCCAGAGCTTCAAAACTGGGCTCTAATCCCAGTTGTGTCCCTTAGGATAAGGGACAGGTCATATCAACCCTGAGCTTCAGTTTCCTCCTGTATAGTAGTAGATAGTACACTCTGCCCTGCCTTGTGGAAGGCCTCAATGACCATGTATATGAAAAGCAATAGTGCAACAGGAAGGTTAAGAGTTAGTATAGAAAGCTGGAAAGATAAACAGTATGCCAGCCTGGTGACCCTCTGGGTCCCCTCTGGCACATGTCAACGGTGAAAGCAGAGAAAGAACCACATCTTCTGTGCCTAGACCTGAACTTCCCTGGCCGAGGAATTTTTAGGCCTCTTTAAACAGCCTTATGCTCTATCTCCTCCTGAATGAACACTCAATAGCTACTTTGTTCTTCAAGGCAAGTTTACTAACCAAATAGGCAGTATCTCCATAGCAGTCAAAAAAGATCTTTAACTGTTGAATACAAAAGTTCAGACAAACCATAAATGCCCTATCCACCTTGTCAGTCCTACAAAAAAAGTTGGGGTTCTGTCAATTTCTCCTGCCACATACAGCTGCAACACTGGCTTATATTATTAATTACAAGCAGTATGTGTGTCTCGGGTTATAACAGATGGTGTTTGCACTGCATGCAGAAGCTCCAGATAGTCAAATAGTGTAACTATGGAGATTTTCCAAAAAGAAGACAAAACAACAACGGAAAATACTCTCACCAGTGAAAATCTGAAAAGTGTTTATCTTGCTTTCTACTGTGGCAAAATAGAGAACATCCAATTTCTGCAATAACTCTACTGACTGAGAAAAACCAGCCAAGCACAGAGAGAGTGATGCCAATAGAAGACAACCTAACCAGCATGCTGTCACCCTTCTAGAAGGGCTATTAGTTAAAAGAGGTGAAAGTACAGAGTCTAGGCTTCCTTGCCCTGCCAATAGATCTGCAAGCTGCCAAGATTGCCAGCTCCATTAATGGACTTTTCTAGTTGGGAGAAAACTCTGTTTTAGTAGAATTCCCAGGATTTCTTTCCTGTAACTTTTAAACTAGAGCTTAAGGGATACTGGAAACTCATTGTCTTCAACCTCCTTAATTCCCATTTGAGGCAACTGAGGTTTAATTATGAGAGGATATTTAGCCAAGTTTATGGCTGAATAATGACTTAGCTCTCTAAGCTGGGACACCTCACCAGGCTCCTCACACACTTAGAAAAAAACAAAAAGAGCCTACTCATGTTTTACCAATTTCTCAAGACCCATCTGCTCCCACTTTTTCCTGACCTGCTCCTGTTCCAATACCCTTCTGACTCTTGCCTTCCTTATGACTATAACCTTGGGCCTGTCTCTGAACCTTCGATTGGGGTCTAGATTTTGCCTCAAGCTTTCTGTAAAACATTGAGACTTGCCTCCCCATCATGACCCACACCTTTGGCTCCACTGACTCCACCCCACAACCCCAGCAATCTCATCTGAACCATGGCCTAGCCAGTTCAAGCCATGGCTGAACAAACTCCAACAAGGAGGAGATTCAGATAGAGGCAAAACCAAGTCAAAGCCCAGGTCTTCTGACCCTGAAACCAATCAACTTTCTACTACTTTCTACTACCTACTCCTTGCCTCTGTATTACTGTTAGTTTTACATTCTGTATTAGCCAGTAAATCTAGCCCCTCTCCTTCATTATATGAAGACAGTTTTCATGTCCCTGTACTGTCCCAACCAATTTTCCTGAGCCTTCTCTCCTCTACATGAATCATCCACAGCTTCTTAAAACTGACCTCATAATTCATAGTTTCCAGACCTTCAGAGAGCTCATAAACTCAATCATCATCCTCTTTAAAAGAAAAAGTGATCATACTTTGGGTCACCACATCCTTTGCTTTAGACAATCTGCTCATATCAATGCAGCTCTGATCATGGTTATATTTGCATCAGCTGCATGTCATATTATACCAAGTTGTGGCCAATTAACACCCCAGGTTTATATTCAAAGTCAGAATTCTCCTTGGATATTGTTCAAATCACAATAAGAGGACAAAGGTGCATTCTCTTTTCTCTGGGGCCTCTATGCTGGGATTTTGTAAATCCAAGGATGCCAGAATCTATGTTTTCCACCAAGTGAGAAAAGCTCAACTGCAGTAGAAGAGTTTGAAGCTGGGAATAAATGAGCAGAGCTCTCTCTCCCTTTCTTTCTGTGTGTGTGTGTGTGTGTGTGTGTGTGTTAGAGAGAGAGAGAACTAGTCCATACTAGCATATGAGCACAAAATCACTGGTTTTATCAAGTCTCCAATTCCCCAAATCACTGAGGTCTCCTGAGCTGCTTTAGTTCCTGAAGCTCTTCCACTTGTTCTGGGAGCTACACCAGTATTCTGCCAATACATTTTCTTGCATGCTTAAACAAGAAAGGAAGGTTTCTGTCACTTACAACCAAAAGAAATTTGACCTTGAATTTCCTAAAATCTTCACATTGCAGGTTTCTTCTTGTCCATTATGTCATTGTTTTATGGCCCCAGTGTGAAGCAGTTCCCTGCTGAATGAAACTTGAGATCAGGAATCTGGACAGCCAGAGCGGTAGAGAGAAGAGGGGACACAGTAATGCTACAGACCAAGTATTCTGCTTATCACTTTGCTGAGCACCAGCCCAAGCCTTCTCTAGGATGCTCCAGTGATCCCTCCTATCCCATAAAGCTCAGATGAGAATGCACAGGGGTCTATAATCTTGCTGTTTCCTGAAATCTTTTCTCCAGAAGGCAGGCTCTGCAGAAGATGGGTTCCTGGGATAGACAAGAAGTTATTGGGAAAATTATAAGTCGTGACACAGTGTGAATATGTTTTGCTCCTGGGCCCTTTATGATGCCATTCTACCCATCTGTATTCTGCCATGGAGGATCTAAGAAATCTTGAGCTGAAGGTAGCAAAAAATCATCATAATCAAATTGAATCTCACAACTGCCTTGGGCTCCTCCTTTTTAAAAGTGTTCTGTGCTCACGTAAGAAAGGGATTTAGCTTAAGGCCCAGCAGCTAAAAAGTAAAACAAACAAACAAAAAATCCACAAAACTTCCAAGCCAGCTATTTGCTTATATGGGCAACACCGTACAGGAAGGTCATTGATACGATGTTGGTTAGAGAGCAACGTTCCTGGCATTACTCTCTGCAGTGTCGCTAAGAGGCTGTCCAGTATGTACCATTAGTATCTAGAGGAACCTTGGCCAGTTAATAGCCTTACAGATGTAAACTCACTCAAAAAGAATTGTGCTTCTACTAACACAGTACTGTTGGAGCGAGCTTTGCTTGATTACATACTTGGCCACAAGCCTTCAATTTAAGGCATTACGACACACTTCACAAATTCATCTACCAGTAAATCTGTGTTTTCTCTTGTAATAATAGTAGAAAACTACTAAAGAAAGATTTTATTGGCTTACTGGTTTCCACTTTCTTGCTTTATTTTAGGAAATAATGATGTTTCTGGAACCACAAAAGGATGAAAGCATGGGAACAAAATGTCACCTGTTTAACTATGGGAAACATAGTTCATATATTAAATATATATATAATAATAAATATTTTATAAATGTAATAATGTACATTTATGTAATATATATGTGTGTGTGTATATATATACACACACACACATTTTTGCACAGTAATTGATTACTAATCTTTTGGAGGAAATGCAAACTATCCATAATCTGTGGCAATAATCTGAAAGAAAGAGAGCTACTAAATGGTTTTTGATTAAGCTGCTAAGTAAGAATGAAGAGGGACTTACAAACACATTTGGGTATACACCTAGAGCAAAAGAAAGAATTTCTCAGTAGACTTTTGGCCACTACGTTCCCTCTAAATAACCTTTGATGAAGCAGCCTGCTCACCTAGTTGCAGATCGTCTTAGAGCCTATACTTAGCCCCTTGAAGCTATTTTAGAAAGCACAGAAAATAAATGGGTAGTGCTTATTAAATTAGCATTGATCTCGAAATGAGGCATTTTATAACGCCTTCAAAAATGGTGTCCCAAGGAAAGTGTGAGACAGTCACAGAGAGGGACTGGGACTTTGACAAGTGTTCTAAGCATTGTCCCTCATATCATTGGTGCTGTACAACCAAAGCCACTTAAAGAATGGATTTGAAATTTCTTGAGCAAATAAGTTGCAGGAATAGATTAACACTGAGGTCTTCTGATGCTAGATTGTATAGTTTGCTTCACATCCAAAAAATAAGTTGTAGATCTCTGCTTTCAAGGCAGATAACAACTACTCTTAATAAATGTGCAGTCATCCTAGAAACAGAACGCAGCCAAGTACATGAGAAAGTACTTTGGAAGAATGTGAGCTCTTGCTAAATAAGCAGTACAGACACAGCAAATATCTGTCTCCCTCTTTCCAGAGCTGTCCTGACCTTAAATACCCTAGTAGATGGTATCCCCATAAACCCCTGAAGTGTCCCAGAAATACCAATATTTCAGCAAATGGTGACAAAATTAAGTCAGTAATCATAGCAACACCAACTTCAACAGATTACAGAAATCACATCACAGATCATTTGTCCCTGGTCCTCTACTGATATTGATAACACAGTACTCTGAATTTAAGAGGCATTTCTATGGTTTGTTGTTTTAGGTGAAAGTCATTGATTATAAACCACCACAAAGAATTATTGGTAACTTAAGCAAAAATGAGAAAGTATTAGAAGGCCATGGGGAATTTTTATAAGATCATAGAAAACTGAAAAACCAGACTTGAAACAGACAGGAACCAGGAGCTCCAGAGGGTTTGGGAACACCCATCAGCTTCAATCAAGTATATGCCACCACTGGAATTCATTCACTTATCCAACACATTTTTGCAAGTACTTATCATGTGCCAGGCACATGATAACAGATAGAGGATGCTGTTATATCCTCTACATGCTGAGGATATAGCAGCAAACAAAACAGACAACATTCCTCAAAGAACATTCCTTCTGGTAGTGGGAGATATAAAATGCAAAAAAACTGATAACAGTAGTAATATCTCCAACTTTTAAGCATCTACTGTGTGACTGGCACTGTGCTAAGTGTTTTACATATTCATACATTTATTCAAAAAATATTTACTGAGTCCTAGTATGCCAGAGACCATTCAGAATCCTTGCCTTTGTGAAGCTGATATTGTGGTGAAACAAATAAATTCAAAACCCTCAAAGATTAAAATCTTAGGAAACAGCACACAATTGGCCATGCTAAGGTTATGTATCTGCCCCCAGCTTCATCGGGGCAGTGAGGGGGATGATCTGATAGAAGGAATCTCCATACACCCTGTCCAGCCTTGAAAGTGGAAGGGCTGTCATCCATATTTACTGCCCAACCAAGACTGAACACAGTGAGAGAAGAGTCCTCAAAAAGAAATCAGGGATCATGAGCAAAGGAAATGGAATGCAAGGCAGAAAAAACCAACCCATTCCTTTGCATAAGGCATGGAACAATGAAGACTACTTCATCTGGGCCTTATTAATGTGTCTTGGTGAAAAAAAACACCACAAACTAGATTATATCTAGAACACAAAGTGAAACTATCTTTTAGACCACTTGAGCTTGATTTCAGCCCCATTATTTACAAGGCTATCTCTAAGACCATGGGCAAATTACTTTACTCTGTATCTCAGTGTCCTCTTCTGTGCAAAGGGGGATGTTATTAGCATTTACCTAATAGTGATGTCATGAGGAATAAATAAGTTAATATTTGTAAAATGCTTAGAACAATACCTGAAATACAGTAAGCATTATATACATGACTGTTAAGCAAATAAAGTAGAATGCTTAATAGATAGAAAGATATTCATGGTATATTATGTGAAAGAGCAGATTGCTCAATAAGTACACAGTATAAATCCCAATTCTTATATTAAAAATTAACAGTTATTATAGAAGATTATATATATAAGAAATATGCATATCAAATAGTTCAAAGCATTTATCTCTGACTGGGGTTGGGTGATATGAATAATTTGTATTTTCTCATTCTTTCTTGTCTGCTTTTTTCAAATTATTAACTGTGAATATGTATCACTGTTACAATTTTTAAATTATTAAAATATATTCAAACATGTATAAACACCTAAATATCACTAAAAGGGATGTGTTGGCAGAAGGGGAAGTGACCAATTACAAACATGTCTTAAACTGTTAAAAAATTAGTGTTACTTAGTAAGTCACACTGAAATAATATAAAAGTCAAGAAAATTCCTGCTCAAAAATAATTATAACAAAGACCCTGTAGTGATTACTTGGAGGCTAATATTACATTGGAAGAAAAGCGATCACTAAGAAGAACCACACCTGAGTACTGGGCTCAATTATTCTTTGACAAAAGGCTACTGAAGACTCTCCTGCTTAAGTGGAAAAAGCCTAACACTCTTTAAAGAAACACAGAGTTCCTGGTAACCTGAGAGAGAATATCAAATGATTCAACATATATATAATTGGGGTCACAGAAATAGAAGGGAAGAAATCATTAGATAAATAGATAGATCTAAAAATGAAATAATGTCTGAAAATTTTCCAAATTTGATGAAAAAAATAAACATCAATCTAAAATCTCAAACAAAATAAACACACAAAAATTTACACTAATACATGTCATAATCAAATCTTAAAATATAGTGATGAAAAAAACTCAGCAGCCAGAGAAACAGGCATACAGTTATTACATCCAAAGAACAAACGTAAGAACGACAATAACTTCTCATCAGAAGCTATGCAAGCCAGAAGGCAATGAAACAAAATCTTTTGTGGAACAAAAGCACTGAAAAAAATATGTTTACTTAGAATTTTAATCTTGAGAAAATATCTTTCAGAAATAAAGGCAAAATAAGGAATTCTCCAGTCAAACAATATCTGATATAATTCATTATCATCAGACCTGTGCTACAAGAAATATTAAAGGAATTTCACCAAGCAGGAGGAAAATAATACCAGATGGGAAAATATGGATTTATACACAGAAATAAAGAGAACTGGGAAGTTTAAATATATGGGTAAATATTTTTTAAATGTCTTCACACTTTATTGTTAATTTACTTAAAAGCTAAGTGACTGTTTAAAGCAACAATAATAACTATGGATTGTGTGGTTAATAACATATGTAGAGGGAAATCTATGAAAATAATAGTGTAAAATAGAAGAGGAAATGGGAAAGTATTGTTGTAATGTTTTTACAGTGTACATGAAGGGATAAAATATCTTTTGAGGAAAGACCATGATAAGATAAAGATGCATATTGGAAATACTAGGGCAACTGGTGATAAGATAAAACGTAGAGGTAGAGCTAATAAGCCAAGAAAATAGATTAAATGGAAGGCTAATAAAATACCTAAATAATACCAAGAAAGGCAGGAAAGAAAAACGTGCACAAAGAACATGTGGGGAAAACAGAAAACAAACAACAATGTATTTAATTCCAAACAAATTGAAAATACATTAAATGAAAATGGTGCACTGCAAAAATGATTAAATGCTCTATATAAGACATACAATTTAAATATGAAGACACAGATAGAAGAATGGAAAAAGATTTAGCATTCAAGCACTGATCATAAGAAAGCTGGATTTTTATATTAGCATCAGATAAACAAGACTTCAGAACAAAGAATATTGCTCAGGCTAGTGAGGAACACTTACATTTTATAATTATAAAAGAGCCAGTTCATCAAAAATATAATAATTCTAAACATCTAAATGTATATAACAGACCTTCAAAATGCATGAAGCACTAACTGACACAAAGAAAATGAAAAATAGGCAAATTCACAATTACATTTACAGATTTTGATATTCTATCTTCAGTAATTGATACAAGTATATCCTAAATATTAGTAAATATATAGAAGAATGGAACAACACTATCAACGAATTTTACCTAAATGGCATTTATAAAACATTCCATCCATCCCCTAACAGCACAAAGCACAGTATTTTAAAAGTCATATTGGACATTTCACCAAGAGAGACCACATGTATGGCCCGTAAATCATGTCTCCATATACTTAAAATAATTGAAACCATACAGAGAAGGTTCTATGATGCTTAATATTAGATGTCAACTTAACTGGATCAAGGGATTTCAAGATGGCTGCTGAAGCATTGTTTCTGGGTGTGTTTGTGAGGGTGTTTCCAGAGGAGACTGACATGTGAGTCACTGGACTGAAGGAAGAAGACCTGACCTCCACATGGGCAGGTACCACCTAATTACTGCTGGTGCAGCTACAAAAAAACACATGGAAGAAGGGGGGACATTCGGTTTGCTTGCTCTTTTTCCTTTGTTCACTTTCTCTCTTTCTCTATCTTCCCGAGCAATATGCCCTTTTCATCTTCCCGCCTTTGGATATCAGATTCCAGGTTCTTTGGCTTTTGGTCTCTGGGACTGGCACCAATGGCTCTCAGGCCTTTGGCTTCAGACTGCAGGCTGTACTTTCGGCTTCTCTGGTTTTGAGGCTTCAGGACTTGGACTGGTCCATACTAACACCTTCCCTGGAAGTCATGCTACTGGCTTCTCTAGGAGCCATGCTACCAGCTTCTATATTTCTCTAGTTTGCAGACAGTCTGTTGAGGGACTTAGTCTCTATGATCCTGTGAGCCCATTCTTCCTAGTGAATTCCCCCCCACACACACGTGTGTGTGTGTGTGTGTGTGTATATGTGTGTGTGTGTGTGTGTGTATATATGTGTGTGTGTGTGTATATATATATCATAAAATGTTCACACACAACGTATTTATCCCCTATTAGTTCTGTCCCTATGGAGAATCCTAACTAAAACAGGTTTCATGGCTACAGTAGAGTT
Organism: Papio anubis; assembly: GCF_008728515.1. Taxonomy (NCBI): domain Eukaryota; kingdom Metazoa; phylum Chordata; class Mammalia; order Primates; family Cercopithecidae; genus Papio; species Papio anubis. Next base: position 5,836,525 of record NC_044996.1, on the reverse strand, counting down.
GAATTAGAAATAAATAACAACAATACAAAAATACCTGGAAATGTCTCAAATATTTGAAAAATGTTAAAACCTCCTAAATGTTACTTTTACTTCCAATCAAGACAAAGTATCATGGAGAGGATTTATCTTCCTTTCTAAAACAACTAAAAGGCTAGACTAAACATGCAAATAATAGCACTCAAGACATTGGACATCAGGCAATGAAAAAGAATTATCCTTGAAAAAAATGAAAAACAAATGAAGTGAGCCCTAATATTGGCCCAGACTACTACTTGGAGAAAGTTTCAGGGTGCAACACAGAAAGGGGTAACTTAGGAAACCTCCTTTAATTAAGTAGACACAGGTGGGAATCTGAGAAAATTAAAGTGATTAGAGTTCATATGAGAGGATACCAAAGAGGAGAGAGCTGTACAGAGAAAAAATTTCAGAGATCTGCAGTGGTCTCCCTCAAGTAATCAAGAGAGTACTAATCTGTGCATGCAAGAGAAGAAACTGTGCAAGGCTAGGGAAATAACCACCCAAAAGGATTGTACAGAATAGTGCTCAGAGATCATACATATTCAGAAACAGTACCTACTGTCAGTAGTCAATGTGTAACATCTTACAATTCAGGGAGCATTGGTTAGAACAGTAGTTCCCAAAGGAAGGCAATTTTGGCCCCAAGGGGACATTTGGCAATGACTGGAGAAATTTGTGGTTGTCACAACTGGTTAATGCTACTGATATCTAGTATGAAAGTTAAACAACGCGCTGGAAAGCTCCCACCACTAGTAGTTATCTCTACCAAAATGTCAGTAGTGATGCAATTGAGAAGTCCTAGGTTAAAGTACTAAAAAGGGTCTTGCCTCAGTAATAGTCAAAAATTAACCATAATCCAGGCATGGTGGCTCAGCCTGTAATTTCAGCACTTTAGGAGGCTGAGGCAAGAGGATCACTTGAGGCCAGAAGTTCAAAATCAGCCTGGTCAACATAATGAGACCCTATTTCTACAAAAGAAAAGTTAAAAAAAATAGGCAGGCCTGGTGGTGCATGCCTGTTGCCTCACCTACTGGGGAGGCTGAGGCAGAAGGATCCCTTGAGTCCAGGAGTTTGAGGCTGCCATGAGCCATGATCTCACCACTGCATTCCAGCCTGGATGACAGAGTGACACCCTGCCTCAAAAAAAAAAAAAAAAAAAATTAACCCTAAACTAAACTCTGTTCTTGTTCTTGTCCTAACTAGGAAAACTTTTACTTCTGTAAGATCTGAAAACAAACAAACAAGCAAACAACTTCCACAGAACTGAATCCCAGAGCAAAGATCAAAAACAAAGCTCAATTTAGTAGAAATGTAAACATGTTAGTAACTAATAAGGCAAAATATGCAATGCCTGGTATCCAATAAAAATTTACCAGACAGGCAAAGAAGCAGGAAGCACAACCTATGAAACCTATTTTTCTTTTCATCAAAATAAAAATCAATCAAAATTGACAGAAAATTAAAAATATGATAGGTTGATGGAAAAGATATTAAACAACAATTATAACTACATCCTATATGTTCAAGAAGCTGGAGGAAAGATTAAGCATGTTAAGTAGTAAAATGTAACATATGAAAAGATCCAAACCAACTTCTAGACATGAACACTAAAATGTCTGAGATTTTTAAAAAGTCATTGGATGTGGTTAATGACAGATTATGCATTGGAGATGAAAAGATTATGAAGACATACCAATAGACACAGATACACACAGAGTAAAAAATACTCTAAAATAAACCATGGAGTGAAAACTAACTAAAACATAAATAAATAGATAATTAATAAACGATGGTGCAAACTGCCAGCAACAAAATATACATGCAGTTGATGTCTACAAAAGACAGAGGAGAGAGAGGAAGTCCAAAAATATTTGAAGAAAAAATTGGCAAAATTTTTCAAAAGTTGATGTGAACTGTAAACCCACAGATCTATGCCGCTCAACAAACTGCAGCGCAAGAAGCAAGAAGAAAGCTACACTAAGACATAATCAAATGGCTTAAAACCGACGGTAAAAAGAAAATCTTATAATCAGCCAGAGGGGAAAATTTGACATACAGAGGAACAAAGATGAAGATAATAGAAAATTTCTGAATAGAAACAGGGAAACTAGAAAAGAGTAAAGCGAGATATTTAAAGTACTGAAATAAAAATAATTCAACTTAAACTTCTTTATACTATCTTAAACTATCTTTCAGAAATAAAGGCAAAATAAAGCTTCCTCTGACAGAAAAGTTGAAAGGCAGATGTGTACTACAAGGAAGAAAAACAAAACCCGCTTAGAATCTAAACAAATGAAGAGTCCTGGAATTGGTAACTGCATGAGTGAATACAAACAATTTTTCTCATTATTTAAATCTCTTTGAAAGATCACTGGAATCATGAGATACCACTTCATGATCACCAGGATGACTACAATCAAAAAGTCAGATACCACCAAGTGTTGGTGAGGATATGAAAAAATTCCAAACTTCATAAACTGCAAGTAGGAATGTAAAGTGGTGCAGCCATTTTGAAAAACACTCTTGCACTTCCTCAAATAATTAAACATAGTTACCATACAATCCAGCAATTCCACTACTAGGTGTATACCCAAAAGAAATGAAAATACATGTCCACCCGGAAACTTATATACAGATTGTTATAGCAGCATTATTCATAATAGTAAAAAAAAAAGCTGGAAAAAAAATGTCAGTCAATGGATGAATAAACAAAATGTTGTAGAGCTAGACCATGGGATATTAATTCACTCTTAATAAAAAGTGAAGCACTGATATCTGCTACAATATGGATGAATCTTGAAAACATCGTGCCAAGTTAAATAAGTCAATCACAAAAGACCATATACTGTATGATTCCATTCTTATGAATGTCCCGAATAGGGATCTAAAGAGACAAATAATAGAATAATTGTTGCTTAGGGCTAGGTATGGGGAATTGGGACGGGGACAGGGTATAGAGGGGTGACAGATAAAGGATACACATTTTTTTCTTGAAGCAATGAAGACATTTTCAATTGACTGTGGTAATAAGTATATATTTCTGAATACAGCAAAAAACAGAATTTTACACTTTAAATGAGTGGACTGTGTAGTGTATCAGTGACACCTCAATAAAGTCATTAGAAAAAGAAGATTGGCTCTTTTAAAGAAAAAATAAAATGTACCGTAGGATTTATAACATATCGAAATAAAATGATATCACAAAGGCTAAAAGGGGAGAAATACAGGTATACTATGTATGACTCTCATATTTCATGTGAAACAGTGTAATGTCACTTGAAGATAGATTGTGATAAGTTAAAGATGCATATTATAAAACTTACAGGAAATACTAAGTAACAAAACACTTGTTATAATTAACAAGCCCACAAAGGAGATAAAATAGAATCATAAAAAACTCAGTTAATCCAAAAATGACATGAAAGAGGAACAAAGAACAGATGGGACAAATAGAAAACAAATATAAAAATGGTAGATTTAAACTCAGCCATAACAAAAATTAGATGAAATATAAATGTTCTTAAAAACCACACCAAAGGGCAGATAAATCAGATTAATAAAGCAACAAAACCTAAATATATGCTACTTAAAAGAAAGCCACTTTAAATATGAAGACACAAATAGGTTCAAAAAAGAAAGGGTGAAAATATTCATTTTCACCAGATAGTTCACCATGCCAGATATTCCATGCTGACGTCCAGCTGTCCAAAGAAAGCTGGAACAGCTATATTAGTATCAGGCAAAGTGGATTTCAGAGGAAATAATATAACCATAAGTAAAACACAATCATTTTATGATGTTAAAGGTATTGATTAATCAATACAATGTAACAATTTAAGAATTTATGAACTTAAAAACAGAGCTTCCAAATATATGAAACAAAAACTAGTAAAAACTAAAATTAATGAGAAAAATCTACCATTATAATAGGAGATTTCAATATTCCTCTATTAATAACTAATAGAAAATATAAACAGAAAATCAGCAATGATATAGAAGACTTGAACAACAAAATTAGTCAACTTAGTCTAACTGCATTCATAGAACACTCCACCCCACAACATTAGAATACACATTTGCTTTTCAAATGCACATAGCACGTTTACAAAGATAGGCCATATTCTTGGTCATTAACAAGTCACATTAAATTTAAAAGCATTCAAGTTACACAAACTATATTCTCTGACACCTATAGAATTAAATTAGAAATTAATAAGAAGTGTGTACTTTTAGAAACTAGTAAATAATACACCCATGAATAGATATCTCTTTCAAATAAAAAAAGAAATCAAGAAGAGAAAGGTATCTGAAAAAATTCCGAACATTTGTAAACGAAATAAAATAACTAAATAACTCATGGATCAAAGAAAAAAATTAAAAGGGAAATGTAAAAGTATGTTAAACTAAATGAAAAGAAAACATAATATAACAAAATTTGTCGAACACAAAGTAGAATTTAGAAGAATATTTATAGCATTATAGACCTCTATTAGACAAAAAGGAAGGTCTCTAATCAATGATGTTAGCCTATACCCTAACAAACTAGAGAAGAGAAAATGAAAAATAAGCAGAAAAAACTAACAAAGAACAGAGCAGAATCAATGAAATAGAAAATAGAAAAACAATAGAGAAAATCAGTAAAATCAAAATCCGGCTCTTTGGATCAATCAATAAAATTGATAAACATCTAGTCACGTTGATCAGGGAAAAAAGAGACAAGACACAAATTACCAATATCAGGAATGAGAAAGGTGACATCACTAAAGATTCTACAGATATTAAAATACTAACAACAGGATATCATGGTTCATCATGTGAAAATAAATCAATGTAATATGTCACATTAATAGAATGAAAGGAAAATACATGATCATCTCAATTGATGCAGAAAATTCGTTTGACAAAATTCAACATGCTTTCATGATAAAGACATTCAGCAAACTAGGAATAAAAAGAAACTACCTGAATATAATAAAGGTCATAAATAACCCACAGTTAACATCATGTTCAGTAATAAAAGACTGAAAGATCTTTCTTGAAGATCAGGTACAAGACAAGGATGCACTCTTTTTAAATTTCTGGTCAACATAGTACTAGAACTCCTAGCCAGAACAATTAGGCAAGAAAAAATAAAAGGCATCCAAAATGGAGAGGAGGAAGTCAAATTGTCTCTGGTCGCAGACAACATGATGTTATATGTAAAAACTCCTAAAGATTCCACGAAATACTGTTACAACTAATAAATCTAGCAAAGTTGCAAGATACAAAATTAACATGCAAAAATCAGTGCATTTCTCAACACTAACAATGAACAATCTGAAAAGGAAAGTTAAAAACCAATTCCATTTACGATGGCATAGAAAATAACAAAATACTTGGGAATAAATTTATCCATTGAGCCAAAAGTATTGTACACCAAAAGAAATTAAAGACAGCAACAATAAAATTTAAAAAATATTTTGTTCATGGATTAGAAGACTAATATTGTTAAAATATTCATACCGCCCAAAGCAATCTACAGATTCAATGCAAACCTTATAAAATCCCAACAACACTTTTTTCAGAAATAGAAAAATTCACCATAAAATGCCTGTGGAATATAAAGGAACCAAGAACAGCCACAATAGTCTTGAAAAAGAACAGAGTTGAAGGTCTCACACTTGCAGATTTCAAAACTTACTATAAAACTACAGTAATTGCCAGGCACAATGGCTCACACCTATAACCTCAACACCTTGAGAGGCTGAGATAGGAGGGTTACTTGAGCCCAGGAGTTTGAGACCAGCCTGAGCAACATAGGGGGATCCCATCTCTACAAAATATTTGAAAGTTAATTGGATGTGGTGGCATGCTCCTGTGGTCCCAGCTGCACTCCAGCCTGGGCAACAAAGCAAAACCCAGTCTCAAAACAACAACAACAACAACAAAGCTACAATAATCAAAGCAATGTGGTACTGGTACAAAGACAGACATATAGACCAATGGAATAGAATAGAAAGCCCAGAAATAATTCCTCACATACATAGTCAAATGATTTTCAACAAGGATGCCAAGACCATTGGATGGGTAAGGACAATCTTTTCAACACATGGTACTGGGAAACCTGGGAATCCTCATGTGAAAAAATTAAATTGGACCCATACCTTACACCATATACAAAAATTACCTCAGAATGAATCAAAGGCCAAAAGAGCTAAAAACCTTTAGGAGTAAACATAATGGGAAAATTTCATGACATTGGATTTAACAATAATTTCTTGGATATGACATCAACAGCACAGGAAACTAAAGGAAAAATGGACAAATTGAACTACATTAAATTCTAAAGACTTTTGTGCATCAAAGGACACTATCATCAGAGAGAAAATATAACCCAAAGAATGGGAGGAAATATTTGCAAGCTATATATCAGATAAGGAGTTAATATCCAGAATATATAAAGAACACTTACAACTGAACAACAAAAAATACATAAATAAATAGTAAACATTTTTGCCAATAAAAAGTGGGCAAAATAGTTGAATAAAACTTTCTCCATAGGATATATACAAGTGGCCAGCAAGAATATTAAAAGATCCTCAAATCATTAATTATTAAAGAAATGCAAAGCAAAACCACAATGGGCTATCACGTCGCACACAGTAGGATAGCTATTTTTAACAAAGAAGAAAAGAAAATGTTAAATATTGCAGGATATGTAGAAATTACAGTCCTTGTACAAGCATTACTGGTAGGAATGTAAAATGGTGCAGTTTCTTTGGAAAATAGTATGACAGCTCCTAAATAATTTAAAAATAGTATTACCGTATGATTCAGCAATTTTAATTCTGACTGTATATCTACAAGATTGAAAGAAGGGACTTGGAAAGATATTTGTGTACCTACGTACATAAAAGCATTATTTACATTAGCCAAAAATTAGAAGTAACCCAAGTGCTTGTTGAAGATGAATGGATATGTGTAATGTGATCCTGTATGCATAGGATGGAATACTGCTTAGCCTTAAAATGGGAGAAAATTCTGACACACTTTAAAACTTGGACAAACTGAAGACATTATGAAATAAGCAAGTCACGGAATGACAAATACATATGATTTGACTTATATAAGTGACTTACAGTAGTCAGATTCATAGAGACAGAAAGTAGAAAGGTGGTTGCCAGAGGCTGGAGAAAAGAGGAGTTGTTTAATGGATACAGAGTTTCGGTTGTGCAAGAAAAAAAGAGTTCTGGAGATGGATGATGGTGATGGTTGCACAACAATATGAATTTACTGTATCTCACTGAACTTCACACTTTTTTAAACCACACTAAGTGGTTAAAATCATTTGTTTCAAGAAACTTTTCCATTTCCTTCTATGTCTTCATTGACCCACTGGTTACTCAGGAGCATATTGTTTAATTTCTGTTTGTTTGTATAGTTTACAAAATTCCTCTTGTTATTGATTTCTAGTTTTATTCCATTGTGATCAGAGAAGATGCTTGATGTTAGTTCCATTTTTGAATGTTTTAAGACTTGTTTTGTGACCTAACATATGGTCTATCCTTGAGAATGACCCATGTGCTGAGGAAAATAATGTGTATTCTGCAGTTCTTGGATGAAATGTTCTGTAAATATTAGATCCATTTAATCTATAGTTCAGATTAAGTCTGATGTTTCTTTGTTGATTGTCTGCATTAAAGATCTGTTCAATGATGAAAGTGAGGTGTTAAATTATCCAGCTATTATTGTATTGGGGTCTGTTTCTTTAGCTGTTATAATATTTGCTTTATATATCTGGATGCTCCAGTGTTGGGTGCATATATTTTTACAGATATATATTTACAGACCTGTGAGATAAGGTTTTGGGAATGACTGGAAAGAGACAGAAGGTAATCCTGTACAGTGATGGAAATGTCTTATATCTTGATGGTGGTTGTGGTTACACAGGTGTACACTTTGTCAAAACTCATACAACTGTACAATAAAATAGACTAATTTTTAATTTATGTAAAATACATTTCAATACATTTAAGGGTTTTCAAAAAAGTACATGTATTAGAATGGCCAGATATTAAAAACTGACAATACCAATTATTGGTGAGGCTATAAAACAACAGCAACTCTCATTCATTGCTGGTAGGGAATATGAAATGATACAACCACTTTAGAAACAGTTTGGCAGTTGCTTACAAAGCTGAACATAATTTTACTGGACAGTTCAGTAGTCATACTCCTATGTATTTACTCAACTGATTTGAAAACTTGCATCCACACAAAAACCTGCATTTCAATGTCTATAGCAGCTTTACTCATAATCACCCAAAACTGGAAACAAGCAAGATGTCCTTCAATAGGAGAATGGATAAACATACTATAATATATCCATACAGGTGGAATATTATTTAGTAATAAAGTGAATGAGCCAAGAAACCATGCAAAGATATGCATGAATATTAAATACATATTTCTAACTGAAAGAAGCCAACCTGAAAGGCTATATATTGTATGATTCTATTTATGTGACATTCTGAAAAAGGCAAAATTGTAGAGATGACAAATAAATCATGATTGTCAAGGGCTTGTGGTGAGATGGGGGCAGTTGAATAAGTGAATACGGGGGAATTTTCAGGGCAGCGAAACTGTTCTGAATGATATTGTAATGGTGGATATATAATGCTATATTTTCAAAATCCACAGAACTTTACATTACAAAGAGTGAGTCTTAATGTATCCAAATTTAAAAAATCATTTGAGGTCAGTGGATCCCAAGATGAAATACAGAATGTGAAATAAAGAATTGAACTGTGATATCATTTGGCTCTGTCAGCCTAAAAGCTATGATACCTCAGTAGTAACAAGCACCCAAATCTCATCTCGAATTGTAATCACCATAATCCGCACATGTTGAGGGAGAAACCAGGTGGGAGGTGATTGGATCATGGGGATAGTTTCCCCTATGCTGTTCTCATGATAGTGAGTTCTCATGAGATCTTATGGTTTTATAAGGGGCTCTTCCCCCTTGGCTCCTTAAGCTTCTCTCTCCTGCTGCCATGTGAAGAAGGCCCTTGCTTCCCCTTCACCTTCTGCCATATAGTAAGTTTCCTGAGGCCTCCCCAGCCATGCAGGATTGTGAGTAAATTAAACCTCTTTTCTTTAAAAATTACCCAGTCATTTAACAAGGATGTATATCAGATGGAGATAAATATTATGGAAGGAAATAGGAAAGGTGGATGGAGAGAGCACATTGCTTTTTACACGGAGGGAATAGGATCAGCTACACTGACACTGAAGCAGAAATGTGGATGGTGAACAGCAAAGCCCTGAAGAGGAAGCATGCTTGGTTCATGTAGGAACAGCAATGAAGTCTGTGTAGCCCAATGAAAGGGTGCAAGGAGAGAAGGGGTAGAAAGTAGAGATTAGACCAGAGAAGTTTGGCATGGACTGCGATGGGGTAGATCACATGGGGCCAAGTTGGGTTTTTCCTCTGAGATGAGAAAACTATAGAGCTCTTAAAGGCTTTTGAAGAGTGACCTTATTTGACATAAGTTTTTAAAGGATTATGATGACTACTATGTGAAAATTGGATTACAGGTAACAAAGGAGTGGAGGTTGAAAGAGGGATCAGATTCTGGATATATTGTGAAGTTAGATCTAACATGATTTGCTCATCGATGTGATATAGAATATGAAAGACAGAAATCTTTGAATCTTTGAATACTTTTCTGATTATTTATTCCTGATAATTTTTTTTTGAATTGGAAGCCTAGATCAGAGACTATACACATTCAAAAGTCTTTCAGATAAATAGTCAAATTGTCCTCTGAAACCTGAAAAAATATTTTTACCCATTTTTTTATGAGACAGTGTCTGAGACTGTCTAGACAATTTCTCAGCAGCATGGGAAAATAACATGGTATTATTATTTTTAATATTGACAGTTTAATAGGGAAATATGTTTTTGTATCTTAGTTTTACCCTTAATGATTCTGAATATTTAATATTTTTATTGGTCAATGGTATTGGCCATTTTTTTTCCCACTAGGGAGTTCGTCTTTTTATCATTTAATATTTTTAATTACAATTCTTATTTAAAATTTTACTTACTTATTTATAAAACCCATTCTCTTTTCCTCCTGGAAACCCAGATAAACTACATTTCTCAGCCATTCTTGCACTTAGGGGTAGTCATATGTGCAAATTCTGGCTAGTGGAATGTCAGTAGAAGTGATGTAGACTACTTGTAAACCATGTAGGCCATGAAAACCGCCCTTGTATGATCCTCCACACTCTTTTCTACTCAAAGCTAAGTGGAAAGAAAGAACCCCAAAGGAGCCCCCGGAAGTCACATGGTGAAAATGGCACAGGAAGGGAGGATCTTGGCAAACTAAATCACTACTTATAGGAGAGTTGCCCACCAAGAACACTGGTTTTGAAGTGTTGTAAGAAATGTACTTTATTGTGTTAAGCCACTGAGATTTAAGGGTTTATCAATTACAGCAGCAGGTGTATTTCCTAACTATTAAATAAATATATTGAAAGAAAAATAATTACCCAGTCTCAGATATTTCTTTATAACAGTGTGAGAATGGACTAATACAAACACTATTACAAATGTGTGACGAAAGGAGATGGGAGAAAAGTTGCCGAACTAAGTAACTTTGGAAATGAGTGTATTTTGCTTTAGATTGTAGGACTAAAGACAGTAAGAACTGCACATAAGCCTTCTACTCTAGTTGATATATTTGGGCTAGCAAATTTAATACTACTACACATGTTTACTGGAATTCAGCAATCATGTAAATGGAGGCATATGGTGGGAACCAGTTCTCATAATTGGAGTGGGTAGGTACACATATGTAAAAGGAGAAGGCTAGAATGACCTATGTGGTGATGAAGAATTGAAGACATCAGTATGAACTTATCTTCAGCTTCAATTATATAAAGATGGTTATATAGAGAAATATGGAAAGATATGTGCATGTAAATACTCAAGTTAGTATAGGTACATATATTTTGTTGCTCTGTTGGCCTAAAAGCTATGATACCTCAGTAGTAACAAGTACACTTAGTGCCCATATCTTGGCCTCTAATACCATTTTTCAATTAAAAGAAACAGTGCTCCCTAAAAAATGTCTGATTCTGGGAATGAGTCAAGATATATTCAAGATGATCCTTGAGCATTCCATAGTACATAACATAAGAAAGTGCTAAGAAAAAAACCCACTACATTATAGGGGTATGTCAAAAGGATAGACATGTCAACTGAAAGAGCTTCTGATAGGCAGAGATAGAACAAGTTAAAGAACAAAATAAATAACTTATTATTGGATTATAATCTTGTATGATACAATTAATTTCTCTGAGTTTCCCTTCAAAAATTTAGCCTGCTAACTTCCTTGTCTTTTGTTCTCAAACTCAACTTTCCTGTTCCTCCTTGCCCCTAGTTACTGTAAAACAGCCTACCCTTTCCCACCAGCTCCAATCCATAACTCACATCTGTTCCCTTGGATACCTGCCCCCACCCATTGTTCTCCCGAAACTGCATATCTCACATGCTCCGCCTCTGTACTGCATGTCCCTCTCCCCTTCTATATTTAGAAAAATATGCACAAGTAGCCAATCGGGTCAGCTCAAATTGTGTGGTCTGATCCCAGCCCATGGGGGAGAGACACAGAGTTAGGGATTGCATTAACCATATAAAACCCCCTAGTCTCCTTTGTTCCACGTGCTCTTGCGATCTTGATTGACGCAGGTAGCACCCTTCTGCAGAAGTAATTTGTCTTGCTGAGAGAATTAAACTTTTGCCTAAGTGCTGGTTTTACTTTGTGGCACCAAGCATTTATTCCTAGAGGATTTTTATAGCCAACAACCTGAAGTATAACATATATGTGCATGAGTCCATACTTATAAAATCAAATAATTGTAATAATAAATAAGAGAAAAGACACAAATCTTTCATGTAGAAGAACTAGAAATGATTGATATAGGTACTTTCCTCTCAGTGAAGTGCAGCATAACTCCCCACTCCTTAAAAGTGACTTCCTTCCAAAGAGTACATTATGGAAAAGGAGGAAATAGAGTACCTTTATGGTAGACAAACCTAACAAACACTATTACAGCCATGTCAACATAAAAAGTTATGAGTCATGTTGATAGCATGAACTCTTCATGTGACATGATGAGAATGGCACTTCGTCTCTGTAGTCTTCCTCCCCAAACCCATAATCTCAGTCTAATAATGAGAAAAATATCAGGCAAACCACAATTGAGGGTCATTAAACAGAATACCTAACAATTATTTTTCAAAACTGTCAAAGTCATGAAAAATAATGAAACCGTTAGAAACTGACACAACCAAGAGGAGCCTAAGGAGACATGTTGACTAAATGTGATATGTTATCTATTCTGAATAGGATCCTGAGACCAAAAAATGGCATTAGGTAAAAAGTAAGGAGATCTGAATGAAGTATAAAGCCGAGTAATAATAATGTATCATATTGATTTATTAATTGTGACAAATGCATCAAACTAATGTAAGATGTTAATAATAGAGGAAACTGGATATGAAGTATATAAGAACTTTGTGGTATCTTTGCAATTTTTCTGTAATACTAAAACTATTCTGAAATGAAGTTTATTTTTTAAAAATCTGATAACTGCCCCCATCACCTGAGACTCTGATTTAATTAATCAGTTTTGTGGCCTTAGCATTGGGATTTTTAAAGGCTCCCTAGGTTATTCTAGGATAGGTTTGCAGCCAGGTTTGAGAAATAGTGGAAGAGTGCCTGAAGCTGAGGACACTGAGCAAGTGCCAGGAACCACTTGCATACTGACAATGCTTATTGGCCCTAATTTAATCTCATAAAATAATATTCCTTCAACAGATACCATCTCCCTACTTCTTAGGATAAGTGAATGGCACCATACAAAATACACTGATGCCTTTAATATTGTTCTAGATTAAAAAGCACTATTCAAAAGAGCTTTCTGTGATGAAAATATTCTACATATACACTCTCCAATAATGGTAACCACTAGCTACATGTGGCTATTGAGCACTTGAAATGTGGCTAGTGTGACTGAAAAAGTGAAGTTTTAATGTTATTTAATATTAATTAATGCAAATTTAAATATCAACATATGACTAGTAGCTACCATATTGGACAGCACTGCTCTGTAAAAATTCAATCAGTTTCCTAAGAGACTTCTTAATGTTTTTTTTTGGGGATATGGACTAATTTTTCTCATTCCGACTTTTTTCTTCCTACAAATTGGAGTCTCCTACTTTCTAGGAGACATTTTTACTTTAAAACAGCAGTACAAATGCTATGCGACTCCACCACATTTGCAATGGAAGGGTCTGGTATCATCCCTGGGTCTCCCCCACCTGCAGTGCCTGCTGCTGGCTGCAGAAAGCAACCATTGTGCCCTCAGAGAAGAACGTTTCTTGTGAGCCCCTGCCCTGCCTCCCTTTCTTGAGTATTTTGGTTCTTTCTAATGCTATTTTTCAACTGCTCTCTACAGAGTTAATTCCAAACTCCTAAAGTAAAAAGGAAAACAGGTTCTCCTGGTGGAGGGATGCAGCTGTTCTATTATTTGTCTTCATTTTAAAAATAGCTATCCCCCAGCCCTCTACCATATCCATACATTTCTACTATGCTGCACAGCTAATGACTACATTAAGCATTTGGAAGGTCTGCATTATTGCATTGCTGATAGCTCAGTGGCTGAATACAATTATACTATGGATTGCTTAGGCTGTTGGGGTGATGGGAAGAAATAAACATTCTGGAGGGGCAGTGTAGATTCAGTGTTATCACACACAGCACCCCGCCACCCCAACTGCCAGATCTACATCCCTATTATTGAAAGTGAAAACCAAAGATGAGATTTTAGAAATACTGCTTCCATGTTGGGGCTACACACATTATCACTTACACACTATAGTGGAAGTTCAGCTGTCTTTACTTTTTAGTAGATATGGGGTTGTGTGGTTTTAATGATGCAAAGAAATGGAGGAATTATGGATTTTCCTAAAATGTAACAGCTTCAGCAGTCGAAGGCTGTCCCAAGGTCATTTCACTGATGAGGAAAAAAATCTAGGTTATCATGAACAATTAGCAAATGACAAGAAATTGAGATTAGCATTAAAATTAGAAATTCTAAATTGGGAACTGCTGGCCAGCAAGGCCTCTCTTCCCCAATTTCGCTGTATTCGTAGAACCAAGTTCAGGGTCCATAGCTTTAGGATTTTGTGTGTTTGCTTATTTTAACAGCTTCATTGAGATATAATTTACATATTATGAAATTTATTAATTTTAGATGTACAATTCAATTGTTTTTATTAAATTTACAGTTGTGCAACCATCACCACTCTCCAGTTTTAGATTTCTTTCACCACAAAGAGATCCCTGGTACCCATTTATATTCACTACCTACTGCCCCTAACCTCTCCCAAGACTTAAGCAACCACTAATCTACTTTATGTCTTTACAGATTTATCTCTTTTGGATAGTTTATACAAATTGAATCACTCAAATGCAGTATGTATAATAGTATTTTGTGACTGGTTTCTTTCACTCAGCATAATGTTTTCAAGGTTCATCCATGTTGTAGCATTTATTGGTATTTCATATATTTTTACGGATGAATAATATCCCATTGTATGGATACAACACATTTGGTTTATTAATCAGTTGTTGGGTATTTATAGGTGTTTACATTTTTTATGTGTTATAAATAATACTGCTATGAACACTTGTGCTGGGATATTGACAGAGGTATGTTGAATCTATAGATCAATTTGGGGAAAATTGTCCTCTTACCAATCCATGAACATAGAATATTTCTCTATTTAATGTTCTTTATTTCCTGTGAACTGTGTTTTGTATTTTCCAGTCCATACGTCCTGTACTTCTTTTGTTAAATTTATTTCTAAGTATTTTATTTTCTGGATGCTATTATTAAGAAATTATATTCTTAATTATTTTTACATTGCTTACTAGTGTTTAGAAATACAACTGATAGTTTTATACTGATCTCTTATCCTTTAACATTGCTAAACTCATTAATTAGTTCTAATAATGTTATTGTGTGTGAATTCAGAGGATTTTTGTAAAAAGAATTATGTCATTTGTGAATAAACATATTTTTATTTTTTCTTTTCCAAGCTTGAAGACTTTTATTTCTTTTCCTTGCCTAATTGGATGGGCTAGAACCTCCAGTATGATGCTGAATAGAAGTGGTAAGAACAGACATAATCACCTTATTTCCAATCTTTTCCTGACATGCAAACAAAGCATTCAGTCTTCAGCTTAAGCATAATGTTAGCTGTAGGTTTTTCATAGAAGTTCTCTCCTATTCCTAGCTTCTTCAGAATTTCAATAATGAATGGTTTTTGGGTTTTACCAACTTTTTAATCCTTCTATTAAGATGATCATGTGACAAAATGGGGAAAGGACACCTGATTCAACAAACGGTGCTGGGATAATTGGCAGGCCACATGTAGAAGAATAAAACTGGATTCTTATATCTCACCTTACACAAAAATAAACTCAAGATGGATCAAGGACTTAAATCTGAGACCTGAAACCATAAAAATTCTAGAAGATAACATCATAAAAACCCTTCTAGACATTGCCTTAAGTGCAGACTTCATGACCAAGAACCCAAAAGCGAATGCAACAAAAACAAAGATAAATAGATGGGACTTAATTAAACTCAGAAAAAAAAAAAAAAGCAAAAACAAACAAACACAAAAAAACAGCAGAGTAAAGACAACTCACCAGCTCACAGTGGGAGAAAATCTTCACAATCTATACATCCAGTAAATGAATAATATCCAGAATCTACAAGGAACTCAAACAAACTAGCAAGAAATAAACAAATAATTCCATTCTAAAAGTGGGCTAAGGACATAAATACACAATTCTCAAAAGATATACAAATGATCAACAAACATATGAAAAAATGTTCAACATCACTAATGATCAGGGAAATGCAAATCAAAACCACAATATGATATCACCTTACTCCTGTAAGAATGGCCATAATCAAAAACAAAAACAAAAAATAGATGCTGGTCGGGCTGGTGGCTCACGCCTGTAATCCCAGCACTTTGGGAGCCCGAGGCGGGTGGATCATGCGGTCAGGAGATAGAGACCATCCTGGCTAACACAGTGAAACCCTGTCTCTACTAAAAATACAATAAATTAGCAGGGCATGGTGGCGGGCGCCTGTAGTCCCAGCTACTCGAGAGGTTGAGACAGGAGAATAGCGTGAACCCTGGAGATGGAGCTTGCAGTGAGCCGAGATCACTCCACTGCACTCCAGCCTGGGTGACAGAGCGAGACTCCATCTCAAAAAATAAATAAATAAATAAATAATAGATGTTGGCATGGATGTGGTGGAAAGGGAATGCTTTTACACTGCTTGTGGGAATCTAAACTAGTACAACCACCAGAGAAAACAGTGTGGAGATTCCTTAAAGAACTAAAAGTGGAACAACCATTTGATCCAGCAATCCCACTACTGGGTATCTACCCAGAGGAAAATAAGTCATTATATGAAAAAAGATACTTGCACATGCATGTTTATAGCAGTACAATTTGCAATTGCAAAACAAAATGAATCAAGCCCAAATGCCCATCAATCAATGAGTGAATGGATAAATAAATTGTGATATATATTATATATATACACATTATGTGTGTATATATGTATGTATACCATGGAATACTACTCAGCCATAAAAATGAATGAAATAATGGCATTTACAGCGACCTGGATGGAATTGGAGATCATTATTCTGAGGGTAGTAACTCAGGAATAGAAAACCAAACACCATATTTCTCACTTATAAGTGAGAGCTAAGCTATGAGGATGCAAAGGCATAAGAATGATACAATGGACTTTGGGGACTTGGGGAAAGAATGGGAATGGAGTGAAGGATAAAAGACTACAAATCAGGTACAGTGTATACCGCTCAGGTGATGGGTGCACCAAAATCTCACAAATCACCACTAAAGAACTTACTCATGTAACCAAACACCACCTGTTCCCCCAAAAACCTATGGATATAAAAATTTTTAAAAAGATGATAATGTGAGTTTTGTCCTTCATTCTATTGATATGGTGTATTACTTCAATTGATTCTCACATGTTTAACCAACCTTGCATTTTTGGAATAAATCTCACTCATTCATTGTATTATAATTCTTTCTATATGTTGCTGGATTAATTTTGTAATATGTTCAGGATTTTGCATGTATGTTTATAAGGGCTGTTGGTCTGTAGGTTTTTTTTCCCTTAATATTTCATTGTCTGGCTTTGCTATAAGAATAAAACTGGACTTTTAGAATGCACTGGGAAGTCTTCCCTCAGCTTCTTTTTTTTTTTTTTTCAGAAGAATTTTTATGAATTCATCTTTAAATGTTAGGTTAAATTCACTAGTGAAGTCTTCTCGGCGTGGGCCTTTGTGTGGGATTTTTTTAAAATGCTAATTGATCTCTTCACTTGTTATAGGCTTATTCACATTTTTTTATTTTCTATCAAGTCAGTTTTTATAGTATATGTCTTTCTCAGAACTTTTCTATTTTATTTAACTTATGTAATTATTGGCAAAATTGTTCAGAACAATTAGTAATCTTGTTTTTGTTTTGTTTTGTTTTGTTGGTTTGTTTTGTTTTGTTTCATTTTTTTGAGACAAAGCCTAGCTCTGTTGCCCAGGCTGAAGTGCAGTGGCGCGATCTTGGCTCACTGCAACCTCTGCCTCCTGGGTTCAAGCGATTCTCCTGCCTCAGCCTCCTGAGTAGCTGATTTTTATTTATTTATTTATTTTTGAAACAGGGTCTTACTCTGACACCCAGGCTGGGGTGCAGTGGTAGAAGCATAGCTCACTACAGCCTCCATCTCATGGGCTCAAGCAGTCATCACACTTCAGCCTCTCAAGTAGCTAGGACCACAGGTGTGTGCCTCCATGCCTGGCTAATTTCAAAATTTTTTCTGTAGAGATGGGGGTCTCCCTACATTACCCGGGCTGGTCTTGAACTCCTGGGCTCAAGCAGTCCTCCCACTTCAGCCTCCCAAAATGCTGAGATTACAGGTGTGAGCCACTGTACCCAGTCCTTATTTTTGTAAGGTCAGTATTGATGTTCCCTTTTTTGTTCCTGATTTTAGTCTTTCAAGTCTTTTCTCTTTTTATTTGTTGGTCTAGCTAAAGATTTTTCAATGTTGTTGATCTTCTCAAAGAATCAGCTTCTAATTTTGTCGATTTTTTTCTGTTTGTCTATATTCTCATTACTTTCCACTCTAGCCTTTATTATTTATTTCCTCTTGCTGGTTTTGGAATGTTTACAGTTTCTTTTTTTTTTTTTTTTTTTTTATTTTTTTTTTTTTTTTTTTAAGGTGAAAGGTAGATTATTGATTTGAGATATTTCTTGTTTTTTAATATAGGCTTTTAAAGCTATAAATTTCCCTCTAAGCACTGCTTTATAGCTGCTTCTCACACATTTTTATATGTTATGCCTTCTTTTCACTCATCTCAATTTGTTTTCTAGTTCCCCTTGTGATTTCTTCTTTGAATCATGAGTTGTTTAGAAGTGTGTTGTTTAATATCTGCATATTTAGGGATTTCCAAATTTTTTTCTGTTAATGATTTCTAATTTAATTGCACTGTTGTCAGATACTTTGTATTATTTAAATCATCCTAAAATTATTGGTGTTTGTTTTATAGACTAACATATGCCTATCCTGGAGAACATACCATGTGTAGTTGAGAAAAATGTATATTCTCCTGCTTTTGGGTGAAGTGTGTTCTATAGATGTCTAAAAGATCTAGTTGGTTTATAGTGTTGTTCAAGTCTTAAATCACGTTGTTAGTTTTCCATCTAGTTGTTCTTAGAGCTTCAGACTTAACTGATGACAATGAGTGACTTCTATTTGCTGTCATGTACACTTTCTCCAAAATTCATCACAATAAACCTCATAGTGGGTAGTATTGTGACTATTTTTACACATAAGAAAATTGAGGCTAAGAGTTTAAAGTGGCTTCTCAAGGACAGTCATAAGTGGCAGAGCCAAGATTCAATCTGACATCTTCTGAACTGACGTCCATTGTTCATTCTACTGTATCATGTTGCTCTTCATGCACACCTTCCCTGTTTGTGGACTGAGTGGTCTCCAGTTCTGATTTTCTCCTGACATACTGGGGAATCCCGCTTGAGTCTGGAGGACTGAAATATTCTGTGTAGACAGAGACAATCCTGAGGGGCTGGAGTAGCCATGAGGACCTCTTATTGAAGGAAATGAAAGGTAAAACTGGTATAGAGAGTACCACTTAAAAAAAAAAAATCCCAGCCTGTTTTCCTGAGGTTTTTCACAGTGACCATCATTTTAAAAGAAGAGGCCACTTACACTTTCACCAGACATGAGGCTTGGGAAGAATTTAGAAAACTGGTCTGATCTAACAAGACCCTAAGGCAGAGGAGCATATGGTGGCAGTGAAAGGCGAGTCTGCTTAGGTCAGCTCCTAGCATTTGCTGGATGTGACAATTGATTTTGTGTCAACTTGGCTAGGCTATGGTGCCAAGTTGTTGGGTAAAACATCAGTATATGCTGCTGTGAATGGATCTTTTAGATTTAACATTTAAATAAATAGACTTTGAGTAAGGCAGATTACTCTTCATAATGTGGATGAGCTTCACCCAATAAGTTGAAGGCCTTAAGAGAAAAAGACTGAGGGCCTCTGAGGAAGAGAAATTTTGCCTTCAGATTGCCTTAAGATTCAAGCTCCAATATCAACTCTTCTCTGCCAACCTACCAGCCTACCCTGCAGATTTCAAACATGCCAGTCCCCACAACAATTGTGTGAGCTCATTTCTTAAACTAAATCTCTTGAGAGAAACTTGACTAATCCACAGGGCTCCAGATAAGATTATAAATGCAGACTCAAATATCATATCTAAATATTTAAAATTTGTACTAAATATTTAAAATTTGTAAATCAAGCTAACAAACTGTTCTATATTTCTACCTAAACAAATATATATGCACAACAACCTGGAAAGTCACATTCAAATTTAACATCCTTGGACTCCTTAGAGTTCTGTACCAAAACGTGGTGACATGGAGAGGACCAGACCCCAGTAACTGGCCCACCTGTCTCTCTTCTCTTCCTACTCTGGGTTCACCCTTCATTTTGAGGGGCCTTACACATGTTTTATGGGCCCCTATAGTCCATGCTTCTAAGTTTCATCCACATTCTCCCCAGATAACAAACAGCTGCCTCCTAGAAACCCCTTAAGCATACAGGTAATCACATAAATGTGTGTGTGTGTGCACGCGTGTGTGTGTGTCCCCAGGAATACACACCCAGGAATGGAGTCCGTGAACTCTCTGGAAATAGGAATGGGCTTGTGAACATTTAGGCAGGGAATTCCAGCTTCCCAGGTGCCCACTTAGATCTAGAAGGTGATCCAAGGATTCTGTGTGGTTACATCTCCTCAGGTCCACTCTCTCCTTTTCAGAGTAAGGTTCTTTAAAGCACACAGACCATATAGGGGTTATTTTTGCATGTGTCTAAATGTGGCACTAAACCTTCAAATCCTCAGGGGAGAAAGATAAGGTAGAGCAAATGGCTAGTGGTTTCAGGGCCTTGCCCACAGGAAGGGCTGCTCTTCCAAGGGCTCCTATCCAATCCTGAAAATAGACATGGGAAGTCTGGGCAGTTTGTGCCAACAGGATAACTAATTAAACCATTTCCAGTGAGGCAAGGAGGGGAAACAATCTCAGAGGGAATAACTCAGTCAGGCTTTACAAACCTAGACTACTAGTACTATGGCTTAAATATGTCCTCCAATTTTCATGTGTTTGAAAACTTAATACACTAATTCACATTTTTATTGTAGGTGGGACCTTTGGGAGTTACTTAGGATTACATAAAATCATCATGGTAGCTTTATAAGAAGAGCAAGAGAGACCTGGTATGACATGCATGCTCTTGCCCTCTCACCATGTGATGTCCTACACCATGTTTTGACACAGTAAGAAGGCCCTCACAAGATGCGAGTGCCATGCTCTTGGAATGTTCAGCCTCCACAACTGTAACAAATAAATTTCTTTTCTTTATAAATTACCCATTCTTGGGTATTCTGTCATAGTTACAGAAAATAAAATGAGACAACTAGCTACCTCCACTTTCCTGTCTTATTTTCTCCAGTAAGGTTGCAACCTGCATCCCAAAAATTTCATCCATAGACCTGTGGTTTAATAGGTCTACAGGTCTCCAAGATCCTGTGGCTGGGACAAAAAGAAACCTATTCTGAGTCAAGGACTTTCTGGTCAAGGCTGTCCTCACTGGTTTATCCAAAGGTAATTCCCATTTAAATGGTTAGTGAACACCAAGACAACGGCTTAGTAGCTGTTCCCCTACTGGTATAGATTACCTAAAGTCTCTCCAAGAATAGAGTCCCAGCACATTTCCACCATTCCAATGAGCTGTCAGGTTTGACTGGAGCCAGTAACTCTTTATTCATGCATGACCAGGCTGCTGATAGAGAGGTAGTGCAATGCAGAAAGGCATTCAGCACTGGACCACCCATGAATGAGTGTGCTTATGTGTTGTAATTCCCTCTATGCAGGTGGGCATCTGACACTCATTCATTCAGCACCAAGGGCTAGGCCAGGTCTCAGAGCCAACTCAGCAGCAGCAATCTGTCATCTGTCACACACCTTCTTGTGTTGCCTTTCTCAGGTTGGCTGCAGCCTCTGAGCCATGACCCCGTAACCATTTCAAAGATTGCCATGGACACTAGAACTCTGTTTCGGACTTTAAGATGCCTCTAGGAGAGGGGTGGCAACCAAGTTCTTTTATGCATGCTAACACCAGGCAGCACAGTATAAACAGGTACAAATTAGAAATATTTTGAAGAAAGAGAAGGAATTGAGTTAACCTATGAACAGTGATGTGGACAGTTGCTTTCATGAAAAAAGAAACATATAGCAGATGAGGCCCCAATTAACTACCTATTATATGTGTCTACATTACAAAGACAGAGACAGAAAGGATTGAATTTGAGAGTGTGAAAATAAATAGGGAAGAAATGTGTTGGGCCACAGCCTCCCAGAGAGTGGCTCCCTAGGTCCCATTCGCAGCACTGATTTAACTTCCTTTAGGATTTTGTTCAATGCCTGGATGGAATTGGAGATTCTATTTTCCTTTTCACTGCTCTGTTTTAAAAGAAATGTAATAGCATGCAGTACAGAAAGGAGGTTATTTTCTGTAAGTCTGGGACTTTTAAGCTACTAGTTCATTTAACAAACACTTCTTGAGGTTATACTATGTGCTAATCCCTATGCTAGAGGTTGAGACCATCTTGCTGAATAGAATAATCATGGCTCCTGCTCTCATAGGGCTGACATTCTATCAGATGACAGGGAGAAAAAAAAAAAATAAACACATAAGTATAATAAAAATATTATCAAATAATAACAATGTCTATGAAGACAAAGTGGTAAAATGGCCAGCAACTGTGATGAGGATGGTCAGAGAAGGCTTCTCTCAAAAGATAACCTGTGGTCTGAGAATTGAGTGATGAGAAGAAGAAATCTGTGTAAATACCTGGGGGAAAAGCACTGCAGGTAGAGGGAACAGCAAATAAAAATGCCCTGAGGTATAAATGACCTTAAGGTGTCCAAGGAGACACGAAAAGAAGAAGGAGAAGAAAGAGAAGTAAGAGGATGAAATTGGAGAGGCAGGTAAAAATGGGCCATCTAGGGCCTAGTAGTCTATGGTAACATATTAGGATTTTATTATAAGTAAAATTATAATTTACTGGAGGAGTTTATACATCCAGCCCACCTTCTTTTAATAGCAGCACCTCAGTTTTTTATTGTAAATATCTTTTTTCCTCCATTGAAAGCAGTCCAGTGGGACTAACAGTCTCAATGCTCTGCTAGATCCTAGCCAAAGTACAAGCCTAAATCAATATGTATTTTGTCTACACATGTTTTTCTTTTGATTTCATGACAGCTTTATTGAGATATAACTCACATATCATTCAATTTATTTTTTTTAAATGGACAACTTAATGGTTTGTAATATATTCACAGATATGTGCAATCCTCACTCCAGTTCATTTAAGAACATCTTAATTACCTCTAAAAAAAACCCTGAACTCTTTAGTTATCATCCTTCTACTCTCTTTCCTCTCCCTCTCCCATTCTAATCAACAACTAATCTACTATCTGCCTCTGTAGTCTTGATTTTATGGACATCAAATATAAATGGAATCATATGTGATCTTTTTTGACTGGCTTCTTGCACTTACCATAATGCTTTCAAGGCCCATCAACATTGTAGCATGTATCAGTACATTGTTGCTTTTATGGCTGAATAATATTCCATTGTAGGTATACCACATTTTGTTTATCCATTCTTCAGTTGATGAACATTTGGAATGTTTCTGTCTTTTAAGTGTTATAAATAATGCTTTGTGGACATTTGTGTAGAAGTCTTTGTGTGGCCATGTTTTAAATCATCTTGGGTGAAAACCAGATTTGCTGTCATATGGCCACTTTGTGTTGAACATTTTGATGAACTACCAAACTGGTTTTCACAGTTGCAGAAATAAATTTATATTCTCAACAAAAATGCATGAGGGTTCCAATTTCTCTATATCTTCACCAACACTTGTGCAGGATGGACTGAGTGTTTATGTCTTCCCAGAATTGTTATGTTGAAGCCTAATCATCAATGTGATAGTATGAAAAGTTGGGGCCTTTGGCAGGTGATTAGCTGATAAGGGCTCTGCCCTTATGAATGAGATTAGTGCCCTTATAAAAATAACTCTGGAGAGCTAGCTAGCCCCCTTCCACTATGTGAGGACACAGTGGGAAGGCATGAACTATGAAACAGAGAGTGAGCCCTCAACAGACACAACATCTGACAGAGCCTTATTATTGGAATTCCTTGCCTCCAGAACTGTGAGCAAAAAAATTTTCTTGTTTAAAAGTTACCCAATCAAAAGTATTTTGTCATAGCAGATCAAACAGACTAACACAACTTATTTTCCTATTTTTTCAAAAATTACAGCCATCTCAGGAGTTGTGAAGTTGTACCTAATTGTGGTTTTGATTTCTGTTTCCCTGATGGCTAATTGTGTTGAGCATTCCTTCATGTACTTACTGGCCCCTGTGTATTCCTTTTGGAGACATGTCTATGGAAATCCTTTACCCATTTTTAATTGCCTTGCTTTTTAATTGTTTTTTAATTGTTTAATTATTAGGTCATAAAATAAGTCTTAACAAATTTAAGATCAAATTCATCAAGTATTGTTCCCAATCATAACAGTATGAAACTAGAAATCAATAATAAGAAAATTTGGAAAATTGACAAATATATATAAAGTAAACAGTATGCTCCTGAACAACCAATGAGTCAAAGAAGAAATCAAAAGGGAAATTTAGAAATATATTGAGACAAATGACAAGGAAAACAACATATGAATCCTATGATGTGCAGCAAAAGCAGTTTTAGGAGGAAAGTTCATATCAATAAATGCCTACATTATAAAAAGAAAGACTACAAATACAGAGTCTAACATTATGCCTCAAGGAACTAGAAAGGGAAGAAAAAACCAAACTCAAATTTAGCAGAAGGAAAGCAATAAAGATAAGAATAAATTTGAAAATAAATATATTGTGGGTGCTATATTATTATCAGATATACAATTTGCAAAAATTTTCTTCAAAGACTTGAATTATGATATGCCAAAGATTTTACTCATGATGAATTCCAATTTACTTCTTTTAGTTACTTGTGCTTTTGGTGTCATATACAGGAAACTATTACATAGTTCAAGGTCACAAAGATTTATACCTTTCTGGAGGGGTGTGCTCAAGATGGCCAAATAGGAACAGCTGCAGCCTCAAGCTCCCAGCATGAGTGACACAGAAGACGGGTGATTTCAGCATTTTCAGCTGAGGTAGCGGGTTCATCTTACTGGGGCATGTCAGACAGTTGGCACTGGCCCGAGGGTGCAGCCAGACCAGCGAGAGCTGAAGCAGGGTGAGGCATCGCCTCACCTGGGAAGTGCAAGGAGGAAGGGAATTCCTTTTCCTAGCCAAAGGAAATTGAGACACACAACACCTGCAAAATCGGGTAACTCCCATCCTAATACTGTGCTTTACCAAGGGTCTTAGCAAATGGAACACCAGGAGATTATATCCCACATGTGGCCCAGAGGATCCCACACCCACGGAGCCTCCCTCATTGCTAGCACAGCAGTCTGAGATTTAAGTGCAAGGTGGCAGCGAGGCTGGGGGAGGGGCGCCCACCATTGCTGAGGCTTAAGTAGGTAAACAAGACTGCCAGGAAGCTCGATTTGGGAGGAGCCCACCCCAGCTCAAGGAGGCCAGCCTGCCTCTGTAGTCTCCTTCTCTGGGGACTGGGCATAGCTAAACAAAAAGCAGCAGAAACCTCGGCAGAGGTAAATGCACCTATCTGACACCTTTGAAGAGAGCAGTGGATCTCCCAGCATGGAGGTTGAGATCCGAGAATGGACAAACTGCCTGCTCAAGTGGGTCCCTGATCCCTGAGTAGCCTAACTGGGAGACATCCCCAGCTAGATGCAGACCGACATCTCACACCTCACACGGTGGGATACACCCCTGAGATGAAGCTTCCAGAACAAGAATCAGACAGCAACACTTGCTGTTCAGCAATATTCTATCTTCTGCAGCCTCCGCTACTGATACCCAGGCAAACAGGGTCTGGAGTGGACCTCAAGCAAATGCCAACAGACCTTCAGCTGAGGGTCCTGATTGTTAGAAGGAAAACTAACAAACAGGAAGGACACCCACACCAAAACCCCATCAGTACGTCATCATCATCAAAGATCAAAGGCAGATAAAACCACAAAGATGGGGAAAAAGCAGTGCAGAAAAGCTGGAAATTCAAAAAATCAGAGTGCATCTCCCCCTCCAAAGGAACAGAGCTCATCGCCAGCAATGAAACAAAGCTGAAGGAGAATGACTTTGACGAGTTGAGAGAAGGCTTCAGTCGATCAAACTTCTCAGAGCTAAAGGAGGAACTACGTAACCAGCACAAAGAAACCAAAAACCTTGAAAAAAGAATGGATGAATGGATAACTAGAAAAATCAATGCAGAGAAGACCTTAAAAGAACTGATAGAGATGAAAACCATGACACAAGAACTACGTGAAAAATGCACAAGCTTCAGTAAACGATTCGATCAATTAGAAGAAAGAGTATCAGTGATTGAAGACCAAATGAATGAAATGAAGCAAGAAGAGAAGTTTAGAGAAAAAAGAGTAAAAAGAAATGAACAAAGCCTCCAAGAAATATGGGATTATGTGAAAAGACCAAATCTGCGTCTGACTGGTGTGCCTGAAAGTGAGGGGGAAAATGGAACCAAGTTGGAAAACACTCTGCAGGATATCATCCAGGAGAATTTCCCCAACCCAGTAAGACAGGCCAACATTCAAATTCAAGAAATACAGAGAATGCCACAAAGATACTCCTAGAGAAGAGCAACTCCAAGACACATAATTGCCAGATTCACCAAAGTTGAAATGAAGGAAAAAATCTTAAGGGCAGCCAGAGAGAAAGGTCAGGTTACACACAAAGGGAAGCCCATCAGACTAACAGCAGATCTAACAGTAGAAACTCCACAAGCCAGAAGAGAGTGGGGGCCAATATTCAACATTCTTAAAGAAAATAGTTTTCAACCCAGAATTTCATATTCAGCCAAACTAAGTTTCATCAGTGAAGGAGAAATAAAACCCTTTACAGACAAGCAAATGCTTAGAGAATTTGTCACCACCAGGCCTGCCCTACAAGAGATCCTGAAGGAAGCACTAAACATGGAAAGGAACAACCGGTACCAGCCACTGCTGCAAAAACATGCCAAATTGTAAAGACCATCGATGCTAGGGAAGAAATCATATCAACTAACGAGCAAAATAAATCCAGCTAACATCATAATACGGATCAAATTCACACATACCGTTAACCTTAAATGTAAATGGGCTAAATGCCCAATTAAAAGACACAGACTGGCAAATTGATAAAGAGTCAGGACCCATCAGTGTGCTGTATTGAGGAGACCCATCTCACATGCAGAGACACAGATGCTCAAAATAAAGGGATGGAGGGAAGACACTCAAGCAATGGAAAACAAAAAAGGCAGGTTACAGATCCTAGTCTCTGATAAAACAGACCCCAAACAAAGGACTAAAAGAATGTAAAGAAGGCCACAGATGGCAAAGGACCAATTCAACAAGAAGAGCTTAACTGTCCCAACAAGGAAAACTCCAACACAGGATGCACCCAGATCTCATAAAGAAAAGTCCAGGAGAATTCCCACAAAAGAGATCAGACCGCCACAATAATAATGAGACTTGGAAACACCCAACAAACACTCAGACAGATCAACCATATGCTTAACGCGGTATGCAGGAATTGAACTCAACTCTGCACCAAGAGGACCTAATAGACATCTACAGAACTCTCTACCCATAATCAACAGAATATACATTCTTCTCAGCACCACATCGCACTTATTCCAAAATTTACCACATAGTTGGAAGTACTCCTCAACAAATGTAAAAGAAGAGAAATTGTAACAAACTGTCTCTCAGACCACAGTGCAATCAAACTACAACTCAGGACTGAGAAACTCAATCAAAACTGCTCAACTACATGGAAACTGAACAACTTGCTCCTGAATGACTACAAAGTACATAATGAAATGAAGGCAGAAATAAAGATGTTCTTTGAAACCAATGAGAACAAAGATACAGCAAACCAGAATCTCTGGGACACATTTAAAGCAGTGTGTAGATGGAGATTTATAGTGCTAAATGCCCACAACAGAAAGTAGGAAAGATCTAAAATTGACACCCTAACATCACAATTAAAAGAACTAGAGAAGCAAGAGCAAACACATTCAAAAGCTAGCAGAAGGCAAGAAATAACTAAGATCAGAGCAGAACTGAAGGAGATAGAGACTCAAAAAACACTCCAAAAAATCAATGAACCCAGGAGCTGGTTTTTTGAAAAGATCAACAAAATTGATAGACCGCTAGCAAGACTAATAAAGAAGAAAAGAGAGAAGAATCAAATAGATGCAATAAAAAATGATAAAGGGGATATCACCACCAACCCCACAGAAATACAAACTACCATCAGAGAATACTACAAACACCTCTATGCAAATAAACTAGAAAATCTAGAAGAAATGGATAATTTCCTGGACACTTACACTCTCCCAAGACTAAATCAGGAAGAAGTTAAATCCCTGAATAGACCAACAGCAGGCTCTGAAATTGAGGCAATAATTAATAGCCTACCAACCAAAAAAAGTACAGGACCAGACGGATTCACAGCCGAATTCTACCAGAGGTACAAGGAGTGGTTGGTAAATTATCATTCCTTCTGAAACTATTCCAATCATTGTGAAAAAGAGGAAACTTCCCCACCCTTTACTTGATGGCCAACATCAACTTTGATACTCAAAGCCTGACAGTGATACAACAAAAAGAGAGAATTTTAGACCACTATCCCTGACGAGCATCAATGCAAAAATCCTCAATAAAAATACTGGCAAACCGGAATCCAGCAGCACATCAAAACGCTTATCCACCATGATCATAACATCCCTGGGATGCAAGGCTGGTTCAACATACGCGAATCAATAAACATAATCCAGCATATAAACAGAACCAAAGACAAACCAATATGATTATCTCTAATAGATGCAGAAAGGCCTTTGACAAAATCAGCCTCATGCTAAAAACTCTCAATAAATTAGGCATGATGGAACCATCTCAAAATACAGAGCTAGACAAACCCACAGCCAATATCATAATTGAATGGGAAAAACTGGAAGCATTCCCTTTGAAACTGGACACTGAAGACAGGATGCCTTCCTTTCTCACCACTTCTATTCAACATAGTGTTGGAAGTTCTGGCTAGCAATCAGGCAAGAGAAAGAAATAAATGGTATTCAGTTAGGAAAAAGAAGAAGAATAACTGTCCCTGTTTGCAGATGACATGATTGTATATTTAGAAAAACCCCATCGCCTCAGCCCAAAATCTCCTTAAGCTGATAAGACACTTCAGCAAAGTCTCAGGATACAAAATTAATGTGCAAAAATCACAAGCATTCTTATATACCAGTAACAGACAAACAGAGAGCCAAATCATGAATGAACTCCCATTCACAATTCACAATTGCTTCAAAAGAATACAATAATTCTAGGGAATCCAACTTACAAGGGATGTGAAGGACTCTTCTGGCGAAAGAACTACAAACCACTGCTCA
Organism: Papio anubis; assembly: GCF_008728515.1. Classification (NCBI taxonomy): domain Eukaryota; kingdom Metazoa; phylum Chordata; class Mammalia; order Primates; family Cercopithecidae; genus Papio; species Papio anubis. Next base: position 5,807,181 of record NC_044996.1, on the reverse strand, counting down.
GTGAAATAAAAGAGAACACAAACAAATGGAAGAACACACCATGCTCATGGATAGGAAGAATCAATGTTGTGAAAATGGCCATACTGCCCAAGGTAATTTACAGATTCAATGCCATCACCATTAAGCTATCAATGACTTTCTTCACAGAATTGGAAAAAAACTGCTTTAAAGTTCATATGGAAACAAAAAAGACCCCGCATTGCCAAGACAATTCTAAGTCAAAAGAACAAAGCTGAAGGCATCAAGCTACCTGACTTCAAACTATACTACAAGGCTACGGTAACCAAAACAGCATGGTACTGGTACCAAAACAGAGATAGAGACCAATGGAACAGAACAGAGCCCTCAGAAATAATACCACACATCTACAGCCATCTGATCTTTGACAAATCTGACAGAAACAAGAAATGGGGAAAGGATTCCCTATTTAACAAATGGTATCTACTTATGGATAATTGGCTAGCCATAAGTAGAAAGCTGAAACTGGATCCTTTCTTTACTCCTTATATGAAAATTAATTCAAGATGGATTAGAGACTTAAATGTTAGACTTAATACCATAAAAACCCTAGAAGAAAACCTAGGTAGTACCATTCAGGACATAGGCATGGGCAAGGACTTCATGTCTAAAACACCAAAAGCAATGGCAGCAAAAGCCAAAATTGACAAATGGGATCTAATTAAACTAAAGAGCTTCTGCACAGCAAAAGAAACTACCATCAGAGTGAACAGGCAATCTACAGAATGGGAGAAAATTTTTGCAATCTACTCATCTGACAAAGGGCTCATATCCAGAACCTATAAAGAACTCAATCAAATTTACAAGAAAAAAACAAACAACCCCATCAAAAAGTGGGCAAAGGATATGAACAGACATTTCTCAAAAGAAGACATTCATACAGCCAACAGACACATGAAAAAATGCTCGTCATCACTGGCCATCAGAGAAATGCAAATCAAAACCACAATGAGATACCATCTCACATCAGTTGGAATGGCAATCATTAAAAAATCAGGAAACAACAGGTGCTGGAGAGGATGTGGAGAAATAGGAACACTTTTACACTGTTGGTGGGACTGTAAACTAGTTCGACCATTGTGGAAAACCGTGTGGCAATTCCTCAAGGATCTAGAACTACAAATACCATTTGACCCAGCCATCCCATTACTGGGTAAATACCCAAAGGATTATAAATCATGCTGCTATAAAGACACATGCACACGTATTTTTATTGCAGCACTATTCACAATGGCAAAGACTTGGAATCAACCCAAATGTCCATCAGTGACAGACTGGATTAAGAAAATGTGGCACATATACACCATGGAATACTATGCAGCCATAAAAAGGGTGAGTTCGTGTCCTTTGTAGAGACATGGATGCAGCTGGAAACCATCATTCTCAGCAAACTATCGCAGGAACAGAAAACCAAATACCGCATGTTCTCATTCATAGGTGGGAATTGAACAATGAGATCACTTGGACACAGGAAGGGGAGCATCACACCCCGGGTCCTATTGTGGGGAGGAGGTGAGGGGGAGGGATAGCATTAGGAGATATACTTAATGTAAATGATGAGTTAATGGGTGCAGCACACTAACATGGCACATGTATACATTTGTAACAAACCTGCATGCTGTGCACATGTACCCTAGAACTTAAAGTATATTAAAAAAAACAGATTTATACCTTTGTTTTCTTCTAAGAGTTACATAGTGTTAGCACTTATATTTAGGTTTTAATATATTTTGAGGTTTTTTTTATATGGTGTGAGGGAGGAATTCAAATCCTTCTTTGCATGTGGATGTCCAGTTGTCTCAGCACCATTCACTGAAAAAAACTAATTGATAGACCATAGATATAGGTTTTACCATAGACTTCTCAATTCAGTTCCATTGATCTATATGTCTGTCTTTAAGAAAGTTCCACGTTTGTTGATTACTGGAGATTTATAATAAGTCTGAAAATAAAGAAGGGTGTATCCTTCAACTTCCTTTTCATCCAAAAGGGTTTAAATTATTCTTGGTTCCTTGTATTTCCATGTGAATTTTAGGATCAGCTTATCCATGTCTAGGAGTATCTTTTTCATTCTTTTACTTTCAATTAATTAATGTTCTTGAAACTAAAGTATCTCTTGTAGACAGCTTATAGTTTGATAAAGTTTTGAAATCAATTCTGCAAATCTCTGCCTTTTAATTGCAATGTTTAATCTGTTTACATTTAATGTAATTACTGGTAAGGCAAGATTTATTCTTTCATTTTGCTATTTATTTTCTATATGTAAGTTATTTTTGTTTCTCAATTCCTCCATTACTGCTTTGTATTGTGTTAAAAATATATTTCATAGTGTACAATTTTTGTTTGCTGTCATTTATTTTACTGTATATTTTTTAGTTATTTTCTTAGTGTTTTTCCTGAGGATTACCCTTAACATATCAGTTTATAAAATTCTAGTGCAGATTAATTCCAACTTAATTTCAGTAGTGTACAAAGACCTTACTCCTTTATGGAATGTTTCCTTCTTATACTATTATAGTCAAAAAATATATCTTTTTATTTGTGTGACCCTCAACTAGATTTATAATTATCGCATCATGCAGTAGTCTTTTAAGTCAAATGGAATTGAAATGGTATCATAATGAAAAATGCACTTATACTGGTTTAGATCACCTACATAGTTATCTTTAACAGTTTTTTTTTAATTTCTTTGTATGGATCTAGGTTGCAATCTAGTTTTCTTTTACTTTTGTCTGAAGGTCTGCTAGTTACACATTCTCTCAACTTTTTGTTTACCTTGGAGTGTCTTAATTTCTTGTCTTTTAATGACAGTTTTTCTGTATACAGAATTCTTGGTTGACAGTAGTTTTTATTTTTTCTCAGCATTTTGAAAATATTATCACACTGATAATAAAATATTATCATCTGCCTCCATGGTCTCTAATAAGAAATCAGCTGTTGATCTCATTAAAGTTCACTTGTAAGTGATGGGTCACTTCTCTCCTGCTGTTTTCAAGATTCTTTCTTTGTCTTTGGATTATTTTATTATGCTGAGTATTGGTGAAGATCTATTTGTGTTTCTCATATTTGGAGTTTATTGAGCTTCTTGGATGGGCAAATTAATTTCATCAAATTTGGGAAGTTTTTTCATTGTATCTTCAAATATTATATTAACATCTTTCTTTCACTCCTCTTCTGGGACTTCCATTATGCATATTTTGGCACACTTGCTATTATTGCACAAGTCACTGAAGCCTTGTTCATTTTTCTTCATCTTTTTTCTTTCTGTTCCTCAGACTAGAAAATCTCAGTTGAACTAATTTCAAGTTACTTATTCTTCTGCCCACTCATATCTGCTGTTGAGCCTTCCTTATGAATTTTTCATGTCAATTATTTCCCCCCAGAATTTTTATTTGGCTCTTTTAAATTTATATTTCTTTACTGATGGTCTCTATTTGTTGTGACATTGTTCTCAAACTGCTCTTTAGTGATTTAGACATAGCTAAGTTTAGCTTTATGAATCTATTTAAATAGGTGATCTGAAGGTTTTGCCCAGTAAGTCCAATTTGGGGGCTTCTTAAAGGATTATTTCCATTGATTGCTTTTATACTTGTATATGGGTCATACATTCTTATTTTTTTTATGTCACATAACTTTTTGTTGAAAACAGAATAGTTCAAGTAATAATATAATTTAGATATTTGCCCTGCTCAAATATCATGTTGAAATTTAATCCTCAATGTTAGAGATTGAGTCTTGTGAGAGCTGTCTGGATCATAGGGGCGAATCCTTAATTGATGGTTTGGGCTATCCCCTTGGTGGTAAGTGAGCTCTCTCTCTCAGTTCACACAAAATCTAGTCACTTAAGAGTTTGTGGCACCTTCTCCTCAACTCTCTGTCTTTTGCTCTTGCTTTCACCATGTATGATGTCTGCTCCCCCCTCATCATCTACCAGAATTGTAAGCTTATTGAGGCCTCCCTAGAAGCTGAGCAGATGCCAGCACCATGCTTTCTGTAAAGCTTGATGAACTGTGACCCAATTAAACCTCTTTCCTTTATAAATTATCCAGTCTTGGTTATTTCTTTATAGTGATGTAAGAACAGCCTAACACATACAAAAAGTTGGTAATGAGGAGTAGGGCATTGCTACAAAGATACCTGAAAATGTGGACACTACTTTGGAACTGGATAAAAAACAGAGGTTTGAAGAGTTTGGAGGGCTCAGAAGCAGACAGGAAGATGAGGGAAAGTTTGAAACTTGTTAAAGACTGGTTAAACAGTTATGACCAAAATACTGATAGAGATACAGTCAGTGAAGGACAGGCTTATGATGTCTTAGAAGGAAATGAGAAATTTATTGGGAACTGGAGCAAAGGTCAAGCATGTTATGCCTTAGTAAAGACCTTGGCTGGATTTTTTCCATGCCCTATGGACTGTGAAGGTTTAAACTTGAAAGCAATGACCTACAGGATCTGGTGGAAGAAATTTCTAAGTGGCAAAGTGTTCAAGATGTGGCCTGGCTGCTTCTAACAACTTATGCTTAAATGTGGGAACAAAGAAAAGACTTAAAGTTGGAACTTATATTTAAAAGGGAAGCAGAGCATACAAGTTTGAAAAATTTGCAGCCTAGTCATATGCCAAAGACAAAGCTTTTTCAGGATAGAAATTGAAGCAGGCTGAGGAGCAACCACTTGATAGAGAAATTTGCATAACTATAAAGGAGCCAAGTGTTAATAACTAAGACAATGGAGAAAAAGCCTCTAAGGCATTCAGAAATCTTCTAGGCAGCCCCTCTTATCACAAGCTCTGAAGCCTCGGAGGACTGAATAGGTTCATGGGCCAGGCCCAGGTTCCTGCTACACCACACAGCCTTGGACACTGCTACTTGCATCCAGGCTGCTCTAGCTCCAGCCGTAGCTCAAACGGACCCAGGTACAGCTCAGGCTGCCACTTTGGAGAATGCAAACCATAGGCCTTTGTGGTTTCCACATGGTGTTAATCCTGTGGGTACACAGAGGGCTAGAGTGAATGAAGCTTGGGAACCTCTGCCTAGATTTCATTAAATGTATGAGAAAGCCTGGGTACCCATGCAGAAGTCTGCTGCAGGAGTGGAGCCCCAGAGAGAACCTCTACTAGGGGAGTGTAAAGGGAAAATGTGAGGTTGAAACATCCACACAGAGTCCTCAATGGGGCCCTGCCTTGTGGAGCTGTGGGAAAGGTGCCACTGCTCTTTAGACCCGAGAATAGTAGGTCTACTGGGAGCCTGCACCCTCAGCATGGAAAAGCTAGTCAGTCAACTCCAGGCCTTGAAAGCTGCCTCAGGGACTGAACCCTACAAAGCCATGGGGCAGAGCTGCCCAAGTCCTTGGGAGCCCACTCTTTGCACCAGTGTGCCCTGTATGTGGGACATGGAATCAAAGACAATTATTTTGGAACATTAAGGTTTAATGACTGCCCTGCTGAGTTTTGAACTTGCATAGGGCCTGAAGCCTCTTTCTTTTGGCTTAATTCTCCATTTTGGAACAGGAATGCTTACCCGATTCTTGTACCCCCATTGTATTTTGGAAGTAAATAGCTTGTTTTTGATTTTACAAGCTCATAGGTGGAAGGGACTTGCCTTGTCTCAGATGAGATTTTGGACTTTGGGTTTTTGAGTTAATGCTGGAATAAGTTAAGACATTGGGGGGACTATTTCTAAATAGATAAGTATACTTTAAAATGTGAGAATGACATGAGATTTTTGAGGAGCCAGGGGTGAAACAATATAGTCTAGATATTCTACCCACCCAAACCTCAAGTTGAAATATAATCCCCAATGTTGGAGGTGGTGCCTGGTGGGAGGTGTTTGGATCATGGAAGCAGATCCCTCATGAATGGCTTGGGCTATCCCCTTGCTGATAAATGAGCTCTCATTCTGAGTTCACACAAGATCTGGTCTGTGGCCTCACATGTGGCATTAAAAGTGTGTGGAGGCCAGCACGGTGGCTCACACCTGTAATCCCAGCACTTTGGGAGGCAGAGGCAGGAGGATCACCTGAGGTTAGGAGTTTGAGACCAGCCTGGCCAATGTGGTGAAACCCCGTCTCTACTAAAAATGCAAAAATTAGCTGGGCATGGTGGTGGGTGCCTGTAATCCTGGCTATTCAGGAGGCTGAGGTAGGAGAATTGCTTGAACCCAGGAGACAGAGGTTACAGTGAGCCAAGATCACACCACTGCATTCCACCCTGGGCAACAGGGCAAGACTCCATCTCAAAAAAAAAACAAAAACAAAAGTATGTGGCATCTGTTCCTCTCCCTACTCTCTCTCTCTTGCTCCTGCTTTCACCGTATGTCTTCCTTGCCCCCCCCCCCTTCACCTTCTGCCATGATTGTAAGATTCCTGAGGCCTTCCTAAAAGCCAAGCAGATGCCAGCACCAAGCTTTCTGTAAAGTTTGCAGAACTGTGAGCCAACTAAAGCCCTTTTTCTTTATAAATTACTCAGTCTCAGTTATTTTTATAGCATTTCAAGAATGGCCTAACACAAATGATATAATGTGACAATTCTTGAAATCAAATTTTCCCTATTTCCTTGGGGGTTTTTGGTGTTGCTTAATGTTTGTTTGCTTGTTTAGTGACTTTTCTGAACTATTTCTGCAGTCAGTAGCTTTTCTTGTATGTAGCCACCACCAAAGTATCTATTCTTTTAGTTTAACAGTTGGCTAGTGATTGGACAGATATTTTCTTAACCATAGTAAGATACTGCTGCATCACAAATTTTCTTAGCAAAAAATATGGCATATTCCATATTGGGGCTGTGGCATTTAAACACCATTATTTTAGTGTTTGGAAGTTTTGTCAAATTTTATTAGGGTTAGTTTAGGGTCTTTTCTTAGAGCATTTAATTCCTTGTTACATAGTCTGAGGGAAAGCAAACACCACTATGAAATAGGTGGCCTGGAGATGGTTTCTTTGTCCACCTTTTTTAGGAAATGATAGTGTCACCCAACACACATTACACTTCTCCCCATTTGTGTTCTGGCAGCCTAAACCCTAATGTCATCCCCATGCACAGACACACAAACAGAAACACCAAGCCCATTTCTTTTCTTGCCTATGGGTTATAATGTTAAGAATGGAAATTTTTCTTCAGTGCTCAATGCTCACCTAGTCCTTATCCCCAACTTTTGCCTCATGGTAGACCTGCAAATATGTCTACCTGTCAGTATATAAACCTACGGGCAGGTCAACCCCCTGCAGTTCTCCAGGACTTCACTTTGCTTCTGTCTCACAAACTTGCCTCTTCCCTTCCTTCTCTCTTTTCCCACAATCAGATAACTTAGAGATACATACACATGTTCTGAAATAAAGGGTTTTTCATAACATTTTGATTTTGTTTTAATTACCACCATCGCTGTTTCATTATGCTGTTGTATCTTGTAAGAGTGTCATTTTTTTGCAGCATCTTGGGCCTGACCTGAGTGCTTTGGCTCCTACTCAATCTTTGCTAGTGGCCGAAACTTCTTGGCTCTTTTCACTCTTTTTACCTTTTGTGGAATTTCTGTACTAGTACTAGATGATTTTTTTCTTGAACTCCCATGAAGCAGTCGTTTTATCGCCCTCTGTATCTTCTTCACCTGAAAGAGCAACAGAGTGATCACAGAAGGACATTGTGTTGGAGGAAGTAGATAGGCACTGAATGAGAAGAGGAGCTTTGTAAAAAGGGACATGGGCTAATGAGGCAGTTTGTGCCAGGCAGGTAAAGCGTAGGAGTCATAGGGGAGGGTGGATCAAGGGAAAAGAGCCTAAGTGAGGTGGTCTCACCTTGCCCCCATTTCTGGCCCTGGGTTGACAGGATTTCTTCGTCTTGTTCTTCCCTTTTGTGCTTGAGATTAATTGTTTTGTGCTTGGGTTTGATTGTTCCACAACTTTGCTAGATTCCTTCAATTTTCTAATAACTTTAGCCATGTTGAAACCCCACAGTAGTCTTCTCTACCAGCATATAAAGTGCTCATCCTCAGAACAATGAGGAGCCACACCCTTTAGCTTTATTTGTTCATCTAGGCACTTCCCCTGGCCAGGAGGGGTTAAAGGAGCTGTAGACATCACAAAGCACTCTTGGCTTCTGCCTAATGGTGAGGATGCTGGGGAAATCCATGTGCTCTGGTTGGAGACAGTGGGCATTTCCTTAACATCCCCACTAAAAAGCCTTCCCAAAATGACCTGTAACCCTTTCTCATCACCTGTACAGATGGCAAGAAAAAAGTGATGCCTCCAAGTCTTTCTCCATAGCCACTTCCATTCCATTTTTATTTTGTTCTCTCCCATCCTTTATCATGACCTAATATTTTGGATATCTTACCTAAAATCTCTCCAAGAAAATGTGATTATATTTAAGTTTTTGTGTAGATATAAATCACCTTATTCCCCTTCAAAAGATTTATCTTATGCACCTTGAAGACAATTTTATTCTTGGCTATTACACAAAACTTCCCATCTCACCTTGTTTTTCCAATGTATGTATAGACCTCTTCAATTTTTCTATTGTTTCAGATTGACATAGCAGCTCCTATCAGTCATGAAAATATTATGATACTGGCATAAAGACAGACATATAGACTAATAGAATAGAAGTAAGAGGCCAGAAATAAACCCATTTATCTATGAAAAATTGATTTCTAACAAAGGTTCAAAGACAAATCAATGGAGAAAGAATAGATATTTCAACAAATGATATTGTGGAAACTGGGTATTCACATGCAAAATAGTGAATTTGGACCCCTAATTCACATCATATACACAAATTAATTTAAACTGGATCAAAGAGCTAAATATAAGACCTAAAACTATAAAATTATTTGAAGAAAACATAGGCAAAATTCTTCATGATCCTTCATTCAGCAAGTGTCTTAGAGTATAACACCAAAGGCACAAATAACAAAAGAAAAATTTGATAAGTTGACATCATCAAAATCAAAACCTTGTGATTCAACAGATAAAATCAAGAAAGTGATAGACGATGCATAGAACGGGAAAAAATTTTTGCAGATCATACATCAGTAAATGAAATTCCTGTAGAATATATAATATAAAGAACTCTTACATCTCAATAATAATAATGTTATCCTACTTAAAAAGTGTACAAGAGGTATGAAAAACATATCTCAAATGGCCAATAAGCAGACATCAATATAGTCAGCATCAGTAGTCATCATGAAAATGCAAATCAAAACCACAATGAGATACTGCTTCACATGCACTAGGATAGTAATAAGAAAAAATGACAGATAATAAGATTTGGTAAAGTTGTGAAAAACATTAGCCCTCATATCTTGTTTGTGGGAACATAAAGTGGTATAGAAGTTTTAAAATATAGTCAGCCAGTTACCCAAAAAAAGCTAAACATAGAATTATCATATGATCCTGAATTCCCACTCCTAGGTTAGTACAAAGAAAAATGAAAATTATATTCTGACAAAAACTTGTACATGAATGATCATAGCAGCATTATTCATAATGGCCAAAAGGTGGAAACAACCCAAATGCCCATCAATTTGAAAAATGGATAAATAAAATGTGGTATAGGAATATAACAGAATATTGTTTGGTCATAGAAAAAATGAAATACAGGTATATGCTACAACATACATAAATGTGAAAATATTATGCTAAGCGAAAGAAGCCAGTCACAAAGGATTATATATTGTATGGTTCTATATGAAATATTCACAATAGGCAAATTTATAGACAGAAAAGAGATTAGTAGTGCCTTAAGGTGATCAAGGAATGAGGAAATTTAGAAGTGACAACTAAGGGACGAAGTGGTGTTGTTAGGAATTATGAAATTATTCTAAAATTGATTGAGGTGATGGTTGCATAACTCTGTGCATATATTAAAAGCCATTGAATTGTCCACTTTAAATAACTGAATTATATAAAATGTAAATTATATTTTAACAAAGCTGTTAAAATTAATATGAATTTTCCTCACAAAAATAATTCAATAGGTTTCAGGCTGGATGTGGTGGCTCACGCCTGTAATCCCAGCACTTTGGGAGGTCGAGGTGGGCAGATCACTTGAGGTCAGGAGTTCAAGTCCTGCTTGGCCAATATGATGAAACCCCACCTCTGCTAAAAATACAAAAATTAGCCAGGTGTGGTGGCACGTTTCTGTAGTCCCAGCTACTCAGGAGGCTGAGGCAGGAGAATTGCTTGAAACCGGGAGGTGGAGGTTGCAGTGAGCTGAAACTGCACCAATGCACTCCACTCTGGGCAACAGAGCAAGACACTATCTCAAAAAACAAACAAACAAACAGAAAGTAATTCAATAGGGTTTGAATCTTGGCTCTTCCACTTACAAGCTGTGTGACCTTGGGCAAATTATTTTCCTTTTCTGACATTCAGTTTCCTTATCTGTAAAAGGGAGTTAATAACACTTACCTTATAAGGTTATTGTAAGGGCTAAATTAAATAGTGATTTTCAAACATGAAAATATGAAGACCCTAAAAATAAAGCTGTGGACTCTTGAGAACATGTCTTTTGGACTCAAGTTTGAAAAACACTGCCATTTTAGTTCATCACAATCACGAATACCAGTGGTAAAGCAGACGCTGAAATCATCTGTCACGATTCATTTATAAAGTGGTGCCCCAAATAATCCAGAATCCATGTATGCATTAACATGTAAATAGAACATTTTATACTTACCATAGAGAACTCACCGACCCTAACATCCCCCTTAAGAATATATGCATAACAATTGAAATTTTTATATACTGCTGCAGGAGGGAGTGTAATGTGTTAGAATTACTTTGGACAACTGGTTGAGTCAGTATCTACTAAAGTCAAAAATATTCGTGCATTGTTATCAAATAATTTCACTCCTAGGGGAAAGACATGTACACACACACACACAAACACACAGAGAACAATAGATATATATTAACTTGAAAATGTATGAAGACAAAAATACTTATGCATATTTATGCAAAAATATGCATAAATCTTAAACCAACACTTGCATGTAACCATAACCCTGGTTAACATTGCCAGCATCCCAGAAGCCACCCTCAGATGTCTCCAAATCACTACTTCTCCTTCCTCCCCAAAGAAAATCATTCTTAACTTCTGCAATATAGAGCAGTTGTGCTTGCTTTTAAACTTTATATATATGGAATTGTACAGTCTATATATTTTGTATACTTGGCTTCCTTTGTGCAATACAGTGTCTATGAGGTTGATCGATACTGTGTGTATACTGGAGTTCAGTTTTGTCATTGCTGAACAGAATTAATTTTTGTGTGACTGTATATGCATTTATTTATTCTACTATTGATGAACATTGAGTTTGTTTTCAAATGTAATGCAAAAACGAAGTTGAAAAAAAGACATGTGCAGATAAAAAAACAGGAAAATATTTCCTTGCCAACACATCAGCACTACGAAAACTACTTTTGAAAAAGTTATCATCATTAATCATTAGAAAAATGCTTAAATCAAAACCACAATGAGATATCACCTTGATTAAGTGGATTAAATAATCTAATCAAAAGATAGAGTGGTTAAATGGACCAAAAAAAAAAAAAAAAGAGCCCATTATACGCTCCCTACAGCAGACCCACTCTACCTTAAGGACACCTATAGGTGAAGGAATGAACAAAGATATTCCATGCAAATGGTAACGAAAATAGAGCATAGGTGGCTATATTTATGTCCAATAAAATATACGTCAAGTCAAAAACTGTCACAAGTGACAGAGAAAATCATTATTTAATGATAAAGGGCTCAATTCATCAAGAGGACATAACAATTATAAATATGTATGCACACAACATTGGAGCACCGGCACCTAAATATATAAAGCAAATATTAATGAACATTAATTAATAGATAACAATACAATAATAGTAGGGGATTTTGGTACCCAACTTCCAACAATGGACAGAAAAAAACAGACAAAAAATTAATAAGAAAATACTAGAATTGAACTGCACTTTAGATAAAATTAACCTAACAAATATATACAGAACTTCCCATCCAATGGCAGCAGAATACACCTTCTTCTCTAGTCCACATGGATCATTCTTCAGGATAGACCACATGTGAGGCCACAAAATAAGTCTTAACAAATTTAAGATCAAATTCATCAAGTATTGTTTCCAACCATAATAGTATGAAACTAGAAATCAATAACAAGAAATTTTAGAAATTTGACAAATATGTATAAAGTAAACAGTATGCTTCTGAACAACCAATGAGTCAAAGAAGAAATCAAAAGGGAAATTTAGAAATATATTGAGACAAATGACAATGAAAATAACATATCAAATCCTATGATATGCAGCAAAAGCAGTTCTAGGAGGAAAGTTCATATCAATAAATGCCTACATTATAAAAAGAAAGATTATAAATACAGAGCCTAACATTATGCCTCGAGGAACTAGAAAGGAAAGAAAAAAGAAAAAACTAAACTCAAATTTAGCAGAAGGAAAGCAAGAAAGATAAGAATAAATATGAAAAATAGAAAATATAAAACCATAGAAAAAAGCAATAAAATTAAAAGTTTTTTTCCTAGCTAAACTAGGAAAAAGAAGGCTCAAATGTATAAAATCAGAAAAGAAAGTGGTGATACTACAATAGACAACTCTGAAATAAAAAGAATCATAAAAAACTATTATAAACAATTATATGCCAACAAATTTGATAGCCCAAAGAATGGATAAACTCCTAGAAAAACATAACTTCCAAGATTGAATCAAGAATTAGAAAGCCTGAATAGACCACTAACAGAACAGCAGCTCACTAAACAAAACTGCAACCAAGGACTCCCACTGAGTCCACTTCACTCCCCTGCCACCTTCACCAGAATAGGTGCTGGTATTCTTGGCTGAGAGACTGGAAGACAGATCACAATACAGGACTTTTTTTGATATATTCCCTAGCAGCAGCTGGGAGCCCAGTAGCCCTACTGGATGGCTAGACCAAGTAGGACAAAAACAATCACTGCAGTCTGGCTCTCAGGCAGCCCCACCCCAAGGGGAAAGGGGAGAGCACCACATCAAGGGATCACCCCGTGGGACAAAATAATTTGAACAGCAGCCCTTCCGTTTGATATCGTTCCACTGAAAACAGTCTCCCAAATGAGAAGGAACCAGAAAAGTAATTCTTGTAATATGACAAAACAAGGTTCTACAACACCTCCAAAAGATCACACTAGCTCTCCAGCAATAAATCTAAACCAAGAAGAAATCTCTAAATTGCCAGATAAAGAATTCAGAAGGTGGATTATTAAGCTACTCAAGGAGCTACCAGAGAAAGGTGGAAACCAACTAAAAGACACAAAAAGCAATACAGGATATGGATGAAAAAGTCCCCAGAGAAATAGATTTCCTAGAGAAAAGACAATCACAACTTCTGGAAATGAAAGATACACTTTAGAGAAATGCAAAATACACTGGAAAGGTTCGACAATACAATTCAAAAAGTAGGTGAAAGAACTTCAGAACTTGAAGACAAGGCTTTCAAATTAACCCAGTCCAACAAAGATAAAGAAAAAAGAATTTAAGAAAATGAACAAGGCCTCTGAGAAATTTTGGATTATGTTAAATGACCAAACATAAAAATAATTGGTGTTCCTGAGGAACAAGAGAAATTTAAAAGTTTGAAAACCTTATTTAAGGAAATAATGGAGGAAAATGTCCCTGGTCTTTCCAGGGATCTAGACATTCAAATAGAAGAAGCACAAAGAATACCTGGAAAACTCATCACAAAAAGATCAGCACCTAGGCACATAGTCAGCAGGTTATCTAAAGTCAAGACAAAGGAAAGGATTGTAAGAGTTGTGAGACAAAAACATCAGGTAATCTATGGGAAAAAAAACAAAAACCTATCAGATTAACAGCAGATTTCTCAGCAGAACCCTTACAAGCTAGAAGGAGTTGGGGTCTTGTCCTAAACCTTCTTAAACAAAATAATTATCAGCCAAAAATTTTGTATCCAGCAAAACCAAGCATCATAATTGAAGGAAAGATAGTCTTTCAGACAAACAAATACTGAGAGAATTCACCACTACCAAGCAAGCACTACAAAAAAAAAAAAAAAAAGCCAAAAGGAGTTAAAAATCTTGAAATAAAACCTTAAAATACACCAAAATAGAACCTCCTTAAAGCATAAATCTCACAGGCCCTGTAAGATGATAATACAATGGGAAAACAAAACAAAACAAGGTATTCAGGCAACAACCAGCATGATGAATAAAACAGTGTCTCCCATCTTAACACTAAGGTTGAATGTAAACAGCCTAAATGTTCCACTTAAAAGACACAAAATGGCAGAATGGATAAACTCCACCAACCAAGTATCTGCTGTCTTCAAGAGACTCACCTAACGCAAAAGGACTCACATAAACTTAAGGTAAAGAGGTGGAAAAAGATATTTCATGTAAAAGGAAACCAAAAGTGAGCAGGAGTAGCTTTGCTTATATCAGGCAAAACAGACTTTAAAGCAACAACAGTTAAAAAACAAAAAGAGGGACATTATGTAATAATAAAAGGATTAGTCCAAAAGGAAAATATTACAATTCTAAATACACATGTACCATACTGGAGCTCCCAAATTTATAAAACAATTACTACTAAACATAAGAAATGAAATAGACAGCAACACAATAATAGTGGAAGAATTGAATACTCTTCTGACAGTACTAGAGAGGTCATCAAGACAGAAAGTCAACAAAGAAACAATAGACTTAAACTATACCCTATAACAAATTGACTTAACAGATATTTACTGAGCATTCTAACCAACAACTGCAGAATATACATTCTTATTCCCCTAGCAGACCATATGAGAGGCCACAAAACAAGTCTCAATAAATTTAAAAAATCTGAAATTGTATCAAGTACTCTCTCACACCACAGTGGAGTAAAATTGGAAATTAACTCCAAAAGGAACTCTCAACATTATACAAATACATGGCAGTTAAATAACCTGCTCATAAATGATCTTAGGGTCAACAATGAAATCAAGATGGAAGTTTGAAAATTCTTTGAACTGAATGATAATAGTGACACAGTCTATCAAAATCTCTGCGATACAGCAACAGAGATACTAAGAGGAAAGTTCACAGCATTAAATGCTTACATCAAAATGTCTGAAAGAGCACAAATAGAAAATCTAAGCTCAAACCTCAAGGAACTAGAGAAATAAGAACAAACCAAACCAAAACCCAGCAGAAGAAAAGAAAATGCAAAAATCACAGCAGAACTAAATGAAATCGAGACAAATAAAAATAAACACAAAAGATAAATGAAACAAAAAACTGGTTCTCTGAAAAGATAAACAAAATTGATAGACCATTAGAGAGATTAACCAAGAAAAGATGAGAGAAGATCCAAATGAGCTCAGTTAGAAATGAAATGGGAGATATTGTAACCAATACCACAGAAATACAAAAGATCATTCAAGGCTACTATGAACACCTTTATGCACAAAACCCAGAAAACCTAGAGGAGATGGATAATTTCCTAGAAATATACAACCCTTCTAGATTAAAACGGGAAGAAACAAAAACTCTGAACAGACCAAAAACAAGTAGCAAGATTGAAACAGTAAGAAAAAAAATTGCCAACACAAAAAAAGTCCAGGACCAGATGGATTCACAGCTGAATTCTATCAGACGTTCCAAGAAGAATTTGTACCAATTCTACTGAAGCTATTCCAAAAGATAGAGAAAGGGGAAATCCTCCCTAAATCATTCTACAAAGCCCGTATTACCCTAATACCAAAACCAGGAAAGAACATAACAACAACAAAAAAAAGAAAACTACAGACCAATATCTTCAATGAACATAGATGCAAAAATTCTCAACAAAATATTAGCTAACTGAATCCAACAGCATATCCAAAAAATAATACACCATGATTAAGTGGGTTTCATACCAAGGGTGCAGGGATGATTTAACATACACAAGTCAGTAAATGTGATACAACACATAAACAGAATTAAAAACCAATGATCATCTCAATAGATGCAAAAAAAAGCATTGACAAAATCCAGCATCCCTTAATGATTAAAATGCTCAGTGAAATAGGTATAGATGAGAAATACCTTAAGGTAATAAAAGCCATCTATGACAAGCCCACAGCCAACATTATATCAAATGGGGAAAAGTTGAAACATTCCCCCTGAGAACTGGAACAAGACAAGGGTGCTAATTTTCACCACATGATGAATAGAACCATACCTCACATAGTACTGGAAGTCCTAGCCAGAGCAGTCAGACAAGAGAAAGAAATAAAGGGCATCCAAATTAGTAAAGAGGAAGTCTAAGTGTAACTGATTACTGATTATATGATTATATACCCAGAAAACCCTAAAGACTCATTCAAAAAGTGCCTAGATCTGATAAATGATTTCAGTAAAGTTTCAGAATACAAAATGAATGTACAAAAATCAGTGCTATACACTAACAGTTTCCAAGCTGAGAACCAAATCAAGAAGTCAATCACTTTTACAATAGCTGCAAAATAAAATAAAATACTTAGGAATATACCTAACCAAGGAGATGAACGATCTTTACAAGGAAACTATAAAACACTGCTAAAAGAAATCATAGACAACACGAACAAATGAAAACACATCCTATGCTCATGGATAAATAGAATCAATATTGTGAAAATGACCATATTGCCTAAAGGAATGTATAAATTTAATACAATTCCCAGCAAAATGCCATCATCAATCTTCACAGAACTGGAAAAAACAATCCTAAAATTCATATGGAACAAAGAAAGAGCCCACATATCCACAATAAGACTGACTTCAAAGTATACATGGCTATAGTTATGAAAACATCATGGCACTGTTATAAAAACAGGCAAGGAGACCAATGGAACAGAATAGAGAAACTAGAAATAAAGCCAAATACTTACAGTCAACTGATCTTTGACAAAGCAAACAAAAACGTTAAGTGGGAAAAGGGCACCCTATTAAGCAAATGGAGCTGGGATAATTGGCAAGCCACACGTAGTAGAATAAAGCTGTATCCTCATCTCTCACCTTATACAAAAAGTAACTCAAGACTGATCAAAGATTTAAACCTAAGACATGAAAACATAAAAATTCTAAAAGACAACATCAGAAAAACTCTTTTGTAGACATCAGCTTAGGCAAAGAGTTCATGACCAAAAACCCAAAAGCATATGCAACAAAAACAAAGATTTTCAAAGGGGAAACTTAATTAAACTCAAAAGCTTCTGCACAGCAAAAGAAATTATCAGTAAACAGACAACCCACAGGGTGGGAGAAAATCTTCACAAGCTATGCATCCAACAAAGGAATAGAATCCAGAATCTACAAGGAACTCAAACAAATTAGCAAGAAATAAACAAATAATTTCATCAAAAAGTGGACTAAGGACATGAATAGATGATTCTCAAAAGAAGATATACAAATGGTCAACAAACATATGAAAAAATGCTCGACATCACTAATGATCAGGGAAATGCAAATTAAAAGCACAATGTGATACCACCTTACTCCTGTAAGAATGGCCAAAATTTAAAAATTAAAAAAAGTAGACGTTGCCATGGATGTGATGAAAAGGGAACACTTTTACACTGCTGGTGGGAATGTAAACTAGTACAACCACTATGGAAAACAGTGTGGAGATTTCTTAAAGAACTAAAAGTAGAACTACAATTTGGTCCAGCAATCCCACTACTTGGTATCTACCCAGAGGAAAAGAAGTCGTTATATGAAAAAGACACATGCACATGCATGTTTATAGCAGCACTATTCTCAATTGCAAAAATATGGAACCAGCCTATATGCTCATCAACCAATGAGTGGATAAAGAAAATGTGATATATATATATGCCATGGAATACTACTCAGCCACAAAAAGAAATGAAATAATGGCATTAGCAGTAACCTGGATGGAGTTGGAGAGTATTATTATAAGTGAAATAACTCAGGAATGGAAACCCAAACATCATATGTTCTCACTTGTAAGGGGGAGCTAAGCTATGAGGACACAAAGGTGTAAGAATGATATAATGAACTGTGGAGACTTGGGGGGAAGGGCCTGAGGGATCAAAGACTACACACTGGATGCAGTGTACACTGCTTGGGTGATGGGTGCACCAAAATCTCAGAAATCACCATTAAAGAACTTATCCGTGTATTCAAATACCACCTGTTCCCTCAAAACCATCAATATAATAATAAGAAGGAAAACAAAAAAGAATTGACCAAGTTCAACACTCATTCTCGATGAAAAACTTTCTTTTTATACTTTAAGTTCTAGGGTACATGTGTACAACGTGCAGGTTTATTACATATGCATGCTGACCCATAAAGGTGTGCTGCACCCAATAATCTACCATTTACATTAGGTATATCTCGTAATGCTATCCCTCCCCCTGCCCCCCTCCCTCACAATAGGACCCAGTGTGTGATGTTCCCCTTCCTGTGTCCAAGTGATTCCATTTTTCAATTCCCACCTACGAAAGCAGAACATGGTATTTGGTTTTCTTGTTCTTGCTTATAGTTATTGAGAATGATGGTTTCAGCTGCATCCATGTCCCTACAAAGGATTAACTCACCCTTTTATGGCTGCATAGTATTCATGGTGTATATGTGCCACATTTTCTAATCCAGTTCCGTCACTGATGGACATTTGCTGATTCCAAGTCTTTGCCATTAGAATAGTGCTGCAATAAAATACGCGGTGCATGTGTCTTTATAGCAGCATGATTTATAACTTTTGGGTATATACCCAGTAATGGGATGGTTGTGTCAAATGGTATTTGTAGTTCTAGATCCTTGAGGAATCGCTGCTACACTGTTTTCCACAATGGTTGAACAACCAGTTTACAGTCCCACCAACAGTGTAAAGGGATCCTATTTTCCACATCCTCTCCAGCACCTGTTGTTTCCTGATTTTTTAATGATTGCCATTCTAACTGGTGTGAGATGGTATCTCATTGTGGTTTTGATTTGCATTTCTCTGATGCACAGTGATGCATGAGTGCATTTTTATGTGTCTCTTTTGGCTGTATGAATGTCTTCTTTGAGAAGTGTCACCATATCCTTTGCCCACTTTTTGATGGGGTTGTTTGCTTTTTTCTTGTAAATTTGATTGAGTTCTTTATAGGTTCTGATATTAGCCCTTTGTCAGATGAGTAGATTGCAAAATTTTCTCCCATTCTGTAGGTTGTCTGTTCACTCTGATGGTAGATTCTTTTGCTGTGCAGAAGCTCTTTAGTTTAATGAGATCCCATTTGTCAATTTGGCTTTTGTTGCTGTTGCTTTTGGTGTTTAGACATGAAGTCCTGCCTGTGCTCTATGTCCTGAATCGACATTTAGGTTTTCTTTCTAGGGATTTTATGGTTTTAGGTCTAACATTTAAGTCTCTAATCCATCTTGAATTAATTTTCATATATACAAGGAAAGGATTCAGTTTCAGCTTTCTTACTTATGGCTGTTTCAATTTTCCCAGCACCATTTATTAAATAGGGAATCCTTTTCCCCATTTCTTGTTTTTGTCAGATTTGTCAAAGATCAGATGGCTTTCGTAGATGTGTGGTATTATTTTATGGCTCTGTTCTGTTCCATTGGTCTCTATCTCTGTTTTGGTACCAGTACCATGCTGTTTTACATTGTAGCCTTGTAGTATAGTTTGAAGTCAGTAGCTTGATGCCTCCAGCTTTGTTCTTTTGGTTTAGATTGTCTTGGCAATGCGGGTCTTTTTGTTTCCATATGAACTTTAAAGCAGTTTTTCCAATTCTGTGAAGAAAGTCCCAGCTTAATGGTGATGGCATTTAATCTAAATTACTCTAAGCAGTATGGCTACTTTCACAATATTGATTCTCTTCCTATCCATGAGCATGGTGTGTTCTTCCATTTGTTTGTGTCCTCTTTATTTCACTGAGCAGTGGTTTGTGGTTCTCCTGAAGAGGTCCTTTACATCCCTTGGGAGTTGATTCTAGGTATTTTATTCTGTTTGGAAGCTATTGTGAATGGGAGTTCATTCGCGATTTGGCTCTCTGTTTGTCTGTTACTGGTGGTAAGAATGCTTGTGATTTTGCACACTGATTTTGTATCCTGAGGCTTTGCTGAAGTTGCTTATCAGCTTAAGGAGATTTTGGACTGAGACGATGGGGTTTTCTAAATATACAATCATGTCATCTGCAAACAGGGACACTTTGACTTCTTTTCCTAACTGTATACCGTTTATTTCTTTCTCTTGCCTGATTGCCCTAGCCAGAACTTCCAACACTATGTTGAATAGGAGTGGTGAGAGAGGACATCCCTGTCTTATGCCAGTTTTCAAAGGTAATGCTTCCAGTTTTTTCCCATTCAGTATGATATTGGCTGTGGGTTTGTCATAAATAGCTCTTATTATTTTGAGATACGTTCCCTCAGTACCGAATTTATTGAGAGTTTTTAGCATGAAGAGCTGTTGAATTTTGTCAAAGGCCTTTTCTGCATCTATTGAGATAATCATGTGGTTTTTGTCTTTGGTTCTGTTTATATGCTGGATTACGTTTATTGATTTGCGTATGTTGAACCAGCCTTGCGTCTCAGGGATGCAGCCCACTTGATCATAGTGGATAAGCTTTTTGATGTGCCGCTATTTTATTGAGGATTTTTGCATTGATGTTCATCAGGGATATTGGTCTAAAATTATCTTTTTTTGTTGTATCTCTGTCAGGCTTTGGTATCGGGATGATGTTGGCCTCGTAAAATGAGTTAGGGAGGATTCCCTCTTTTTCTATTGATTGGAATAGTTTCAGAAGGAATGGTACCAGCTCCTCCTTGTACCTCTGGTAGAATTTGGCTGTGAATCCATCTGGTCCTGGACTTTTTATGGTTGGTAGGCTATTAATTATTGCCTCAATTTCAAAGCCTGCTACTGGTCTATTCAGGGATTCAACTTCTTCCTGGTTTAGTCTTGGGAGAGTGTAAGTGTCCAGGAAATTATCCATTTCTTCTAGGTTTTCTAGTTTATTTGCATAGAGGTGTTTATAGTATCCTCTGATGGTAGTTTGCATTTCTGTGGGGTCAGTGGTGATATCCTCTTTATCATTTTTTATTGCATCTATTTGATTCTTCTCTCTTTTCTTCTTTATTAGTCTTGCTAGCGGTCTATCAATTTTGTTGATCTTTTCAAAAACCAGCTCCTGGATTCATTGATTTTTTGGAGGGTTTTTTGTGTCTCTATCTCCAAAAATCTTTTTAACAGTTTAGATATAGAATAAAGATCATCAAAATAACAAAAGCCTATTATGAAAAACCCACAGTTAACATCACAATCAATGGGGAGAAACTGAAAACTTTTTCTCTAAGAACTACTACAAGGCAGGGTGCCCATTCTTGAAACTTTCATTCAACATAGTACTGGAAGTACTATCATGAGCAATTAGACAAGAAAAAACAATAAAAGATATACAAATTGGGTAGGAAGAAATAAAATTATCTCTTTTCAGATGGCATGATACTATATGTAGAAAAACACAAAGACTGCCAAACAACTGTTAGACCTAATAAGTGAATTCAGTAATGTTGCAAGCTATAAAATGAACAAACAAAAATTTATGTCATTTCAAGCTACAGTAATCAAAGCAACATGCTACTTGCATAAAAACAGACACATAGACCAATGGAACAAAATAGAGCAACCCAGTAACAAATCCACACACCTACAGTGAACTCGTTTTCAACAAAGGTGACAAGGACATACATTGGGGAAAAGACAATCTCTTCAATAAATGGTGCTGGCAAAACTGGATATCCATATGCGGAAAAAGGGATCTAGACCCTTATCTCTCACCATATACAAAAATCAAATTGAAATGCATTAAACACTTAAATCTAAGACCTCAAATGAAGAAGCTCCTACAAGAAAACATCACGGAAAATCTCTAGGACATTGGTCTGGGCAAAAAATAGTTGAATAATACCCACAAGCACAGACAACCAAACCAAAAATGGACAAATGGGGTCATAACAAGTTAAAAAGATTCTGCACAGCAAAAGAAACAATCAACAAAGTGAAGAGACAATGCACAGAATGGAACAAAATATTTGCAAAGTACCCATCTGACAGGAGATTAATAACTAGAAAATTTATGGAGCTAAAACAACTATATAGGAAAAAAAAACCTAATAATCCAATCAAAAATGGGCAAAAGATTTGAATAGACATTTCTCAAAAGAAGACACACAAATGGCACACAGGCATATGAAAAAGTGCTCAACATCATTGATCATCTGATCAATGCAAATCAAAATTACAATGAGATATCATCTCATCCCAGTTAAAATGGCTTATATCCAAAAGAGAGGCAATAACAAATACTGGTGAGGATGCAGAGAAAAGAGAATCCTCATACACTGTTGTTGGGAATGTAAATTAGTACAACCACTGTGGAGAACAGTTTGGAAATTCCTCCAAAAATTAACAATAGAGTTACCATATGATTCAGCCATCCCACTGCTGAATATATACCCTAAAGAAAGGAAATCAGTATATCAAAGAGATAACTGCACTCTGATGTTTGTTGCAGCCCTATTCAGAACAGCCAAGATTTGGAAGCAACCTAAGTGTCCATCAACAGATGAATGGATAAAGAAAATATGGTACATATACACAATGGAGTACTATTCAGCCATAAAAAGAATGAGATTCCATCATTTGCAACAACATGGATAGAACTGAAGATTGTTATGTTAAGTGAAATAAGCCAGGCACAGAAAGACAAACATCACATGTTCTTACTTATTTGTAGAATCTAAAAATCAAAACAATTGTACTCATGGAGACAGAGAGTAAAAGGATGGTGCCAGAGTCTGGGAAGGGTCCTGGGCAGGTGGCATGTGTGGGAGGTGGAGATGGTTAATGTGCACACACAAAAAAAATAGAATGAATAAGACCTACTATTCGATAGCACAACATGGTGACTATAGTCATTAATAACTTAATTGTACATTTAAAAATAACTAAAAGAGTTTTTATTTATAACACGAAGGATGAAAGCTTGAAGGGATGATGCCCCATTCTCCATGATGTGATTATTATGCATTGCATGCCTGTATCAAAACATCTAATGTACCCCGTAAATATATACACCTACTATGTGCCCACAAAAATTGAAAAGTAAAAGTAAAAAATCCATTGCATTCCTATGTACAAATAAAGACCACAATACCACTTACAATAGCATCAAAAAATAATAAAACAAAGTACCTAGGAATAAATATAGCCAAAGATGTGAAATACCTGTACACTGAAAACTGTAAAACATGGATGATAGAAATTGAAGAGAACACAAATAAATGGAAAGATATTTCATGCTCGTGGGTCATAAGAATTAATAGTTTTAAAATGTTCATACTACCTAAAGCAATATATAGATTCAATATAATCCCTCTCAAAATTCCAATGGCAGTCTTCACAGAAATATAGAAAACAGTCCTAAAATTTGTGTGGAATCACAAATGACCTCAAATGTAAAAGCAATTCTGAGAAAAAAAAATGTTAGAGTCATGAAACATTCTGATTTAACATTATATTATAAAGTTATAATAAAGCAATATGGTACTGGCATAAAAACAGACACATAGACCAGTGGAACAAAATAGAGAGCTCAGAAATAAATTCAAACATATATAGTCAACTTTTTTAACAAGGGCACAAAAAACACATGATGAGGAAAGTATAGTTTCTTCAATAAATTATGTTGTGAAAACTGGATTTCCACATGCAAAAGAATGACACTGAACCTTTATATTATATTATACTATACTATATTATATTATACCATACACAAAAATCAACTCAAAGTGGATAAAATACCTAAATGTAAGACCTAAAACCATAAAACTCCAAAAAGAAAACAAAGGGGAAAATATTGAGATTGGCCTTGGCAATGATTTCTTGAGTATCACAACTTAAACTCAGGCTACAAAAGAAAAACATAAATAAATGAGACCACATTAAACTAAAAATCTTCTTCATAACAAAGAAAACAATCACCAAAATAAAAAGGCAACCTGCAGACTGGGAAAAATATTTACAAACCATGTATCAGATAAGAGGTTAATATCCAAGTTGTATAAGGAACTCATACAACTCAATAAAAAGAAAATATATTACCTGATTTAAAAATGGGCAAATGGCTGGGCTCTGTGGTGGGTGCCTGTAATTTCAGCTACTGGGGAGGTTGAAGCAGAAGAATGACTTAACCCCAAACCCAGGAGGTGGAGGTTGTAGTGAGCCAAAGTCGTGCCACTGCATTTCAGCCTGGGCTACAGAGTGAGACTTTGTCTCTAAATAAATAAATAAATAAATATGGGCAACGGACTTGAATAGACATTTCTCCAAAGATGACATTAAAATGGCCAACAGGTACATGAAAAGGTGCTCAACACCACTAACCATCAATAAAATGCATATCAAAATCGCTAAGAGATACCACCTTACACCTGTTAGGATAGTTATTCTCAAAGGCACAAGAGATAACAAGTGTTGGCAAAAATGTGGAGAAAATGGGACCCTTGTACACTGTTGGTAGAAATGTACATTGGTGCAGGCATTATAAAAAAAAAAACAGTATGGAGTTTCCTAAAGTTCATCTCCTCTGTTGACACATTAGTGTCCAGTTTCTCACCTGAAGTTCAACACAGTGGGCCTCCACCTTGGTTGCATGTTGGAATTACCAGAGGCTTAAAAATTACTGATATCTGAGCTTCATCTCTGGATATTCTAACATACTTTGTCTGGTAATTAAAAGAAAAGAAAACAGTTGATTCTAATGTATACACGAGATGGACGACCACTAATCTAGAGAGATTCAGAGTGGGTGTGCAGTGCAGGTCTCCTTGGGGGACTTTGATGAAGTTTGCCAACAAAAGGGGCTAAGATAAGGGGTGCATTTTAAGGGGCTGAAATAAAGTGGCTGGCAAGATTGGAGAGGACATTGAATCAGCTGAGCTTGGTGATGATGGGGGTCAGGGCAGGGAGTCAAGCGTAGCTTCCAGGGTCCTGGCTTAGACAGCAGGAAGGATGAGGCAGGGAAGACTGGAGATAGGAAAAGTAGTTGCAAGGGGAGACATATTACACTTGAGATGCCTGTTAGAGTTCCATACAAAGATGGTGAGTATGGAGTTGGACACAGTAGTCTGGAGCTTGGGGAAAGAGCCACTGCACAGGTAAATTTGCATATCATTTAAAGGCGGAGGGATTGGTGAAACCATCCTAGGGAGGAAGTATAGAAAAGAAGAAACCTCAGAACCAAACCTTTTGAGTACTCCAATACTGGCTTGGGAAACTAAAACACAAAGTGATTTTTGAAAACAGCCAATATCTATTAGACAATTTGGGCCAAGCACGGTTCTAAAGGTTTTTCTTGCTTTAACTCATTTAATCCTCTCAACAGGTCTATGAGTTAGGTCATAACTAACTCTAAAAGTTAATTTTAGAGAGAGAAAGTTCTTCACTGAGAACTTTCAAGCTCAGTCCCTATTCCTTTCCCTTTTGCCCCATATCTGAACAAGATAGGTGCTTTGTCCCTTGGTACCAGTAGAAATTGCAAACCATTAAAAGAGCAACCCCATGCGTAAACCTTCATCCCAGCACCACCCTTAACCACAATAAAAACCCGAAGCCACCCACCACTACTTCACTGCTAACTCACTCCAGACAGAGCCTAAGCCTTTCTCTTTGGGGAATACTTTTGCTGTTTACTATGTGAGTAATAAACCGTATGCTTTTCCTCTGGCTGCTGTAAATTACCACAAAATTGGTGTCTTAAAACAACAAAAAAAATATTTTCTCATGCTTCTGGAAGGCAGGAGTCCAAAATCAGTTTCGCTTGTCTGAAATCAAGGTGTAGGCAGGACCATACTCCATGCAGAGGCTCTATGGGAGAATCTCTTCTTTGCCACTTCAAACCTCTGATGGCTGCTTGTATCCCTTGGCTTGTGACTGCATCACTCGAATCCTCAAAACCAGCATCTTCAAGTCTCTATCTGCTCGTCTTTATATTGGTATCTCTTCTGTGTGTGTGTAAAATCTTTCTCTGCCTCCTTCTTATAAGGATACATGTCATTGCATTTCTGTATCACTCAGATAATCCAGGATAATCTCCCTATCTGAAGATTCTTAAACACAGAAAAATCCACAAAAATTCTATTTTCGAATATGTTGACATTTTCATTTTCCAAGGATTAGAATCTGACATATTCTGGGGCTCTATTTCAGCCTACCACAACATCTATTGGTGTCTATGTGTCATTTGTCCTAACATCCATAAACCTTTGGGGTGAACATTACGTAGTGTCCAGCAGGGGATGCTAAGCCCTCAAACAGAACAATAATATTAGCAGTTCGCAGATTATTGAACTGAAGGAACACTGGAGGTTGGGGAATTGGAGAAAGATGTGTTTGGTTTTGTTTTCTTTCAGCAGAACTACTCCCTCATTACCTAGAAAACTCTTGAGTCCTTAACAGCAAGCCCACAAGAAGTGAAAAGGCTATCTGGGGTGCAATAAGCTGGCTTGGAAGTGTTGGGGGGAACAAAATAAAGAGATGTCTAGACTCAAAGGAGCGTACCAATTCATAATTATAGAATTAGCTGATTGCACTGTGACCAGAGAAAATACTCTGAATGTATTCAGGGAACTAGCAACTGTCTGCAAAGCTGGAGTGGATTTTCAGGTCTATTTGTATGGAATTAAAGCTACAGTTGTTCTACATCATCCTACTTTTAAGAAGCAGCCGATATTCAATTTACATCAGTAGTTACCTTGACTGTAGTTACCCTTGAGTTCTGTTTTTCCTAATTATTAGGCTTACTCTGACATTTTGTTCTTTATAATTCTTTATCAGCACCTCCTGCAGTTTCCCATGACAGTTTATCTAGTGCATATGATTAGTTGTATCCTTCAACATTTTTCAATGAGTTTAGATTAATTTCACTTTCCCCACAAAGTCAGAATACTGGGTCCCCAGTGCAGGTGTGCCACTAACTTGCTATGTGACATGGGCAAATCCCTTCTTCTATAGGTTTCAGGTTTTGCATCTGAACAGCAAGGGAAGTATATGGCCCTGTTTGAAAGTGTACAGTCCTTTATGGCTGCTGAAGTATCCTAGACTCATCCCAGAGAGAGATAATTATAAGCAAGTGTCATGATCCAAATGGAAATGTAAGCATGCCTTTTAAACCACAGTACTGCTGACCAACATAGGAGGCTGGTGCCTCTGCAAGGTCTCAAGGTGATCCTAAATTCTACTACGTGGCATTAGGCATAGAAAGGCAATCATTCTTGGAATGATTGTAACAGATCTCATTCTTGGCAATTACTGTAGGTGGGAATGAGAAAATTATTTTATGTTGAACAAAAGCCTTTATGTCTTTTCCAAGCAGTGGAAAACTGCCTAGATAGACACACCAAACCACCCTGATGGAAGAATTTGGAATGTCTAATTTAAAAAACAGGCACATGGCAATACGATGAAGGCCTCTGCCTCTTTTCCATTTATTTCCCTCTACCCTGCTTGCTCCACTGTACCCAATTTAAACAATGTTTTCTGGAAATTTGAAAGCTTCACTGTAATCATTTTTATAAGGTTTAAGCAAGTATTAAATTAATTAGCAAAATAGAGCAGTCAAATAACCAGCTTAATGTGCTCATGGGGTGTACAGTCTTTAAAGAGTCTTTTTATTCCACTTGAGTTAAGCCATCTCCCTCTAACATAGGACAGTAAGGAGAGCACAGGTTTTGAGCCTGATAACGTTGGGATGGAATTTCAGCTCCATTGCTTCCTATGTGACCTTGGGCAAGTTGTTTATCCTTTCTGGGCCTCCATTTTTTCATTTATAAAATCAGCTACTCACTACATTAAGTAGTTTACCTGATTTGTATCATTTAATCTCACAATAGTTTCTGAGTTGAGTGTCATCTGCTTTTTGTAACAATTAAGTGAGATCACTCAGGTGAGCATATACTCAGGTGAGATACTCAGGTGAGTACACGGTAGGTGTTCAAGAAAATTGTAGCCAGTTGTTACTATATGCTCAGCTTTATTCTGTGGAAAAAAAATCATGAAGTATTTACTCATCAAGTATAAATTGAACACATAATGTGTGCTTATTTAAAAATCAGAGAAGCAATGTTCAAAGGAAGGCCATGACTCAGTTTCTGAATCTTGACTGGTTCTCTTTTTGGAAGGGTTTGGATGAGGTTGGATTAAACACCCCTGCTGGACAGATGAGCCCCAAGAGTCATAGGGCTGAATATAAACCAAATGAAAGGCAGACAAGACTTGAAACATTCAAGTAGTCTTTGCAAGGGAAGACAGGGCTTGCATTCCTCTCCCACAAAATCTCTACAGCATGATCTCCCCTCAAGTTGGCCTCAATTGACTGACCATCCCTCCCCTCTGTCTGTCTCAAATTCTCCTTGCAGAGCTTGCCAACCTCCTACTCTTTGATCTTCCTGGCCTTCTTCAGGTTATTCCCCATTTCTGACAGAAGACTTACATTTACATTGAAATTCAACTCATCTTACATGTTTAAATGGCACCCCCCTGAGGATAGTATCAAGATTGAAAGTTGAGGTTGTGGTGAAAATAACTGCTGTTTAATATGATGAGAGCTGACTGGAATAGTTTGATCCCTATTAAAAGCATCACAAATGTATAGTTAATTTTTTAAATAAAAGTAAGAGTGATATTTACATAGTATGCATAAACCAATTATAAACACAAAGCAATTAATAAAAATGTTAGTACTACCCATCAGATGTCAGCTTATTGCCAGATACCAATATGTGTAATCTTAGCTATCTGTATCATATACATACTCTGCTGCATAGATTAACATACAAATACTTTTTAATTACATGATTACATGTGACTTAAAGATTTATATATGAAGAAAACACAGTTAACCAACAAAAAAACTATAAAGATGGCTGAGGCACTAAATAGCCTAAATAATAAAAGAATATCAGAGGCTAAAATATGGTACCAATAGCATCAGTAACTTAAAATGAGAAATGCAGTGCATAAGACCTGGCACTCAAGTTTCAGATTATCGTGACTAAAAAGAAACAGGTTCCAAATTGCAAAAATAAAATAAAATAAAATAATAATCTGCCTAATTTTACTGAGCCACTGTACTGGGTTGAAGAGTATTTGCCCAAAATTCATTTCTACCTGGAAGCTCAAACTGTGATCTTATTTGGAAATAGAGTCTTTGCAAATGTAACTAGTTAAGGACCACATGGTGAAATCATTTTGGATTTAGGGTGGGCCCTAAACCCAATGACTTCCTTATAAGAAGAATACAGGACACAGAGACACACAGGGGAAAAGCCATGTGAAGATGGAAGCAGAGATTGGAGTGATGCATCTACAAGTCAAGGAACAAGTCAAGAATCGCAAGAACCACCAGAATCTAGGAGAGAGGAATGGAACAGATTTTCTCTCCAAGCCTCCAGAAGGAACCAACCCTGCTGACACTGTTATTTCAGACTCCTGGCTTTCTGAATTATGAGAGAATATGTTTCTATTGTTTTAAGCTACCCAGTTTGTGATAATTTGTTACAGCAGCCCCAGGAAATTAGTACAACCACTTTCACTTTGATTTCAAAACCTAACAATGTACCAAAAATAGAACTGAAAGCCAATCTAATTTGAAAATATGGAAGCATAGCAGCATAAATTCTAAACAAAACACTAGCAATGCAATTACTGAAGAATAAAAAATATTAAAAGACTAGTTCACCATGACTAGGCAGGTTTTATGTTATGCATGCATAGGTGGTTGATTGTTAGGAAATCTATGAATAGCACTCATCACATCAGTATCAAAGGGATAAAATCATCTTGATATATGTCAGTAGGACATTTGTTAAAATCCACAAGTCCCTAAGAAATATTCTTAATAAAATGAGTTATAAAGACATTTCTTTAGCAAGACATATAATATGCATCTGAATGTGTATATGGTTATGTGTATATACACATATACTTTGCAGCTCTGTTCACTGAGAAGACCCCAGAAGCAATGGCCCTGGTAGCAACTAACACACCTAGTTCCCAGATTTTGATTTCAAAATATCATTCTCCTTGGAGAATCGGACTGGAGCAGGGAATGGATAAGATGAGCCTGAAGCATCTTATATTACCAGAAAGTAAAGAAATGCTCAAAGCTCTTTCCTGCTTTCTCTTGTGGGCATTTAGTGCTATAAATTTCCCTCTACACACTGCTTTAAATGTGTCCCAGAGATTCTGGTATGTTGTATCTTTGTTCTCATTGGTTTCAAAGAACATCTTTATATCTGCCTTCATTTTGTTATGTACCCAGTAGTCATTCAGGAGCAGGTTGTTCAGTTTCCACGTAGTTGAGCGATTTTGAGTGAGTTTCTTAATCCTGAGTTCTAGTTTGATTGCACTGTGATCTGAGAGACAGTTTGTCATAATTTCTGTTCTTTTACAGTTTCTGAGGAGTGCTTTACTTCCAACTATGTGGTCAATTTTGGAATAAGTGTGATGTGGTGCTGAGAAGAATGTATATTCTGTTGATTATGGGTGGAGAGTTCTGTAGATGTCTATTAAGTCCGCTTGGTGCAGAGCTGAGTTCAACTCCTGGATATCCTTGTTAACTTTCTGTCTTGTTGATATGTCTAATGTTGACAGTGGGGTGTTAAAGTCTCCCATTATTATTGTGTGGGAGTCTAAGTCTCTTTGTAGGTCTCTAAGGACTTTCTTTATGAATCTGGGTGCTCCTGTATTGGGTGCCTATATATTTAGGATAGTTAGCTCTTCTTGTTGAATTGATCCCTTTACCAATATGTAATGGCCTTCTTTGTCTCTTTCGATCTTTGTTGGTTTAAAGTCTGTTTTATCAGAGACTAGGATTGCAACCCCTGCCTTTTTTTGTTTTCCATTTGCTTGGTAGATCTTCCTCCATCCCTTTATTTTGAGCATCTGTGTGTCTCTGCATGTGAGATGGGTCTCCTCAATACAGCACACTGATGGGTCCTGACTCTTTATCCAATTTGCCAGTCTGTGTCTTTTAATTGGAGCATTTAGCCCATTTACATTTAAGGTTAATATTGTTATGTGTGAATTTGATCCTGTCATTATGATGTTAGCTGGTTATTTTGCTCGTTAGTTGATGTAGTTTCTTCCTAGCATCGATGGCCTTTACAATTTGGCATGTTTTTGCAATGGCTGGTACCAGTTGTTCCTTTCCATGTTTAGTGCTTCCTTCAGGATCTCTTGTAGGGCAGGCCTGGTGGTGACAAAATCTCTAAGCATTTGCTTGTCTGTAAAGGATTTTATTTCTCCTTCACTTATGAAACTTAGTTTGGCTAGATATGAAATTCGGGGTTGAAAATTCTTTCCTTTAAGAATGTTGAATATTGGCCCCCACTCTCTTCTGGCTTGTAGAGTTTCTGCTGAGAGATCTGCTGTTAGTCTGATGGGCTTCCCTTTGTGTGTAACCTGAT
Organism: Papio anubis; assembly: GCF_008728515.1. Classification (NCBI taxonomy): domain Eukaryota; kingdom Metazoa; phylum Chordata; class Mammalia; order Primates; family Cercopithecidae; genus Papio; species Papio anubis. Next base: position 5,775,680 of record NC_044996.1, on the reverse strand, counting down.
CTTTCTCTCTGGCTGCCCTTAACATTTTTTTCTTCATTTCAACTTTGGTGAATCTGACAATTGTGTGTCTTGGAGTTGCTCTTCTCTAGGAGTATCTTTGTGGCGTTCTCTGTATTTCCTGAATTTGAATGTTGGCCTGCCTTGCTAGGTTGGGGAAGTTCTCCTGGATAATATCCTGCAGAGTGTTTTCCAACTTGGTTCCATTCTCCCCGTCACTTTTAGGTACACCAATCAGACATAGATTTGGTCTTTTCACATAGTCCCATATTTCTTGGAGGTTTTGTTCATTTCTTTTTACTCTTTTTTCTCTAAACTTCTCTTCTTGCTTCATTTCATTCATTTGATCTTCAATCACCGATACCCTTTGTTCCAGTTGATCGAACTGGCTACTGAAGCTTGTGCATTTGTCATGTAGTTCTCATGCCATGGTTTTCAGCTCCATCAGGTCATTTAAGGACTTCTCTACACTGATTATTCTAGTTAGCCATTCGTCTTATCTTTTTTCAGGGACTTTACCTTCTTTGCGATGGGTTCGAACTTCCTTCTTTAGCTCGGAGAAGTTTGATTATCTGAAGCCTTCTTCTCTCAACTCATCGAAGTCATTCTCTGTCCTGCTTTGTTCCATTGCTGGTGAGGAGCTGCATTCCTTTGGAGGGGGAGAGGCTCTCTGATTTTTAGAATTATCAGCTTTTCTGCTCTGCTTTTTCCCCATCTTTGTGGTTTTATCTACCTTTGATCTTTGATGATGGTGGCATACAGATGGGGTTTTGGTGTGGATGCCCTTTCTTCTAACAGTCAGGACCCTCAACTGCAGGTCTGTTGGAGTTTGCCGGAAGTCCACTCCAGACCCTGTTTGCCTGGGTATCAGTAGTGGAGGCTGCAGAACAGCAACTATTGCTGAACAGCAAATGTCGCTGCCTGATCGTTCCTCTGGAAGCTTCATCTCAGAGGGGTACCCAGCCATGTGAGATGTCAGTCTGCCCCTACTGGGGGGTGCCTTCCAGTTAGACTATGCAGGGATCAGGGACCCACCTGAGGAGGCAGTCTGTCCGCTCTCAGATCTCAAACTCCATGCTGGGAGAACCACTACTCTCTTCAAAGCTGTCAGACAGGGACACTTAAGTCTGCAGAGGTTTCTGCTGCCTTTTGTTCGGCTATGCTCTGCCCCCAGAGGTGGAGTCTATAGAGGCGGGCAGGCCTCCTTGAGCTGTTGTGGGCTCCACCCAGTTCGAGCTTTCAGGCTGCTTTGTTTACCTACTCAGGCCTCTGCAATGGCAGGCGCCCCTTCCCCAGCCTCACTGCCACCTTGTAGTTGGATTTCAGACTGCTGTGCTAGCAATGAGCAAGACTCTGTGGGCATGGAACCCTGCAAACCAGATGTGGGATATAATCTCCTGGTGTGTCATTTGCTAACACCATTGGAAAAGCTCAGTATTAGGGTTTGGGTTTCCCCATTTTCCAGGTGCCATCTGTCACTGCTTCCCTTGGCTGGGAACAGGAATTCCCTGACTCCTTGCATTTCCCGTGTGAGGTGATGCCTCACCCTGCCTTGGCTCATGCTCGGTGGGCTGCACCCACTGTCCTGCACCCACTGTCCAACAAGCCCCTTTGAGATGAACCCGCTACTTCAGTTGGAAATACAGAAATTACCCGTCTTCTGCGTCACTCATGCTGGGAGCTGTAGACTGGAGCTGTTCCTATTTGGCCATCTTGGAACTGCCCACCCCCAGAATATACATTTTTCTCATCACCATATGGCACTTTAAAATTGACCACATAATTGGAAATAAAACACTCCTCAGCAAATGCAAAATAACTGAAGTCATAACAAATAGCCTCTCAGACCACAACACAATCAAATTAGAACTCAAGAAAAAGAAACTCACTAAGAACCACACAACTACATGGAAACAGAGCAACCTGCTTCTGAATGACTCTTGGGTAAATAATTAAATTAAGGCAGAAATTAAGAAGTTCTTTGAAACTAAGGAGAAAAAAGAAATGGCATATCAGAATCTCTGGAATGCATCTAAAACAGTGTTAAGAGGGAAATTTATAGCACTAAAGGCCTACATTCAAAAGCTAGAAAGACCTCAAGTTAACAACTTAACATCACAAGTAAAAGAACTAGAGAACCAAGAGCAAACAAACCCTAAAGCTAGCAGAAAAGAAGGAATAACCAAGATTAGAGCTGAACTGAAGGAGACAGGGACATGAAAAACCCTTCAAAAATCAATAAATCCAGGAGCTGGTTTTTTGAAAAAAATAAAATAAAATAGATATACTGCTAGCTAGATAGCTAGACTAATAAAGAAGAAAAGAGAGAAGATCCAAATAAACACAATCAGAAATGATAAGGGGGATATCACTACTCACCCCACAGAAATATAAAGAATCATCAGAGAATGCTATAAACACCTCTGTACACATAAACTAGAAAATCTAGAAGAAATGGATAAATTCCTGGATACATATACCCTCCCAAGACTGAACCAGGAAGAAATTGAATCTGTGAATAGATCAATAACAAGTTCCGAAAATGAGACAGAAATACATAACCTACTGGCCAAAAAAAGCCAAGGACCAGAAAGATTCACAGTTGAATACTACCAGAGGTACAAAGAAAAGCTGGTACCATGTTACTGAAACTATTCCAAACAATTGAAAAGGAGGGACTCCTCCCTAACTCGTTCTATGAGACCAGCATCATCTTGATACTAAAACCTGGCAGAAAACAACAAAAAAGGAGAAATTCAGGCCAATATTCTTGATGAACATCACTGCAAAACTCTCAGCAAAATATTGGCAAACTGAATCCACCAGCATATCAAAAAGCTTATCCATCATGATTAAGGAGGCTTCATTCCCAGGATGCAAGGTTGGTTCAAAATAAGCAAATCAATAAATGTGATTCATCACATAAACAGAACTAAAGATGAAAAACACATGATTATCTCAATAGATGCAGGAAAGGCCTTTGATAAAATTTAATATCCCTTCATGTTAAAAACTCTCAATAAATTAGATATTAAAGGAACATGCCTCAAAATAATAAGAGCCATCTCTGACAAACCCATAGACAATATCATACTGAATGGGCAAAAGCCCATTCTCCTTGAAAACTGGCACAAGGATGCCCTCTCTCAATGTAGTATTGGAAGTTCTAGCCAGGGCAATCAAGCAAGAGAAAGAAATTAAGGGTATTCAAATAGGAAGAGAGGAATTCAAACTATCTTTGTTTGCAGATTACATGATCCAATATATAGAAAACCCCATTGTCTCATCCCAAAAACTTCTTAAACTGATAAGCACTTCAACAAAGTATCAGGATACAAAATCAATGTGCAAAAAAATAGGTAACATTCCTATACACCACAACAGACAAGCAGAGAGCCAAATCATGAATGAGCTCCCATTCACAATTGCCACAAAAAGAATAAATACCAAGGAATACAGCTAACAAAGGAAGTGAAGGACTTCTTTAAGGAGAACTATAAACCACTGATCAGAGAGGACACAAACAAATGGAAAAGCATTCCATGCTCAAGGATAGGACAAATCAATATTGTGAAAATGGTCCTCCTGAGGCTGGGTGCAGTGGTTCACACCTGTAATCCCAGCACTTTGGGAGGCCGAGGTGGGCGGATCACCTGAGGTCGGGAGTTCAAGACCAGCCTGACCAACATGGAGAAACCCTGTCTCTACTAAAAATACAAAATTAGGCCGGGCGCGGTGGCTCAAGCCTGTAATCCCAGCACTTTGGGAGGCCGAGGCGGGTGGATCACGAGGTCAGGAGATCGAGACCATCCTGGCTAACATGGTGAAACCCCGTCTCTACTAAAAATACAAAAAACTAGCCGGGCCTGGTGGCGGGCGCCTGTAGTCCCAGCTACTCGGAGGCTGAGGCGGGAGAATGGCGTGAACCCGGGAGGTGGAGCTTGCAGTGAGCCGAGATCACGCCACTGCACTCCAGCCTGGGCGACAGAGCGAGACTCCGTCTCAAAAAAAAAAAAAAAAAAAAATACAAAATTAGCCGGGCATGGTGGTGCATGCCTGTAATCCCAGCTACTGGGAAGGCTGAGGCAGGAGAATCACTTGAACCCAGGAGGCAGAGGTTGCAGTGAGCCAAGATTGTGCCATTGTATTCCAGCCTGGGCAACAAGAATGAAACTCCATCAAAGAAAAAAGAGAAAAAGTTATTTTACTGCCCGAAGTAGTTTATAGATTCAATGCTGTTTCCATTAAACTACCATTGATATTGTTCATAGAATTAGAAGAAACTATTTAAAAATTCATTTGGAACCAAGAAAAGAGTGCAAATTGCCAAGACAATCTTAAGCAAAAAGAACAAAGCTAGAGGCATCACACGACGTGACCTCGAACTATACTAGAAAGCTACAGTAACCAAAACATCATGGTACAGGTACAAGAACAGGCACACAGACCAACAGAACAGAATAGAGAACCCAGAAATAAGATCACACACCTACTACCATCTGATCGTCAACAAAACTGACAAAAACAAACAGTGAGGAAATGATTCCCTATTTAATAAATGGTACTGGGAGAACTGGCTAGCCACATGCAGCAAATTGAAACTGGACCCCTTCCTTACACCATACTCAAAAATTAACTCAAGATGGATTAAATACTTAAATGTAAAACCCAAAACTATAAAAACTCTAGAAGAAAATCTAGGCAATACCATTCAGGACACAGACACGGGCAAAGATTTCATGACGAAGATGCCAAAAGCAATTGTAACGAAAGCAAAAATTGACAAAGGGGTTCTAATTAAAGAGTTTCTCCACCTCAAAAGAAAGTATCATCAGAGTGAACAGATAACATACGGAATGGGAGAAAATTTTTGCAATCTATCCGTCTTACAAAAGTCTAGTATCCATGTTTCTACAATGAACTTAAATTTACAAGAAAAAAAACACCCATTAAAAAGTGGGCAAAGGCCATGAACAGACACTTCTCAAAAGAAGACATACATGTGGCCAAGAAACCTATGAAAAAAGCTCAACATCTCTAATCTTTAGAGAAATGCAAGTCAAAACCTCAATGAGATACCATCTCACACCTGTCAGAATGGCTATGATTAAAAAGTCAAAAAGCAACAGATGCTGGTGAGATTGTGGAGAAAAAGGAACCCTTTTACACTGTTGCTGGGAGTGTAAATTAGTTCAACTATTGTGGAAGATAGTGTGGTGATTCCTCAAAGACCTAGAGGCAGAAATACCATTTGCCCCAGAAATCCCCTTACTGGGTATATAGCCACAGGAATATAAATCTGTATATCATTCTATTACAAAAATACATGCACACGTGTGTTCATTGCAGCACTATTCACAATAGCAAAGACATGGAATCCACCTGAATACCCATCAATGATAGATTGGATAAAAAAATGGTACATATGCACCATGGAATACTATGAAAGGAACAAGATCATGTCCTTTTGTAGGGACATGGATGGTGCCATTATCCTCAGCAAACTAATGCAGGAGCAGAAAACCAAATACTGCATGTTCTCACTTATAAGTCGGAGCTGAACAATGAGAACACATGGACACATGGAGGGGAACCACATACACTGATGCCTGTTGGAGGGTGGGTGGGGAGGAGGGAGAGTCTCAGGAAGAATAGCTAGTGGATGCTGGGCTTAATACCTAAGTGATGGAATGATCTGTGCAGCAAACCACTATGGCATGCATTTGCCTATGCAACAAACCTGCATATCTTGCACATGTACCCCAGAACTTAAAATTTAAAAATTAGAAAAAATATATTTATTGGATAAATGAATTCATCATACACACACAGACACAGACACAGACACACACACACACACACACACACACATATGAACATGATTCCGAGTCATATAGTTGAATTTTATTTTGTTAAAATATCACAGCATTTCAATTTAAATTATGTTTACATTTCTTTTCTTCTTAGCAGCTTCCCAGTATATTCAAAATAGACTTTCTTGTTACATTCAAAGTAGGCCAAATGTTAGGGGTATTTATATATTGTAAATATATATTTTTAAAAAGTTGAGATCATACTTTATTACTATTTTACAGCATGATTTTTATTACTTTACATTATATTGTATTTTACTATATTTCCTAGGCACATTTATTACTAATTCTGACATATTTTTGATGGCTGCATGCTGTCTTATAAACAGATGGACCAGAGTTTATTTAACCATTTCCTTACTGTTGTATATTTATACTATCTTCAATATTTTGCTCTTATAAATAATATGGTCTGTTATCCATATTTCTTGGGAACAGTTCTGATATATCCTTAGGATAATTGGAAAGTACTGGATCACAGTGAATGTAGTTCTTTAAGGCTCTTGTTATATTGCCAAGTTTCACTTCATATGGAACCAAAAAAGAGCCTGAATAGCTAAGACAATCCTAAACAAAAGAACAAAGCTGGAGTGTCATGCTACCCAACTTCAAACTGTGCCACAATGCTACAGTAACACTGTAGGCACTTCAGAGAAATTGTACTAATTTATATCATCATCCATGACATATTATGCAAATTGCCTTATCTCTCTGTATCATCACCAAACTCACTTAACTTACTATACTTCCTTTTGCCAGTTTTAGAGAAAGAAACTGTAATTTTATGTACCTTTTTGTGGTCTGTTGGGATCTTTTTTTCTGCTTATTTTTAAGACCTCTTTATGTATTAAGGTATTGATTCTTGCCTATCAGAGATATTACAACCATATTTTTTTCAAATTTGTCATTTATGTTTTATTCTTATTTATGGTCTTGTTGAAATAAATTTAAAATTTTTATATAGTCTTTTCCTTTGTAACTTCTTATTTATGCTCAAAGAATTATTCCTTCCTCTGAGATTAAATATTCACCTATTTTATTTCTAGCTTATTTGCCTCCAGTAGTGAAATATTTCACATTTAACTATTTATTTCATAGATTATTTATAATGACATGTATTGCAATAAACCTATTCACTTCATTTTTCCCCATATTTAACCAATCCTACTAGCTCCATAAAAGCTCCTTACTAACTTGGATTTCAAATCCCTCTTGCTAAAATGGAAGTATTATTTCTAAAATGAATAAATAAAATGAATAAATAAATAAAATGGAAGTATTATTTCTAGTATTCTGTAGGTTTTGTTTCTGAATGGGATCTCCTTTTAAAATTGTATTTTCTAACATGTTATTGCTGGCATATAGAGCACTATAAATCCTATACATTTATTTTGTAACCACCTGTTTGAATTCTCTTGGTAGTTCTTATAATTGATTCTCTTACATGTCCTAAGTAGAGTGTGACAGCATCTGCAAAGATGATTTTGTCTTCTAATTTCCAGCATTACCTAATTTCTTCTTGCTTTGCTATATGTATATTTATAAATAGATTCTATAAAGTCGGGATTATATAGAACATAAAATTCACAGAATACACATATATAATGTAATATATGTAGGATTTAATATAATTTAAATAAAGTATGATAATTTAATATAGTGTGAGAATTTCCTCATCGGCGCTCTACTATTTTAAGAAAATCCTAATTTTAATATTTGCATAAAATTGCATTGTATAAAATGCACTATAATTTATTTTTACATTATTTTTCATTTTTAAATATTTAACTTTTGATTTTAAAGTAATTTCAGATTTACAAAAATTCAAAAAATAGCGCATAGCATTCTCATGTGCCCTTCATCCGGTTCCCTCAAATATTAACCTCTTATATAACCAAAGTAAAATGATCAAAACCAGCTTATTATCGTTGATGCAATACAGATGCTCCTCAACTTTCAATGGGGTTACCTCCTGATAAGCCCATCATACACTGAAAATATATTTACAAAATGCATTTAATACACTGTAGAATATGGGTTGTTTACCTTTGTGATCACGTGGCTGGCTGAAAGTTGCAGCTCACGGCTGCTGCCCAGCATCCTCAGAGCATTGCACTATATATTGCTAGCCTAGGAAAAGATCAAAATTCAATGTTCCAAGTACAGTTTCTATTTAATGCATATTGTCACTTTCACACCAGTTAGTATTTAATGTATATCATCGCTTTCACACCATATGTAAAGTAAAAAAAATTATAAGTTGAACAATTGTTAAGTCAAGGACCATCTGTACTATTAATAAATCTACAGACATTATACAGACTTCAGTTATCCCACTAATACCTTTTTTTGGGGGATCCAGGATCCAATCCATCATTACACATTGCATCTAGTTGTCAGGTCTCCTTAGTTTCCTATAATCCGAAACAGTTCTTTAGTCTTTATTTTTAGTGATTCTGAGACTTTTGAAGAAAACTAGCCATTTATTTTGTAGAATGTTATTCAACTTGAGTTAGTCTGAGGCTTCATAGGGCATCCTGTCTGGAGAGATATGATGTCGATATGTTCCAATATTGATGACAACTTTGATTGTTGTTTGCCTGCTTTCTCCACTGTCAAGGTACTATTTTCCTTTTGCAAGTATAAGTATCCTGTGGGGAGATATTTTGAGAATATGTAAATATCCTGTTTTTCATCATGCTTTTATCCACTAATTTTAGTATCCATTGATGGTTTTTCTCGAAACAAGTATCGCTGTGGTGTTTGCAAATGGTGCTTTTTTGTTTCCATTACTACTTCTATATTTATTAAATGAAAGAGCTTTCCTTTCTCCATCATTTATTTATTTCAATTATGTTTTGTATGGAGTCATGTATATTTCATACTTTGGGTTATAATTCAATATTATGTTGTTTGTTTTGTCACACAAATTGTTTAAACTGTAACCATTGAGTGCCTTTTCAGGATAGCTCTTGAGTCCTTTTGGCATGTCCCCATCCCTTCATTATTTGAGCATTTCTTTTTTATTACTATTATACTTCAAGTTCTAGGGTACATGTGCACAACGTGCAGGTTTGTTACATATGTATACATGTGCCATGTTGGTATGCTGTACCCATTAACTCGTCATTTACATTAGGTATATATCCTAATGCTATCCCTCCCGACTCCCTCCACCCCACAACAGGCCACGGTGTGTGATGTTCCCCTTCCTGTGTCCAGGTGTTGTCATTGTTCAATTCCCACCTATGAGTGAGAACATGTGGTGTTTGGTTTTTTTGTCCTTACGATAGTTTGCTGAGAATGATGGTTTCCAGCTTCATCCATGTCCCTACAAAGGATATTAACTCATCCTTTTTTATGGCTGCATAGTATTCCATAGTGTATATGTGCCACATTTTCTTAATCCAGTCTATCGTTGATGGACATTTGGGTTGGTTCCAAGTCTTTGCTATTGTGAATAGTGCCGCAATAAACATATGTGTGCATGTGTCTTTACGGCAGCATGATTCATAATCCTTTGGGTATATACCCAGTAATGGGATGGCTAGGTCAAAAGGTATTTCTAGTTCTAGATCCTTGAGGAATCGCCACACTGCCTTCCATGATGGTTGAACTAGTTTACAGTCCCATCAACAGTGTAAAAGTTTTCCTATTTCTCCGCATGCTCTCCAGCACCTGTTGTTTCCTGACTTTTTAATGATTGCCATTCTAACTGGTGTGAGATGGCATCTCATTGTGGTTTTAATTTGCATTTCTCTGATGGCCAGTGATTATGAGCATTTTTTCATATGTCTGTTGGCTGCGTAAATACCTTCTTATGAGAAGTGTCTGTTCATATCTTTTGCCAACTTTTTGATGGGGTTGTTTGTTTTTCTTGTAAATTTGTTTGAGTTCTTTGTAGATTCTGGATATTAGCCCTTTCTCAGATGAGTAGATTGCAAAGATTTTCTCCCATTCTGTAGGTTGTCTGTTCACTCTGATGGTAGTTTCTTTTGCTATGCAGAAGCTCTTTAGTATAATTAGATCCCATTTGTCAATTTTGGCTTTTGTTGCCATTACTTTTGGTGTTTTAGACATGAAGTCCTTGCCCATGCCTATGTCCTGAATGGTATTGCCTAGGTTTTCTTCTAGGGTTTTTATGGTTTTAGGTCTAACATTTAAGTCTTTAATCCATCTTGAATTAATTTTTCTATAAGGCGTAAGGAAGGGATCCAGTTTGAGCTTTCTACCTATGGCTAGCCAGTTTTCCCAGCATCATTTATTAAATAGGGAATCCTTGACCCATTGCTTGTTTTTGTCAGGTTTGTCAAAGATCAGATGGCTGTAGATGTGTGGTGTTATTTCTGAGGGCTCTGTTCTGTTCCATTGGTCTATATCTCTGTTTTGGTACCAGTACCATGCTGTTTTGGTTACTGTAGCCTTGTAGTATAGTTTGAAGTCAGATAGTGTGATGCCTCCAGCTTTGTTCTTTTGACTTAGGATTGTCTTGGCAATGCGGGCTCTTTTTTGGTTCCATATGAACTTTAAAGTAGTTTTTTCCAATTCTGTGAAGAAAGTCATTGGTAGCTTGATGGGGATGGCATTGAATCCATAAATTACCTTGGGCAGCATGGCCATTTTCACGATACTGATTCTTCCTTTCCATGAACATGTAATGTTCTTCCATTTGTTTTTGTCCTCTTTTATTTCGTTGAGCAGTGGTTTCTAGTTCTCCTTGAAGAGGTCCTTCACATCCCTTGTAAGCTGGATTCCTAGGTATTTTATTCTCTTTGTAGCAATTGTGAATGAGAGTTCACTCATGATTTGGCTCTCTGTTTGTCTGTTATTGGTGTATAAGAATGCTTGTGATTTTTGCACATTAAGTTTGTATCCTGAGACTTTGCTGAATTTGCTTATCAGCTTAAGGAGATTTTGGGCTGAGACGATGGGGTTTTCTAACTATACAATCATGTCATCCGCAAACAGGGACAATTTGACTTCTTCTTTTCCTAATTGAATACCCTTTGTTTCTTTCTCCTGCCTGATTGCCCTGGCCAGAACTTCCAACACTATGTTGAATAGGAGTGATGAGAGAGGACATCCCTGTCTTATGTCAGTTTTCAAAGGGAATACTTCCGGTTCTTGCCCATTCAGTATGATATTGGCTGTGGGTTTGTCATCAATAACTCTTATTATTTTGAGATACGTTCCATCAATACCTAATTTATTGAGAGTTTTTAGCATGAAGAGCTGTTGAATTTTGTCAAAGGCCTTTTCTGCAACTATTGAGATAATCATGTGGTTTTTGTCTATGGTTCTGTTAATATGCTGGATTACGTTTATTGATTTGCATATGTTGAACCAGACTTGCATCCCAGGGATGAAGTCTACTTGATCATGGTGGATAAGCTGTTTGATGTGCTGCTGGATCCGGTTGGCCAGTATTTTATTGAGGATTTTTGCATCGATGTTGATCAGGGATATTGGTCTAAAATTCTCTTATTTTGTTGTTGTGTCTCTGCCAGGCTTTGGTATTAGGATGATGCTGACCTCATAAAATGAGTTAGGGAAGATTCCCTCCTTTTCTATTGATTGGAATAGTTTCAGAAGAAATGGTACAGCTCCTCCTTGTACCTTAGAATTTGGCTGTGAATCCATCTGGTCCTGGACTTTTTTGGTTGGTAGGCTATTAATTATTGCCTCAATTTCAGACCCTACTATTGGTCTATTCAGGGATTCAACTTCTTTCTGGTTTAGTCTTGGGAAGTTGTATGTGTCCAGGAATTTATCCATTTCTTCTAGATTTTCTAGTTTATTTGTATAGAGGTGTTTATAGTATTCTCTGATGGTAGTTTGTATTTCTGTGGGATCAGCGGTGCTATCCCCTATATCATTTTTTATTGCATCTATTTGATTCTTCTCTCTTTTCTTCTTTATTAGTCTTGCTAGCAGTCTATCGATTTTGTTGACCTTTTCAAAAGACCAGCTCCTGGATTCATTGATTTTTTGAAGGGTTTTTTGTGTCTCTATATCCTTCAGTTCTGCTCTGATCTTAGTTATTTCTTGCCTTCTGCTAGCTTTTGAATGTCTTTGCTCTTGCTTCTCTTTTACACTGTTAGTGGGACTGTAAACTAGTTCAACCATTGTGGAAGACAGTGTGGCGATTCCTCAAGGATCTAGAACTAGAAATACCATTTGACCCAGACATCCCATTTCTGGGTATGTACCCAAAGGATTATAAATCATGCTGCTATAAAGACACATGTATACATATGTTTATTGTGGCACCATTCACAATAGCAAAAACTTGGAACCAACCCAAATGTCCATCAATGATAGACTGGATTAAGAAAATGTGGCACATATACACCATGGAATACCATGCAGCCATAAAAAAGGATGAGTTAATGTCCTTTGTAGGGACATGGATGAAGCTGGAAACCATCATTCTCAGCAAACTATTGCAAGGACAAAAAGCCAAACACCGCATGTTCGCACTCATAGGTGCTAATTGAACAATGAGAAGACTTGGACACAGGAAGAGGAACATCACACACCAGGGCCTGTTGTGGGGTGGAGGGAGGGGGAAGGGATAGCATTAGGAGATATACCTAATGTAATGACAAGTTAATGGGTGCAGCACACCAACATGGCACATGTGTACATATTTAACAAACCTGCACATTGTGCACATGTACACTAGAACTTAAATTACAATAAAAAATAATAATCATCATAAAAAGAAAAATTTATATTCTGTTGTTTTTGGGTGGAGAGTTCTATAGATATCTTGATGACCTGTCTAATATCGTCAGTGGGGTGTTAAAGTCTCTGGCTATTGTTGTGTGGGAGTCTAAGTCTCTTTGCAGGTCTCTAAGAACTTGCTTTATAAATCTGGGTGCTCCTGTATTGGCTGCACATATATTTAGGATAGTTAGCTCTTCTTGCTGAATTGAACCATTTCTCTGAGGTTTTGTTCATTCCTTTTCATTCTTTTTTCTCTATTCTTGTCTGCATGTCTTATTTCAGAAAGATAGTCTTCAAGATCTGAGACTCTTTCCTCCACTTGGTTTATTCTGCTATTAATACTTGTGATTGCGTTGTGAAGTTCCTGTACTATGTTTTTAAGCTCTAACAGGTCAGTCATTTTCCTCTCTAAACTAGCTATTTTGGCTGTCAGCTCCTGTATCGTTTTATCATGATTCTTAGCTTCTTTGCATTGTTACCACATGTTCATTTAGCCTCAGCAAAGTTCACTATTACCCACTTTTGAAGCCTACTTCTGTCATTTCAACCATCTCAGGCTCAACCCAGTCCTGGGCTCTTGCTGGAGAGGTGTTGCAGTCATTTAGAGGAAAGGGGGCATTCTGGCTTTTTGAGTTTTCAGCATTTTCGTGTTTATTTTTTCTCATTTTTGTGAGCTTATCTACCTTCAATCTTTGAGGTTGCTGAACTTTGGATGGGGTTTTTGCAGGGTTTTTTTTCTTGTTTTCTGTTTGTTTGTTTGTTTGTCTGTTTGAATAGTCAGGCCACTCTTCCATAGGGCTGCTGTAGTTTTCTGGGGGTCTGCTCCAGACACTGGTTGCCTTAATTTTTCCCGTGACTGGAGGTATCACCCATAAAGTTTACAAAACAGCAAAGATGGCAGCCTGCCCCTTCCCCTGGAAGCTTCATCCCAGCGGGGATGAAGGAGGTGGCTGGAGACCCTGGTTGGGAGGTCTCAGCCATTCAGGAGGAATGGGATCAGGCATCTGCTTAAAGAAGTAGTCTGGCTGCTTTTTGGTAGAGCAGCTCTGTTGTGTTGGAGATCCCTTCGGTCCTTGAATTGGGCTTTCCAAGGCCCACAGGTTGGAGCAGCTGAGAAGCTCAAATGGTCAAGGTAGTGGCCTGCTCTGCCCTCAGCCACTCCTTCCCAGGGAGGACACTAGCCGAGGTGACTGGTGGCCCCCACTAGGAGGGCCCCCCCACCCGCCCCACAAGGAGGAGTGGAATGGGGATCCCACTTAAAGAAGCAGTCTGGCCATGCCTCCACGAAACAGCTGCATCGTGGTGGGGAACCACCTCTGCCCCTATTGGCCTGGACTCTCCAAAGCCTGCAGGCTGGAACGGCTGAGTTGTCCAACCAGCCCAGGTGGCAGCCCTTCCCTTCCCCAGGCAGTCCGTTCCATCTATTTAATAAATATTTATCAGACGCCTATTGTGTGGCAAGCACTCTGATAGGCTCTAGGGATACATGCTATCTTAGTCTGTTTGTGCTGCTACAACAGTGCACTACAGACAGTAATTTATAAAGAACAGAAATTTTATTTTCTCACAGGCCAAGAAGTCCAAGATCAAGGTGCCAGCATCTGGCACAAGAACACAAACTTCTCTTCATGGTATTTACATTCTAGTGCAGCAGATATATCAAACAAATAAATACACAAATAAATACTGTTTAAAATTACCGACTTAAGTACTTTGAAGAAATATTACAGGTTTACTACTACAGTACAAAATGGGCTACTGATTTGTTGGGAGGGTGAGAGTGATAGGCAGAACATACAGAAAGGATTAAAAGTTATTTTCCAAAATTTTAAAAGTGGTTGTTATTTTAATATGATAATTAATGATTATTAGTGATTCTTCCTTTTTATCATTTTTGCTATATTTTCCAAAATTTTAACAATTAACATATGCTATGGTTTAAATGTGTCTCCCACAATTTTTGTGTTAGAAACTTATTCCTCAATGCAACAATGTCTGAATATGAGACCCAATGGAAGATATTTAAGTCATGAGGGCTCTGCCCTCATGAATAGATCAATGCCATTATTAAAGGGCAAGTTTGGCTCCCTTTTGCCTCTTTGCCCTTCCACCACATGAGTACACAGTGTTATGGAGCATACAGCAGGGAGATTCTCAAAAGATGCCAGTACCTTGATCTTGGACTTTCTAGCCTCCAGAATTGTGAGAAAATACGTTTCTTTTCTTTATAAATTACGCAGTCTGTGGTACTCTGGCACAAACAGATTAAGACAACATGTATTACTTTTATAATCTTAGAAATAAACAGTAAATGTAAAAGAAGAACATAACAAAAATAAAGTAGATATTTTAAATATTACTGAATAGTTTGCCAAGGCCCCAAAAGTCATACTGTCTAACAAGGCCAAGCTGACCTTTGGGTCCTTGAGTACACTCACCCTAGTGGCCTGATGAAGTGGCCACCAACATGAAGGAACACCTAAACAATAGCCTCGTCCAAATTATTCTTCAAGTTCTCTTGTAAAGTTGATGTCAAGACATAAATACTTTCATCACTAATTTACCTCAAATGCAAAAATAAAGTCTATTTTGAATATAATAGGAACCTGTTAAAAACAAAAATTTTAAAACATAATTGAAATACTATGACATAGACCAAAAGGAAAATTCAGTTATATTATACTACCTGAAATCATCTTTGGAGTAACCTCCAATTGGATGAAAAAGATATTGGGATGATTTTTGTACACCAGTATCTTCCTATGTTTATAGAACATAGATTCAAAAGAGAAATGTGACAGATGCTAGATAGAAAGAAGTCTGGTTCAAATCACGTGTGATTCTTAAAGATCAATTAATGCCATGAGACAAAAATATATTGTAGCCCAGGCAATGCAAAAGTATGGTGTAGGACCATTTATCATAATCTGAAATTGAAAAATCCACAGTGAACAAAGGACCAGAAATCAGATGGCTTTTAATCAACTGATCTAGTTGCAGAAATCACATGGCTTTTAATCAACTGATCTAGTTGCTGCAGTAACTAGGGGTAGGCCCATATATTGTGGTTCTCCTGCTGGATGCACATATAGAATTGAAATTTCCTAGCCCATTTAGAAAAATTAACTTTAATCTTCCAATTTGGATTGATCAAGTCCTTGCTTTGGCCAATGAAATGTGTGAGGAGGTGAGGAGTTGCCAGTGCCATTGTGATCATGGAAGCCTGGGTAGGGATGGAGGCTCCCACAATGAGTCATCACAATGAGCAGAGTTCCCGTGACCTGAGTCAGGCATGCTGCATGGGCAAAACATACAGTTTTTTGTTGTTGTTATTTTCTGCTTTTTTTTTTTTCTTTTTTGGTAAGCCATTGAGATTTAGGGGTTATTTGTAACTACAGCAAAACCTAACCCACACTGTTATTAGTGCAAACCACCAGCTGTCCTTGATCAAAATTATTTAAACCTTTATTTCTAGTGATAGGAAGTTTAGTAGCTGGTATCCAGCTAGTTGCAAAAGACAGACTGTTCCAAGTTTCACAGGACAGTGAGAAAGAATAACTCATATAGAATAGCACAGGCTTTGAAGTCAGAAAAAAAATTTAAAAAAGAAAAGAAAACTGTGTTCATGTGCTGGCTACCACCACCTCGGTGCAGGGACATGTCATTAACCTCTCTAAGCACCAATCCTTTTTCATCTGTAGACAGTATAATATTGGCAAGTATTTATCAGGGTCATTGTAAAAATAAACTAAGACAATGCATTTGGCACATTAGTTGGAAGATAGCAAGTGGTCAATACATGACTATCAGTATCATTATTATTATTATTACTTCTCAGTATGTATTTATAACCTTACTTTTTAAGATACCATAAGGCCAATAACTTGTTAACTTTATGGCTCTCCACATGGTAGGGATACACATTTTTGCATACAAATATATATTTCTTGATTCCTCTGTCCCTCCTCAATGGAAGAAAATAGTGTTGGTAGAAACAAAATATCAGCCTCAATTTGTACATATACTCAAGTTCATGTAAGTCATTACAATGTGTTTTTGAGAGTTGCCACTTCACTGCTCTATAAAAAGCTTCCTGGAAAAAGTATTAACAGATGGCCTCTTACTCTCCGAGACTGTTAGTAGCACACCAGATGGCAACCCAAATGAGAAGATTCAACTTAAATTCTCCAAACTGGAGGAAATGTGACACTAGCTTTTTAATAGGTGTGCAGCATTAGAGGTAGCAAAGAAATTATCGGTTAAAATAGAAACTCATTTTCTTGCTTTATTTCAAGAATCCAGGCTAGAATCCAGCCTTCATTGTCTTATCAGTTTGCCAGATAGTTCATGTGAAACACTGGAAATAGTTTTCACAACATAAACAGAAATTTTATTTGAAATGACTGAGAGATTTATGAGGTGTAAGGCTAGTCTAAAGAATGAGAATGCAAGGCAGTGCCCCAGCGATGAGTACTCTATGCTGTGGACACTCCTTTCTCTCCAGGATCAGTCATTAGTTTGTAACATTTTGCTATTATTGTTAGAAATATTAGGTTTCAGCTCAACTGTCAAACTTTTGACAGGGAAGTAATAACTGTTCTAAGATACTTATCATCCTTCCAGATGTCCAACTCACCCACTGATGAATAAAAGCCTGGACTGGATGTGGGTCCCTTCCCAGGCATTGGTACAATACAAATTCTACCAGATGCCTTTGCATTCTGAAATAATCTTGCCCCATTAGGGTTTAAGAAAGGCCAACAGTTTTCATATTAGGGTAGAGATGTGTCCTTCTGCCATATGTGATGTGTCCTTCTGCCATATTAGATTACACGAGCCAATGAGGATGTTTTGGCCATCAGAGAACTCCTAAATATAAACATTTTAAGAGGATTATGAACCAACTTTGGGGACAAAGTTGACATTCAAGTATTCCATTCAAACCCCCTTGGATCTTCAGACATTTACACCAATGGGGGCACATTGTAAAGATAGTTTTTTGGCAAAGAGGCTGGAAATATGGTCTAATGCATGAATACACAACCTTAAAATATGCATATATACTCTGAACCAGTCTTTTGGGAAATGTAAATCACAGCCTCCCTGACTACACAAAACTTTAACCGGGAGTTAAACCTGGGAATTCTTCAGCTTGGACCACTGCTGCCTTCTCCTGTCCAAGTTCTAGCTCAGGGCTGAGGTAGACACAAACAAAACATGACTGCCACAAACCACATCAAATTTACAGGAACTCCTTCAACTTTTCATGTGAGTTCCTGGTACAACTAGAGTCAATGAAAAGCACAGATTGAGTCCATCTCTGCTCTAATGAATCCTCCATACCTCTGGAGCTAAGATTGTGGGCATCTTAAAATTAGAAGAAACACACATGGCTCTAGAGCTTAAGGGAACAGGTACTGTCTAAAGAAAGAACATATCGATCGAGGGGGCTAACCAGCATGGAAAACTGAATTCAAAGAAGCACAAGTTGCCATGTGTATATCCAGTACTGTCTAAGGGAGAGAGATCCTGGATCTGGAGGCCCCTG
Organism: Papio anubis; assembly: GCF_008728515.1. Classification (NCBI taxonomy): domain Eukaryota; kingdom Metazoa; phylum Chordata; class Mammalia; order Primates; family Cercopithecidae; genus Papio; species Papio anubis. The sequence goes on along the minus strand of NC_044996.1, from coordinate 5,757,533 downwards.
AGGAGAGGATCTTTATTCTAGGACAGGGACAGGTCACTGAGTTCCCTCATTGATGGAGTAAAAAGTTCACCCTCAGGCCACTCACCTCTGCAAGTAATATTTGGCTAAATGATTCTATTTCCCATATCTCTGGATATTGAGAAGTGAACACAAAAGCATTCTGGTTATTGAAAAGAGGGAAGCCCTGTTATAAATTATTTTGTCTTATTCATTACTGTCTGGTATTTCAGTTAGCATGAGTCATCCTCATTTCTGGCACCCCAAGACAGTTTAAAACTAAGAACCAGGCCTGAGAACTGGAGTTTTTAACCTGGAGTTCATGGTCCTTTAGGACAAGTCTTTGGAAGCTCAGTGGACCCCCCGGAAATTATATGTATAAATGTGTGTAGATGAGCATATAAGCATGTGGGAGTGTGGGGCAAACCATAGGTTCTCTCAAATTTCCAAATTGGTCCAAGACTCAAGAAAGATTAAACCCACTTCTCTAGAACGTGGTGACCTATCCAAGAAGGTTACTCAAGAAAGGTTAAACCCACATTCTCTAGAATGTGTTGATCTAACCAGGAAGCTGCTCTTAAGAAACCTTTCTTACCACCAACCATAACCCTTAGATGGCACCTAAGTGTCTAAATGGCATCATCATTGCATCCCCCAAATTGCAACAATGCAGTACCTAAACCAAGCCAGTCATTATAATTTCGATTATATCTAAACATTGTCATAAAAGATTTTACCACTTTCCTCAGTTATTCATCCTCAAAGTCAAATAATTATCCTTTTATATGCTACCAATTCCTCACCTTACAGATGAGTTTGTGGGTTTTGTACTGCGAAGTCTTGGTATAATTGGCTGATATTTCAGGAATTAGAAGAGAGGTCTGGTGGCAGGCTAGTTCTGTTCAACCCAAAAATGTCTGAGTTTTATTTGTCATGTGATGTATTAGGGCTTAAAAAGAGGTTACATTAATCTCATAATAATTAAATAAAAACATGATTGCCAATTAACAGCATAGGATAATGTATAAACATGCAAACGGATGTCCTCTTAGACAAAGAAAGCATTTCATTAGAGCCAAATATACTGATGACAACATCACGTGCTTACCATGGTGGTGGATGCAGGCAACATCCCACAGAGACAGCCTTCCTCTTGGCTTCAGCATTGGCTGCCGTCCAAAATTCACAGACCATAAACAATAAAAAAATCTTTCCATAGAGAAAAGTTAGGGACAGAACTCACTTGGGGTCCCCAACTTTCTGAGGAAGTGCTCATGCCATAACTCAAAGCAACATTTTCATCAGCCCAAGGTGGCAGGCAGGATAAATGACCTGGCCGTGAATGCACACGTTGAGAGGGAACAGTGAAAAGGGCCCTCAGGAAATACCTGTCGAATCCTGACTCCTACCCCAACAGGGCTGGGCTGGAGAGGAAGGCCCCATTGAAGGTGTTAAACCACAGTGGGAAGCTTAGCTCCTCCAATCCTGTCTCACTCCAATGAAACACAACGGCTTCATTGTTGATTTTCTGTTGAAACAAGTCTCTGGTTTTACCAGCAGCCTAGTTCGGGGAATGTGCTGGCTGGAATTTTATGTTATATAGAACTAAGATGGTTGAGGATGGCCCTAAGTCAGGTCCTAGGCACTAAAGCCTAATGCTGGTCTAGTCCAGGGGATTACAATTTTCTCTGTGATTACTGCTGCTTCAGGTGAGCAGATGTCCACATATTTTGCACCATATTTTTCTGAGGTGTTGATATTTTCTAGCTTTTGAAGATGTAAATTTGTGATGTGTGAAATGAAAAGTACAGTACCAGCTTCTTTGAAAACCTGAAAAAAAAAATCATTTAAAAAATTCTTTCCTCTTGAGGTCACTGGGTTGAATCCACCTCAGTCTGGTTGTTACCAAACCGCATTACTAAGGTTTAATTTCTAAATACCAAAGTTTCAGGGCATCGAGAGAAGAGAGGAGAAAGTGGTACTGAGGCACTGAATGGAGACTGAGGGGAGATGGGTTGACCAGAACCCTCAGCAGCTAGGCCAATTGGGGTCTAGATTCCAAAGAAAGCAGTCCATTACTGCTGGGAGACCCAGAATTATTGTCCCAAATCCACTAGAAGCTTGTGGGAATGAACACCCTTTATTCTTTTTTTAAGCTGCGAAATAGCTGCAGTGTGTTCTTGGGATAAAGAAGGAGAAAGAGTCACCTCCTCCTACCCAGTGAATCAGTCACATCCTGCGCAAGAGCCTATTCACAGGTCTGGTCTCTGGGAGCAGAGTGGAGAGTGGAGAGTTGGAGGTAATGATGGGAACCTATTCGTAGAGTTAGGGATTAAAGTAGACTATACATAATACAAATCTCCCCATGAAATGAAGTATTTCTGGAAAATTTCATGGGCACTGTTGGATCCCAAATTAGAGCTTCTTCTGTGGCAGTGATGGATGGAGATCAAAACCACATGAACCTGAAGATACTGGGTATTGGACTATAGACTTCTTCCCACACACCAACCTCCCAGTGCCTCCATCAGTTACAAATGGCTACATGTTATTAAACAGTCACTGAAACCACATATTAAATAAATACATATGCAAAGAACAAAGGGCTACTGAATATGTAAAGTGGCTGGCACGGTATAAAGAGTCAACACATGGTTGATCGATATTGCTATTATTGCATAGTTGATTGAAACTGTGAACGCGTTCTAACACTGCACTGAGCTCCCTGAGAGCAGAAACCTCTTGGTATCTCCTACAGTACAGAGCACAGTTCCTGAAAGATCGCATTAATATTGTCACTGTTCAGTGAATGTATTTCAGTGAATACATGGATCGACAAGAAAGAATGAATAAATGAATAAAAGAAAAAACACTGCACCAGCATAACATGAAAAGAACATTCATCTCCCTTATTGAATCAATGTTGTTGATTTTACCTCCTGAAATTTTAAAAGACATTCTTCCACTTTTCTCTAACATCACTGCCACCATCTTATCATCAAGTCTAGCCTGGCCTCTTCAAAAATTTCTTAACTGGTCTCTCTTCCACCTGTCTCAATTATCCTTCCAAATTATGCCCCACTCTGAAGCTGAAGAGATATATTTAAAATTTATCTGATCATCCTGTCACCCTCATTCTTAAAACACCACAATAAGTCCATTGCACTTGGGACAAATACAAAACTCTTTATCATGGTGTGACAGAATAAAGATGGATGCAAGTTCTTTGCAACCCCACCCCCACCCAACCTCATTGAGAGGTGAAATCTACTTTCCCTCCCCTTGAATCTGGCCTGGACTTATTGACTTGCTGAATTAATAGAATGTGGCAGAAGTGATGTTCTGGGACTTCTGAAGCTGTGTCACTGTCTGCCCAGCTTTCTTAGAGAGCTCACTCTGGAGAAAGCCAACTGTCATATAAAAAGCCCGAATGTCCTGAGATGGCCACCACAGGGTAAAATGCAGTGTGGAGAGAGAGGTCAAAGAATCCTGAAAATTCAGATATGTGAGTAAAGAAGCCAACTGAAAAGTGGATTCTCCAGCCCTATCCACCACAAGGTGATGCCATGTGGGTCACAGGCAAACAAACCAGCCACTCTTCCCAGATTTCTGACTCATAAAATTATGAGCAAAATAAAATGGCTGCTTTAAGCCACTAAGTTTGGGGGTAGTTTGTTATGCAGTGATAGATAACTAGAACAAATGTCTTAAAAGATCACACATGACCCAGCCCCTGTTCTTTTTCCCCAGACTTGTTGCACGCCATTATTCCCTCACTCCGCATCCACCCATACTGGTTATCCATGATATCTTCTGTTGCAAGGCTTTGCACACACAATGTCTCACTGCCACATAACCACCGTTGGCCTCCACCATTTGTCTGACTTTTTCTTCCAGGTCTTAATATTATTTCAGGGAAGCCCTCCCTAAACCCCAAGACTATGTCAGGTCCCACTGTTCTACCCCCATAATAGCACCTGCCACACTATCTTGTCATCATTTATAGGTCTGCCTTCCTCTCTCAGATGAAAGTTCTTCAAGAACAAAAATTGTCTTCTTCATTAACCCAGCACTGTGCATATTGCTTAACACACATAGCTGCTCAACAAATGTTGATTAGTTAGCTGATTTGAGGAATGAATTAACGTATAGATGCATGATGTAATTCCTGGAGAAACAGAGGAACAAATGCCAGAAAATGCCAGAATCTAATCTGAGCTCAGTGATCCCTTTCTCACGGACCTGTGGGAAATTATAAGCCTCCTCATGTGCACAGCACTTTAATGTTTGTAAGTCACTATTCCATCCATCATTTAATTTCCTTTAAATTAGCCTCTTTGGCCTGTTTATCTCTCAAATGGAAATAATATTTACAAATTATCTGTCATATGGGAGGAATGTTATAGAATAGGCATCAGAATGAAGATTATGAAAATGACCATGATTTTCTTTAAAAATACAATATTTTCTAATGGAGTGAAATATCTCCACAGATATATCCCATAGGCACCTCAAACTCAATGTATCCAAAACATCATCTTCCCACTAAACCTCCTCCTTCTTTCTCCTCTGTCTCAGAGATTGGCCCCACCATGTACCTAGTCACCTGAACCAAAAAGATGAGCATAATCTTAGAATCTTCTCCCTATTCTTCAGGCTGGGAAAAATCAATAAACTGCATCCATAATTGAAAAACTCCAGCAGATAGCTCTCCATAATGGGATCTATACAAAGGCATATCATCTAAGGTTGAAGTCTTTGTTGTATTTGAATCGTAAGCAAAATGTACTTTGAAGATTCACCTATTCTAAAAGTTCTCTAGAGCAGGCAGAATTTGTAGTGTCTCCATGAGCAAAGTCTGGCTATGAAAGGTTTTTTTGTTTGTTGGTTGGTTGGTTTGTTTTTGTAAATATCAGGCCAACCCCTAGAAGACTAGGACTACAGAGACTTTCCAAGATCAGCCAGTGCAACCCCTTCTCCATTTTACATATGGCAAATGAGGGCCAAAGAGGTGGAATGACTCGTTCAGGATCATTGCACAAGTCAGTGGCTGCCAATCCAGTGGCTTTCTTCCCGTTGCACTAACATAGAAACAATAGCATTAAGCTACCACTTTAGTCGTTTAAAATGGGAGTCTGGCCGAACAAGAGAAGGCAAAGGTGTATTTAGCAGAAACAGGATAATAAAGCATATTGAAGGGGAGAAATGGATCATCTAGGAATGTTATTAGTCCTTCGTCCTTAAAAAGGGACTCACTGGCTATCTCTTCTAGAGAGTCAGTCACCTGAAGGCAGGCCCTCACTGGATGAACACTGATATGCCTTCTATCTATGTGATTTTAGTGAAGACTTGGAATACCTGAGTCGTCAGTGCCAAGTCTCCCTTCTCACAAGAAGTAAACCAACTAATGTTTCCAAATGTGTGATGCAATTTGGGGTCTGTTTTTCAGGTTCTGTTTCTGTGGTTGTTCTGGAATCTGATATCTGTATGTGGGGTGGCAGTAGGTCTGAGGGGTGAACAGTTGTTGACAGAGCAGGGAACCATCCTCCTCATCTGTGCGATGCTGGTGTCATTTGCTTAAATAAGGGCTGAGAAGTGTCCATTGTATATTGTGACAAGGTCATTTGGAGTGGAGCAGAGTGCAGTGATAGGAGTTGATGGCAATGGTCCAAAGGCTGAGTCTCAGCTGTGGGGAAGTAGAACACCGGCATAGCCACATGAGAGACAACCCAGGCAGTTGCTGCTGAAGAAGGCCACACTCTACTCAGACATTGAGAATCCCTGTGGCTAAGACAGAGAGGAATACAGCATTACAATACATTTTGGACTTTAATTTCTTTGGACATAGAAATTCTAAGCTTTTGACTTTCACTTACAAGGAGAAGATATTTCGGTTTTGGACCTTAACATCTTTAGGTCTTAACTCTAAAAAATAGGAAGATTTAATTGTAAGCTTTAATTTCCCTCCATGAATTAGATCTTGGGGGAGGAGGATTGCATCCAAATTCAGGACATCTCAATGTTGCCAGCACTTCATTGTTAGAGAATCTTTACTTTGCCCTTTGACATCAATAAAGAATCTCTAAAGAGCTCTCCTAGATAAGATGAATGAACATAATTTGTAATGGAAAATAGGGAGTTAATTTTCATCCTTGACTATCCAGCAGTCTCGAAGTGAAGTTAATTTGCCTATTGTTCTGACCCATTCCAGAGCCTTCTGAAAGCAAAAATCTGCATTGCTCCCCAAGAATCGTAGGAGGTTACTCAAAGGACCAATGGTTGTTATTGGGGGAGTGTGAGCTCAGGACTGCTGAGAGACTACTAATCTGCCCTTCCTGACTGAGGAGGACAGCTGCACCTCATACGACCTCAACAATAACACACACTTGTTAAAAGAGCAAAAGCCAGGAAGGATTAACCGGGAATAAGAAGGAGTAAGAAACGGCGACAAGTAACTCAGTCTGTCAAGGAGATGAAACTGAGGGTTAAGGAATCATCAAGAGGTGAGAAAGGGCAGTTATTATCCTAGTTTCTCCTGCTTTGCAACGTCTGTAACAGTCCCTCTCTCCTTCCTACCTCCAGACACCCCATGCACTGGAATACTCTATGTAACAGACAAGACTTGGGGATAGTGGAAGGGAATTACTGCACAGAACAGAAAAGGGAACAATGCAGAATTGAAGATTAGACATCTCAGAGCTCCTTGGTTTACCTACCACAATATTTGTCTTTGGGTATCTTTCTTCTTAGACTCCAATCTCCTCTCTTGTTGCTTGTGTCTGTTCTCTCCATAGAAATCGTTTTCCTACCTCTCCTCTTGTACAAATTTCAGAGCCCCATCTCATCCACTCTCTAGGACATTTGTCAGCAAACTTTTTCTGTAAAGGGCAAAGGAGTAAATATTTTATGTTTTGCACACCACAAGATCTTTGTCATCACTGCTGAACTCTGCTTTTATGGAGCAAAAGCAGCCAAAGATAATGCATAAATGAATTGACATGGCTGTGTTCCAATAAAGCTTCATTTACAAAAGCAAGTGGTGGGCTACATTTGGCCCTTGGGCCATAGTTTACCAACCCGTGCTCCAGGAGAAAATTGAAAATTGAAAATTCTCCTCAAGTTCCACAGTTCCTTTATTACATGTAGTGATTGAACTCTTCTTTATCTCAACTCCTCTCATTACGTTCTTCCTTCTGGGGCCTCCCTGTGCATACTACAGGGGAGTATTAAAAGCTTTCCTAGACCAAAGATCCTTTTATTTTTCGTTGAGGTGCCATCATTCCTTAGTGTGTTGGTCAGCTTTTCTGCAGTAACAAACAACCCCAAAACCTCAGTGGCTTACAAAGCAAACATTTATTTCTCATATACAGTATAGGTCACTGGTTTGGGTCAATTCTGCTCCATGTGTATTCTCATTCCAGGACCCAGCCTGAATGATGCAGTCTGCCTTTGGGAGATGATGTTCTTATTTCTGGCAGAGGGAAAGAGAAAGAATTCTGGCAGAAACCCACAATGGCTCTTAAAGCTTTTACTGGGATGTAGTGGGTTATATTCACTCACATTCTTTAGCTAAAGGAATGCATATGGCAGGTTAAACCTCCATGGGACAGGAGTTTATGGTCCTTCCATGTGGGGAGGAGTTTACTGCAGGTAACATGACAACCACAGATGATGTTTCATCCTCTTACAAGTAATTAAGAAGAGAGAATAATACAGTGTCTCCTAATACCAGAGGTGTGTTAGAGTGTATTATTCTCTCAATTACCTGTAAAAGGATGAAATGCAGAAGTTGCTTCACTCGTTCCATTTATAAAATAATTTTTTTAATATAATGAGGCACTGAGGAAAAACTCTTGTCACCCTCATTATACCCAGTGCTTTCTGAAACCTTTATCTACAGCACATTTACAGGTCCTGTGAGAGGATGGGACACTTCTGCAGATGGCTCAGTTCCTTCAACATGCGTCGATTCTTATGACCTCTACTTACAGCAAGAGATCTTATCTCTGATTGGGAGACTCTGATATACTGATGAAATCAGCCAAACTTTGTGTATATTCTATGATTTTGGAGCTTGTGATATAAGACACAGCCTAGCCTGGAATTTACCTTTGGAGTCTATGCCATTAAGGCTATTTACTAAATATTTCTGGTACTCTTTCTGGGAACCTGACCTCCAGAAGTTAAGTATGGATAATAGCATGACCATGTCACTTTCTGGCAGAAACTTGAAAAGGCAGCACATAATTCTCCATGTTCCTTGTTCCCACCATGGTGATTGTGCAAGCAAATTTTGACAAGAGGGCCTATACCAGCCTGAATTCCTGAATGAGTATGAGGAATGAAGCCCCCTGCTGATCTGCTTTGGAGAAATCATGTGAATAAGAAGTAGAACTTTGTCATGTTACACACATCATGTTAAGATGTGTGGGGTTGTTTGTTACCACAGCATAATGTAACTCATACCAACTAATAGACTATGATGAAAGGGTTTCCCACTGAAATTAGTAGTATAAACATAATTTCAGGGGTCAGACAATCTACTTAAGAAAGTACTTTTCCTCAAGTGCTTTAAAAGCACCAATTTACTTATGAATAATTGCCATATTGATAAAAAGTCATTCTTTTCTCTTCATTAAGGCACTTAGTTTCCTAAAGATACTTTCTGATTGTAGTATGAGTCATGTTTTGAATTTATTTTACAGTAGTAAGTAATTCATTATGGATTTCAAGAAAGGTTTCCTGCCACATTTCTTTAATTTTTTAATCAAATATTTATTGAGCACCTACTATGTTCTAGGTACTCTGCTAGGTGTTGGGGAATTATTAATAAACAAGAAATATATAGTCATTTCCTTCAGAGAGCTGGGAAATGTTCTGAAGGAAAATAAAAGAACAGGGGGCTTTGAGAAAATAAAAGAACACCAGTCTAGATGTTACCGTGAAAGTTTGAGAGAGTATAACATAGAACCTGACATGGCTAGAGGTGACAGAGAAAGCTTCCTGGAAAATATGACATCCTCACTAAGATTGGAAAGATGAATAGAAATTAGCCTCACATGGCATTTGTCAGCAAAATCTTGATTAAATGGAATATTCATGAAATAGGGTATTTTTGTTAATTTGAAATTCTAGCTTTTGAAATAGTCTTTTTTACTTAAATGGTTAATATCTCATTTATAAAAAGTAAAATTCCAGTATTTTCACATCTATTTTTGTCATCTTACTGTTAGAAATCAAATACTCAATAAGGAAGTTTGAGAATACATGTTTTTCTCTATTTTGTAGACACTTTCTGTGTCCCACCCATGTCCCTTAGCCCTTGCCATTTCCATATACATTGGCCCAATTTCTGACTGTCAGTATGTGAGTCTCTGCCTAGACACTGTCTCTGATCACTAGTGTTGGCTTCACCTGCTCACATAGCATCCCTGTAGGATGAGGAATTGACCTCCACACTGTAAGCAGCTCTGGAACACTGAGTAATGGAAGTTAGTGGATTAATGGCCCAATTCCTTCATACTGTGGGCAGGGTCACTCTGAGGCATGTATTCTACCCTGGTATTGTATTTGTCCATTTTCATGCTGCTGATAAAGACATACCCGAGACTGGGCAACTTAAAAAGAAAGAGGTTTATTGGACTTACAGTTCCATGTGGAACAATTCCCTCGCCCTGTAATTCAATCACCTCCCACTGGGTTCCTCCCATGACATGTGGGAATTGTCGGAATTACAATTCAAGATGAGATTTGGGTGGGGAAACAGCCAAATTATATCAGGTATGCAGAGTTCTCCACAAGGATTCAGCTCTATTTGTCCACAGTGATAACTCACTTGACAACACACCCTTTATTGTCTACTTTCCCTTCCCTGTATCACTTCTTCATTCTTCTACCAGTGTTTCCTGAGGTCACCTCTGTAAGGGTTGTTTTTATGTTTCAACTTGGCTAGGCAAACACCAGTATAGATGCTTTTGGTCAAACACCAGTCTAGATGTTACCGTGAAAATTTATTTTGAATGCAATTAACATTTAAATCAGTAGGCTTTCTTTGAGTAAAGCAGATTCCCCTCAATAATGTAGGTGAGCCTCATCCAATCAAAGGCCTTAAGAGAAAAAGACTGAGGTCCCCCAAGAAAGTAGGAATTCTGCCTCCTAGCTGCCTTTGGACTTGAGCTGCAACATCATTTCTTTTCTGGGTTTCCAGCTGACCTGCACTTCAGATTTTCGACTTTCCAGCCCCAAAACCTGGCATAAGTTAATTCCTTAAAATAAATCTCATACTCTCTCTCTCACATATACACACATGTATATACATATACATATATACACACACACATATATACACATATATATGTATGTGTGTGTATGTGCGTGTGTATAGATATAGTTGTATATATACCATGTGGTGTGTATGATTGTGTGTGCATATATAGATGCACACACACAGTTTACTCTCGAATAACATGGGTTTCGAGTGCACAGGTCCACTTATATAAGGATAAATTGACACCAATAAAATTTACATCAATAAAATTTACACCAAGTGTGCCTGCCTCCCTTTCCACCTTTTCTACCTCTTTTGCCCCTGAGACAGCAAAGTCAACTCTTCCTCTTCCTCCTCTTTCTCAGCCTACTCAGCATGAAGACAATAAGGATGAAAATCTTTATGACAATTCACTTCCACTTAATGAATAGTAAATTAATTTTATCTTCCATATGATTTCCTTAATAAGATTTTCTTTTCTCTAGCTTATTTTGTTGTAAGAATACAGTATATAATATATATAACATATAAAGTATGTGTTAATTGACTGTTTATGTTATCCATAAAGCTTCCAGTTAACAGTAGGCTATTGGTAGTTAAGTTGTTGAGGAGTCAAAAGTTATACATGGATTTCTGACTGTATGCAAGGTCAGTGCCCCTAACTGCATCATTGTTCAAAGGTCAACTATATATACATATATATAGTGTATATATATACATACACATATATGTTTGTGTGTTTATATATATTTTTTTCCTATTGGTTCTGTTTCTCTGGAGAATCCTGACTAATAAAACCTCCCAAATAAACTGCTTGTATCTGAATCCTTGTTTCAGGGTCTGCTGCTAGGGGAGCTGAACTAAGACATCATCTTATAGATAAAGATTCATATTCCACAGCAGAGAACAGGTAGGTGACTTGCTAAGGTCACAAGACTACTTAGATGTAAATTTCAGACTAGAAACCCTATCTCTTGACCTGCACTGCTTCCACCTATAAAGATTAGGCCAACACTTGCCTACCAATCCCCCACCGGGGTCCATGACAGCCTTTGTGGAGTGGCCTTTTTCTCTGGACCCAGTTGCATCCTCTGAATACCCTCTCAGCAGCCATTTCCAGTCAACAGGGGTTGGCATGCAAGTAGAAATCTATTTGCCATCCCACTTCTGGACTGTATTCCAGTCCAGACTGAATTCAATTATGCTTTCCAAGTCTGCTCCACCTTACCCTACCCCACACACACTTACATGCTGATTGAAGCCTATTCCATTTCCTGATAGAGGCCCCCCCCCCCCACCCCATCAAAAAAAAAAAAAAAAAAAAAAACCTACACACACCAAAGGGACTGGAGCTTGAAATTAAGTATCACTCCAAGGGCCCAGATCTGATGATCCATTCACACCTGAGGATCTTGCCCCAGGCTCCTTTGAAGCCTTTCAGCCCAGCGTGTGCATGGCCAAGAGTAGGTGGTACTCTGTGTTGATGGATTAAGAAAAAGAGCAAATGAATTAATGTACACCTTTAGGTAAAGTGAATTATTTTGAAGTCTCTTATTCCAGTAGCCTTTAGGGGAACTGGCCAAGAAAGAACAAAAAAATCACAATATTGGTTATTCCTGAGTCCTCACACGTGAACTCCGAGCTCATTCAAATATTTGCCAAAGTGCTTACAGCTGCTGCAACTTCTCTTGTTACAGAATCTAACTAAAGCCATTGATTTAGGAAAGTGGATTGGCAAGATAAACTTGGCAAAGATGGCAAACCCTAGCAGGTTAGTAGCAGCAAAACTAGCTGGTGCAAGGACCTCTGGCCCAGCCAGGTTTCTTTGGACTGTCTCCTGGGACAAAGCTGTCTACATTGGTCTGGGCACCTCCTAGAAGAGAGAGCCTTGGACAGGGTCTGCATTTAGCCTTAGCAAAAGTGGACCCCATCCCCATGAATGCTGCAGGTCTTCAGCATACACAGCTGCAGCCCATCAAGAGAAGGATGAAAACCAAAGGGGCCTGGGCTGCATGTTGAGTGGGAAATGATGAAAGAGACAGTGGAGCCTTCAACAGAGGAAATGTTTTAGCAAACAAGTCTTGGCCTCTGCTCCCTCACCCCCACCTTTGACCCATCATCCTGTGAGAAGAGTGGCTCAGGGCCAGCTGGGAAAGCAAGGATGCTGGGAACTAGGAAATCTAAGTCCAGTTTTTCTTCTACATGAGTACAGTTTGCCAAGGTCACTCAGATGGGGTCATTAACTGTGAATCAAAAGTCGTCTGGGCCAGGGATGAGGGGACCAGATTCCTAGTGTCAGCATCACCATGACCCCTAAGTGCCTTGCCCAAGGTCAAGGGCTGTCCAAATGCATGACAATATTGCAGTAGCATAACCGTTCTAATGCCTTGGGTTTAATCTGAAGAGTTCACATAGTCTGATCATATCCTAACGACAACTCAGTGAGATAGATAGTACTATCATGCCCTTTTACACATGAGGAAACTAATTAAGGCTCAGAGAGCTTTACCTAAAGCCACACAGCCAGTGAGGGATGGAGTCAGAATTCACACTCCAAATTCAGGGCACATTCTCATATGCCACCGTTTCTCTTACAAGCTTTCAAATAAACTTTAAAAAGTGATGAAATACATATTTTCACACATTTGTCAGGACCTATTCTAAGTGTTGAGAATACAGTGGTAAATAAGATGACACAAGGTCCTTGCTCTCTGGACTTGACATTCTAGCAGGGAAATATACAATGACCCATTAACAAGAACGGCACTCAAGTTCAGAAAATGGTGTATGCTATGAAGGAAATGAAGCAAGGTAATCAGAGGCAGATGTGGCAGGTCTAAAGACTTGGTGGCCAGGGAATGATGCAAATTGTGCTTTCTACAACCCAGCATCTTTGGAGGAAATCCTGCTCCCCTAGGCTGTGTTTGTGTGAGTGTAAGGGCAGGTCCAGGTGTCCAGATCAAGGTCTGGCCACTGAAAGTGATAACCTGTGGAGCGATCCCACATCTCCATACTTTCTGCCAGGAGGTGTTTCCCAGGCCTGGTCCTCATCACCCTGGAAGTGGCTGTCAAGCTACAGGCAGCCCTGGTACCATATAAGTCTGGGATTCTCTGCTTTTGAGGACGTTAGGAAATGTATATGTGTATGAGGTTGGAGGTGGAAGATCCTTCAAAGCCTAGTGTCTACAAAAAGAAGGAAAGTAAATGCATAAGATGTATATTGCCGCTCACAATGAACACAGCTCCTATGTCCAGAACAGCTGGCTTCTTACAGGACTGTAGAGTATGACAGCTGGGAAGGATGGCCCCTAGATGGGAAGACCCAAGCCCCGAAAGGAGGATTATCCAGGGTCACCCACGTGGCAGGGTCAGGATCAGGGTCACTTTCAGGTGGATCCCACCCTTCTCCACGGCTCATGAACAAGGAAAAAGAGGAGGAGGCACACTTATGGAACAGATGCCAGACGCTGCTCAGGCATCGTATGTTCTCAATACCTGCTCACTGAGGGCTCAAAAACCCACTCAAGAGGAGCAGCTACTTTCCCCAATCCACTGAACAAACAGGCCCAGAGAAGGGAAGTGGCTTGCACAATGTTGTCCAGCTCTCAAGTGGCAGAACAGGATCAATCTGGGGCCACGAAGGCTCTTCCCTTGCTGTTGCTCTTGAGATCCCCCAGCATTTTTTTCCGGGCTGCCTGGATTGCCAAGCAGACCCCCAAAAAGGGGGCCAGAGATTGAAGGCTCTTCAGTTGCTCTTGTTTATCCACCAAGTCACAAAATAAAAATTCCAGGGATGCATGTCACCACTGACTCATGGAGGTCTGCACCCAGAGGGGAGAGCCTTGTGAGGAGTTGGAGGAGGTGAACATTAATATATCGGGACCTCGGAAATTTAAGGAGCCCCAGGTTCAAAATGCTTGATGTGCCACCTATAATACAATGCAAATTCCCCTCTGCTGCCTTCTCCTTCCTTCTCTGGCTGCCCAGAATGAAGTCTACTGCTGGCCCAGTAGTCCATGAAGTCTACCTGCAGACCCAGGTTCACTCTGGGACCTGGGGTGATCACACCAGGGGCAAGGCCTATATGACCACAGTGTGTGTGTGCTCAGCCTTCCAGAACCAGGGCATGATGGCCCTTGGTTGAACTCAGGGGAAGTGAACTCTGCCTTTCAGTGGGGCTTGGACTAATGCTACTCGAAGCTGGTGTGCCTATGTAGGTATTAGGGTGAAGGCAATAACCAAAAAGTGAAAAATGGAACATTACCGCCAGTTACTGTACAAATCTCTTCCTCTGAGACCCCTTCCCAACAGGCAGGTCTAAGAGCTTATTTGTTCTGTGAGAACATGTGACACATATTACCACCCACATTGGAACAGAACTCTGTGCTCAGCTTCAGTTCTGACCACCTCCCAGCTCTGAGTGCCCTCAGGGCGCCAGGGTACCTCCTTGCTACCTCACCTGAGTCACCCTTTCTGTGAAGGAAGGCCAGATTTTACAGATAAAAACACAGGGCTCCCAATTAAATTGGAATTTGAGATAAACAATGAATAATTATGTCGTATAAATATGATCCATGTACTACGTGGAACATACGTATATTAAGCAATTATTTATTGTTCATCAGAAATTCATATTTAACTGGGCATCCTGCATTTTATCCAGCAGCTGTATTCCTGCGGCCTACGTGGTGGTTGACACCTGCCACCAACACTGCTTGATGGAGAAAATAGCATAATATTTTGCAATAGTATTTGGGGATGAATACTATAGGCTGCAAGGGTAACATTTGTGCATTTGTGTCATTTTTGGAAGACGTTTCCACCGTATATAAAGCCTGTGCCTCGTGGATTGCAAATGAGACCCAGTTCCAGAGGGGGCTGGGAATGAGAAAGCAGTTAGAAAACAACCCCAGGGCATCTGAGACCCAAGCTTCATCTGCCGAGTATTTTACTCTCGTTAATTCATAACAGTGTCTTTAAAATCCTGGACTAGAATTTGAGAACAGTCAGTGTGCGCGACAGTCATTACTCCTTGGAGACACTCACTCCTCCAGCCGGGCGCCCTTCGTGCGTTCTTGGTGCCACAGCGGCCTCCAGTGGTTCTCTGAGGAACCACACGCTGTCTCCACCGCCAGGCTCCAGCTTGTCCCTAAAGCCAGGGCGGAAGGCGGCGGCGCCCTGTGGCTGCCTAGGGGCCTGGGCTGTGTGGCCGGATCAGAGCTGTAAGGCACAAATCCAAGTGCGCGCCGCCGTAGAAACAAAGCCCTTCCCTGTTGCTGTGAAGTTCAGACCAGACAGGGTTCTATTTCATCTTCCACGCCAACGTGTAACGTATCTGCTGACCCAATTTTACAGATGTTCTCTTCAAAACGGACTCGGCTTTGTGAATATTTTTCTCTATCAAGCTGTGGTGATAGAAATGTCAAAAAGCGGGTGGGGGAGCGGGGAGGCTTGAAATAGAATGAGACACTGTTCTGCTCAGAATTGATTCTTATTCTACCAATTGGTTGGACTGGAATGAATAGTGGGAAAGGTGAAACCACTGGAATTAGGACCCCCTACCCCTGCCCAGTGCCTCTTACCGCCAACCTAGCAACAGTCTTGCTTCATTTCCTAGAAAGGGCGGCACCAGCGATCCATTATTGAAAACACGCGACTCCCATAACCTTGTTCATTTTCATATGTGTAGCTCAGGGCAAGAGGTTCTCTGCTACGGCTTCCCT
The DNA here is from genome assembly GCF_008728515.1 of Papio anubis. Taxonomy (NCBI): domain Eukaryota; kingdom Metazoa; phylum Chordata; class Mammalia; order Primates; family Cercopithecidae; genus Papio; species Papio anubis. The sequence goes on along the minus strand of NC_044996.1, from coordinate 5,741,546 downwards.
TTGATTTGAAAGCAATACAAAGAATAAAGGAAAATCAAAACTGTGGACATAGCAAGGCTGACGCTTGATCCTTCCACACACATGTGTGCCCTCCAGTTACTACAAAGGCAATTTTCCAAACGGGTGGTCGCCAGCGTTCTTCCTTTCACAAAGTGATTTTCTGGCGGTTTCATAGCTTTGCCGTGGCTCCTTTGCACATCATTTCAGCTGAAATCTACTCCCTGGATCGGGAGACCCAAGAAGAGAAACGTTGTGGAAGCAGCAGTCCTTGCAAAGGACTGGACTTGGAGGTGAGCTGAAAATAGATTTGGTGGACTTGGATCTGAGGCTGCTTCCACTTGGCTAGCTGTGTTTCCTTGGTGGAGCTGCTTGCCATCTCTGGGCTTTTAGCTCCCACCTCAGAATAAGGAGCTGCAGTGGTGCATGCCTGTAGTCCCAGCTACTTGGGAGGCTGAGGTAGGAGAATCGCTTGAGTCCAGGAAATCAAGGCTAGGCTGGGCAACATAGGGAGATCCTGTCTATAAAAAAAAACAAAAGGAAAATAAACAAATAAGGAGCTGGATGGGTGCCCTTCCAATTCCCAGTCTCTGGTTCAAGCTACAGTACCTTTGGTCTTTCTCAAACTTTAAAAACAATTCTTTTCATTCATTCATTTAGCATACATGTAAGTGCCTAAATTTGTCAGGCCCTAGGTTAGAGGCTTAGTCTAGAAAAATGAATAAGAAATGTCCCCTTCCTTAGAAATAGGTCATTGCAAAGCAACGTAAAAAGTACTAGAGGGAAGATAGGAACTCGGGTTCTGTGCACTCTGCTGATGGGAGTGTGAATTTGTGCTACCTCTCTGGAGGAAATTTGGCACTAGCTTCCAGATTTTCAAATGCAGACACTTCACCAGTCAGGAGGCCTGGTTGTTTTACTGACTAGTTAATTTAAGCAGAAAAAAAGGATTTTTGTTTTTTGTCTGTTTGTTTTTGAAAGGCTTGAGTAGCTCATAGAATCCCAGGGGAGGCCAAAGTCAAAAACCTAAAAAACAGGTAAGGACAAAGGTGACCAGGCAAGCTGCCATAACCACACAAAAACAGTCTGGTAACCATAGTGACGCTGCCAGTGCTGGACACTGGTGGTTACCATCACCGCAGAGCCTTCCTCTGGGGGAAGATGAATTCACACTGGTTCCTGCTTTACCAACTCAGGGAGGAAAGCATCTTGCTGAGTTGAGTCAAAGTCATATGCCTGCTCTCTAGCCACAAGCAAGTCATGGGAAAATGAGCTTCTGGCACTTTGCACCTCTGCAGTGGCAAGTGGGCTCCCCCTGCCTGCCACTCAAAATAATTGAGTGCAGAATTTCCCGAGTTGAGAAAGGCACTTATGATGCTGGTGTCCAACATCATGTCAAATGTCCTCTACACATACCTTTGACCCAAGAATTCTATTTCTACAATTTTATCCTTTAGAGATACATTAATACACAAGTGCGCAAAGATGGCTGCATGGTGATGTCTGCATCATAGTTTGTAATAGAAATGACGCTGGAAACAACCTAAAGAGTCAGCAATAGGAGCTTAGGGAAATGACAGAAAACAATGCAGCCATTATAAACACTGTACTCATTCATTCCACAAACATTTGCTGTGGGTGTTACTGTGTACTGGGCACTAGGAGACAATGATGCAAAAATAGACACTATCTGCCCCCATGGAGCTTACTGGGGAAACAGATATAAATGAAATAATTACACAAACCAATGTAAAAGTACAACCAAGCTGAGGACTATGAAGAAGTGGTATGAGTGTGATGCAAGCTGCTACGCGACCAAGTCAAAGGCATCAGGGAAGGATGACCCTGGGAAGAAAGGGTTAAGTTGGCCCTGAAGATGGAGTAGAAGTTAAAACAAGGAGGTGTGGCAGGTCAGCAGGGGCCAAACCATGAATGGTCTACGCAAAGGGCAGGTTCAGGAGTTTTCTGCTTGTCCTCGTAGTAATGGGAAGCCATTGGGAGGGAGGGAGAGCAGGGAGGTACAAGTGATAGGCCGTGACACAATCAGGTTTGCATTTTGCGAAGATCATATTCAGAACTGTGTGAACTTGTTTGCAGTGCAGCAAGAGTAGGAAACCAGTTATGAAGTGGTTGCATGTCCAAGTGATAGGAGATGGCTTCAGAATGATACCTGGTGGAGGTAGAAACCTGGATGGATACACCGATACACAAAGTATCAGTGGATGCATGTATCAGATGGATACATGGATACACAAAGGAGTAAAAGCCTATGGCCTGGTGGTGGATGTCTCTATCCCATACAGTTTCTGGGCTATCCAGGGCACGCTGTGAGCAAACAGAGTCGTGAAACTCAAGGCTGTGAAAAGCAGCAGCCTCAGTATTTTCTTTTGTGGAAACACTCACATTTATTAGACGTCATGGGAGAGGAAGGAAACTCAGAAGTTTCTACTTTTGTCCTCCAGGAAATGGCCTCACATGTTCATATGGAAATTCTGCCAATTTGTGTGTCATAGAAATTTGAATTTGGGGACGCCCTTAGAAATCATGCAGTGTGAAAAGCAGACTACAGGTGCCATGCCACCACACACCCAGGTTGTAAAACACGGTGTAGAAAAACCAATGGGAGATAGAGTATGATCCATTTTTTATATATTATTCAGGGGAAGGACTATGCCAACCAAGTAAACAGTGAGTGGTGTTAGATTATTTTCTTTGCTTTTATATATTTTTCTAATTTTTCTGTGATGAATATGTAATACTTTTTCAACTGAGGAAAAATGCAGTATTATTTTTTTAAAAGAAATCACCTATTTAACATATTTTCTATGGGAGAGGAAACTCAGATGGGAGGGTCTCTCCACTGAAGAGGAAGAAAGAGAAATCCAATCTACTACTACTAATACATTAAATGGTTTGTTTTTAAATCTTCATCTTGATTTGAAAGCTCCTTACAATCTTTAAAAATGTTTTCAAGGCTATATGCAAAGGGCCAATCACCTTATATAGTCAGCATGCTATTTTAATAATTAAACATGCATTCTCCAATCATAGAAGTCTCAGAGAAAGAAGGGATTTTAGTAGTTTTTCTTTCTGTAGCAAATGTGTGCCTATGTTAGAGTTTCTCGGCCTTGGAACTATTGCCATTTGGGCCAGATAGTTCTTTATTGTTGTTGGGGAGGGGGTGCTGTCTGCGTGTGATTCCTATCATCCCTGGCCTCTACACACTAGATGCTAGTAGCAGCCTTTCCCCAGTTGTGATAACCAAATATGACGCTAGACACTGACAAATGTCCCAAGAGGAGAACTGCTCTCTATTGAGAACCTCTTGCCTACATGATGCTTACATACCTCAGATGACAACTCACCACACCTAGGAGCAGGCTCATCCAATGGTAAGCTGCTATGTTAGAAAGTTCAACCTCTGTTGTTTTTTCTTTTTCTTTTTCTTTTTCTTTTTTTTTTTCTTTTGAGACGGAGTCTCACTCTGTCACCAGGCTGGAGTGTAGTGGCACGATCTCGGCTCACTGCACCCTCTGCCTCCCGGGTTCAAGCAATTCCTCTGCCTCAGCCACCCGAGTAGCTGGGACTACAGGTGCACCCCGCCAGGCTGGCTAATTTTTTTTTTTTTTTTTTTTTTTTTTTTTTTTGTATTTTAGTAGAGACGGGGTTTCACCATGCTGCCCAGGCTGGTCTCGAACTCCTGAGCTCAGGCAATCCACCCACCTTGGCCTCCCAAAGTGCTAGGATTACAGGCGTGAGCCACCATGCCCAGCCAAAAGTTCAACCTCTGGATGGCCATCTGTCTCCCTGCAGGGTCCAGTGCTGGATCTTCCCTTGGGGCTTTAGATAGTGTGTTTAATCTCTCTTGCCTCTGATGGTTCTTCAGAAATTTCAAGATAGTGCCATGCTCTCCCCCCAACCCCTACGTTTACCCACCCCAGAGTCTTTTCTTTCCCCATTTGAACACTTCTTCAACTGTTCCTCACATGACATGCTGGGTCTCACCCATCTTAGGGCTGTCCTCTGAACAGGCTCCTGTTCGTCCACATTTACATGACAGCTCCGTGTTCGCCACTAAACACAGTTCTCCAGGTGCTGGCTGACCATGGCACATAGGCAGAGCAGCTTACCTCCTCCTTCCTCCTGGATATCCATTTATGTAGCCTGAGATGCCTTTCACTTCCTGGCAGCCACACCACCCCGCACCCCCATTCTGAGCTGTTGGCCACAATGTGAAAGGGTTGCATGTGCAATACTGCTCCCTTGGGTCATCCCTCACTAGCACCTTGGTTCTGGGGCCTGCCTGTTAGGTCTCCATGTATCCTTTTCAAACTTCAGCAGTTTCCAAGAACTGGTAAGCATGCTTGCCTCTGAGGATAATAGGGTAACTGGGGAACAGGATGGAAGAGGAAATGACTCTTCATTGTATACATGTTTGTGCCTTTTTTTGTTTGAGACAAGGTCTCGCTCTGTCACTCAGGCCAGAGTGCAGTGACATGATCAGAGCTCACTGCAGTCTTGAACTCCCAGACTTAAGTGATCCTCCTGCCTCTGCCTCCCAATAGCTGGGACTAGAGGTGCCATGCCACCACACCCAGCTAATTAAAAAAAAAAAAATTGTGTGTAAAGATGGGTGTCTTGTTATGTTGCCCTGGCTAGTCTTGAGCTTCTGGCCTCAAACAATCCTCCCTCATGTTTGTGCTTTTTAAACTTCACACCATGCCCAATAAACAAGCCAGTAAATGAATACATTGAAGTTACTTCACCTGCTGAGATTTACTCAATCCTTCCAACCTGCCCTTATCTATTTGGAAATGTATGTCTTCCAGTGTCCTCACCAATATAAGCAGCACTGCCTGCCAAATTTTTAGTCAAAACCAGTAGGATAGGTAGAAAAAGATAAACTAAGGCTCATCAAGACACTAAGCCAAGACCAGTAAACCGGCAAATTTCCAGTTGGGAACCCCAAGAACCCATTAATTTACTTCCTCTACCTTGTTGCTATTGCATATATGGTTTCCCTAAGCCTACCTAATTGGTCAGCCCACTTCCTCTCTCTTTCTGGTGAGTCTCTGTACTATAACTGCAGGGCAAGCTGAGAGGCATACCACTGCCCAGAAAAGTGTGTCTACAGTCAAGTGCAACTCACTGTCTACCTTCAATAATTCAACTTCTTAACAAAACCCATGCCACAGCTGCCTTGGCCTCACATGGGGAGGAACAGGTTGGATACTTTAAGGGGGCAAACCTGTACCACGGTCTCAAGATCTGTTAAATGGCCTAAGGCAGCACCAAGCAGTCCCAAAACAGCAGCAAGAATTGCACACATGATAATGGCAAATTTAATGTGATTTATTCATATAACAACTCATGCTGCACTTAACATAAATACCAAGATATGTTTTTCAATAGTGTAGAAGATGTGAATCCATAAAATCTGTGAGTTAATGAGTACTGAATAAAAATCACCTGTGAAAGGTTCTTTCGGAAACACACCCAAAACTACAATAAATTAGGGCAAGGGTTTTGTAAATGGCAGCTTCAGTCCTACTCCAAACCTTCTTACCCACATAAATCATAGTCCCTGACTTTTATAGAGGAAAAGCCAAAAGCAGTTAACCCCTGGACTTTGCTCCTCGTCCACGTCCCAATTCTTGTTTCCTAGCATGTGCTGAATACACTACTAGACCTCAAGCTTTTGTTCCTCATTGGCAGTGGGAGCCCTCTTGCCTGGGCCGTCACATTACTCGGAGCCAGGTACCTGAGGGTTGGCTCCCAGCCACCTCACCTGAAGCCAACTTGTCACATTTGTTCTCTCCCACCCAAACTCTTTCCCCATCTGGGGATAAGGACTATCACCTGGAATCCAGAATCAAACAAGGGCATCCTTTGGTGATTAGCACCATAGATGACAGTGATCTCAAGCAGGGCATGGACTAATAGCCAGGAAACTCTGATCCCAAAGAAAATCCTTGAGTGTGGGCTCCCCACAACAGATTGTGTTTTATCAGACATTCAGAGGAAAGGGGCATCTGCCCCATCAGGTGAGTTAGTGGACAGGGACACCAACAGGAGCTTTCAGTAACATGTGGAAAGGCAAGACCCAAGCGCAGTGAGGGCTCTTGGCCATTATGGCCAAACGATGGGTGATGTGAAGGCACCAATTAATGACAGTCCTCTCTGCTTGAAGTTCTCATGTGCAGAAGAGAGAAACTGTCCTGGAGTACAAGGGGACCACTGAGTGCAGTGGGGCTGATGGCAGGTTCCACCACAACGGACTATCCCTAAGGCCCCAAGGGACAACCCGGGTTCTACTTTAATCCCAGATCCCAGGCCAGAACTCAAGAGATTCCTCTGAAGAGCTATAATCTCCAGGATGAACTTGGGAAAGGAAAAGGGGCTGAGCCTCTCTTTGGGAGTTTATACCCAAAGCCCTTCACACAGTGAGGTATGGACAGCTTGGGAACCTGACAGGTGGTGAAAGATTGGGCAGAGAGGGAAGAGTCAGTTTCCCTCTGTAGCCAGGGTTAGGCTGCTCCAGAGTTACCTTGGTTACCTCCCAGCACAAAGCCCAACATTTTAAGTGATTAAAGATTAATGTAGGTTGGGTGTATACCCAAAACAATAAAGAGCAGGGACTCGAACAGATACTTGTACATCCTTGTTGACAGCAACATTATTGCAATAGCCAAAAGGCAGAAATGACCCAAGTGGCCATTGGTGGATGAATGGATAAGCAGAAAGTGGTACATACATTTCAGTACAAAAAATAGTAATAATGAAGCAGGGCTGATTACAGCTGCTAACCAACAACTGTCAATGACATAAAAAACCAAGCAAACATTTTATTAGATCAAAAAAACAAGATATAGATTATACGTGGTAGACTGCAGCTATGTAAAGCTAAATATGTCCACATCTGCATATATGTCTTTAGGCAGGTAAAAGAGTGAAGGGAAATATACAAATGTCAGCAGTGGCTATGTCTCAAATGGTGGGCTTCTTTTCATCTCCAGTCTTCACATATTCCAGATTTTATGTAATGAGCATATATTACTCTGATAATGGGGTGGAGAGACACAGTAAGCATAAAACCAAACCACAAACAATGCAAAGGAAAATGAGTATTTATTCAATCTCCAGATTGGGGAGGGGTCTATGTGTTTAACAGGAAAAGACACAGAAAAAAACTATCACACAGGAAAAGATAAATATGTTTGATTACTTTAAAAGGTGAAACCCATAACCAAAATTTAAAGGCAAATTAACACAAGTGGAAATACAAATGCCCAACTATCGCACAAAGAGAACCACGATCAAGGTCACTAACAAGCAAAGAATTTTAAGCTTTTTGTTTGTTTGTTTGTTTTGAGACGGAGTCTCGCTCTGTCACCCAGGCTGGAGTGTAGTGGCGCGATCTTGGCTCACTACAAGCTCTGCCTCCCGGGTTCATTTCATTCTCCTGCCTCAGCCTCCCGAGTAGCTGGGACTACAGGTGCCCGCTACCACACCCGGCTAATTTTTGTATTTTTAGTAGAGACGGGATGTCACCATCTTGGCCAGGCTGGTCTTGAACTCCTGACCTCGTGATCCACCCGCCTCGGCCTCCCAAAGTGCTGGGATTACAGGCGTGAGCCACCGCGCCCGGCCAGAATTCAAAGTTAAAACAGGTTACCACTGTCACCTGTTACCATCAGGCTGCTTATTTTTATGTTTTTTATTTGTATGCATGTTTACTTTATGTTCCAGTTTACTACCCCCTAAGGCAGCAGGAGAGCAGGAAGAGAAGCAAAAGAGAGATGTTTTTGACAACTTGGCACTGACAGACTATCCTAAGGGAATAATCTGAAATACATAAAAACATTTTATTCACAAAATTGGTCATCACAGCATTATTTACAATACTGAAAATCTGGAAATAACCTAAATTTCTAACAATTGAAAGAAGGTTAAGTAAATTATAAGACTATGCAACAAAATATATTACCAGCAATACAAAGTATCTTTGTGAAAATCTGTAATAACCACACATAATACTTAGTAAAAAAAAAGAACATAAATTGCATGATAAAGAACACAATATGACCACAACAATGCAAAAAATTCACACCCCCAAAAAAGACAAGATATTATCTGGCAATTTTGCAGTAAAATACTCATGTATTTGTGCTGCATTTCTAATTTTTCCATAACTGACACATCAATTTTATAATTAGGAAAAAAATATCTTTTTAAAGTAAAGCAAACACAAGATTCTTTAGCAATGTTCATTCCATCCCACAATAGAGTCTAGAGAGTCACAAAAACCTCAGCCTCCTTCAGGAGAGGGGGGGAGCTTGGTAGTGAAAAATGGTCATGAATGAATGGGTGAAGAGAGGGAGGGGACAACCTAGTAGGAGGGAGGTAGGGATAGGCAAGGGAAAGGTGGGGACCAGTAGTCATACTGGTCAGCCAAGGAAAGGGGCATTGTGGAGTCAGGGAAGACTCTGACTGCTCAACAGAGGTCTGTCTAGACCCAGTAGTAGGCACTGACGGTGTTATCAAAGGACAGGATCAAAGAGAGATTTTAGGAAGACACATGGATTATTTTAGGGACAGGGGAGGAAGGAGGAGGGGTGGGTAAACTACTTGGAAAGAAAGGGAGAAGGACTGAGAAGATGGCAATGGGAGTGGGGAAGAAGGGGCTGATTGCATTCGTGACCTCACTACCAAACATACTTTGCTCATCTCCAGATAAGTCTTTGTGGGGTAATGCAGGGCAAAGAAACAGCTCATAAGAGGAACCTGCCAACATCCAACAAATTCAGTTCAAATCCACAGAAAATCTAGGAGTCTCCAAAGAAAATCACAGTCTCGCTGTGTCGCCGAGGCTGGAGTACAGTGGCACGATCTTCGTTCACTGCAACCTCCGTCTCCCAGTTCAAGCGACTCTCGTGCCTTGGCTTCCTGAGAAGCTGGGATTACAGGCATGTGCCACCACACCTGGCTAACTTTTGTATTTTTAGTAGAGACGGGGTTTCACCATGTTGGCCAGGCTGGTCTTGAACTCCTGGCCTCAAGTGATCCACCTGTCTCGGCCTCCCAAAGTGCTGGGATTACAGGCGTGAGCCACCATGCCCGGCCTCTAACGCACTGGGTTTTAACAAGCCCCTCAGGTAGTTGTGATGTTCCCTCGTGTTTGTGAGCCACTGAATGAGAGTCATTCAAAATGTCTAGAATCACTAGTTCTGCTGTCAGCTAAACCATATGAAAGAACCCCTGCTCAAGTGAAATAAGAGATTTCTACAAATAAAGTGACTGAAGGACCACTAATAAGTCATGTCCAGCTTAGTGGGGTTGGGGAAAGGTTATATGAAGCAACAAAGATATGGTTTCTCTAAGCCAAGTCAAGGTAAAGAACTGTGGAGTAGGCGATAAAGCCAAATGCACTGAACTATGTCATAAGGAATTTACAGGCTGTATTGTAAAAGTCACAGTGAACGTGATGACAGCAACAATGAGGATGAAGAACAGTGAAGAAAAAGCTGAGGGAAACCATTGACCAAAGAAAGCCGAGGCTCAAGAGAGAGACGAGCTTCAGGATCAGGAGATGAACAGGGCTCTTCAGTCACAGAGAAATCGTTGTTGCCAGAACAGTCAGTAACTTAACTGCTTAAAAGATCATCATGCTACCATATATACCTCTATTGTAGGCTAATTAATTTTAAAAATCTGTCTAAAATTTACTGATTTTAATATAATATCTTGTCATTTTTGGTAACAATACACTGCAGTAACTTAATGTACTTTGCTGTATTTTGTTTCACAAACATTTACCTTGAAACACTGGAGACTTTGTAAAGAGACAATTACTAAAAATTACTCCTTCACTACAGGACATTAGATATTTAATATTTACTTAGAAAGCTGCTGACACTTCTGATGACTACTGATAACTGATAAGATTCAACATGTTATAAATATGAGTTGTAAATATTCCATCCCTTTTGAGATTATATACACTAAGCTTTTTACTGCCACTGGCCTTTCTGGATACTTTCATGTTTAAAGAATACAGAACCACATTCTGAGAGATTGACAATGACCTAATATTACACTAATGAAGTCTTCACAGTCCTCAAAATAATTTAGAATTTAATGTTTCAATAAGCAATTAAAATGGAATATTTTGTGCCTCCTGAATAAACACATGTCTGCAACCAACCGTCCCTACAGAAGGATACTAATATATTTTGAGTGATTCAATCCATCCATGGATATAATTACATCTTTAAATGTTTTCCAGTGTGAATAACAGTCTTCTAATAGATGGCCATTGAGTTCAAGGGTCATATTATTTGTTAACAAATTATTATTTGGGCCAGAAAGTATCTGAAAAAAGTTTAACCAAATTTCCTACACACCTCATATCTCTAGTTTGTTGAGCATTATTTATTATTTGATGTAAAAAGTCTACATTAATTACTTCATACATATTTTATCGTGAGATTTTGAAATCCCATGGTCTTAGAAACAAAAATAAAAGATAGATTTTAAGACACCGGCTTCTGGTATTTTTTTTAACTTTAGATTTGAAAAAGAAACATGGATTACATGTTAACATAATATTTTGAATATATAGGGCTACATAAGATACATTATTAAATTATAAACAAAATAATCAGGAATTTAGTGTGGTGCCTAGTTTGATATATGGTTACTTTTTAAAATGCACTAAATTCCACAAATAATGAAAGTATTCTTTGTGTATAATATTATGTTTGGTTATTATGTATGGTCTTCGTATCCGAAGGTATGACATAATTTGTGTTTGTTTGCTTTGTATTTATTCAGTAAATAAGCTGTAACTGTTTTAAAAAGAGGGAAATTTTTTTAAAACTGGTCCAATTACCAATTATAAATTAATAAAGACTAAACGAAAAGGGTTGGCTCTTACATATTCTCAGGCCAAATTGTTGATGCATGTTTGGATTAACTAGCCCTCAGGCTGCTTCCAATATTATGGGTAATCACAAAACAACCAGCTCTAACTCCTCCTCTCACCAGCTGGAAGGGAGCACATTACATTTGCCATCCACGGTTGGCAAAACTCAAGGCATCAACAACTGGAAAAGATCTCCACCTTGGGAATCATTATACATATTATGATCCTGCAATGGGTCAGAATCCACAAAATACAGTTCCCCTGCATGGATGTCAGAAAAGTTAGCCAGAAATTCATCAGGATTGAAGCCAACCCACACAGTATACCTATAGTCTATGGTGCGTATGGAATAGCCCATGATCTTTATATCTTTTAAACTCGGCTTGTCAGAATTCCACTGAGGGAAATCTGCAGGCCGGGGATACTGGCTATAGGCAATCAGTTCACGGGGATTACCAGGGAGGTATGGATCCTCTTCCAAGTCACGGAATCGAAAATGCTTCAGAAGGTTCTTGCCTTCTCTGCACAGCTCAACGTGAAATGAAGGAACGGGGCAGCGAGGTGGAACCTGCAGTCCTGCAAGTCCAGCCAGCGTGGGAAAAAGAGACACAAGTTCCACAAGGTCCATGGATTGCCTGCCTGAGACAGGAAGCAACAGAGCAGAATGGGTTACATTATAAAAGCCTGCCATGGCCAGGCAGGATCAGTAAAGGAACCTGTCTGGGCTCCATGTTTTCTTTTTTTAATTTACAACATTTATCTTTAACAACAGACGTTTAGAAACACCACCTCAGCACCTCACCCTGCATTAATTACTCATCCAATCAAATAGCAGGATGCAAAATTAAGAGTCCCACCAGCCTGTTGGCACTTTTTAAACCAACCTGAATTTTGGAACCACCAATGTAATAACTGACTCAGACAAGGATCATCAATTAAGGCTAAAACCACTAGGTAAAAAAAGTCTGTTGAGGAACAGGATATTCTGAGTCCCACAGGATCACCCCACACATTACCCCCTTCTGGATGTCTGCATTAGAGTTATATTTTCATTTTATTACTGTCATATATACACACCATAACATTTACCATCGTAACAACTTTTTAGTGTACAGTTCAGTGGAATTAAGTACATTTACACTGTTGGGCCATCATTACCACCATCCATCTCCAGAACTCCTCTTAATTTACACAACTGAAACTCTGTCCCCATTAAATAACAACTCCCCTTTCTCCATCTTCACCCAGCAAGTGGAAACCACCATTCTACTTTCTATGTCTATGAACTGGACTACTCTAGATACCTCATAGGAGTGGGATCATACAGTATTTGTCCTTTTGTGACTGGCTTATTTCACTTAGCATAATGTCCTCAAGGTTCATCCATGATGTAGCATGTGTCAGTTTCCTTCCTTTTTGAGGCTGAATAATATTCCATTGTATGGACAGACCACATTTTGTCTATTCTTCTGTCAATAGACATCTGAGTTGCTTCCACTTTCTGGTTACTGTGAATAGTGCTGCTATGAACATTAATGTACAACCTTTGATTGAATACCTGTTTTCAGCTCTGTGGATATATACCTAGGAGTGGAACTTCTGGGCCATAGAGTAATTCTATGTTTAACTCTGAGGATCCACCAAATTATTTTCCACAGTGGCTGTACCATTTTACATTCTTACCAGCAATGCACAAGTGTTCCAATTTCTCCATATAATCACTAACAGTCTTAACACTTGTTTCGTTTGTTTGTTTGTTTGTTTAGACGGAGTCTAGCTCTGTCTCCAGGATGGAGTTCAGTGGCGCAATCTCGGCTCACTGCAACCTCTGCCTCCTAGGTTCAAGCGATTCTCCTGCCTCAGCCTCCCAAGTACCTGGAATTACAGGCATGTGCCACCACGCCCAGCTAATTTTTGTATTTTTAGTAGAGATCGGGTTTCACCTTGTTGGCCAGGATGGTCTTGATCTCCTGACCTCGTGATCCACCCACCTTGGCCTCCCAAAGTGCTGGGATTACAGGCGTAAGTCACCACACCCGGCCTTTCACAGCTTTTTGTTGTTGTTGTTTTTTATTAATAGCCATCCTAGTGGGTATGAAGTAGTATTTCATTGTGGTTCACCCATATTTAAAGTCTAAATATTGTACTTTATATTGATTCCTGTTAAAATTGATCTTGGATTTGCACTATCATGCTGGCCCTTCTGGATCTTTAAGATAGTGCTTTATCATGCTTGATTTCATCTTCTAGACACTTAATTTGTAAGTAAAATAAAAAGAAAACAAGTAAAGAAAGTTGAAAAGGGTACCTTTACAATGGCAAGATCTGGCTGATGCCTAGCTCTTTAACTGAGTGATCAAACTTACAATACTAGCAACATTGGCCATGAAGTGCACCCCCCTACCCCCAAATGTGACACAATGGGAGAATACAACAGCCCATGTAGCACACGTGTCAAGAATGTTACCCTGAATGTAGTCATGTGGAAACAATCAGACAAATCCAGGCTGTGGGACACTGTATAGGACAACTGGCCTGGATACTTATAAAAAGATGAGGTCAGGGAGATAATGGGGCCAGAACATGTAAGGCCACTGTGACGACTTTTACTCAGATCAAGAAGGGTACATAAGAGCCTCCTGTGCCGGGCTGTGACATGACTTGACTTGGGTTTTAGTGAGATCACTGTGGCTGCTCTGAGGAGGAAAACCTCCAAGGGATCCAGGGCACAAGCAAGGAGATCATTTAGCAAGCTGTTGCAGTACTTCAGCACAAGATAGCAGCAGTCTGGGGGTCCAAGGCAGTGGCAGGGGAAGTGGTGGGAAGTGGTACACAGAGTCTGAATGGAGTGTGACAGGCTTGCTCATAGACTGAGTATTGCATATGGAGTAAGAGAAAAACCGGGGTTGAGATTATTCCATGATTTTTTGGCATGAGTGACTATTTTCATTTCTTGAGGACAAGAAGAGTGCTGAAGGAAAAGCTGAAGATGAAAGATGTGAAGTCCAGCTTTGGATATGTTAGGCTGGCTAAGTGGTAAAGACTGTTGGAAACAAAAGCCTGAAGTTCAGGGAAAAGACACAACTAGAGATAAAATTTGGAAATAAACTGAAAGGCAGTGCAGTTACATCCATTTCTAAATTGCTGAACACTTCCCAACGAAAGTTTCAGAAAAGATTCTCAACCAATCAGAAGATCTTTCCCAGCAAACAAAGGGCTAAAATCATGCCTTGAAACTGTTTAACCTTTCTATCAATGACATGAAAGAAGACAGGGCATGCAGTGCACAAAAATCAAATGTGTAAAAAATAAAATTGGGTAGTATAAAGCAAACTCGGAAAATCCAGAAAGGCCAGAATGATGGTCCAGAACCAGACAAATTTAAACAGGAATCAACATACAGTACAAGATTTAGATATTAAGGATGGATTAAATGCATAAGTCCAGAAAGGGGGCAATCTGGTTTAGCATAGTTCATAGAAGAGGTGCTCCAAAAACAGCGAACATCATACGCCATTTCAGAGACAGTATACAACCTGTCTCTGAAATGCACTGGGCAGATTGAGTCAGGATAGAACTCACAAGAACCCACACAGGTTGCCCACACATCCAGGAGGGGTATATGGTCCAACTGGTATTCTGGAAGTGCTTTCTCAAACTGAAACATTTTGGAAGACAGAGACCAGAACAACCACAGGTCTAAACACTACCTTGTGACGAATGGTTGAAGGACTGGGAATTTCAGCCTAGAGAAGAGAAGGTATTGGTGGAGGGATAGGGTGGGAGGCATCACTGCTGTTTTCAAAGTTTTTAAGGACTGGTACATGGAAGTCAAAGTAAACTTGCTCTTCACTGCTGGGGAGGGCAGAGTAGAATCACCTGGTAGATTTTACAGATCTAGTGGTTCACTAGATTGATGAGCTGTCAAAATGGAAAATGTACCCCCTACAAAGGAGGCTGAGTCCCTACCAAAAGGGTGCATTGAGGGAAAGGATTCTACTCATCTGTTACGGGGGCAGCCCCTTCCTCTAAGCTCTGGAGCAGGCTCTTGTAGAATGTACCACAGCCCTCCTCATCTTGGGGATGCACCTGTTCCTTTGTCCATCATCACCCCACAAGGCTCCTTGTGGACAGGGACCATACTTGTCAGTTCAGGTTCTGTCACTCTTTCCCTGCCCAGAGTATGGGAGATGCTCAGGAAGCATGTGCTGACCACAAAATGTTGAGAAGAAATTCCAACACAAGGCAGGAAGCAGGGTCTGTGTAACCTCCAAAGCCTATGATTCAATAAAGTGGTTCACATATAAACTAAAGGTGATCTTATTGTCAAGCAATATCATTTCAGCATATTTTATACCTGGTTCCATCAACTCTGAGGCGGAATCAAAAGGGTCAAGGTAAGGGAAAAGCTTCTCGCCTGCCTCCGGAAGTGAAGCCGTCCTTCCAGGAACATAGAACATCAGGGGAACATGGGTAGCAACATCAAAATTGCTGTATTTGGCCCATTCTCCATGTTCACCTAGAGCCCACCCTAGTTCATAAAAAGCACAGAATGACAGAAAATGAATAATCATCATACCACAGCTTGTTTAGTTTAGACACCATTTCATTTCCTGTTGTAAAAACCAGAGAAAGTAGAAACTCATCACCTAGAAGAAAAATTTTCACTTGGAATTACCACAGAAAGGGTGATTTCAACAGAATGCTGCTGTACTCAAAATCAGTTATCTGTCCTCATGAGGAAACCTTTAAAAAAGAAAAAATAATGAAATTTCCAAACTCAAATATCTTAACGAACTACTAGCAACATATACCTAACGTAGGGCTCTGTGGTGGTTCCCACATATGCATTCCTCCCCTGCTAAGACACGCTCCTCCTTGACAGAGTGGGAACCCTGAAAGCTGTAGTGTCACCACTGCCCTGTCCTGTACCTACCTATCTTTTGACTCATTTCCTCCAGGCTCAGGTTTTCAGTTTTGGGTGTGTGCCACCTAAAACTGAGCTGTGGAACTGCAGCACAATCATCAAATTCAAAAAAGGCAAGGACATCTTGCTCAGATTTTAAGATACACCATAGATGGAGTAAACTAAAACCTTTGATTCCAGATCCTTAACCCCGATTAAAAACAACACAACCCTTCATGCCTATTTAAAACGTCCCTTGCAAAAGATGGTTTGAATATTCCAAGTTGGAAATACCCAGTCTTTTTAAGTTACAGCACCCTTTTTGATACAAAAAATGGGCATGACAGAAATTGTATAGTGAGTAGTGTTATAAAAATAACCAAACACACCAAAAGCTGCCACGGGTAAATTTGAGAAAGTGCTGAAATACACCACACAGCGTGAGACCTTGCTCGCTCTGTCTAACAGATGACGCTGGGGCTGCAAATGGTGTCCCAGCCTTCCAGCGTCTGTGGTCTCCAGAACAGGGCTGAAACCTGTTCTGCGCTGACACTGCTCTCCTAAGAAGACCCCAAGTTGAGAGGAGCCTCTTACCCACTCATCTATAATCAAAGCAGACTTGATGCCCATCAGAGTTGCCCAGTGATTCTGGTGAGCCCTTCCTCCCTCTGGCTGTGAGTACTGGGGAGCATGGTGGGGACTTTCAGATAGCTCGGTGGAGCGCAGAAAGAGAGGGAGTTCCCCCTGACTCCTGCCCCAGTCGGTCAGCCCCGTGGGCCGAGGGGTAGCCCCACTGCTCAACCTCTCCACTCTCTTGGGGAGGACGAGGCAGCCTTGACCCACGAGGGCTGATGAATGGGTCGGTTATCGGCAGGCTCCTAGGCCACCAGCTTGGAGATCACGTTGTCCCTTTTAGATTCAGTGTGGTGGGAATCTAAAAGGTTGAGGATGGAGAAGCCTGCAGGATGGCAAAGTGAGGGACCCCGGCAGTGGGACCTCAGGAATCCACCCCTGAAACTCTGACTGGGGTGCCCGTGGAGGCCCTGACGGTACAGCAGTCAGGCGCTCTGTGGCATTCTGAATACTGGCACGCAGCCTTCGGCCTCTGCCAGCTTTTGTGAGCTGCCCTGCACCAGGCAGAGGTGGCCCCCAGGCCTGGCACAGGGTCTGACACATGGCACATGCTATAGAAATAACTGTGGACTGCCTGACTGCAAGATCACATTGAACATCTGGAACATCTAGCCTCAGCCTGTGCTGCTGCAGCCAGGAGCAAATACGGGGAAGTCTGGCTAAGGAGAATGCATGCCTGTGTGGGCCCCAAGGATCCATCCTGAGATCAGGAGGAACAAAAACCCAATGACCTTGACAGGCCCCTCAGGCAGCCTGTTAAATCCCACGTTCCCATGCCCAGAGGTTTTTGGCTCCTGCCCCAGAGGCCCAAGATGAGGACCTGGCAGCACAGGGAGGCTAAGGGAATGATGAGCTCAAGGAGAGGTGGCCAGACCACCTGAGACACCTGTTGAAGTGCACTTTCCCATGTCCAGAACTGCGAGTTCCTGAGACAAGGTGCAGAAACCAGATTACACTTATCTTTCTGACCTAATTCACAGAATGGGCAGCAGCCCCCGCCTAACCACTGCCCCCTCACTGAGCAACAAGTCAGCAACAGCAATGCTGGCCACATGGGAGGCCCTCAGGTGTCCTCAACCCACCCCTAGGTTTACTGACAGGTACCCTGCAGGGAGGAGGGTGGGGCCCCGAGCTGGACTTCACCCAACATTGCCACCTCCTCAACCCGTGTCCTGCCTACCACCCAAGGAGCTGAAGGACCCAACGGCACACCCTCAGTGGTTTCTGAAAGGTAGCAAAGCTCTTTCTACCCTTTTCCACTTTGGGTGAGAACATGTAGCTGGGTTGACAAGTTGGTTTTTTAGAAAGGAAGCACTGAATAGCGAGGCACTCGCCCAGCCAGAAGAGCGATCTGCAAAGACAGCCCCATCCCCAGGACGGGATTGCTGGATTCAGATACCACAAACCAAGAGAACCCAGACTCTGAACATGGAGCAGTACCAGGGTGAAAGACTTTTCCCACCGACATGGTCACATAGCCATTCTCCTTGAAGTACTGGGGGATGGTGGAGAAGTTTCCAGCGTGCACCCTCCAGTAGGAGTTGAAGTCGTACAGGCGGGTGGTGTCAGGTCTCCTGCCAGTGAGGAAAGAAACGCGGCTCGGGGCGCACACTGCTTGCTGTTAGGGAGCAGAAGCAGAGGTAAATGTCCTCACAGCAAAACATGTCTGCTATCTCTTAGGTAACCAAGCAACTGCCCTCCTGACGCCCCTAGCAAACAGCTTGGTAGCTGAGTCATGCAGAGCTCAAACCAGACACTGGGATTTGGGCATCACCTAGGCAACAGACAGCTTCCCGGAGAGAGAAAGGGAAGCAATCAGCCCCTGAAATCAGCAGATGCTTATCTCCTCCTACGCAATGGCCTCCCCAGGCACGCAGAGCTGCCAGTGTTGCTGGGGGCAGAGCCATGAGGGGGTTCAGGGAACAGAGCCACCCTGACTAGCTCTTACCTGAGACCCAGTCTGCAGACCTGTGGGTGCCCTTCTGCAGTACCCCTTCCTTCTGAGCAGCAGGCAAGCCCCCGTTCTGGGAGAAAGCTGCCCAGGGCTGCCGTGAGCACATTAGGTCCAGGGCAGACCTTCCACCCAAGGAGAAGGCCACCCTTGAAGATCAAGCTTTCCCATGAGTAGAAAGCCAGATTTTCTCCACTACCATTTTCTAGACTGCTTCCCTCTAACAAGATGTCCCGCACAATCTGCGCCATCTGACAATAGCTGAAGCTCACCGACCCCAACCCTCAGTGCCCGAGGAGGCACACACCCACAGCTAGAGGTTCCCAGACATACCTGCGCAAAGGCATTCTGGAAGAGGAGACTGTGGGATGCCAATTGGTCAATATTTGGGGACCTCACCAGCTTATCCCCATAACAGCCCAGGGAGGGGCGCAGGTCATCCACGATGATGAGAAGAATGTTCAGAGCATCTACACAGGAGGGAGGGGCTTTGGTGAGGTAACCTGCACTGACACTGAACCCTCCCTCATGGTAGGTGCTAGGTTACTAAGAGGCCCAAGGCTGGACCCTGCACCTCAGCAGCCCAGGCAGGGAGGGGGCTGTGCCTCGGCAAGGGTGGGAGTGGGGCTCGAGGAGGAAGCCTGAGTCCTGGGTGGCAGGGTTAGGCTTTGGTAATGGCCTCAAACCTGGGTGAGGAAGCGAGATAGTGAGTGAAAGACGGTGGAAAGGAAAGATGAATTTAGGAAAAAAAGAGAATGATGTATGGAGGAAAGGACAGATGGTTAGATGGTTGGATGGAGGAAGATAAGGAGGAAAAGATGCATAGTTGAAGGGAAGAAAGGATAGAGAGAAGGAAGGAAGGAGAGAGACAGAAATATGAATAGATAGAAGGTAAAAGGGATGGATGGACTAATGGAGGGAGGAAAGGAAGGGTGAAGATGGATGGAGATGGGAAAGATGGGGGAAAAGAGGAAGAGAAGCAGAGGGATAGGAGGAGGATGGATGAATAGAAGGAAGGAGGGAAAGGAGGGATGAAGGGAGGGTAGGAAGGAGTAAAAAATGGAGGAAGGGAACGAATGATGGATGGATGAAAGAAGCAATGGTAGGAGAGAGGGTGAATAAAAACAATGGATATAAACAAAGGAGGAAGAAGAGGAGAGAGGAGGGGAGACGGCAGGGAGGGCGTGGGCGGCACCTGTGGTCGAGTTGGCCTGCATCTCGCATCCGAGAGCGACGCAGACGGAGCTCAGGACCAGACCCAGCCAGAGAAAGCCTCGGCCGGACCCGGGCGTCGGCATTTCTGCTTCGACGCTGCCGCTCCGGAGCGGCGGTGACAGGCTGCAGCAGGTGGCGCAGTTAGCAGCAGCCGCCGCAGCCACAGAGGCCTCCTCGTCGGGAACCCATGAAGACTGCGCAACACAGCCGCCGCCCGGGCCCGGAGGCCCGGGCGCTGGCCACGGCGCGAGTGCGTCTGTGCGACTCTTCCCTGCGTCCCTCCCCTTGGGGGCGGGTTCTAGAGGTGCGCGTCATCCTGCGGCAGTAGGCGTGGCCGAGAAACAGGCGCAGAGCCGGGGCGGGCCAGCTGCTTTGCAAGCTTCGCAGACCCAGCGGCCCGCAGGCCCCTAGGTGTAGAACTGCTAGGGGTATTGCGATTCAACCACTGCCCTTAACAACTAGCAGTTACCCGTCTATTTTGCCTTTGCTTGTGCTATGCCTTTCACCTGGAAGCCCTGCCCCTCCTTGTTATCTTTATAAAAGACACACTTCTTGTAATCCAGCCTCAATGCCATTCTCCTTCCATGAGGACTTTTGAGAAAGTCCCTTCCTCCATCTAAAAGGACTCCCTTTCCTATTCATTTCTTCAACTAATTCTTAAGTATCGCAAATATGTATACCAGGCGCTGTTGTTGGTACTGGGGCTCTATGTCCCTGCCTTGGTGGAGCTTAAAACTATAGACAGACAGACAGACAGAGATAGATTAGATAGATAGATAGATAGATAGATAGATAGATAGATAGATAGATAGATAGAGTCAGTCAGTTGG